>NC_079888.1:0-746250 GCF_029227915.1 Hydractinia symbiolongicarpus | reverse complement strand
TGTTCCGATCTTACTAAGTTGTATCGCTTTTAAAAGTGAAAAGATTGACTGTGGGAATTAGTTGAACTGTTTCTGGACTGTGACCTTATAAATGTGATAAATGAGCCAATTGAACTCCAAGAAATAACATTCTTTTTAACTCGACATGATTGCCGGAACTCAGCGATTACACTGGAACCTGTGGTAGCGCTTTATTTAAAAATTTCGATAAATAAGTAATTTTTTACTGTGGGACCAATCCTTCCCCGTTAGTTTACGCTGAAGAAATAGAGACAGTTTGAAAAACTACCTTTCATTGACTTTCTAACGGTGTCAATGCGTTTGAGTTACAACGGTTGCTTCACATATCCGTACCAACATGTATTAAGTGTTTTTTTTCGATATTACTAAGTGGTATCGCTTTTGAAAGTGAAACGATTGACTGTGGGACTTAATTGAACTGATTCTGGACTGTCATCTTATAAATTTGATAAATGAGCCAATTGGACTCCAAGAAATAACATTCTTTTTAACTCAACATGATTGCCGGAACTCAGCGATTACACCGGCGCTGTGGGAGCGCTTTATTTAAAAATTAATATAAATATCTCATTTTTTACTGTGGGGCCAATCCTAGCCGTTAGTTCGCGCTGAAGAAATAGAGACAGTTTCAAAAACTAGATTTCATTGACTTTCTAACGGTGTCAATCCGTTTGAGTTACAACGATTGCGTCACGTATTCGTACCAACATGTATTTAGCGATTTGTTCCGATCTTACTAAGTTGTATCGCTTTTAAAAGTGAAACGATTGACTGTGGGAATTAATTGAACTGTTTCTGGACTGTGACCTTATAAATGTGATAAATGAGCCAATTGAACTCCAAGAAATAACATTCTTTTTAACTCGACATGATTGCCGGAACTCAGCGATTACACTGGACCCTGTGGTAGCGCTTTATTTAAAAATTTCGATAAATAAGTAATTTTTTACTGTGGGACCAATCCTATCCGTTAGTTCACGCTGAAGAAATAGAGACAGTTTGAAAAACTACCTTTCATTACCTTTCTAACGGTGTCAATGCGTTTGAGTTACAACGTTTGCTTCACATATCCGTACCAACATGTATTAAGTGTTTTTTTCGATATTACTAAGTGGTATCGCTTTTGAAAGTGAAACGATTGACTGTGGGACTTAATTGAACTGATTCTGGACTGTCATCTTATAAATTTGATAAATGAGCCAATTGGACTCCAAGAAATAACATTCTTTTTAACTCAACATGATTGCCGGAACTCAGCGATTACACCGGCGCTGTGGGAGCGCTTTATTTAAAAATTAATATAAATATCTCATTTTTTACTGTGGGGCCAATCCTAGCCGTTAGTTCGCGCTGAAGAAATAGAGACAGTTTCAAAAACTAGATTTCATTGACTTCCTAACGGTGTCAATCCGTTTGAGTTACAACGGTTGCTTCACATATTCGTACCAACATGTATTTAGCGATTTTTTCCGATCTTACTAAGTTGTATCGCTTTTAAAAGTGAAACGATTGACTGTGGGACTTAATTGAACTGATTCTGGACTGTGACCTGCTAAATGTGATAAATGAGTCACTTGGTCTCCAAGGAATGACAATCTTCTTAATTTGACATGATTGCCGGAACTCAGCGATTACACTGGACCCTGTGGTAGCGCTTCATTTAAAAATTTCGATAAATAAGTCATTTTTTAGTGTGGGACCAATCCTAACCGTTAGTTCACGCTGAAAAAATAGAGACAGTTTCAAAAACTACATTTCATTGTCTTTTTAACGGTGTCAATCCGTTTGAGTTACAACGGTTGCGTCAGATATTCGTACCAACATGTATTTTGTGATTTTGTTCCGATATTACTAAGTTGTATCGCTTTTAACGGTGAACCGATTGACTGTGGGACTTAGTTGAACTGATTCTGGACTGTAACCTGATAAATGTGATAAATGAGCCAATTGGACTCCAAGTAATGACATTCTTCTTAATTTCACATGATTGCTGGGACTCAACGATTACACTGGGCGGTGTGGTAGCGGTTTATTTAAAATTTAAGATAAATAAGTCATTTTTTACTGTGGGACCAATCCTAGCAGTTAGTTCACGCTGAAGAAATAGAGACAGTTTCAAAAACTACTTTTCATTGTCTTTTTAACGGTGTCAATCCGTTTGAGTTACAACGGTTGCGTCACATATTCGTACTAACATGTATTTAGTGATTTTGTTCCGATATTACTAAGTTGTATCGCTTTTAACGGTGAACCGATTAACTGTGGGACTTAGTTCAACTGATTCTGGACTGTGACCTGATAAATGTGATAAATGAGCCAATTGGACTCCAAGGAATGACATTCTTCTTAATTTGACAGGATTAATAAAATTCAGCGATTACACTGGACCCTGTGGTAGCGCTTCATTTAAAAATTTAGATAAATAAGTCACTTTTTACTGTGGGACCAATCCTAGCCGTTAGTTCGCGCTGAAGAAATAGAGACAGTTTCAAAAACTACCTTTCATTGACTTTCTAACGGTGTCAATCCGTTTGAGTTACAACGGTTGCTTCACATATTCGTACCAACATGTATTTAGCGTTTTTTCCGATCTTACTAAGTTGTATCGCTTTTAAAAGTGAAACGATTGACTGTGGGACTTAATCGAACTGATTCTGGACTGTGACCTTATAAATGTTATAAATGAGCCAATTGGACTCCAAGAAAGAACATTCTTTTTAACTCGACATGATTGCCGGAACTCAACGATTACACTGGACCCTGTGGTAGCGCTTTATTTAAAAATTTAGATAAATAAGTCACTTTTTACTGTGGGACCAATCTTATCCGTTAGTACACGCTGAAGAAGTAGAGACAGTTTCAAAAACTACCTTTCATTGACTTTCTAACGGTGTCAATCCGTTTGAGTTACAACGGTTGCTTCACATATTCGTACCAACATGTATTTAGCGTTTTTTTCCGATATTACTAAGTTGTATCGCTTTTAAAAGTGAAACGATTGACTGTGGGACTTAATTGAACTGATTCTGGACTGTGATCTTATAAATGTGATAAATGAATCAAATGGAATCCAAGAAATAACATTCTTTTTAACTCGACATGATTGCCGGAACTCAGCGATTACACTGGGCGCTGTGGGAGCGCTTTATTTAAAAATTAAGATAAACAAGTCATTTTTTACTGTAGGACCAATCCTAGCCGTTAGTTCGCGCTGTAGAAGTAGAGACAGTTTCAAAAACTACATTTCATTGACTTTCTAACAGTGTCAATCCGTTTGAGTTACAACGGTTGCTTCACATATTCGTACCAACATGTATTTAGCGATTTTTTCCGATCTTACTAAGTTGTATCGCTTTTAAAAGTGAAACAATTGACTGTGGGACTTAATTGAACTGATTCTGGACTGTGACCTTATAAATGTGGTAAATGAGCCAATTGGACTCCAAGAAATAACATTCTTTTTAACTCGACATGATTGCCGGAACTCAACGATTACACTGGACCCTGTGGTAGCGCTTCATTTAAAAATTTAGATAAATAAGTCATTTTTTACTGTGGGACCTATTCTAGCCGTTAGTCAGCGCTGAAGAAACAGAGACAGTTTTAAAAACTACTTTTCATTGACTTTCCAACGGTGTCAATCCGTTTGAGTTACAACGATTGCGTCACGTATTCGTACCAACATGTATTTAGCGATTTTTTCCGATCTTACTAAGTTGTATCGCTTTTAAAAGTGAAACGATTGACTGTGGGACTTAATTGAACTGATTCTGGACTGTGACCTGCTAAATGTGATAAATGAGTCACTTGGTCTCCAAGGAATGACAATCTTCTTAATTTGACATGATTGCCGGAACTCAGCGATTACACTGGACCCTGTGGTAGCGCTTCATTTAAAAATTTCGATAAATAAGTCATTTTTTACTGTGGGACCAATCCTATCCGTTAGTTCACGCTGAAGAAATAGAGACAGTTTGAAAAACTACCTTTCATTGACTTTCTAACGGTGTCAATGCGTTTGAATTACAACGGTTGATTTACATATCCGTACCAACATGTATTATGTGTTTTTTTTCGATATTACTAAGTGGTATCGCTTTTGAAAGTGAAACGATTGACTGTGGGACTTAGTTGAACTGATTCTGGACTGTAACCTGATAAATGTGATAAATGAGCCAATTGGACTCCAAGTAATGACATTCTTCTTAATTTCACATGATTGCTGGGACTCAACGATTACACTGGGCGGTGTGGTAGCGGTTTATTTAAAATTTAAGATAAATAAGTCATTTTTCACTGTGGGACCAATCCTAGCAGTTAGTTCACGCTGAAGAAATAGAGACAGTTTCAAAAACTACTTTTCATTGTCTTTTTAACGGTGTCAATCCGTTTGAGTTACAACGGTTGCGTCACATATTCGTACTAACATGTATTTAGTGATTTTGTTCCGATATTACTAAGTTGTATCGCTTTTAACGGTGAACCGATTAACTGTGGGACTTAGTTCAACTGATTCTGGACTGTGACCTGATAAATGTGATAAATGAGCCAATTGGACTCCAAGGAATGACATTCTTCTTAATTTGACAGGATTAATAAAATTCAGCGATTACACTGGACCCTGTGGTAGCGCTTCATTTAAAAATTTAGATAAATAAGTCACTTTTTACTGTGGGACCAATCCTAGCCGTTAGTTCGCGCTGAAGAAATAGAGACAGTTTCAAAAACTACCTTTCATTGACTTTCTAACGGTGTCAATCCGTTTGAGTTACAACGGTTGCTTCACATATTCGTACCAACATGTATTTAGCGTTTTTTCCGATCTTACTAAGTTGTATCGCTTTTAAAAGTGAAACGATTGACTGTGGGACTTAAGCGAACTGATTCTGGACTGTGACCTTATAAATGTTATAAATGAGCCAATTGGACTCCAAGAAAGAACATTCTTTTTAAGTCGACATGATTGCCGGAACTCAACAATTACACTGGACCCTGTGGTAGCGCTTTATTTAAAAATTTAGATAAATAAGTCACTTTTTACTGTGGGACCAATCTTATCCGTAGGTACACGCTGAAGAAGTAGAGACAGTTTCAAAAACTACCTTTCATTGACTTTCTAACGGTGTCAATCCGTTTGAGTTACAACGGTTGCTTCACATATTCGTACCAACATGTATTTAGCGATTTTTTCCGATCTTACTAAGTTGTATCGCTTTTAAAAGTGAAACAATTGACTGTGGGACTTAATTGAACTGATTCTGGACTGTGACCTTATAAATGTGGTAAATGAGCCAATTGGACTCCAAGAAATAACATTCTTTTTAACTCGACATGATTGCCGTAACTCAACGATTACACTGGACCCTGTGGTAGCGCTTCATTTAAAAATTTAGATAAATAAGTCATTTTTTACTGTGGGACCTATTCTAGCCGTTAGTCAGCGCTGAAGAAACAGAGACAGTTTTAAAAACTACTTTTCATTGACTTTCCAACGGTGTCAATCCGTTTGAGTTACAACGATTGCGTCACGTATTCGTACCAACATGTATTTAGCGATTTGTTCCGATCTTACTAAGTTGTATCGCTTTTAAAAGTGAAACGATTGACTGTGGGAATTAATTGAACTGTTTCTGGACTGTGACCTTATAAATGTGATAAATGAGCCAATTGAACTCCAAGAAATAACATTCTTTTTAACTAGACATGATTGCCGGAACTCAGCGATTACACAGGACCCTGTGGTAGCGCTTTATTTAAAAATTTCGATAAATAAGTAATTTTTTACACTGGGACCAATCCTATCCGTTAGTTCACGCTGAAGAAATAGAGACAGTTTGAAAAACTACCTTTCATTGACTTTCTAACGGTGTCAATGCGTTTGAATTACAACGGTTGATTTACATATCCGTACCAACATGTATTATGTGTTTTTTTTCGATATTACTAAGTGGTATCGCTTTTGAAAGTGAAACGATTGACTGTGGGACTTAATTGAACTGATTCTGGACTGTCATCTTATAAATGTGATAAATGAGCCAATTGGACTCCAAGAAATAGCATTCTTTTTAACTCCACATGATTGCCGGAACTCAGCGATTACACCGGGCGCTGTGGGAGCGCTTTATTTAAAAATTAATATAGATATCTCATTTTTTACTGTGGGGCCAATCCTAGCCGTTAGTTTGCGCTGAAGAAATAGAGACAGTTTCAAAAACTAGATTTCATTGACTTTCTAACAGTGTCAATCCGTTTGAGTTACAACGGTTGCGTCAAAGATTCATACCAACATGTATTTAGCGATTTCTTCCGGTATTACTAAGTTTTATCGCTTTTAAAAGTGAAACGATTGACTGTGGGACTTAATTGAACTGATTCTGGACTGTGACCTGCTAAATGTGATAAATGAGTCACTTGGTCTCCAAGGAATGACAATCTTCTTAATTTGACATGATTGCCGGAAATCAGCGATTACACTGGACCCTGTGGTAGCGCTTCATTTAAAAATTTCGATAAATAAGTCATTTTTTACTGTGGGACCAATCCTATCCGTTAGTTCACGCTGAAGAAATAGAGACAGTTTCAAAAACTACATTTCATTGTGTTTTTAACGGTGTCAATCCGTTTGAGTTACAACGGTTGCGTCACATATTCGTACCAACATGTATTTTGTGATTTTGTTCCGATATTACTAAGTTGCATCGCTTTTAACGGTGAACCGATTGACTGTGGGACTTAGTTGAACTGATTCTGGACTGTAACCTGATAAATGTGATAAATGAGCCAATTGGACTCCAAGGAATGACATTCTTCTTAATTTCACATGATTGCTGGGACTCAGCGATTACACTGGGCGGTGTGGTAGCGCTTTATTTAAAAATTAAGATAAATAAGTCATTTTTTACTGTGGGACCAATCCTAGCAGTTAGTTCACGCTGAAGAAATAGAGACAGTTTCAAAAACTACATTTCATTGTCTTTTTAACGGTGGCAATCCGTTTGAGTTACAACGGTTGCGTCACATATTCGTACCAAAATGTATTTAGTGATTTTGTTCCGATATTACAAAGTTGTATCGCTTTTAACGGTGAACCGATTGACTGTGGGACTTAGTTTAACTGATTCTGGACTGTGACTTGATAAATGTGATAAATGAGCCAATTGGACTCCAAGGAATGACATTCTTCTTAATTTGACAGGATTAATGAAACTCAGCGATTACACTAGGCGGTGTGGTAGTGCTTCGTTTTAAAATTAAGATTAATAAGTCATTTTTTACTGTGGGACCAATCATAGCCGTTGTTTCAAAAACTACCTTTCATTGTCTTTTTAACGGAGTCAATCCGTTTGAGTTACAACGGTTGCGTCACATATTCGTACCAACATGTATTTAGTGATTTTGTTCCGATATTACTAAGTTGTATCGCTTTTAACGGTGAACCGATTAACTGTGGGACTTAGTTCAACTGATTCTGGACTGTGACCTTATAAATGTGATATATGAGCCAATTGGACTCCAAGGAATGACATTCTTCTTATTTTGACAGGATTAATGAAATTCAGCGATTACACTGGGCGGTGTGGTAGTGCTTCTTTTAAAAATTAAGATTAATAAGTCATTTTTTACTGTGGGACCAATCATAGCCGTTAGTTCACACTGAAGAAATAGAGATAGTTTCAAAAACTACATTTCATTGTCTTTTTAAAGGCGGCAATCCGTTTGAGTTACAACGGTTGCGTCACATATTCGTACCAACATGTATTTAATGATTTTGTTACGATATAACTAAGTTGTATCGCTTTTAAAAGTGAAACGATTGACTGTGGAATTAATTGAACTGTTTCTGGACTGTGACCTTATAAATGTGATAAATGAGCCAATTGAACTCCAAGAAATAACATTCTTTTTAACTTGACATGATTGCCGGAATTCAGCGATTACACTGTACCCTGTGGTAGCGCTTTATTTAAACATTTCGATAAATAAGTCATTTTTTACTGTGGGAACAATCCTATCCGTTAGTTCACGCTGAAGAAATAGAGACAGTTTTAAAAACTACCTTTCATTGACTTTCCAACGGTGTCAATCCGTTTGACTTACAACGGTTGCTTCACATATTTGAACCAACATGTATTTAGCGATTTTTCCGATATTACTAAGTTGTATCGCTTTTAAAAGTGAAACGATTGACTGTAGGACTTAATTGAAATGATTCTGGACTGTGACGTGATAAATGTGATAAATGAGCCAATTGACTTCCAAGAAATAACATTCTTTTTAACTCGACATAATTGCCGGAACTCAGCGATTACACTGGACCCTGTGGTAGCGCTTCATTTAAAAATTTAGATAAATAAGTCATTTTTTACTATGGGACCAATCCTAGCCGTTAGTTCGCGCTGAAAAAACAGAGACAGTTTCAAAAACTACTTTTCATTGACTTTCTAACAGTGTCAATCCGTTTGAGTTACAACGATTGCGTCACGTATTCGTACCAACATGTATTTAGCGATTTGTTCCGATCTTACTAAGTTGTATCGCTTTTAAAAGTGAAACGATTGACTGTGGGAATTAATTGAACTGTTTCTGGACTGTGACCTTATAAATGTGATAAATGAGCCAATTGGACTCCAAGAAAGAACATTCTTTTTAAGTCGACATGATTGCCGGAACTCAACAATTACACTGGACCCTGTGGTAGCGCTTTATTTAAAAATTTAGATAAATAAGTCACTTTTTACTGTGGGACCAATCTTATCCGTTAGTACACGGTGAAGAAGTAGAGACAGTTTCAAAAACTACCTTTCATTGACTTTCTAACGGTGTCAATCCGTTTGAGTTACAACGGTTGCTTCACATATTCGTACCAACATGTATTTAGCGTTTTTTTCCGATATTACTAAGTTGTATCGCTTTTAAAAGTGAAACGATTGACTGTGGGACTTAATTGAACTGATTCTGGACTGTGATCTTATAAATGTGATAAATGAATCAAATGGAATCCAAGAAATAACATTCTTTTTAACTCGACATGACTGCCGGAACTCAGCGATTACACTGGGCGCTGTGGGAGCGCTTTATTTAAAAATTAAGATAAACAAGTCATTTTTTACTGTAGGACCAATCCTAGCCGTTAGTTCGCGCTGTAGAAGTAGAGACAGTTTCAAAAACTACATTTCATTGACTTTCTAACAGTGTCAATCCGTTTGAGTTACAACGGTTGCTTCACATATTCGTACCAACATGTATTTAGCGATTTTTTCCGATCTTACTAAGTTGTATCGCTTTTAAAAGTGAAACAATTGACTGTGGGACTTAATTGAACTGATTCTGGACTGTGACCTTATAAATGTGGTAAATGAGCCAATTGGACTCCAAGAAATAACATTCTTTTTAACTCGACATGATTGCCGTGACTCAACGATTACACTGGACCCTGTGGTAGCGCTTCATTTAAAAATTTAGATAAATAAGTCATTTTTTACTGTGGGACCTATTCTAGCCGTTAGTCAGCGCTGAAGAAACAGAGACAGTTTTAAAAACTACTTTTCATTGACTTTCCAACGGTGTCAATTCGTTTGAGTTACAACGATTGCGTCACGTATTCGTACCAACATGTATTTAGCGATTTGTTCCGATCTTACTAAGTTGTATCGCTTTTAAAAGTGAAACGATTGACTGTGGGAATTAATTGAACTGTTTCTGGACTGTGACCTTATAAATGTGATAAATGAGCCAATTGAACTCCAAGAAATAACATTCTTTTTAACTAGACATGATTGCCGGAACTCAGCGATTACACAGGACCCTGTGGTAGCGCTTTATTTAAAAATTTCGATAAATAAGTAATTTTTTACACTGGGACCAATCCTATCCGTTAGTTCACGCTGAAGAAATAGAGACAGTTTGAAAAACTACCTTTCATTGACTTTCTAACGGTGTCAATGCGTTTGAATTACAACGGTTGATTTACATATCCGTACCAACATGTATTATGTGTTTTTTTTCGATATTACTAAGTGGTATCGCTTTTGAAAGTGAAACGATTGACTGTGGGACTTAATTGAACTGATTCTGGACTGTGATCTTATAAATGTGATAAATGAATCAAATGGAATCCAAGAAATAACATTCTTTTTAACTCGACATGATTGCCGGAACTCAGCGATTACACTGGGCGCTGTGGGAGCGCTTTATTTAAAAATTAAGATAAACAAGTCATTTTTTACTGTAGGACCAATCCTAGCCGTTAGTTCGCGCTGTAGAAGTAGAGACAGTTTCAAAAACTACATTTCATTGACTTTCTAACAGTGTCAATCCGTTTGAGTTACAACGGTTGCTTCACATATTCGTACCAACATGTATTTAGCGATTTTTTCCGATCTTACTAAGTTGTATCGCTTTTAAAAGTGAAACAATTGACTGTGGGACTTAATTGAACTGTTTCTGGACTGTGACCTTATAAATGTGATAAATGAGCCAATTGAACTCCAAGAAATAACATTCTTTTTAACTAGACATGATTGCCGGAACTCAGCGATTACACAGGACCCTGTGGTAGCGCTTTATTTAAAAATTTCGATAAATAAGTAATTTTTTACACTGGGACCAATCCTATCCGTTAGTTCACGCTGAAGAAATAGAGACAGTTTGAAAAACTACCTTTCATTGACTTTCTAACGGTGTCAATGCGTTTGAATTACAACGGTTGATTTACATATCCGTACCAACATGTATTATGTGTGTTTTTTCGATATTACTAAGTGGTATCGCTTTTGAAAGTGAAACGATTGACTGTGGGACTTAATTGAACTGATTCTGGACTGTCATCTTATAAATGTGATAAATGAGCCAATTGGACTCCAAGAAATAGCATTCTTTTTAACTCCACATGATTGCCGGAACTCAGCGATTACACCGGGCGCTGTGGGAGCGCTTTATTTAAAAATTAATATAGATATCTCATTTTTTACTGTGGGGCCAATCCTAGCCGTTAGTTTGCGCTGAAGAAATAGAGACAGTTTCAAAAACTAGATTTCATTGACTTTCTAACAGTGTCAATCCGTTTGAGTTACAACGGTTGCGTCAAAGATTCATACCAACATGTATTTAGCGATTTCTTCCGGTATTACTAAGTTTTATCGCTTTTAAAAGTGAAACGATTGACTGTGGGACTTAATTGAACTGATTCTGGACTGTGACCTGCTAAATGTGATAAATGAGTCACTTGGTCTCCAAGGAATGACAATCTTCTTAATTTGACATGATTGCCGGAAATCAGCGATTACACTGGACCCTGTGGTAGCGCTTCATTTAAAAATTTCGATAAATAAGTCATTTTTTACTGTGGGACCAATCCTATCCGTTAGTTCACGCTGAAGAAATAGAGACAGTTTCAAAAACTACATTTCATTGTCTTTTTAACGGTGTCAATCCGTTTGAGTTACAACGGTTGCGTCACATATTCGTACCAACATGTATTTTGTGATTTTGTTCCGATATTACTAAGTTGCATCGCTTTTAACGGTGAACCGATTGACTGTGGGACTTAGTTGAACTGATTCTGGACTGTAACCTGATAAATGTGATAAATGAGCCAATTGGACTCCAAGGAATGACATTCTTCTTAATTTCACATGATTGCTGGGACTCAGCGATTACACTGGGCGGTGTGGTAGCGCTTTATTTAAAAATTAAGATAAATAAGTCATTTTTTACTGTGGGACCAATCCTAGCAGTTAGTTCACGCTGAAGAAATAGAGACAGTTTCAAAAACTACATTTCATTGTCTTTTTAACGGTGGCAATCCGTTTGAGTTACAACGGTTGCGTCACATATTCGTACCAAAATGTATTTAGTGATTTTGTTCCGATATTACTAAGTTGTATCGCTTTTAAGGGTGAACCGATTGATTGTGGGACTTAGTTCAACTGTTTCTGGACTGTGACCTTGTAAATGTGATAAATGAGCCAATTGAACTCCAAGAAATAACATTCTTTTTAACTTGACATGATTGCCGGAATTCAGCGATTACACTGTACCCTGTGGTAGCGCTTTATTTAAACATTTCGATAAATAAGTCATTTTTTACTGTGGGAACAATCCTATCCGTTAGTTCACGCTGAAGAAATAGAGACAGTTTTAAAAACTACCTTTCATTGACTTTCCAACGGTGTCAATCCGTTTGACTTACAACGGTTGCTTCACATATTTGAACCAACATGTATTTAGCGATTTTTCCGATATTACTAAGTTGTATCGCTTTTAAAAGTGAAACGATTGACTGTGGGACTTAATTGAAATGATTCTGGACTGTGACGTGATAAATGTGATAAATGAGCCAATTGACTTCCAAGAAATAACATTCTTTTTAACTCGACATAATTGCCGGAACTCAGCGATTACACTGGACCCTGTGGTAGCGCTTCATTTAAAAATTTAGATAAATAAGTCATTTTTTACTATGGGACCAATCCTAGCCGTTAGTTCGCGCTGAAAAAACAGAGACAGTTTCAAAAACTACTTTTCATTGACTTTCTAACAGTGTCAATCCGTTTGAGTTACAACGATTGCGTCACGTATTCGTACCAACATGTATTTAGCGATTTGTTCCGATCTTACTAAGTTGTATCGCTTTTAAAAGTGAAACGATTGACTGTGGGAATTAATTGAACTGTTTCTGGACTGTGACCTTATAAATGTGATAAATGAGCCAATTGGACTCCAAGAAAGAACATTCTTTTTAAGTCGACATGATTGCCGGAACTCAACAATTACACTGGACCCTGTGGTAGCGCTTTATTTAAAAATTTAGATAAATAAGTCACTTTTTACTGTGGGACCAATCTTATCCGTTAGTACACGCTGAAGAAGTAGAGACAGTTTCAAAAACTACCTTTCATTGACTTTCTAACGGTGTCAATCCGTTTGAGTTACAACGGTTGCTTCACATATTCGTACCAACATGTATTTAGCGTTTTTTTCCGATATTACTAAGTTGTATCGCTTTTAAAAGTGAAACGATTGACTGTGGGACTTAATTGAACTGATTCTGGACTGTGATCTTATAAATGTGATAAATGAATCAAATGGAATCCAAGAAATAACATTCTTTTTAACTCGACATGACTGCCGGAACTCAGCGATTACACTGGGCGCTGTGGGAGCGCTTTATTTAAAAATTAAGATAAACAAGTCATTTTTTACTGTAGGACCAATCCTAGCCGTTAGTTCGCGCTGTAGAAGTAGAGACAGTTTCAAAAACTACATTTCATTGACTTTCTAACAGTGTCAATCCGTTTGAGTTACAACGGTTGCTTCACATATTCGTACCAACATGTATTTAGCGATTTTTTCCGATCTTACTAAGTTGTATCGCTTTTAAAAGTGAAACAATTGACTGTGGGACTTAATTGAACTGATTCTGGACTGTGACCTTATAAATGTGGTAAATGAGCCAATTGGACTCCAAGAAATAACATTCTTTTTAACTCGACATGATTGCCGTAACTCAACGATTACACCGGACCCTGTGGTAGCGCTTCATTTAAAAATTTAGATAAATAAGTCATTTTTTACTGTGGGACCTATTCTAGCCGTTAGTCAGCGCTGAAGAAACAGAGACAGTTTTAAAAACTACTTTCCATTGACTTTCCAACGGTGTCAATCCGTTTGAGTTACAACGATTGCGTCACGTATTCGTACCAACATGTATTTAGCGATTTGTTCCGATCTTACTAAGTTGTATCGCTTTTAAAAGTGAAACGATTGACTGTGGGAATTAATTGAACTGTTTCTGGACTGTGACCTTATAAATGTGATAAATGAGCCAATTGAACTCCAAGAAATAACATTCTTTTTAACTCGACATGATTGCCGTAACTCAACGATTACACTGGACCCTGTGGTAGCGCTTCATTTAAAAATTTAGATAAATAAGTCATTTTTTACTGTGGGACCTATTCTAGCCGTTAGTCAGCGCTGAAGAAACAGAGACAGTTTTAAAAACTACTTTTCATTGACTTTCCAACGGTGTCAATCCGTTTGAGTTACAACGATTGCGTCACGTATTCGTACCAACATGTATTTAGCGATTTGTTCCGATCTTACTAAGTTGTATCGCTTTTAAAAGTGAAACGATTGACTGTGGGAATTAATTGAACTGTTTCTGGACTGTGACCTTATAAATGTGATAAATGAGCCAATTGAACTCCAAGAAATAACATTCTTTTTAACTAGACATGATTGCCGGAACTCAGCGATTACACAGGACCCTGTGGGAGCGCTTTATTTAAAAATTTCGATAAATAAGTAATTTTTTACACTGGGACCAATCCTATCCGTTAGTTCACGCTGAAGAAATAGAGACAGTTTGAAAAACTACCTTTCATTGACTTTCTAACGGTGTCAATGCGTTTGAATTACAACGGTTGATTTACATATCCGTACCAACATGTATTATGTGTTTTTTTTCGATATTACTAAGTGGTATCGCTTTTGAAAGTGAAACGATTGACTGTGGGACTTAATTGAACTGATTCTGGACTGTCATCTTATAAATGTGATAAATGAGCCAATTGGACTCCAAGAAATAGCATTCTTTTTAACTCCACATGATTGCCGGAACTCAGCGATTACACCGGGCGCTGTGGGAGCGCTTTATTTAAAAATTAATATAGATATCTCATTTTTTACTGTGGGGCCAATCCTAGCCGTTAGTTTGCGCTGAAGAAATAGAGACAGTTTCAAAAACTAGATTTCATTGACTTTCTAACAGTGTCAATCCGTTTGAGTTACAACGGTTGCGTCAAAGATTCATACCAACATGTATTTAGCGATTTCTTCCGGTATTACTAAGTTTTATCGCTTTTAAAAGTGAAACGATTGACTGTGGGACTTATTGAACTGATTCTGGACTGTGACCTGCTAAATGTGATAAATGAGTCACTTGGTCTCCAAGGAATGACAATCTTCTTAATTTGACATGATTGCCGGAAATCAGCGATTACACTGGACCCTGTGGTAGCGCTTCATTTAAAAATTTCGATAAATAAGTCATTTTTTACTGTGGGACCAATCCTATCCGTTAGTTCACGCTGAAGAAATAGAGACAGTTTCAAAAACTACATTTCATTGTCTTTTTAACGGTGTCAATCCGTTTGAGTTACAACGGTTGCGTCACATATTCGTACCAACATGTATTTTGTGATTTTGTTCCGATATTACTAAGTTGCATCGCTTTTAACGGTGAACCGATTGACTGTGGGACTTAGTTGAACTGATTCTGGACTGTAACCTGATAAATGTGATAAATGAGCCAATTGGACTCCAAGGAATGACATTCTTCTTAATTTCACATGATTGCTGGGACTCAGCGATTACACTGGGCGGTGTGGTAGCGCTTTATTTAAAAATTAAGATAAATAAGTCATTTTTTACTGTGGGACCAATCCTAGCAGTTAGTTCACGCTGAAGAAATAGAGACAGTTTCAAAAACTACATTTCATTGTCTTTTTAACGGTGGCAATCCGTTTGAGTTACAACGGTTGCGTCACATATTCGTACCAAAATGTATTTAGTGATTTTGTTCCGATATTACTAAGTTGTATCGCTTTTAACGGTGAACCGATTGACTGTGGGACTTAGTTTAACTGATTCTGGACTGTGACTTGATAAATGTGATAAATGAGCCAATTGGACTCCAAGGAATGACATTCTTCTTAATTTGACAGGATTAATGAAACTCAGCGATTACACTAGGCGGTGTGGTAGTGCTTCGTTTTAAAATTAAGATTAATAAGTCATTTTTTACTGTGGGACCAATCATAGCCGTTGTTTCAAAAACTACCTTTCATTGTCTTTTTAACGGTGTCAATCCGTTTGAGTTACAACGGTTGCGTCACATATTCGTACCAACATGTATTTAGTGATTTTGTTCCGATATTACTAAGTTGTATCGCTTTTAACGGTGAACCGATTAACTGTGGGACTTAGTTCAACTGATTCTGGACTGTGACCTTATAAATGTGATATATGAGCCAATTGGACTCCAAGGAATGACATTCTTCTTATTTTGACAGGATTAATGAAATTCAGCGATTACACTGGGCGGTGTGGTAGTGCTTCTTTTAAAAATTAAGATTAATAAGTCATTTTTTACTGTGGGACCAATCATAGCCGTTAGTTCACGCTGAAGAAATAGAGATAGTTTCAAAAACTACATTTCATTGTCTTTTTAAAGGCGGCAATCCGTTTGAGTTACAACGGTTGCGTCACATATTCGTACCAACATGTATTTAATGATTTTGTTACGATATAACTAAGTTGTATCGCTTTTAAAAGTGAAACGATTGACTGTGGAATTAATTGAACTGTTTCTGGACTGTGACCTTATAAATGTGATAAATGAGCCAATTGAACTCCAAGAAATAACATTCTTTTTAACTTGACATGATTGCCGGAATTCAGCGATTACACTGTACCCTGTGGTAGCGCTTTATTTAAACATTTCGATAAATAAGTCATTTTTTACTGTGGGAACAATCCTATCCGTTAGTTCACGCTGAAGAAATAGAGACAGTTTTAAAAACTACCTTTCATTGACTTTCCAACGGTGTCAATCCGTTTGACTTACAACGGTTGCTTCACATATTTGAACCAACATGTATTTAGCGATTTTTCCGATATTACTAAGTTGTATCGCTTTTAAAAGTG
Organism: Hydractinia symbiolongicarpus; assembly: GCF_029227915.1. NCBI lineage: Eukaryota > Metazoa > Cnidaria > Hydrozoa > Anthoathecata > Hydractiniidae > Hydractinia > Hydractinia symbiolongicarpus. The sequence continues at coordinate 729,519 of NC_079888.1, read as the reverse complement.
AAACGATTGACTGTGGGACTTAATTGAAATGATTCTGGACTGTGACGTGATAAATGTGATAAATGAGCCAATTGACTTCCAAGAAATAACATTCTTTTTAACTCGACATAATTGCCGGAACTCAGCGATTACACTGGACCCTGTGGTAGCGCTTCATTTAAAAATTTAGATAAATAAGTCATTTTTTACTATGGGACCAATCCTAGCCGTTAGTTCGCGCTGAAAAAACAGAGACAGTTTCAAAAACTAGTTTTCATTGACTTTGTAACAGTGTCAATCCGTTTGAGTTACAACGATTGCGTCACGTATTCGTACCAACATGTATTTAGCGATTTGTTCCGATCTTACTAAGTTGTATCGCTTTTAAAAGTGAAACGATTGACTGTGGGAATTAATTGAACTGTTTCTGGACTGTGACCTTATAAATGTGATAAATGAGCCAATTGAACTCCAAGAAATAACATTCTTTTTAACTCGACATGATTGCCGGAACTCAGCGATTACACTGGACCCTGTGGTAGCGCTTTATTTAAAAATTTCGATAAATAAGTAATTCTTTACTGTGGGACCAATCCTATCCGTTAGTTCACGCTGAAGAAATAGAGACAGTTTCAAAAACTACCTTTCATTGACTTTCTAACGGTGTCAACCCGTTTGAGTTACAACGGTTGCTTCACATATTCGTACCAACATGTATTTAGCGATTTTTTCCGATCTTACTAAGTTGTATCGCTTTTAAAAGTGAAACAATTGACTGTGGGACTTAATTGAACTGATTCTGGACTGTGAATTAATAAATGTGATAAATGAGCCAATTGGACTTCAAGAAATAACATTCTTTTTAACTCGACATGATTGCCGGAACTCAGCGATTATACTGGGCGCTGTGGGAGCGCTTTATTTAAATATTAAGATAAATAAGTCATTTTTTACTGTGGGACCAATCCTAGCCGTTAGTTCGCGCTGAAGAAGTAGAGACAGTTTCAAAAACTACATTTCGTTGAATTTCTAACGGTGTCAATCCGTTTGAGTTACAACGGTTGCTTCACATATTCGTACCAACATGTATTTAGCGATTTTTTTCGATCTTACTAAGTTGTATCGCTTTTAAAAGTGAAACAATTGACTGTGGGACTTAATTGAACTGATTCTGGACTGTGACCTTATAAATGTGATAATTGAGCCAATGGAACTCCAAGAAATAACAATCTTTTTAACTCGACATAATTGCCGGAACTCAGCGATTACACTGGACCCTGTGGTAGGACTTCATTTAAAAATTTCGATAAATAAGTCATTTTTTACTGTGGGACCAATCCTATCCGTTAGTTTACGCTGAAGAAATAGAGACAGTTTCAAAAACTACATTTCAATGTCTTTTTAACGGTGTCAATCCGTTTGAGTTACAACGGTTGCGTCAGATATTCGTACCAACATGTATTTTGTGATTTTGTTCCGATATTACTAAGTTGTATCGCTTTTAACGGTGAACCGATTGACTGTGGGACTTAGTTGAACTGATTCTGGACTGTAACCTGATAAATGTGATAAATGAGCCAATTGGACTCCAAGTAATGACATTCTTCTTAATTTCACATGATTGCTGGGACTCAACGATTACACTGGGCGGTGTGGTAACGGTTTATTTAAAAATTAAGATAAATAAGTCATTTTTTACTGTGGGACCAATCCTAGCAGTTAGTTCACGCTGAAGAAATAGAGACAGTTTCAAAAACTACTTTTCATTGTCTTTTTAACGGTGTCAATCCGTTTGAGTTACAACGGTTGCGTCACATATTCGTACTAACATGTATTTAGTGATTTTGTTCCGATATTACTAAGTTGTATCGCTTTTAACGGTGAACCGATTAACTGTGGGACTTAGTTCAACTGATTCTGGACTGTGACCTGATAAATGTGATAAATGAGCCAATTGGACTCCAAGGAATGACATTCTTCTTAATTTGACAGGATTAATAAAATTCAGCGATTACACTGGACCCTGTGGTAGCGCTTCATTTAAAAATTTAGATAAATAAGTCATTTTTTACTGTGGGACCAATCCTAGCCGTTAGTTCGCGCCGAAAAAACAGAGACAGTTTTAAAAACTACTTTTCATTGACTTTCTAACAGTGTCAATCCGTTTGAGTTACAACGATTGCATCACGTATTCGTACCAACATATATTTAGCGATTTGTTCCGATCTTACTAAGTTGTATAGCTTTTAAAAGTGAAACGATTGACTGTGGGACTTAATTGGACTGATTTTGGACTGTTATCTTATAAATGTGATAAATGAGCCAATTGAACTCCAAGGAATGACAATCTTCTTAATTTGACATGATTGCCGGAACTCAGCGATTACACTGGACCCTGTGGTAGCGCTTCACTTAAAAGTTTCGATAAATAAGTCATTTTTTACTGTGGGACCAATCCTATCCGTTAGTTCACGCCGAAGAAATAGAGACAGTTTCAAAAACTACATTTCATTGTCTTTTTAACGGTGTCAATCCGTTTGAGTTACAACGGTTGCGTCACATATTCGTACAAACATGTATTTAGTGATTTTGTTCCGATATTACTAAGTTGTATCGCTTTTAACGGTGAATCGATTAACTGTGGGACTTAGTTCAACTGATTCTGGACTGTGACCTGATAAATGTGATAAATGAGCCAATTGGACTCCAAGAAATGACATTCTTCTTAATTTGACAGGATTAATAAAATTCAGCGATTACACTGGTCGGTGTGGTAGTGCCTCATTTAAAAATTAAGATTAATAAGTCATTTTTCACTGTGGGACCAAACCTAGCCGTTAGTTCACGCTGAAGAAATAGAGACAGTTTCAAAAACTACATTTCATTGTCTTTTTAACGGTGGCAATCCGTTTGAGTTACAACGGTTGCGTCAACAATTTGTACCAACATGTATTTAGTGATTTTGTTCCGATATTACTAAGTTGTATCGCTTTTAAAAGTGAAACGATTGACTGTGGGACTTAATTGGACTGATTTTGGACTGTGATCTTATAAATGTGATAAATGAGCCAATTGGACTCCAAGGAATGACAATTTTTTTAATTTGACATGATTGCCGGAACTCAGCGATCACACTGGGCGCTGTGGTAGCGCTTCATTTAAAAATTTCGATAAATAAGTCATTTTTTACGGTGGGACCAATCCTAGCCGTTAGTACACGCTGAAGAAATAGAGACAGTTTCAAAAACTACCTTTCATTGACTTTCTAACGGTGTCAATCCGTTTGAGTTACAACGGTTGCTTCACATATTCGTACCAACATGTATTTAGCGTTTTTTCCGATCTTACTAAGTTGTATCGCTTTTAAAAGTGAAACGATTGACTGTGGGACTTAATCGAACTGATTCTGGACTGTGACCTTATAAATGTTATAAATGAGCCAATTGGACTCCAAGAAAGAACATTCTTTTTAACTCGACATGATTGCCCCAACTCAACGATTACACTGGACCCTGTGGTAGCGCTTTATTTAAAAATTTAGATAAATAAGTCACTTTTTACTGTGGGACCAATCCTATCCGTTAGTACACGCTGAAGAAATAGAGACAGTTTCAAAAACTACCTTTCATTGACTTTCTAACGGTGTCAATCCGTTTGAGTTACAACGGTTGCTTCACATATTCGTACCAACATGTATTTAGCGATTTTTTCCGATCTTACTAAGTTGTATCGCTTTTAAAAGTGAAACAATTGACTGTGGGACTTAATTGAACTGATTCTGGACTGTGACCTTATAAATGTGGTAAATGAGCCAATTGGACTCCAAGAAATAACATTCTTTTTTACTCCACATGATTGCCGGAACTCAACGATTACACTGGACCCTGTGGTAGCGCTTCATTTAAAAATTTAGATAAATAAGTCATTTTTTACTGTGGGACCTATCCTAGCCGTTAGTCAGCGCTGAAGAAACAGAGACAGTTTCAAAAACTACTTTTCATTGACTTTCTAACGGTGTCAATCCGTTTGAGTTACAACGATTGCGTCACGTATTCGTACCAACATGTATTTAGCGATTTGTTCCGATCTTACTAAGTTGTATCGCTTTTAAAAGTGAAACGATTGACTGTGGGAATTAATTGAACTGTTTCGGGACTGTGACCTTAAAAATGTGATAAATGAGCCAATTGAACTCCAAGAAATAACATTCTTTTTAACTCGACATGATTGCTGGAAGTCAGCGATTACACAGGACCCTGTGGTAGCGCTTTATTTAAAAATTTCGATAAATAAGTAATTTTTTACTGTGGGACCAATCCTATCCGTTAGGTCACGCTGAAAAAATAGAGACAGTTTGAAAAACTACCTTTCATTGACTTTCTAACGGTGTCAATGCGTTTGAATTACAACGGTTGATTTACATATCCGTACCAACATGTATTAAGTGTTTTTTTTCGATATTACTAAGTGGTATCGCTTTTGAAAGTGAACCGATTAACTGTGGGACTTAGTTCAACTGATTCTGGACTGTGACCTTATAAATGTGATATATGAGCCAATTGGACTCCAAGGAATGACATTCTTCTTAATTTGACAGGATTAATGAAATTCAGCGATTACACTGGGCGGTGTGGTAGTGCTTCTTTTAAAAATTAGGATTAATAAGTCATTTTTTACTGTGGGACCAATCATAGCCGTTAGTTCACGCTGAAGAAATAGAGATAGTTTCAAAAACTACATTTCACTGTCTTTTTAAAGGCGGCAATCCGTTTGAGTTACAACGGTTGCGTCACATATTCGTACCAACATGTATTTAATGATTTTGTTACGATATAACTAAGTTGTATCGCTTTTAAAAGTAAAACGATTGACTGTGGAATTAATTGAACTGTTTCTGGACTGTGACCTTATAAATGTGATAAATGAGCCAATTGAACTCCAAGAAATAACATTCTTTTTAACTTGACATGATTGCCGGAATTCAGCGATTACACTGTACCCTGTGGTAGCGCTTTATTTAAACATTTCGATAAATAAGTCATTTTTTACTGTGGGAACAATCCTATCCGTTAGTTCACGCTGAAGAAATAGAGACAGTTTTAAAAACTACCTTTCATTGACTTTCCAACGGTGTCAATCCGTTTGACTTACAACGGTTGCTTCACATATTTGAACCAACATGTATTTAGCGATTTTTCCGATATTACTAAGTTGTATCGCTTTTAAAAGTGAAACGATTGACTGTGGGACTTAATTGAAATGATTCTGGACTGTGACGTGATAAATGTGATAAATGAGCCAATTGACTTCCAAGAAATAACATTCTTTTTAACTCGACATAATTGCCGGAACTCAGCGATTACACTGGACCCTGTGGTAGCGCTTCATTTAAAAATTTAGATAAATAAGTCATTTTTTACTATGGGACCAATCCTAGCCGTTAGTTCGCGCTGAAAAAACAGAGACAGTTTCAAAAACTACTTTTCATTGACTTTCTAACAGTGTCAATCCGTTTGAGTTACAACGATTGCGTCACGTATTCGTACCAACATGTATTTAGCGATTTGTTCCGATCTTACTAAGTTGTATCGCTTTTAAAAGTGAAACGATTGACTGTGGGAATTAATTGAACTGTTTCTGGACTGTGACCTTATAAATGTGATAAATGAGCCAATTGAACTCCAAGAAATAACATTCTTTTTAACTCGACATGATTGCCGGAACTCAGCGATTACACTGGACCCTGTGGTAGCGCTTTATTTAAAAATTTCGATAAATAAGTAATTCTTTACTGTGGGACCAATCCTATCCGTTAGTTCACGCTGAAGAAATAGAGACAGTTTCAAAAACTACCTTTCATTGACTTTCTAACGGTGTCAACCCGTTTGAGTTACAACGGTTGCTTCACATATTCGTACCAACATGTATTTAGCGATTTTTTCCGATCTTACTAAGTTGTATCGCTTTTAAAAGGGAAACAATTGACTGTGGGACTTAATTGAACTGATTCTGGACTGTGAATTAATAAATGTGATAAATGAGCCAATTGGACTTCAAGAAATAACATTCTTTTTAACTCGACATGATTGCCGGAACTCAGCGATTATACTGGGCGCTGTGGGAGCGCTTTATTTAAATATTAAGATAAATAAGTCATTTTTTACTGTGGGACCAATCCTAGCCGTTAGTTCGCGCTGAAGAAGTAGAGACAGTTTCAAAAACTACATTTCGTTGACTTTCTAACGGTGTCAATCCGTTTGAGTTACAACGGTTGCTTCACATATTCGTACCAACATGTATTTAGCGATTTTTTCCGATCTTACTAAGTTGTATCGCTTTTAAAAGTGAAACAATTGACTGTGGGACTTAATTGAACTGATTCTGGACTGTGACCTTATAAATGTGATAATTGAGCCAATGGAACTCCAAGAAATAACAATCTTTTTAACTCGACATAATTGCCGGAACTCAGCGATTACACTGGACCCTGTGGTAGGACTTCATTTAAAAATTTCGATAAATAAGTCATTTTTTACTGTGGGACCAATCCTATCCGTTAGTTTACGCTGAAGAAATAGAGACAGCTTCAAAAACTACATTTCATTGTCTTTTTAACGGTGTCAATCCGTTTGAGTTACAACGGTTGCGTCAGATATTCGTACCAACATGTATTTTGTGATTTTGTTCCGATATTACTAAGTTGTATCGCTTTTAACGGTGAACCGATTGACTGTGGGACTTAGTTGAACTGATTCTGGACTGTAACCTGATAAATGTGATAAATGAGCCAATTGGACTCCAAGTAATGACATTCTTCTTAATTTCACATGATTGCTGGGACTCAACGATTACACAGGGCGGTGTGGTAACGGTTTATTTAAAAATTAAGATAAATAAGTCATTTTTTACTGTGGGACCAATCCTAGCAGTTAGTTCACGCTGAAGAAATAGAGACAGTTTCAAAAACTACTTTTCATTGTCTTTTTAACGGTGTCAATCCGTTTGAGTTACAACGGTTGCGTCACATATTCGTACTAACATGTATTTAGTGATTTTGTTCCGATATTACTAAGTTGTATCGCTTTTAACGGTGAACCGATTAACTGTGGGACTTAGTTCAACTGATTCTGGACTGTGACCTGATAAATGTGATAAATGAGCCAATTGGACTCCAAGGAATGACATTCTTCTTAATTTGACAGGATTAATAAAATTCAGCGATTACACTGGACCCTGTGGTAGCGCTTCATTTAAAAATTTAGATAAATAAGTCATTTTTTACTGTGGGACCAATCCTAGCCGTTAGTTCGCGCCGAAAAAACAGAGACAGTTTTAAAAACTACTTTTCATTGACTTTCTAACAGTGTCAATCCGTTTGAGTTACAACGATTGCATCACGTATTCGTACCAACATATATTTAGCGATTTGTTCCGATCTTACTAAGTTGTATAGCTTTTAAAAGTGAAACGGGTGACTGTGGGACTTAATTGGACTGATTTTGGACTGTTATCTTATAAATGTGATAAATGAGCCAATTGAACTCCAAGGAATGACAATCTTCTTAATTTGACATGATTGCCGGAACTCAGCGATTACACTGGACCCTGTGGTAGCGCTTCACTTGAAAGTTTCGATAAATAAGTCATTTTTTACTGTGGGACCAATCCTATCCGTTAGTTCACGCCGAAGAAATAGAGACAGTTTCAAAAACTACATTTCATTGTCTTTTTAACGGTGTCAATCCGTTTGAGTTACAACGGTTGCGTCACATATTCGTACAAACATGTATTTAGTGATTTTGTTCCGATATTACTAAGTTGTATCGCTTTTAACGGTGAATCGATTAACTGTGGGACTTAGTTCAACTGATTCTGGACTGTGACCTGATAAATGTGATAAATGAGCCAATTGGACTCCAAGTAATGACATTCTTCTTAATTTCACATGATTGCTGGGACTCAACGATTACACAGGGCGGTGTGGTAACGGTTTATTTAAAAATTAAGATAAATAAGTCATTTTTTACTGTGGGGCCAATCCTAGCAGTTAGTTCACGCTGAAGAAATAGAGACAGTTTCAAAAACTACTTTTCATTGTCTTTTTAACGGTGTCAATCCGTTTGAGTTACAACGGTTGCGTCACATATTCGTACTAACATGTATTTAGTGATTTTGTTCCGATATTACTAAGTTGTATCGCTTTTAACGGTGAACCGATTAACTGTGGGACTTAGTTCAACTGATTCTGGACTGTGACCTGATAAATGTGATAAATGAGCCAATTGGACTCCAAGGAATGACATTCTTCTTAATTTGACAGGATTAATAAAATTCAGCGATTACACTGGACCCTGTGGTAGCGCTTCATTTAAAAATTTAGATAAATAAGTCATTTTTTACTGTGGGACCAATCCTAGCCGTTAGTTCGCGCCGAAAAAACAGAGACAGTTTTAAAAACTACTTTTCATTGACTTTCTAACAGTGTCAATCCGTTTGAGTTACAACGATTGCATCACGTATTCGTACCAACATATATTTAGCGATTTGTTCCGATCTTACTAAGTTGTATAGCTTTTAAAAGTGAAACGGGTGACTGTGGGACTTAATTGGACTGATTTTGGACTGTTATCTTATAAATGTGATAAATGAGCCAATTGAACTCCAAGGAATGACAATCTTCTTAATTTGACATGATTGCCGGAACTCAGCGATTACACTGGACCCTGTGGTAGCGCTTCACTTGAAAGTTTCGATAAATAAGTCATTTTTTACTGTGGGACCAATCCTATCCGTTAGTTCACGCCGAAGAAATAGAGACAGTTTCAAAAACTACATTTCATTGTCTTTTTAACGGTGTCAATCCGTTTGAGTTACAACGGTTGCGTCACATATTCGTACAAACATGTATTTAGTGATTTTGTTCCGATATTACTAAGTTGTATCGCTTTTAACGGTGAATCGATTAACTGTGGGACTTAGTTCAACTGATTCTGGACTGTGACCTGATAAATGTGATAAATGAGCCAATTGGACTCCAAGAAATGACATTCTTCTTAATTTGACAGGATTAATAAAATTCAGCGATTACACTGGTCGGTGTGGTAGTGCCTCATTTAAAAATTAAGATTAATAAGTCATTTTTCACTGTGGGACCAATCCTAGCCGTTAGTTCACGCTGAAGAAATAGAGACAGTTTCAAAAACTACATTTCATTGTCTTTTTAACGGTGGCAATCCGTTTGAGTTACAACGGTTGCGTCAACAATTTGTACCAACATGTATTTAGTGATTTTGTTCCGATATTACTAAGTTGTATCGCTTTTAAAAGTGAAACGATTGACTGTGGGACTTAATTGGACTGATTTTGGACTGTGATCTTATAAATGTGATAAATGAGCCAATTGGACTCCAAGGAATGACAATTTTCTTAATTTGACATGATTGCCGGAACTCAGCGATTACACTGGGCGCTGTGGTAGCGCTTCATTTAAAAATTTCGATAAATAAGTCATTTTTTACGGTGGGACCAATCCTAGCCGTTAGTACACGCTGAAGAAATAGAGACAGTTTCAAAAACTACCTTTCATTGACTTTCTAACGGTGTCAATCCGTTTGAGTTACAACGGTTGCTTCACATATTCGTACCAACATGTATTTAGCGTTTTTTCCGATCTTACTAAGTTGTATCGCTTTTAAAAGTGAAACGATTGACTGTGGGACTTAATCGAACTGATTCTGGACTGTGACCTTATAAATGTTATAAATGAGCCAATTGGACTCCAAGAAAGAACATTCTTTTTAACTCGACATGATTGCCCCAACTCAACGGTTACACTGGACCCTGTGGTAGCGCTTTATTTAAAAATTTAGATAAATAAGTCACTTTTTACTGTGGGACCAATCCTATCCGTTAGTACACGCTGAAGAAATAGAGACAGTTTCAAAAACTACCTTTCATTGACTTTCTAACGGTGTCAATCCGTTTGAGTTACAACGGTTGCTTCACATATTCGTACCAACATGTATTTAGCGATTTTTTCCGATCTTACTAAGTTGTATCGCTTTTAAAAGTGAAACAATTGACTGTGGGACTTAATTGAACTGATTCTGGACTGTGACCTTATAAATGTGGTAAATGAGCCAATTGGACTCCAAGAAATAACATTCTTTTTTACTCGACATGATTGCCGGAACTCAACGATTACACTGGACCCTGTGGTAGCGCTTCATTTAAAAATTTAGATAAATAAGTCATTTTTTACTGTGGGACCTATCCTAGCCGTTAGTCAGCGCTGAAGAAACAGAGACAGTTTCAAAAACTACTTTTCATTGACTTTCTAACGGTGTCAATCCGTTTGAGTTACAACGATTGCGTCACGTATTCGTACCAACATGTATTTAGCGATTTGTTCCGATCTTACTAAGTTGTATCGCTTTTAAAAGTGAAACGATTGACTGTGGGAATTAATTGAACTGTTTCTGGACTGTGACCTTAAAAACGTGATAAATGAGCCAATTGAACTCCAAGAAATAACATTCTTTTTAACTCGACATGATTGCTGGAAGTCAGCGATTACACAGGACCCTTTGGTAGCGCTTTATTTAAAAATTTCGATAAATAAGTAATTTTTTACTGTGGGACCAATCCTATCCGTTAGTTCACGCTGAAAAAATAGAGACAGTTTGAGAAACTACCTTTCATTGACTTTCTAACGGTGTCAATGCGTTTGAATTACAACGGTTGATTTACATATCCGTACCAACATGTATTAAGTGTTTTTTTTCGATATTACTAAGTGGTATCGCTTTTGAAAGTGAAACGATTGACTGTGGGACTTAATTGAACTGATTCTGGACTGCCATCTTATAAATGTGATAAATGAGCCAATTGGACTCCAAGGAATGACATTCTTCTTAATTTCACATGATTGCTGGGACTCAGCGATTACACTGAGCGGTGTGGTAGCGCTTTATTTAAAAATTAAGATAAATAAGTCATTTTTTACTGTGGGACCAATCCTAGCAGTTAGTTTACGCTGAAGAAATAGAGACAGTTTCAAAAACTACATTTCATTGTCTTTTTAACGGTGGCAATCCGTTTGAGTTACAACGGTTGCGTCACATATTCGTACCAACATGTATTTAGTGATTTTGTTCCGATATTACTAAGTTGTATCGCTTTTAACGGTGAACCGATTAACTGTGGGACTTAGTTGAAATGATTCTGGACTGTGACCTGATAAATGTGATAAATGAGCCAATGGAACTCCAAGAAATAACATTCTTTTTAACTCGACATAATTGCCGGAACTCAGCGATTACACTGGACCCTGTGGTAGCGCTTCATTTAAAAATTTAGATAAATAAGTCATTTTTTACTATGGGACCAATCCTACCCGTTAGTTCGCGCTGAAAAAACAGAGACAGTTTCAAAAACTACTTTTCATTGACTTTCTAACAGTGTCAATCCGTTTGAGTTACAACGATTGCGTCACGTATTCGTACCAACATGTATTTAGCGATTTGTTCCGATCTTACTAAGTTGTATCGCTTTTAAAAGTGAAACGATTGACTGTGGGAATTAATTGAACTTTTTCTGGACTGTGACCTTATAAATGTGATAAATGAGCCAATTGAACTCCAAGAAATAACATTCTTTTTAACTCGACATGATTGCCGGAACTCAGCGATTACACTGGACCCTGTGGTAGCGCTTTATTTAAAAATTTCGATAAATAAGTAATTCTTTACTGTGGGACCAATCCTATCCGTTAGTTCACGCTGAAGAAATAGAGACAGTTTCAAAAACTACCTTTCATTGACTTTCTAACGGTGTCAACCCGTTTGAGTTACAACGGTTGCTTCACATATTCGTACCAACATGTATTTAGCGATTTTTTCCGATCTTACTAAGTTGTATCGCTTTTAAAAGTGAAACAATTGACTGTGGGACTTAATTGAACTGATTCTGGACTGTGAATTAATAAATGTGATAAATGAGCCAATTGGACTTCAAGAAATAACATTCTTTTTAACTCGACATGATTGCCGGAATTCAGCGATTACACTGGACCCTGTGGTAGGACTTCATTTAAAAATTTCGATAAATAAGTCATTTTTTACTGTGGGACCAATCCTATCCGTTAGTTTACGCTGAAGAAATAGAGACAGTTTCAAAAACTACATTTCATTGTCTTTTTAACGGTGTCAATCCGTTTGAGTTACAACGGTTGCGTCAGATATTCGTACCAACATGTATTTTGTGATTTTGTTCCGATATTACTAAGTTGTATCGCTTTTAACGGTGAACCGATTGACTGTGGGACTTAGTTGAACTGATTCTGGACTGTAACCTGATAAATGTGATAAATGAGCCAATTGGACTCCAAGTAATGACATTCTTCTTAATTTCACATGATTGCTGGGACTCAACGATTACACTGGGCGGTGTGGTAACGGTTTATTTAAAAATTAAGATAAATAAGTCATTTTTTACTGTGGGACCAATCCTAGCAGTTAGTTCACGCTGAAGAAATAGAGACAGTTTCAAAAACTACTTTTCATTGTCTTTTTAACGGTGTCAATCCGTTTGAGTTACAACGGTTGCGTCACATATTCGTACTAACATGTATTTAGTGATTTTGTTCCGATATTACTAAGTTGTATCGCTTTTAACGGTGAACCGATTAACTGTGGGACTTAGTTCAACTGATTCTGGACTGTGACCTGATAAATGTGATAAATGAGCCAATTGGACTCCAAGGAATGACATTCTTCTTAATTTGACAGGATTAATAAAATTCAGCGATTACACTGGACCCTGTGGTAGCGCTTCATTTAAAAATTTAGATAAATAAGTCATTTTTTACTGTGGGACCAATCCTAGCCGTTAGTTCGCGCCGAAAAAACAGAGACAGTTTCAAAAACTACTTTTCATTGACTTTCTAACGGTGTCAATCCGTTTGAGTTACAACGATTGCATCACGTATTCGTACCAACATGTATTTAGTGATTTTGTTCCGATATTACTAAGTTGTATCGCTTTTAACGGTGAATCGATTAACTGTGGGACTTAGTTCAACTGATTCTGGACTGTGACCTGATAAATGTGATAAATGAGCCAATTGGACTCCAAGAAATGACATTCTTCTTAATTTGACAGGATTAATAAAATTCAGCGATTACACTGGTCGGTGTGGTAGTGCCTCATTTAAAAATTAAGATTAATAAGTCATTTTTCACTGTGGGACCAATCCTAGCCGTTAGTTCACGCTGAAGAAATAGAGACAGTTTCAAAAACTACATTTCATTGTCTTTTTAACGGTGGCAATCCGTTTGAGTTACAACGGTTGCGTCAACAATTTGTACCAACATGTATTTAGTGATTTTGTTCCGATATTACTAAGTTGTATCGCTTTTAAAAGTGAAACGATTGACTGTGGGACTTAATTGGACTGATTTTGGACTGTGATCTTATAAATGTGATAAATGAGCCAATTGGACTCCAAGGAATGACAATTTTCTTAATTTGACATGATTGCCGGAACTCAGCGATTACACTGGGCGCTGTGGTAGCGCTTCATTTAAAAATTTCGATAAATAAGTCATTTTTTACGGTGGGACCAATCCTAGCCGTTAGTACACGCTGAAGAAATAGAGACAGTTTCAAAAACTACCTTTCATTGACTTTCTAACGGTGTCAATCCGTTTGAGTTACAACGGTTGCTTCACATATTCGTACCAACATGTATTTAGCGTTTTTTCCGATCTTACTAAGTTGTATCGCTTTTAAAAGTGAAACGATTGACTGTGGGACTTAATCGAACTGATTCTGGACTGTGACCTTATAAATGTTATAAATGAGCCAATTGGACTCCAAGAAAGAACATTCTTTTTAACTCGACATGATTGCCCCAACTCAACGGTTACACTGGACCCTGTGGTAGCGCTTTATTTAAAAATTTAGATAAATAAGTCACTTTTTACTGTGGGACCAATCCTATCCGTTAGTACACGCTGAAGAAATAGAGACAGTTTCAAAAACTACCTTTCATTGACTTTCTAACGGTGTCAATCCGTTTGAGTTACAACGGTTGCTTCACATATTCGTACCAACATGTATTTAGCGATTTTTTCCGATCTTACTAAGTTGTATCGCTTTTAAAAGTGAAACAATTGACTGTGGGACTTAATTGAACTGATTCTGGACTGTGACCTTATAAATGTGGTAAATGAGCCAATTGGACTCCAAGAAATAACATTCTTTTTTACTCGACATGATTGCCGGAACTCAACGATTACACTGGACCCTGTGGTAGCGCTTCATTTAAAAATTTAGATAAATAAGTCATTTTTTACTGTGGGAGCTATCCTAGCCGTTAGTCAGCGCTGAAGAAACAGAGACAGTTTCAAAAACTACTTTTCATTGACTTTCTAACGGTGTCAATCCGTTTGAGTTACAACGATGGCGTCACGTATTCGTACCAACATGTATTTAGCGATTTGTTCCGATCTTACTAAGTTGTATCGCTTTTAAAAGTGAAACGATTGACTGTGGGAATTAATTGAACTGTTTCTGGACTGTGACCTTAAAAACGTGATAAATGAGCCAATTGAACTCCAAGAAATAACATTCTTTTTAACTCGACATGATTGCTGGAAGTCAGCGATTACACATGACCCTGTGGTAGCGCTTTATTTAAAAATTTCGATAAATAAGTAATTTTTTACTGTGGGACCAATCCTATCCGTTAGTTCACGCTGAAAAAATAGAGACAGTTTGAGAAACTACCTTTCATTGACTTTCTAACGGTGTCAATGCGTTTGAATTACAACGGTTGATTTACATATCCGTACCAACATGTATTAAGTGTTTTTTTTCGATATTACTAAGTGGTATCGCTTTTGAAAGTGAAACGATTGACTGTGGGACTTAATTGAACTGATTCTGGACTGTCATCTTATAAATGTGATAAATGAGCCAATTGGACTCCAAGGAATGACATTCTTCTTAATTTCACATGATTGCTGGGACTCAGCGATTACACTGAGCGGTGTGGTAGCGCTTTATTTAAAAATTAATATAAATAAGTCATTTTTTACTGTGGGACCAATCCTAGCAGTTAGTTTACGCTGAAGAAATAGAGACAGTTTCAAAAACTACATTTCATTGTCTTTTTAACGGTGGCAATCCGTTTGAGTTACAACGGTTGCGTCACATATTCGTACCAACATGTATTTAGTGATTTTGTTCCGATATTACTAAGTTGTATCGCTTTTAACGGTGAACCGATTAACTGTGGGACTTAGTTGAAATGATTCTGGACTGTGACCTGATAAATGTGATAAATGAGCCAATGGAACTCCAAGAAATAACATTCTTTTTAACTCGACATAATTGCCGGAACTCAGCGATTACACTGGACCCTGTGGTAGCGCTTCATTTAAAAATTTAGATAAATAAGTCATTTTTTACTATGGGACCAATCCTAGCCGTTAGTTCGCGCTGAAAAAACAGAGACAGTTTCAAAAACTACTTTTCATTGACTTTCTAACAGTGTCAATCCGTTTGAGTTACAACGATTGCGTCACGTATTCGTACCAACATGTATTTAGCGATTTGTTCCGATCTTACTAAGTTGTATCGCTTTTAAAAGTGAAACGATTGACTGTGGGAATTAATTGAACTGTTTCTGGACTGTGACCTTATAAATGTGATAAATGAGCCAATTGAACTCCAAGAAATAACATTCTTTTTAACTCGACATGATTGCCGGAACTCAGCGATTACACTGGACCCTGTGGTAGCGCTTTATTTAAAAATTTCGATAAATAAGTAATTCTTTACTGTGGGACCAATCCTATCCGTTAGTTCACGCTGAAGAAATAGAGACAGTTTCAAAAACTACCTTTCATTGACTTTCTAACGGTGTCAACCCGTTTGAGTTACAACGGTTGCTTCACATATTCGTACCAACATGTATTTAGCGATTTTTTCCGATCTTACTAAGTTGTATCGCTTTTAAAAGTGAAACAATTGACTGTGGGACTTAATTGAACTGATTCTGGACTGTGAATTAATAAATGTGATAAATGAGCCAATTGGACTTCAAGAAATAACATTCTTTTTAACTCGACATGATTGCCGGAACTCAGCGATTATACTGGGCGCTGTGGGAGCGCTTTATTTAAATATTAAGATAAATAAGTCATTTTTTACTGTGGGACCAATCCTAGCCGTTAGTTCGCGCTGAAGAAGTAGAGATAGTTTCAAAAACTACATTTCGTTGACTTTGTAACGGTGTCAATCCGTTTGAGTTACAACGGTTGCTTCACATATTCGTACCAACATGTATTTAGCGATTTTTTCCGATCTTACTAAGTTGTATCGCTTTTAAAAGTGAAACAATTGACTGTGGGACTTAATTGAACTGATTCTGGACTGTGACCTTATAAATGTGATAAATGAGCCAATGGAACTCCAAGAAATAACAATCTTTTTAACTCGACATAATTGCCGGAACTCAGCGATTACACTGGACCCTGTGGTAGGACTTCATTTAAAAATTTCGATAAATAAGTCATTTTTTACTGTGGGACCAATCCTATCCGTTAGTTTACGCTGAAGAAATAGAGACAGTTTCAAAAACTACATTTCATTGTCTTTTTAACGGTGTCAATCCGTTTGAGTTACAACGGTTGCGTCAGATATTCGTACCAACATGTATTTTGTGATTTTGTTGCGATATTACTAAGTTGTATCGCTTTTAACGGTGAACCGATTGACTGTGGGACTTAGTTGAACTGATTCTGGACTGTAACCTGATAAATGTGATAAATGAGCCAATTGGACTCCAAGTAATGACATTCTTCTTAATTTCACATGATTGCTGGGACTCAACGATTACACTGGGCGGTGTGGTAACGGTTTATTTAAAAATTAAGATAAATAAGTCATTTTTTACTGTGGGACCAATCCTAGCAGTTAGTTCACGCTGAAGAAATAGAGACAGTTTCAAAAACTACTTTTCATTGTCTTTTTAACGGTGTCAATCCGTTTGAGTTACAACGGTTGCGTCACATATTCGTACTAACATGTATTTAGTGATTTTGTTCCGATATTACTAAGTTGTATCGCTTTTAACGGTGAACCGATTAACTGTGGGACTTAGTTCAACTGATTCTGGACTGTGACCTGATAAATGTGATAAATGAGCCAATTGGACTCCAAGGAATGACATTCTTCTTAATTTGACAGGATTAATAAAATTCAGCGATTACACTGGACCCTGTGGTAGCGCTTCATTTAAAAATTTAGATAAATAAGTCATTTTTTACTGTGGGACCAATCCTAGCCGTTAGTTCGCGCCGAAAAAACAGAGACAGTTTCAAAAACTACTTTTCATTGACTTTCTAACGGTGTCAATCCGTTTGAGTTACAACGATTGCATCACGTATTCGTACCAACATATATTTAGCGATTTGTTCCGATCTTACTAAGTTGTATAGCTTTTAAAAGTGAAACGATTGACTGTGGGAATTAATTGAACTGTTTCTGGACTGTGACCTTATAAATGTGATAAATGAGCCAAATGAACTCCAAGAAATAACATTTTTTTTAACACGACATGATTGCCGGAACTCAGCGATTACACTGGACCCTGTGGTAGCGCTTTACTTAAAAATTTCGATAAATAAGTAATTCTTTACTGTGGGACCAATCCTATCCGTTAGTTCACGCTGAAGAAATAGAGACAGTTTTAAAAACTACATTCCATTGACTTTCTAAGGGTGTCAATCCGTTTGACTTACAACGGTTGCTTCACATATTCGAACCAACATGTATTTAGCGATTTTTCCGGATATTACTGACTTGTATCGCTTTTAAAAGTGAAACGATTGACTGTGGGACTTAATTGGACTGAATCTGGACTGTGATCTTATAAATGTGATAAATGAGCCAATTGGACTCCAAGGAATGACAATCTTCTTAATTTGACATGATTGCCGGAACTCAGCGCTTACACTGGACCCTGTGGTAGCGCTTCACTTAAAAGTTTCGATAAATAAGTCATTTTTTACTGTGGGACCAATCCTATCCGTTAGTTCACGCCGAAGAAATAGAGACAGTTTCAAAAACTACATTTCATTGTCTTTTTAACGGTGTCAATCCGTTTGAGTTTCAACGGTTGCGTCACATATTCGTACAAACATGTATTTAGTGATTTTGTTCCGATATTACTAAGTTGTATCGCTTTTAACGGTGAATCGATTAACTGTGGGACTTAGTTCAACTGATTCTGGACTGTGACCTGATAAATGTGATAAATGAGCCAATTGGACTCCAAGAAATGACATTCTTCTTAATTTGACGGGATTAATAAAATTCAGCGATTACACTGGTCGGTGTGGTAGTGCCTCATTTAAAAATTAAGATTAATAAGTCATTTTTCACTGTGGGACCAATCCTAGCCGTTAGTTCACGCTGAAGAAATAGAGACAGTTTCAAAAACTACCTTTCATTGACTTTCTAACGGTGTCAATCCGTTTGAGTTACAACGGTTGCTTCACATATTCGTACCAACATGTATTTAGCGTTTTTTCCGATCTTACTAAGTTGTATCGCTTTTAAAAGTGAAACGATTGGCTGTGGGACTTAATCGAACTGATTCTGGACTGTGACCTTATAAATGTTATAAATGAGCCAATTGGACTCCAAGAAATAACATTCTTTTTAACTCGACATGATTGCCGGAACTCAGCGATTACACCGGGCGCTGTGGGAGCGCTTTATTTAAAAATTAATATAAATATCTCATTTTTTACTGTGGGGCCAATCCTAGCCGTTAGTTCGCACTGAAGAAATAGAGACAGTTTCAAAAACTAGATTTCATTGACTTTCTAACGGTGTCAATCCGTTTGAGTTACAACGGTTGCGTCAAAGATTCATACCAACATGTATTTAGCGATTTCATCCGGTATTACTAAGTTTTATCGCTTTTAAAAGTGAAACGATTGACTGTGGGACTGAATTGAACTGATTCTGGACTGTGACCTGCTAAATGTGATAAATGAGTCACTTGGTCTCCAAGGAATGACAATCTTCTTAATTTCACATGATTGCCGGAAATCAGCGATTACACTGGACCCTGTGGTAGCGCTTCATTTAAAAATTTCGATAAATAAGTCATTTTTTACTGTGGGACCAATCCTATCCGTTAGTTCACGCTGAAGAAATAGAGACAGTTTCAAAAACTACATTTCATTGTCTTTTTAACGGTGTCAATCCGTTTGAGTTACAACGGTTGCGTCACATATTCGTACCAACATATATTTTGTGATTTTGTTCCGATATTACTAAGTTGTATCGTTTTTAAAAGTGAAACAATTGACTGTGGGACTTAGTTGAACTGATTCTGGACTGTGAATTAATAAATGTGATAAATGAGCCAATTGGACTCCAAGAAATAACATTCTTTTTAACTCGACATGATTGCCGGAACTCAGCGATTACACTGGGCGGTGTGGTAGCGCTTTATTTAAAAATTAAGATAAATAAGTCATTTTTTACTGTGGGACCAATCCTAGCAGTTAGTTCACGCTGAAGAAATAGAGACAGTTTCAAAACTACATTTCATTGTCTCTTTAACGGTGGCAATCCGTTTGAGTTACAACGGTTGCGTCACATATTCGTACCAAAATGTATTTAGTGATTTTGTTCCGATATTACTAAGTTGTATCGCTTTTAACGGTGAACCGATTGATTGTGGGACTTAGTTGAACTGATTCTGGACTGTAACCTGATAAATGTGATAAATGAGCCAATTGGACTCCAAGGAATGACATTCTTCTTAATTTCACATGATTGCTGGGACTCAGCGATTACACTGGGCAGTGTGGTAGCGCTTTATTTAAAAATTAAGATAAATAAGTCATTTTTTACTGTGGGACCAATCCTAGCAGTTAGTTTACGCTGAAGAAATAGAGACAGTTTCAAAAACTACATTTCATTGTCTTTTTAACGGTGGCAATCCGTTTGAGTTACAACGGTTGCGTCACATATTCGTACCAACATGTATTTAGTGATTTTGTTCCGATATTACTAAGTTGTATCGCTTTTAACGGTGAACCGATTAACTGTGGGACTTAGTTGAAATGATTCTGGACTGTGACCTGATAAATGTGATAAATGAGCCAATGGAACTCCAAGAAATAACAATCTTTTTAACTCGACATAATTGCGGGAACTCAGCGATTACACTGGACCCTGTGGTAGCGCTTCATTTAAAAATTTCGATAAATAAGTCATTTTTTACTTTGGGACCAATCCTATCCGTTAGTTTACGCTGAAGAAATAGAGACAGTTTCAAAAACTATATTTCATTGTCTTTTTAACGGTGTCAATCCGTTTGAGTTACAACGGTGGCGTCACATATTCGTACCAACATGTATTTAGTGATTTTGTTCCGATATTACTAAGTTGTATCGCTTTTAACGGTGAACCGATTAACTGTGGGACTTAGTTCAACTGATTCTGGACTGTGACCTTATAAATGTGATAAATGAGCCAATTGGACTCCAAGGAATGACATTCTTCTTATTTTGACAGGATTAATGAAACTCAGCGATTACACTGGGCGGTGTGGTAGTGCTTCATTTAAAAATTAAGATTAATAAGTCATTTTTTACTGTGGGACCAATCATAGCCGTTGTTTCAAAAACTACCTTTCATTGTCTTTTTAACGGTGTCAATCCGTTTGAGTTACAACGGTTGCGTCACATATTCGTACCAACATGTATTTAGTGATTTTGTTCCGATATTACTAAGTTGTATTGCTTTTAACGGTGAACCGATTAACTGTGGGACTTAGTTCAACTGATTCTGGACTGTGACCTTATAAATGTGATAAATGAGCCAATTGGACTCCAAGGAATGACATTCTTCTTAATTTGACAGGATTAATGAAATTCAGCGTTTACACTGGGCGGTGTGGTAGTGCTTCATTTAAAAATTAAGATTAATAAGTCATTTTTTACTGTGGGACCAATCATAGCCGTTAGTTCACGCTGAAGAAATAGAGACAGTTTTAAAAACTACCTTTCATTGACTTTCTAACGGTGTCAATCCGTTTGACTTACAACGGTTGCGTCACATATTCGTACCAACATGTATTTAATGATTTTGTTACGATATAGCTAAGTTGTATCGCTTTTAAAAGTGAAACGATTGACTGTGGAATTAATTGAACTGTTTCTGGACTGTGACCTTATAAATGTGATAAATGAGCCAATTGAACTCCAAGAAATAAAATTCTTTTTAACTTGACATGATTGCCGGAATTCAGCGATTACACTTTACCCTGTGGTAGCGCTTTATTTAAACATTTCGATAAATAAGTCATTTTTTACTGTGGGAACAATCCTATCCGTGAGTTCACGCTGAAGAAATAGAGACAGTTTTAAAAACTACCTTTCATTGACTTTCTAACGGTGTCAATCCGTTTGACTTACAACGGTTGCTTCACATATTTGAACCAACATGTATTTAGCGATTTTTCCGATATTACTAAGTTGTATCGCTTTTAAAAGTGAAACGATTGACTGTGGGACTTAATTGAAATGATTCTGGACTGTGACCTGATAAATGTGATAAATGGGCCAATTGACTTCCAAGAAATAACATTCTTTTTAACTCGACATAATTGCCGGAACTCAGCGATTACACTGGACCCTGTGGTAGCGCTTCATTTAAAAATTTAGATAAATAAGTCATTTTTTACTATGGGACCAATCCTAGCCGTTAGTTCGCGCTGAAAAAACAGAGACAGTTTTAAAAACTACTTTTCATTGACTTTCTAACAGTGTCAATCCGTTTGAGTTACAACGATTGCGTCACGTATTCGTACCAACATGTATTTAGCGATTTGTTCCGATCTTACTAAGTTGTATCGCTTTTAAAAGTGAAACGATTGACTGTGGGAATTAATTGAACTGTTTCTGGACTGTGACCTTATAAATGTGATAAATGAGCCAATTGAACTCCAAGAAATAACATTCTTTTTAACTCGACATGATTGCCGGAACTCAGCGATTACACTGGACCCTGTGGTAGCGCTTTATTTAAACATTTCGATAAATAAGTCATTTTTTACTGTGGGAACAATCCTATCCGTGAGTTCACGCTGAAGAAATAGAGACAGTTTTAAAAACTACCTTTCATTGACTTTCTAACGGTGTCAATCCGTTTCACTTACAACAGTTGCTTCACATATTTGAACCAACATGTATTTAGCGATTTTTCCGATATTACTAAGTTGTATCGCTTTTAAAAGTGAAACGATTGACTGTGGGACTTAATTGAAATGATTCTGGACTGTGACCTGATAAATGTGATAAATGGGCCAATTGACTTCCAAGAAATAACATTCTTTTTAACTCGACATAATTGCCGGAACTCAGCGATTACACTGGACCCTGTGGTAGCGCTTCATTTAAAAATTTAGATAAATAAGTCATTTTTTACTATGGGACCAATCCTAGCCGTTAGTTCGCGCTGAAAAAACAGAGACAGTTTTAAAAACTACTTTTCATTGACTTTCTAACAGTGTCAATCCGTTTGAGTTACAACGATTGCGTCACGTATTCGTACCAACATGTATTTAGCGATTTGTTCCGATCTTACTAAGTTGTATCGCTTTTAAAAGTGAAACGATTGACTGTGGGAATTAATTGAACTGTTTCTGGACTGTGACCTTATAAATGTGATAAATGAGCCAATTGAACTCCAAGAAATAACATTCTTTTTAACTCGACATGATTGCCGGAACTCAGCGATTACACTGGACCCTGTGGTAGCGCTTTATTTAAAAATTTCGATAAATAAGTAATTCTTTACTGTGGGACCAATCCTATCCGTTAGTTCACGCTGAAGAAATAGAGACAGTTTCAAACACTACCTTTCATTGACTTTCTAACGGTGTCAACCCGTTTGAGTTACAACGGTTGCTTCACATATTCGTACCAACATGTATTTAGCGATTTTTACCGATCTTACTAAGTTGTATCGCTTTTAAAAGTGAAACAATTGACTGTGGGACTTAATTGAACTGATTCTGGACTGTGAATTAATAAATGTGATAAATGAGCCAATTGGACTTCAAGAAATAACATTCTTTTTAACTCGACATGATTGCCGGAACTCAGCGATTATACTGGGCGCTGTGGGAGCGCTTTATTTAAATATTAAGATAAATAAGTCATTTTTTACTGTGGGACCAATCCTATCCGTTAGTTTACGCTGAAGAAATAGAGACAGTTTCAAAAACTACATTTCATTGTCTTTTTAACGTTGTCAATCCGTTTGAGTTACAACGGTTGCGTCACATATTCGTACCAACAAGTATTTAGTGATTTTGTTCCGATGTTACTAAGTTGTATCGCTTTTAACGGTGAACCGATTAACTGTGGGACTTAGTTTAACTGATTCTGGACTGTGACCTGATAAATGTGATAAATGAGTTAATTGGACTCCAAGGAATGACATTCTTCTTAATTTGACAGGATTAATGAAACTCAGCGATTACACTGGGCGGTGTGGTAGTGCTTCATTTAAAAATTAAGATTAATAAGTCATTTTTTACTGTGGGACCAATCATAGCCGTTGTTTCAAAAACTACATTTCATTGTCTTTTTAACGGTGTCAATCCGTTTGAGTTACAACAGTTGCGTCACATATTCGTACCAACATGTATTTAGCGATTTTTCCGATATTACTAAGTTGTATCGCTTTTAAAAGTGAAACGATTGACTGTGGGACTTAATTGAAATGATTCTGGACTGTGACCTGATAAATGTGATAAATGAGCCAATTGACTTCCAAGAAATAACATTCTTTTTAACTTGACATAATTGCCGGAACTCAGCGATTACACTGGACCCTGTGGTAGCGCTTCATTTAAAAATTTAGATAAATAAGTCATTTTTTACTATGGGACCAATCCTAGCCGTTAGTTCGCGCTGAAAAAACAGAGACAGTTTTAAAAACTACTTTTCATTGACTTTCTAACAGTGTCAATCCGTTTGAGTTACAACGATTGCGTCACGTATTCGTACCAACATGTATTTAGCGATTTGTTCCGATCTTACTAAGTTGTATCGCTTTTAAAAGTGAAACGATTGACTGTGGGAATTAATTGAACTGTTTCTGGACTGTGACCTTATAAATGTGATAAATGAGCCAATTGAACTCCAAGAAATAACATTCTTTTTAACTCGACATGATTGCCGGAACTCCGCGATTACACTGGACCCTGTGGTAGCGCTTTATTTAAAAATTTCGATAAATAAGTAATTCTTTACTGTGGGACCAATCCTATCCGTTAGTTCACGCTGAAGAAATAGAGACAGTTTCAAACACTACCTTTCATTGACTTTCTAACGGTGTCAACCCGTTTGAGTTACAACGGTTGCTTCACATATTCGTACCAACATGTATTTAGCGATTTTTTCCGATCTTACTAAGTTGTATCGCTTTTAAAAGTGAAACAATTGACTGTGGGACTTAATTGAACTGATTCTGGACTGTGAATTAATAAATGTGATAAATGAGCCAATTGGACTTCAAGAAATAACATTCTTTTTAACTCGACATGATTGCCGGAACTCAGCGATTATACTGGGCGCTGTGGGAGCGCTTTATTTAAATATTAAGATAAATAAGTCATTTTTTACTGTGGGACCAATCCTAGCCGTTAGTTCGCGCTGAAGAAGTAGAGACAGTTTCAAAAACTACATTTCGTTGACTTTCTAACGGTGTCAATCCGTTTGAGTTACAACGGTTGCTTCACATATTCGTACCAACATGTATTTAGCGATTTTTTCCGATCTTACTAAGTTGTATCGCTTTTAAAAGTGAAACAATTGATTGTGGGACTTAATTGAACTGATTCTGGACTGTGACCTTATAAATGTGATAAATGAGCCAATGGAACTCCAAGAAATAACAATCTTTTTAACTCGACATAATTGCCGGAACTCAGCGATTACACTGGACCCTGTGGTAGGACTTCATTTAAAAATTTCGATAAATAAGTCATTTTTTACTGTGGGACCAATCCTATCCGTTAGTTTACGCTGAAGAAATAGAGACAGTTTCAAAAACTACATTTCATTGTCTTTTTAACGTTGTCAATCCGTTTGAGTTACAACGGTTGCGTCACATATTCGTACCAACATGTATTTAGTGATTTTGTTCCGATGTTACTAAGTTGTATCGCTTTTAACGGTGAACCGATTAACTGTGGGACTTAGTTTAACTGATTCTGGACTGTGACCTGATAAATGTGATAAATGAGTTAATTGGACTCCAAGGAATGACATTCTTCTTAATTTGACAGGATTAATGAAACTCAGCGATTACACTGGGCGGTGTGGTAGTGCTTCATTTAAAAATTAAGATTAATAAGTCATTTTTTACTGTGGGACCAATCATAGCCGTTGTTTCAAAAACTACATTTCATTGTCTTTTTAACGGTGTCAATCCGTTTGAGTTACAACAGTTGCGTCACATATTCGTACCAACATGTATTTTGTGATTTTGTTGCGATATTACTAAGTTGTATCGCTTTTAACGGTGAACCGATTGACTGTGGGACTTAGTTGAACTGATTCTGGACTGTAACCTGATAAATGTGATAAATGAGCCAATTGGACTCCAAGTAATGACATTCTTCTTAATTTCACATGATTGCTGGGACTCAACGATTACACTGGGCGGTGTGGTAACGGTTTATTTAAAAATTAAGATAAATAAGTCATTTTTTACTGTGGGACCAATCCTAGCAGTTAGTTCACGCTGAAGAAATAGAGACAGTTTCAAAAACTACTTTTCATTGTCTTTTTAACGGTGTCAATCCGTTTGAGTTACAACGGTTGCGTCACATATTCGTACTAACATGTATTTAGTGATTTTGTTCCGATATTACTAAGTTGTATCGCTTTTAACGGTGAACCGATTAACTGTGGGACTTAGTTCAACTGATTCTGGACTGTGACCTGATAAATGTGATAAATGAGCCAATTGGACTCCAAGGAATGACATTCTTCTTAATTTGACAGGATTAATAAAATTCAGCGATTACACTGGACCCTGTGGTAGCGCTTCATTTAAAAATTTAGATAAATAAGTCATTTTTTACTGTGGGACCAATCCTAGCCGTTAGTTCGCGCCGAAAAAACAGAGACAGTTTCAAAAACTACTTTTCATTGACTTTCTAACGGTGTCAATCCGTTTGAGTTACAACGATTGCATCACGTATTCGTACCAACATATATTTAGCGATTTGTTCCGATCTTACTAAGTTGTATAGCTTTTAAAAGTGAAACGATTGACTGTGGGAATTAATTGAACTGTTTCTGGACTGTGACCTTATAAATGTGATAAATGAGCCAAATGAACTCCAAGAAATAACATTTTTTTTAACACGACATGATTGCGGAACTCAGCGATTACACTGGACCCTGTGGTAGCGCTTTACTTAAAAATTTCGATAAATAAGTAATTCTTTACTGTGGGACCAATCCTATCCGTTAGTTCACGCTGAAGAAATAGAGACAGTTTTAAAAACTACATTCCATTGACTTTCTAAGGGTGTCAATCCGTTTGACTTACAACGGTTGCTTCACATATTCCAACCAACATGTATTTAGCGATTTTTCCGGATATTACTGACTTGTATCGCTTTTAAAAGTGAAACGATTGACTGTGGGACTTAATTGGACTGAATCTGGACTGTGATCTTATAAATGTGATAAATGAGCCAATTGGACTCCAAGGAATGACAATCTTCTTAATTTGACATGATTGCCGGAACTCAGCGCTTACACTGGACCCTGTGGTAGCGCTTCACTTAAAAGTTTCGATAAATAAGTCATTTTTTACTGTGGGACCAATCCTATCCGTTAGTTCACGCCGAAGAAATAGAGACAGTTTCAAAAACTACATTTCATTGTCTTTTTAACGGTGTCAATCCGTTTGAGTTTCAACGGTTGCGTCACATATTCGTACAAACATGTATTTAGTGATTTTGTTCCGATATTACTAAGTTGTATCGCTTTTAACGGTGAATCGATTAACTGTGGGACTTAGTTCAACTGATTCTGGACTGTGACCTGATAAATGTGATAAATGAGCCAATTGGACTCCAAGAAATGACATTCTTCTTAATTTGACGGGATTAATAAAATTCAGCGATTACACTGGTCGGTGTGGTAGTGCCTCATTTAAAAATTAAGATTAATAAGTCATTTTTCACTGTGGGACCAATCCTAGCCGTTAGTTCACGCTGAAGAAATAGAGACAGTTTCAAAAACTACCTTTCATTGACTTTCTAACGGTGTCAATCCGTTTGAGTTACAACGGTTGCTTCACATATTCGTACCAACATGTATTTAGCGTTTTTTCCGATCTTACTAAGTTGTATCGCTTTTAAAAGTGAAACGATTGGCTGTGGGACTTAATCGAACTGATTCTGGACTGTGACCTTATAAATGTTATAAATGAGCCAATTGGACTCCAAGAAATAACATTCTTTTTAACTCGACATGATTGCCGGAACTCAGCGATTACACCGGGCGCTGTGGGAGCGCTTTATTTAAAAATTAATATAAATATCTCATTTTTTACTGTGGGGCCAATCCTAGCCGTTAGTTCGCACTGAAGAAATAGAGACAGTTTCAAAAACTAGATTTCATTGACTTTCTAACGGTGTCAATCCGTTTGAGTTACAACGGTTGCGTCAAAGATTCATACCAACATGTATTTAGCGATTTCATCCGGTATTACTAAGTTTTATCGCTTTTAAAAGTGAAACGATTGACTGTGGGACTTAATTGAACTGATTCTGGACTGTGACCTGCTAAATGTGATAAATGAGTCACTTGGTCTCCAAGGAATGACAATCTTCTTAATTTCACATGATTGCCGGAAATCAGCGATTACACTGGACCCTGTGGTAGCGCTTCATTTAAAAATTTCGATAAATAAGTCATTTTTTACTGTGGGACCAATCCTATCCGTTAGTTCACGCTGAAGAAATAGAGACAGTTTCAAAAACTACATTTCATTGTCTTTTTAACGGTGTCAATCCGTTTGAGTTACAACGGTTGCGTCACATATTCGTACCAACATATATTTTGTGATTTTGTTCCGATATTACTAAGTTGTATCGCTTTTAACGGTGAACCGATTGACTGTGGGACTTAGTTGAACTGATTCTGGACTGTAACCTGATAAATGTGATAAATGAGCCAATTGGACTCCAAGGAATGACATTCTTCTTAATTTCACATGATTGCTGGGACTCAGCGATTACACTGGGCGGTGTGGTAGCGCTTTATTTAAAAATTAAGATAAATAAGTCATTTTTTACTGTGGGACCAATCCTAGCAGTTAGTTCACGCTGAAGAAATAGAGACAGTTTCAAAACTACATTTCATTGTCTCTTTAACGGTGGCAATCCGTTTGAGTTACAACGGTTGCGTCACATATTCGTACCAAAATGTATTTAGTGATTTTGTTCCGATATTACTAAGTTGTATCGCTTTTAACGGTGAACCGATTGATTGTGGGACTTAGTTGAACTGATTCTGGACTGTAACCTGATAAATGTGATAAATGAGCCAATTGGACTCCAAGGAATGACATTCTTCTTAATTTCACATGATTGCTGGGACTCAGCGATTACACTGGGCAGTGTGGTAGCGCTTTATTTAAAAATTAAGATAAATAAGTCATTTTTTACTGTGGGACCAATCCTAGCAGTTAGTTTACGCTGAAGAAATAGAGACAGTTTCAAAAACTACATTTCATTGTCTTTTTAACGGTGGCAATCCGTTTGAGTTACAACGGTTGCGTCACATATTCGTACCAACATGTATTTAGTGATTTTGTTCCGATATTACTAAGTTGTATCGCTTTTAACGGTGAACCGATTAACTGTGGGACTTAGTTGAAATGATTCTGGACTGTGACCTGATAAATGTGATAAATGAGCCAATGGAACTCCAAGAAATAACAATCTTTTTAACTCGACATAATTGCGGGAACTCAGCGATTACACTGGACCCTGTGGTAGCGCTTCATTTAAAAATTTCGATAAATAAGTCATTTTTTACTTTGGGACCAATCCTATCCGTTAGTTTACGCTGAAGAAATAGAGACAGTTTCAAAAACTATATTTCATTGTCTTTTTAACGGTGTCAATCCGTTTGAGTTACAACGGTGGCGTCACATATTCGTACCAACATGTATTTAGTGATTTTGTTCCGATATTACTAAGTTGTATCGCTTTTAACGGTGAACCGATTAACTGTGGGACTTAGTTCAACTGATTCTGGACTGTGACCTTATAAATGTGATAAATGAGCCAATTGGACTCCAAGGAATGACATTCTTCTTATTTTGACAGGATTAATGAAACTCAGCGATTACACTGGGCGGTGTGGTAGTGCTTCATTTAAAAATTAAGATTAATAAGTCATTTTTTACTGTGGGACCAATCATAGCCGTTGTTTCAAAAACTACCTTTCATTGTCTTTTTAACGGTGTCAATCCGTTTGAGTTACAACGGTTGCGTCACATATTCGTACCAACATGTATTTAGTGATTTTGTTCCGATATTACTAAGTTGTATTGCTTTTAACGGTGAACCGATTAACTGTGGGACTTAGTTCAACTGATTCTGGACTGTGACCTTATAAATGTGATAAATGAGCCAATTGGACTCCAAGGAATGACATTCTTCTTAATTTGACAGGATTAATGAAATTCAGCGTTTACACTGGGCGGTGTGGTAGTGCTTCATTTAAAAATTAAGATTAATAAGTCATTTTTTACTGTGGGACCAATCATAGCCGTTAGTTCACGCTGAAGAAATAGAGACAGTTTTAAAAACTACCTTTCATTGACTTTCTAACGGTGTCAATCCGTTTGACTTACAACGGTTGCGTCACATATTCGTACCAACATGTATTTAATGATTTTGTTACGATATAGCTAAGTTGTATCGCTTTTAAAAGTGAAACGATTGACTGTGGAATTAATTGAACTGTTTCTGGACTGTGACCTTATAAATGTGATAAATGAGCCAATTGAACTCCAAGAAATAAAATTCTTTTTAACTTGACATGATTGCCGGAATTCAGCGATTACACTGTACCCTGTGGTAGCGCTTTATTTAAACATTTCGATAAATAAGTCATTTTTTACTGTGGGAACAATCCTATCCGTGAGTTCACGCTGAAGAAATAGAGACAGTTTTAAAAACTACCTTTCATTGACTTTCTAACGGTGTCAATCCGTTTGACTTACAACGGTTGCTTCACATATTTGAACCAACATGTATTTAGCGATTTTTCCGATATTACTAAGTTGTATCGCTTTTAAAAGTGAAACGATTGACTGTGGGACTTAATTGAAATGATTCTGGACTGTGACCTGATAAATGTGATAAATGGGCCAATTGACTTCCAAGAAATAACATTCTTTTTAACTCGACATAATTGCCGGAACTCAGCGATTACACTGGACCCTGTGGTAGCGCTTCATTTAAAAATTTAGATAAATAAGTCATTTTTTACTATGGGACCAATCCTAGCCGTTAGTTCGCGCTGAAAAAACAGAGACAGTTTTAAAAACTACTTTTCATTGACTTTCTAACAGTGTCAATCCGTTTGAGTTACAACGATTGCGTCACGTATTCGTACCAACATGTATTTAGCGATTTGTTCCGATCTTACTAAGTTGTATCGCTTTTAAAAGTGAAACGATTGACTGTGGGAATTAATTGAACTGTTTCTGGACTGTGACCTTATAAATGTGATAAATGAGCCAATTGAACTCCAAGAAATAACATTCTTTTTAACTCGACATGATTGCCGGAACTCAGCGATTACACTGGACCCTGTGGTAGCGCTTTATTTAAACATTTCGATAAATAAGTCATTTTTTACTGTGGGAACAATCCTATCCGTGAGTTCACGCTGAAGAAATAGAGACAGTTTTAAAAACTACCTTTCATTGACTTTCTAACGGTGTCAATCCGTTTGACTTACAACGGTTGCTTCACATATTTGAACCAACATGTATTTAGCGATTTTTCCGATATTACTAAGTTGTATCGCTTTTAAAAGTGAAACGATTGACTGTGGGACTTAATTGAAATGATTCTGGACTGTGACCTGGTAAATGTGATAAATGGGCCAATTGACTTCCAAGAAATAACATTCTTTTTAACTCGACATAATTGCCGGAACTCAGCGATTACACTGGACCCTGTGGTAGCGCTTCATTTAAAAATTTAGATAAATAAGTCATTTTTTACTATGGGACCAATCCTAGCCGTTAGTTCGCGCTGAAAAAACAGAGACAGTTTTAAAAACTACTTTTCATTGACTTTCTAACAGTGTCAATCCGTTTGAGTTACAACGATTGCGTCACGTATTCGTACCAACATGTATTTAGCGATTTGTTCCGATCTTACTAAGTTGTATCGCTTTTAAAAGTGAAACGATTGACTGTGGGAATTAATTGAACTGTTTCTGGACTGTGACCTTATAAATGTGATAAATGAGCCAATTGAACTCCAAGAAATAACATTCTTTTTAACTCGACATGATTGCCGGAACTCAGCGATTACACTGGACCCTGTGGTAGCGCTTTATTTAAAAATTTCGATAAATAAGTAATTCTTTACTGTGGGACCAATCCTATCCGTTAGTTCACGCTGAAGAAATAGAGACAGTTTCAAACACTACCTTTCATTGACTTTCTAACGGTGTCAACCCGTTTGAGTTACAACGGTTGCTTCACATATTCGTACCAACATGTATTTAGCGATTTTTACCGATCTTACTAAGTTGTATCGCTTTTAAAAGTGAAACAATTGACTGGGGGACTTAATTGAACTGATTCTGGACTGTGAATTAATAAATGTGATAAATGAGCCAATTGGACTTCAAGAAATAACATTCTTTTTAACTCGACATGATTGCCGGAACTCAGCGATTATACTGGGCGCTGTGGGAGCGCTTTATTTAAATATTAAGATAAATAAGTCATTTTTTACTGTGGGACCAATCCTATCCGTTAGTTTACGCTGAAGAAATAGAGACAGTTTCAAAAACTACATTTCATTGTCTTTTTAACGTTGTCAATCCGTTTGAGTTACAACGGTTGCGTCACATATTCGTACCAACAAGTATTTAGTGATTTTGTTCCGATGTTACTAAGTTGTATCGCTTTTAACGGTGAACCGATTAACTGTGGGACTTAGTTTAACTGATTCTGGACTGTGACCTGATAAATGTGATAAATGAGTTAATTGGACTCCAAGGAATGACATTCTTCTTAATTTGACAGGATTAATGAAACTCAGCGATTACACTGGGCGGTGTGGTAGTGCTTCATTTAAAAATTAAGATTAATAAGTCATTTTTTACTGTGGGACCAATCATAGCCGTTGTTTCAAAAACTACATTTCATTGTCTTTTTAACGGTGTCAATCCGTTTGAGTTACAACAGTTGCGTCACATATTCGTACCAACATGTATTTAGCGATTTTTCCGATATTACTAAGTTGTATCGCTTTTAAAAGTGAAACGATTGACTGTGGGACTTAATTGAAATGATTCTGGACTGTGACCTGATAAATGTGATAAATGAGCCAATTGACTTCCAAGAAATAACATTCTTTTTAACTTGACATAATTGCCGGAACTCAGCGATTACACTGGACCCTGTGGTAGCGCTTCATTTAAAAATTTAGATAAATAAGTCATTTTTTACTATGGGACCAATCCTAGCCGTTAGTTCGCGCTGAAAAAACAGAGACAGTTTTAAAAACTACTTTTCATTGACTTTCTAACAGTGTCAATCCGTTTGAGTTACAACGATTGCGTCACGTATTCGTACCAACATGTATTTAGCGATTTGTTCCGATCTTACTAAGTTGTATCGCTTTTAAAAGTGAAACGATTGACTGTGGGAATTAATTGAACTGTTTCTGGACTGTGACCTTATAAATGTGATAAATGAGCCAATTGAACTCCAAGAAATAACATTCTTTTTAACTCGACATGATTGCCGGAACTCCGCGATTACACTGGACCCTGTGGTAGCGCTTTATTTAAAAATTTCGATAAATAAGTAATTCTTTACTGTGGGACCAATCCTATCCGTTAGTTCACGCTGAAGAAATAGAGACAGTTTCAAACACTACCTTTCATTGACTTTCTAACGGTGTCAACCCGTTTGAGTTACAACGGTTGCTTCACATATTCGTACCAACATGTATTTAACGATTTTTTCCGATCTTACTAAGTTGTATCGCTTTTAAAAGTGAAACAATTGACTGTGGGACTTAATTGAACTGATTCTGGACTGTGAATTAATAAATGTGATAAATGAGCCAATTGGACTTCAAGAAATAACATTCTTTTTAACTCGACATGATTGCCGGAACTCAGCGATTATACTGGGCGCTGTGGGAGCGCTTTATTTAAATATTAAGATAAATAAGTCATTTTTTACTGTGGGACCAATCCTAGCCGTTAGTTCGCGCTGAAGAAGTAGAGACAGTTTCAAAAACTACATTTCGTTGACTTTCTAACGGTGTCAATCCGTTTGAGTTACAACGGTTGCTTCACATATTCGTACCAACATGTATTTAGCGATTTTTTCCGATCTTACTAAGTTGTATCGCTTTTAAAAGTGAAACAATTGATTGTGGGACTTAATTAAACTGATTCTGGACTGTGACCTTATAAATGTGATAAATGAGCCAATGGAACTCCAAGAAATAACAATCTTTTTAACTCGACATAATTGCCGGAACTCAGCGATTACACTGGACCCTGTGGTAGGACTTCATTTAAAAATTTCGATAAATAAGTCATTTTTTACTGTGGGACCAATCCTATCCGTTAGTTTACGCTGAAGAAATAGAGACAGTTTCAAAAACTACCTTTCATTGTCTTTTTAACGTTGTCAATCCGTTTGAGTTACAACGGTTGCGTCACATATTCGTACCAACATGTATTTAGTGATTTTGTTCCGATGTTACTAAGTTGTATCGCTTTTAACGGTGAACCGATTAACTGTGGGACTTAGTTTAACTGATTCTGGACTGTGACCTGATAAATGTGATAAATGAGTTAATTGGACTCCAAGGAATGACATTCTTCTTAATTTGACAGGATTAATGAAACTCAGCGATTACACTGGGCGGTGTGGTAGTGCTTCATTTAAAAATTAAGATTAATAAGTCATTTTTTACTGTGGGACCAATCATAGCCGTTGTTTCAAAAACTACATTTCATTGTCTTTTTAACGGTGTCAATCCGTTTGAGTTACAACAGTTGCGTCACATATTCGTACCAACATGTATTTAGTGATTTTGTTCCGATATTACTAAGTTGTTTCGCTTTTAACGGTGAACCGATTAACTGTGGGACATAGTTCAACTGATTCTGGACTGTGACCTGATAAATGTGATAAATGAGCCAATTGGACTCCAAGGAATGACATTCTTCTTAATTTGACAGGATTAATGAAACTCAGCGATTACACTGGGCGGTGTGGTAGTGCTTCATTTAAAAATTAAGATTAATAAGTCATTTTTTACTGTGGGACCAATCATAGCCGTTAGTTCACGCTGAAAAAATAGAGACAGTTTCAAAAACTAGATTTCATTGACTTTCTAACGGTGTCAATCCGTTTGAGTTAAAACGGTTGCGTCAAAGATTCATACCAACATGTATTTAGCGATTTCATCCGGTATTACTAAGTTTTATCGCTTATAAAAGTGAAACGATTGACTGTGGGACTTAATTGAACTGATTCTGGACTGTGACCTGCTAAATGTGATACATGAGTCACTTGGTCTCCAAGGAATGACAATCTTCTTAATTTGACATGATTGCCGGAACTCAGCGATTACACTGGACCCTGTGGTAGCGCTTTATTTAAAAATTTCGATAAATAAGTCATTTTTTACTTTGGGACCAATCCTATCCGTTAGTTTACGCTGAAGAAATAGAGACAGTTTCAAAAACTATATTTCATTGTCTTTTTAACGGTGTCAATCCGTTTGAGTTACAACGGTGGCGTCACATATTCGTACCAACATGTATTTAGTGATTTTGTTCCGATATTACTAAGTTGTATCGCTTTTAACGGTGAAGCGATTAACTGTGGGACTTAGTTCAACTGATTCTGGACTGTGACCTTATAAATGTGATAAATGAGCCAATTGGACTCCAAGGAATGACATTCTTCTTAATTTCACATGATTGCTGGGACTCAGCGATTACACTGGGCGGTGTGGTAGCGCTTTATTTAAAAATTAAGATAAATAAGTCATTTTTTACTGTGGGACCAATCCTAGCAGTTACTTCACGCTGAAGAAATAGAGACAGTTTCAAAAACTACATTTCATTGTCTTTTTAACGGTGGCAAACCGTTTGAGTTACAACGGTTGCGTCACATATTCGTACCAACATGTATTTAGTGATTTTGTTCCGATACTAC
The DNA here is from genome assembly GCF_029227915.1 of Hydractinia symbiolongicarpus. NCBI lineage: Eukaryota > Metazoa > Cnidaria > Hydrozoa > Anthoathecata > Hydractiniidae > Hydractinia > Hydractinia symbiolongicarpus. Next base: position 693,957 of record NC_079888.1, on the reverse strand, counting down.
TAAGTTGTATCGCTTTTAACGGTGAACCGATTGACTGTGGGACTTAGTTGAACTGATTCTGGACTGTAACCTGATAAATGTGATAAATGAGACAATTGGACTCCAAGGAATGACATTCTTCTTAATTTCACATGATTGCTGGGACTCAGCGATTACACTGGGCGGTGTGGTAGCGCTTTATTTAAAAATTAAGATAAATGAGTCATTTTTTACTGTGGGACCAATCCTAGCAGTTAGTTCACGCTGAAGAAATAGAGACAGTTTCAAAAACTAAATTTCATTGTCTTTTTAACGGTGGCAATCCGTTTGAGTTACAACGGTTGCGTCACATATTCGTACCAACATGTATTTAGTGATTTTGTTCCGATATTACTAAGTTGTATCGCTTTTAACGGTGAACCGATTAACTGTGGGACTTAGTTGAAATGATTCTGGACTGTGACCTGATAACTGTGATAAATGAGCCAATGGAACTCCAAGAAATAACAATCTTTTTAACTCGAAATAATTGCCGGAACTCAGCGATTACACTGGACCCTGTGGTAGCGCTTCATTTAAAAATTTTGATAAATAAGTCATTTTTTACTGTGGGACCAATCCTATCCGTTAGTTTACGCTGAAGAAATAGAGACAGTTTCAAAAACTATATTTCATTGTCTTTTTAACGGTGTCAATCCGTTTGAGTTACAACGGTTGCGTCACATATTCGTACCAACATGTATTTAGTGACTTTGTTCCGATATTACTAAGTTGTATCGCTTTTAACGGTGAACCGAATAACTGTGGGACTTAGTTTAACTGATTCTGGACTGTGACCTGATAAATGTGATAAATGAGCCAATTGGACACCAAGGAATGACATTCTTTTTAATTTGACAGGATTAATGAAACTCAGCGATTACACTGGGCGGTGTGGTAGTGCTTCATTTAAAAATTAAGATTAATAAGTCATTTTTTACTGTGGGACCAATCATAGCCGTTGTTTCAAAAACTACATTTCATTGTCTTTTTAACGGTGTCAATCCGTTTGAGTTACAACGGTTGCGTCACATATTCGTACCAACATGTATTTAGTGATTTTGTTCCGATATTACTAAGTTGTATCGCTTTTAACGGTGAACCGATTAACTGTGGGACTTAGTTCAACTGATTCTGGACTGTGACCTGATAAATGTGATAAATGAGCCAATTGGACTCCAAGGAATGACATTCTTCTTAATTTGACAGGATTAATGAAACTCAGCGATTACACTGGGCGGTGTGGTAGTGCTTTATTTAAAAATTAAGATTAATAAGTCATTTTTTACTGTGGGACCAATCATAGCCGTTAGTTCACGCTGAAGAAATAGAGACAGTTTCAAAAACTACATTTCATTGTCTTCTTAAGGGCGGGAATCCGTTTGAGTTACAACGGTTGCGTCACATATTCGTACCAACATGTGTTTAATGATTTTGTTACGATATAACTAAGTTGTATCGCTTTTAAAGTGAAACGATTGACTGTGGAATTAATTGAACTGTTTCTGGACTGTGACCTTATAAATGTGATAAATGAGCCAATTGAACTCCAAGAAATAACATTCTTTTTAACTTGACATGATTGCCGGAATTCAGCGATTACACTGTACCCTGTGGTAGCGCTTTATTTAAACATTTCGATAAATAAGTCATTTTTTACTGTGGGAACAATCCTATCCGTTAGTTCACGCTGAAGAAATAGAGACAGTTTTAAAAACTACCTTTCATTGACTTTCTTACGGTGTCAATCCGTTTGACTTACAACGGTTGCTTCACATATTTGAACCAACATGTATTTAGCGATTTTTCCGATATTACTAAGTTGTATCGCTTTTAAAAGTGAAACGATTGACTGTGGGACTTAATTGAAATGATTCTGGACTGTGACCTGATAAATGTGATAAATGAGCCAATTGACTTCCAAGAAATAACATTCTTTTTAACTCGACATAATTGCCGGAACTCAGCGATTACACTGGACCCTGTGGTAGCGCTTCATTTAAAAATTTAGATAAATAAGTCATTTTTTACTATGGGACCAATCCTAGCCGTTAGTTCGCGCTGAAAAAGCAGAGACAGTTTCAAAAACTACTTTTCATTGACTTTCTAACAGTGTCAATCCGTTTGAGTTACAACGATTGCGTCACGTATTCGTACCAACATGTATTTAGCGATTTGTTCCGATCTTACTAAGTTGTGTCGCTTTTAAAAGTGAAACGATTGACTGTGGGAATTAATTGAACTCTTTCTGGACTGTGACCTTATAAATTTGATAAATGAGCCAATTGAACTCCAAGAAATAACATTCTTTTTAACTCGACATGATTGCCGGAACTCAGCGATTACACTGTACCCTGTGGTAGCGCTTTATTTAAAAATTTCGATAAATAAGTAATTCTTTACTGTGGGACCAATCCTATCCGTTAGTTCACGCTGAAGAAATAGAGACAGTTTCAAAAACTACCTTTCATTGACTTTCTAACGGTGTCAACCCGTTTGAGTTACAACGGTTGCTTCACATATTCGTACCAACACGTATTTAGCGATTTTTTCCGATCTTACTAAGTTTTATCGTTTTTAAAAGTGAAACAATTGACTGTGGGACTTAGTTTAACTGATTCTGGACTGTGACCTGATAAATGTGATAAATGAGCCAATTGGACACCAAGGAATGACATTCTTTTTAATTTGACAGGATTAATGAAACTCAGCGATTACACTGGGCGGTGTGGTAGTGCTTCATTTAAAAATTAAGATTAATAAGTCATTTTTTACTGTGGGACCAATCATAGCCGTTGTTTCAAAAACTACATTTCATTGTCTTTTTAACGGTGTCAATCCGTTTGAGTTACAACGGTTGCGTCACATATTCGTACCAACATGTATTTAGTGATTTTGTTCCGATATTACTAAGTTGTATCGCTTTTAACGGTGAACCGATTAACTGTGGGACTTAGTTCAACTGATTCTGGACTGTGACCTGATAAATGTGATAAATGAGCCAATTGGACTCCAAGGAATGACATTCTTCTTAATTTGACAGGATTAATGAAACTCAGCGATTACACTGGGCGGTGTGGTAGTGCTTTATTTAAAAATTAAGATTAATAAGTCATTTTTTACTGTGGGACCAATCATAGCCGTTAGTTCACGCTGAAGAAATATAGACAGTTTCAAAAACTACATTTCATTGTCTTCTTAAGGGCGGGAATCCGTTTGAGTTACAACGGTTGCGTCACATATTCGTACCAACATGTGTTTAATGATTTTGTTACGATATAACTAAGTTGTATCGCTTTTAAAGTGAAACGATTGACTGTGGAATTAATTGAACTGTTTCTGGACTGTGACCTTATAAATGTGATAAATGAGCCAATTGAACTCCAAGAAATAACATTCTTTTTAACTTGACATGATTGCCGGAATTCAGCGATTACACTGTACCCTGTGGTAGCGCTTTATTTAAACATTTCGATAAATAAGTCATTTTTTACTGTGGGAACAATCCTATCCGTTAGTTCACGCTGAAGAAATAGAGACAGTTTTAAAAACTACCTTTCATTGACTTTCTTACGGTGTCAATCCGTTTGACTTACAACGGTTGCTTCACATATTTGAACCAACATGTATTTAGCGATTTTTCCGATATTACTAAGTTGTATCGCTTTTAAAAGTGAAACGATTGACTGTGGGACTTAATTGAAATGATTCTGGACTGTGACCTGATAAATGTGATAAATGAGCCAATTGACTTCCAAGAAATAACATTCTTTTTAACTCGACATAATTGCCGGAACTCAGCGATTACACTGGACCCTGTGGTAGCGCTTCATTTAAAAATTTAGATAAATAAGTCATTTTTTACTATGGGACCAATCCTAGCCGTTAGTTCGCGCTGAAAAAGCAGAGACAGTTTCAAAAACTACTTTTCATTGACTTTCTAACAGTGTCAATCCGTTTGAGTTACAACGATTGCGTCACGTATTCGTACCAACATGTATTTAGCGATTTGTTCCGATCTTACTAAGTTGTGTCGCTTTTAAAAGTGAAACGATTGACTGTGGGAATTAATTGAACTCTTTCTGGACTGTGACCTTATAAATTTGATAAATGAGCCAATTGAACTCCAAGAAATAACATTCTTTTTAACTCGACATGATTGCCGGAACTCAGCGATTACACTGTACCCTGTGGTAGCGCTTTATTTAAAAATTTCGATAAATAAGTAATTCTTTACTGTGGGACCAATCCTATCCGTCAGTTCACGCTGAAGAAATAGAGACAGTTTCAAAAACTACCTTTCATTGACTTTCTAACGGTGTCAACCCGTTTGAGTTACAACGGTTGCTTCACATATTCGTACCAACACGTATTTAGCGATTTTTTCCGATCTTACTAAGTTTTATCGTTTTTAAAAGTGAAACAATTGACTGTGGGACTTAGTTGAACTGATTCTGGACTGTGAATTAATAAATGTGATAAATGAGCCAATTGGACTCCAAGAAATAACATTCTTTTTAACTCGACATGATTGCCGGAACTCAGCGATTATACTGGGCGCTGTGGGAGCGCTTTATTTAAATATTAAGATAAATAAGTCATTTTTTACTGTGGGACCAATCCTAGCCGTTAGTTCGGGCTGAAGAAGTAGAGACAGTTTCAAAAACTACCTTTCATTGACTTTCTAACGGTGTCAATCCGTTTGAGTTACAACGGTTGTTTCACATATTCGTACCAACATGTATTTAGCGATTTTTTCCGATATTACTAAGTTGTATCGCTTTTAAAAGTGAAACGATTGACTGTGGGACTTAATTGAAATGATTCTGGACTGTGACCTGATAAATGTGATAAATGAGCCAATTGAACTCCAAGAAATAACATTCTTTTTAACTCGACATGATTGCCGGAACTCAGCGATTACACTGTACCCTGTGGTAGCGCTTTATTTAAAAATTTCGATAAATAAGTAATTCTTTACTGTGGGACCAATCCTATCCGTTAGTTCACGCTGAAGAAATAGAGACAGTTTCAAAAACTACCTTTCATTGACTTTCTAACGGTGTCAACCCGTTTGAGTTACAACGGTTGCTTCACATATTCGTACCAACATGTATTTAGCGATTTTTTCCGATCTTACTAAGTTGTATCGTTTTTAAAAGTGAAACAATTGACTGTGGGACTTAGTTGAACTGATTCTGGACTGTGAATTAATAAATGTGATAAATGAGCCAATTGGACTCCAAGAAATAACATTCTTTTTAACTCGACATGATTGCCGGAACTCAGCGATTATACTGGGCGCTGTGGGAGCGCTTTATTTAAATATTAAGATAAATAAGTCATTTTTTACTGTGGGACCAATCCTAGCCGTTAGTTCGCGCTGAAGAAGTAGAGACAGTTTAAAAAACTACCTTTCATTGACTTTCTAACGGTGTCAATCCGTTTGAGTTACAACGGTTGCTTCACATATTCGTACCAACATGTATTTAGCGATTTTTTCCGATATTACTAAGTTGTATCGCTTTTAAAAGTGAAACGATTGACTGTGGGACTTAATTGAAATGATTCTGGACTGTGACCTGATAAATGTGATAAATGAGCCAATTGAACTCCAAGAAATAACATTCTTTTTAACTCGACATGATTGCCGGAACTCAGCGATTACACTGTACCCTGTGGTAGCGCTTTATTTAAAAATTTCGATAAATAAGTAATTCTTTACTGTGGGACCAATCCTATCCGTTAGTTCACGCTGAAGAAATAGAGACAGTTTCAAAAACTACCTTTCATTGACTTTCTAACGGTGTCAATCCGTTTGAGTTACAACGGTTGCTTCACATATTCGTACCAACATGTATTTAGCGTTTTTTCCGATCTTACTAAGTTGTATCGCTTTTAAAAGTGAAACGATTGACTGTGGGACTTAATCGAACTGATTCTGGACTGTGACCTTATAAATGTTATAAATGAGCCAATTGGACTCCAAGAAAGAACATTCTTTTTAACTCGACATGATTGCCCCAACTCAACGGTTACACTGGACCCTGTGGTAGCGCTTTATTTAAAAATTTAGATAAATAAGTCACTTTTTACTGTGGGACCAATCCTATCCGTTAGTACACGCTGAAGAAATAGAGACAGTTTCAAAAACTACCTTTCATTGACTTTCTAACGGTGTCAATCCGTTTGAGTTACAACGGTTGCTTCACATATTCGTACCAACATGTATTTAGCGATTTTTTCCGATCTTACTAAGTTGTATCGCTTTTAAAAGTGAAACAATTGACTGTGGGACTTAATTGAACTGATTCTGGACTGTGACCTTATAAATGTGGTAAATGAGCCAATTGGACTCCAAGAAATAACATTCTTTTTTACTCGACATGATTGCCGGAACTCAACGATTACACTGGACCCTGTGGTAGCGCTTCATTTAAAAATTTAGATAAATAAGTCATTTTTTACTGTGGGACCTATCCTAGCCGTTAGTCAGCGCTGAAGAAACAGAGACAGTTTCAAAAACTACTTTTCATTGACTTTCTAACGGTGTCAATCCGTTTGAGTTACAACGATTGCGTCACGTATTCGTACCAACATGTATTTAGCGATTTGTTCCGATCTTACTAAGTTGTATCGTTTTTAAAAGTGAAACAATTGACTGTGGGACTTAGTTGAACTGATTCTGGACTGTGAATTAATAAATGTGATAAATGAGCCAATTGGACTCCAAGAAATAACATTCTTTTTAACTCGACATGATTGCCGGAACTCAGCGATTATACTGGGCGCTGTGGGAGCGCTTTATTTAAATATTAAGATAAATAAGTCATTTTTTACTGTGGGACCAATCCTAGCCGTTAGTTCGCGCTGAAGAAGTAGAGACAGTTTCAAAAACTACCTTTCATTGACTTTCTAACGGTGTCAATCCGTTTGAGTTACAACGGTTGCTTCACATATTCGTACCAACATGTATTTAGCGATTTTTTCCGATATTACTAAGTTGTATCGCTTTTAAAAGTGAAACGATTGACTGTGGGACTTAATTGAAATGATTCTGGACTGTGACCTGATAAATGTGATAAATGAGCCAATTGAACTCCAAGAAATAACATTCTTTTTAACTCGACATAATTGCCGGAACTCAGCGATTACACTGGACCCTGTGGTAGCGCTTCATTTAAAAATTTAGATAAATAAGTCATTTTTTACTATGGGACCAATCCTAGCCGTTAGTTCGCGCTGAAAAAACAGAGACAGTTTCAAAAACTACTTTTCATTGACTTTCTAACAGGGTCAATGCGTTTGAGTTACAACGATTGCGTCACGTATTCGTACCAACATGTATTTAGGGATTTGTTCCGATCTTACTAAGTTGTATCGCTTTTAGAAGTGAAACGATTGACTGTGGGAATTCATTGAACTGTTTCTGGACTGTGACCTTATAAATGTGATAAATGAGCCAATTGGACTCCAAGAAATAACATTCTTTTTAACTCGACATGATTGCCGGAACTCAGCGATTATACTGGGCGCTGTGGGAGCGCTTTATTTAAATATTAAGATAAATAAGTCATTTTTTACTGTGGGACCAATCCTAGCCGTTAGTTCGCGCTGAAGAAGTAGAGACAGTTTCAAAAACTACATTTCGTTGACTTTCTAACGGTGTCAATCCGTTTGAGTTACAACGGTTGCTTCACATATTCGTACCAACATGTATTTAGCGATTTTTTCCGATCTTACTAAGTTGTATCGCTTTTAAAAGTGAAACAATTGACTGTGGGACTTAATTGAACTGATTCTGGACTGTGACCTTATAAATGTGATAAATGAGCCAATTGGACTCCAAGAAATAACATTCTTTTTAACTCGACATGATTGCCGGAACTCAGCGATTACACTGGGGGCTGTGGGAGCGCTTTATTTAAAAATTAAGATAAATAAGTCATTTTTTACTGTAGGACCAATCCTAGCCGTTAGTTCGCGCTGAAGAAGTAGAGACAGTTTCAAAAACTACATTTCATTGACTTTCTAACAGTGTCAATCCGTTTGAGTTACAACGGTTGCTTCACATAATCGTACCAACATGTATTTAGCGATTTTTTCCGATATTACTAAGTTGTATCGCTTTTAAAAGTGAAACAATTGACTGTGGGACTTAATTGAACTGATTCTGGACTGTGACCTTATAAATGTGGTAAATGAGCCAATTGGACTCCAAGAAATAACATTCTTTTTAACTCGACATGATTGCCGGAACTCAACGATTACACTGGACCCTGTGGTAGCGCTTCATTTAAAAATTTAGATAAATAAGTCATTTTTTACTGTGGGACCTATCCTAGCCGTTAGTTAGCGCTGAAGAAACAGAGACAGTTTCAAAAACTACTTTTCATTGACTTTCTAACGGTGTCAATCCGTTTGAGTTACATCGATTGCGTCACGTATTCGTACCAACATGTATTTAGCGATTTGTTCCGATCTTACTAAGTTGTATCGCTTTTAAAAGTGAAACGATTGACTGTGGAAATTAATTGAACTGTTTCTGGACTGTGACCTTATAAATGCGATAAATGAGCCAATTGAACTCCAAGAAATAACATTCTTTTTAACTCGACATGATTGCCGGAACTCAGCGATTACACTGGACCCTGTGGTAGCGCTTTATATAAAAATTTCGATAAATAAGTAATTTTTTACTGTGGGACCAATCCTATCCGTTAGTTCACGCTGAAGAAATAGAGACAGTTTGAAAAACTACCTTTCATTGACTTTCTAACGGTGTCAATGCGTTTGAATTACAACGGTTGATTTACATATCCGCACCAACATGTATTAAGTGTTTTTTTTCGATATTACTAAGAGGTATCGCTTTTGAAAGTGAAACGATTGACTGTGGAACTTAATTGAACTGATTCTGGACTGTCATCTTATAAATGTGATAAATGAGCCAATTGGACTCCAAGAAATAACATTCTTTTTAACTCGACATGATTGCCGGAACTCAGCGATTACTCTGGACCCTGTGGTAGCGCTTCATTTAAAAATTTCGATAATTAAGTCATTTTTTACTGTGGGACCAATCCTATCCGTTAGCTTACGCTGAAGAAATAGAGACAGTTTCAAAAACTACATTTCATTGTCTTTTTAACGGTGTCAATCCTTTTGAGTTACAACGGTTGCGTCACATATTCGTACCAACATGTATTTAGTGATTTTGTTCCGATATTACTAAGTTGTATCGCTTTTAACGGTGAACCGATTAACTGTGGGACTTGTTTTACTGATTCTGGACTGTGACCTGATAAATGTGATAAATGAGCCAATTGGACTCCAAGGAATGACATTCTTCTTAATTTGACAGGATTAATGAAACTCAGCGATTACACTGGGCGGTGTGGTAGTGCTTCATTTAAAAATTAAGATTAATAAGTCATTTTTTACTGTGGGACCAATCATAGCCGTTGTTTCAAAAACTACATTTCATTGTCTTTTTAACGGTGTCAATCCGTTTGAGTTACAACGGTTGCGTCACATATTCGTACCAACATGTATTTAGTGATTTTGTTCCGATATTACTAAGTTGTATCGCTTTTAACGGTGAACCGATTAACTGTGGGACTTAGTTCAACTGATTCTGGACTGTGACCTGATAAATGTGATAAAAGAGCCAATTGGACTCCGAGGAATGACATTCTTCTTAATTTGACAGGATTAATGAAACTCAGCGATTACACTGGGCGGTGTGGTAGTGCTTCATTTAAAAATTAAGATTAATAAGTCATTTTTTACTGTGGGACCAATCATAGCCGTTAGTTTACGCTGAAGAAATAGAGACAGTTTCAAAAACTACATTTCATTGTCTTTTTAAGGGCGGCAATCCGTTTGAGTTACAACGGTTGCGTCACATATTCGTACCAACATGTATTTCGCGATTTTTTCCGATCTTACTAAGTTGTATCGCTTTTAAAAGTGAAACAATTGACTGTGGGACTTAATTGAACTGATTCTGGACTGTGAATCAATAAATTTGATAAATGAGCCAATTGGACTCCAAGAAATAACATTCTTTTTAACTCGACATGATTGCCGGAAGTCAGCGATTATACTGGGCGCTGTGGGAGCGCTTTATTTAAATATTAAGATAAATAAGTCATTTTTTACTGTGGGACTAATCCTAGCCGTTAGTTCGCGCTGAAGAAGTAGAGACAGTTTCAAAAACTACATTTCGTTGACTTTCTAACGGTGTCAATCCGTGTGAGTTACAACGGTTGCTTCACATATTCGTACCAACATGTATTTAGCGATTTTTTTAGATCTTACTAAGTTGTATCGCTTTTAAAAGTGAAACAATTGACTGTGGGACTTAATAGAACTGATTCTGGACTGTGACCTTATAAATGTGATAAATGAGCCAATAGATCTCAAAGAAATAACAATCTTTTTAACTCAACATAATTGCTGGAACTCAGCGATTACACTGGACCCTGTGGTAGCGCTTCATTTAAAAATTTCGATAAATAAGTCATTTTTTACTGTGGGACCAATCCTATCCGTTAGTTTACGCTGAAGAAATAGAGACAGTTTCAAAAACTACATTTCATTGTCTTTTTAACGTTGTCAATCCGTTTGAGTTACAACGGTTGCGTCACATATTCGTACCAACATGTATTTAGTGATTTTGTTCCGATATTACTAAGTTGTATCGCTTTTAACGGTGAACCAATTAACTGTGGGACTTAGTTTAACTGATTCTGGACTGTGACCTGATAAATGTGATAAATGAGCCAATTGGACTCCAGGGAATGACATTCTTCTTAATTTGACAGGATTAATGAAACCCAGAGATTACACTGGGCGGTGTGGTAGTGCTTCATTTAAAAATTAAGATTAATAAGTCATTTTTTACTGTGGGACCAATCGTAGCCGTTGGTTCAAAAACTACATTTCATTGTCTTTTTAACGGTGTCAATCCGTTTGAGTTACAACGGTTGCGTCACATATTCGTACCAACATGTATTTAGTGATTTTGTTCCGATATTACTAAGTTGTATCGCTTTTAACGGTGAACCGATTAACTGTGGGACTTAGTTCAACTGATTCTGGACTGTGACCTGATAAATGTGATAAATGAGCCAATTGGACTCCAAGGAATGACATTCTTCTTAATTTGACAGGACTAATGAAACTCAGCGATTACACTGAGCGGTGTGGTAGTGCTTCATTTAAAAATTAAGATTAATAAGTCATTTTTTACTGTGGGACCAATCATAGCCGTTAGTTCACGCTGAAGAAATAGAGACAGTTTCAAAAACTACATTGCATTTTCTTTTTAAGGGCGGCAATCCGTTTGAGTTACAACGGTTGCGTCACATATTCGTACCAACATGTATTTAATGATTTTGTTACGATATAACAAAGTTGTATCGCTTTTAAAAGTGAAACGATTGACTGTGGAATTAATTGAACTGTTTCTGGACAGTGACCTTATAAATGTGATAAATGAGCCAATTGAACTCCAAGAAATAACATTCTTTTTAACTTGACATGATTGCCGGAATTCAGCGATTACACTGTACCCTGTGGTAGCGCTTTATTTAAACATTTCGATAAATAAGTCATTTTTTACTGTGGGAACAATCCTATCCGTTAGTTCACGCTGAAGAAATAGAGACAGTTTTAAAAACTACCTTTCATTGACTTTCTAACGGTGTCAATCCGTTTGACTTACAACGGTTGCTTCACATATTTGAACCAACATGTATTTAGCGATTTTTTCCGATATTACTAAGTTGTATCGCTTTTAAAAGTGAAACGATTGACTGTGGGACTTAATTGAAATGATTCTGGACTGTGACCTGATAAATGTGATAAATGAGCCAATTGAACTCCAAGAAATAACATTCTTTTTAACTCGACATAATTGCCGGAACTCAGCGATTACACTGGACCCTGTGGTAGCGCTTCATTTAAAAATTTAGATAAATAAGTCATTTTTTACTATGGGACCAATCCTAGCCGTTAGTTCGCGCTGAAAAACAGAGACAGTTTCAAAAACTACTTTTCATTGACTTTCTAACAGTGTCAATCCGTTGGAGTTACAACGATTGCGTCACGTATTCGTACCAACATGTATTTAGCGATTTGTTCCGATCTTACTAAGTTGTATGGCTTTTAAAAGTGAAACGATTGACTGTGGGAATTAATTGAAATGATTCTGGACTGTGACCTGATAAATGTGATAAATGAGCCAATTAAACTCCAAGAAATAACATTCTTTTTAACTCGACATGATTGCCGGAACTCAGCGATTACACTGGACCCTGTGGTAGCGCTTTATTAAAAAATTTCGATAAATAAGTAATTCTTTACTGTGGGACCAATCCTATCCGTTAGTTCACGCTGAAGAAATAGAGACAGTTTCAAAAACTACCTTTCATTGACTTTCTAACGGTGTCAACCCGTTTGAGTTACAACGGTTGCGTCACATATTCGTACCAACATGTATTTAGTGATTTTGTTCCGATATAACTATGTTGTATCGCTTTTAAAAGTGAAACGATTGACTGTGGGAATTAATTGGACTGCCTCTGGACTGTGACCATATAAATGTGATTAATGAGCCAATTGATCTCCAAGAAATAACATTCTTTTTAACTCGAGATGATTGCCGGAACTCAGCGATTACACTGGACCCTGTGGTAGCGCTTTATTTAAAAATTTCGATAAATAAGTAATTCTTTACTGTGGGACTAATCCTATCCGTTAGTTCACGCTGAAAAAATAGAGACAGTTTCAAAAAATACCTTTCATTGACTTTCTAACGGTGTCAACCCGTTTGAGTTACAACGGTTGCGTCACATATTCGTACCAACATGTATTTAGTGATTTTGTTTCGATATAACTATGTTGTATCGCTTTTAAAAGTGAAACGATTGACTGTGGGAATTAATTGAACTGTCTCTGGACTGTGACCTTATAAATGTGATTAATGAGCCAATTGATCTCCAAGAAATAACATTCTTTTTAACTTGACATGATTGCCGAAACTCAGCGATTACATTGGACCCTGTGGTAGCGCCTCATTTAAAAATTTCGATAAATAAGTCATTTTTTACTGTGGGACCAATCCTATCCGTTAGTTCACGCTGAAGAAATAGAGACAGTTTTAAAAACTGCCTTTCATTGACTTTCTAACGGTGTCAATCCGTTTGACTTACAACGGTTGCTTCACATATTCGAACCAACATGTATTTAGCGATTTTTCTGGATATTACTAAGTTGTATCGCTTTTAAAAGTGAAACGATTGACTGTGGGACTTAATTGGACTGATTTTGGACTGTGATCTTATAAATGTGATAAATGAGCCTCCAAGGAATGACAATCTTCTTAATTTGACATGATTGCCGGAACTCAGCGATTACACTGGGCGCTGTGGTAGCGCTTCATTTAAAAATTTTGATAAATAAGTCATTTTTTACTGTGGGACCAATCCTAGCCGTTAGTTCGCGCTGAAGAAATAGAGACAGTTTCAAAAACTACCTTTCATTGACTTTCTAACGGTGTCAATCCGTTTGAGTTACAACGGTTGCTTCACATATTCGTACCAACATGTATTTAGCGGTTTTTTCCGATATTACTAAGTTGTATCGCTTTTAAAAGTGAAACGATTTACTGTGGGACTTAATTGAACTGATTCTGGACTGTGAATTAATAAATGTGATAAATGAGCCAATTGGACTCCAAGAAATAACATTCTTTTTAACTCGACATGATTGCCGGAACTCAGCGATTATACTGGGCGCTGTGGGAGCGCTTTATTTAAATATTAAGATAAATAAGTCATTTTTTACTGTGGGACCAATCCTAGCCGTTAGTTCGCGCTGAAGAAGTAGAGACAGTTTCAAAAACTACATTTCGTTGACTTTCTAACGGTGTCAATCCGTTTGAGTTACAACGGTTGCTTCACATATTCGTACCAACATGTATTTAGCAATTTTTTCCGATCTTACTAAGTTGTATCGCTTTTAAAAGTGAAACAATTGACTGTGGGACTTAATTGAACTGATTCTGGACTGTGACCTTATAAATGTGATAAATGAGCCAATTGGACTCCAAGAAATAACATTCTTTTTAACTCGACATGATTGCCGGAACTCAACGATTACACTGGACCCTGTGGTAGCGCTTCATTTAAAACATTAGATAAATAAGTCATTTTTTACTGTGGGACCTATCCTAGCCGTTAGTTCACGCTGAAGAAATAGAGACAGTTTCAAAAACTACATTTCATTGACTTTCTAACGGTTTCAATCCGTTTGAGTTACAACGGTTGCTTCACATAATCGTACCAACATGTATTTAGCGTTTTTTCCGATCTTACTAAGTTGTATCGCTTTTAAAAGTGAAACGATTGACTGTGGGACATAAATGAACTGATTCTGGACTGTGACCTTATAAATGTTATATATGCGCCAATTGGACTCCAAGAAATAACATTCTTTTTAACTCGACATGATTGCCGTAACTCAGCGATTATACTGGGCGCTGTGGGAGCGCTTTATTTAAATATTAAGATAAATAAGTCATTTTTCACTGTGGGACCAATCCTAGCCGTTAGTTCGCGCTGAAGAAGTAGAGACAGTTTCAAAAACTACATTTCGTTGACTTTCTAACGGTGTCAATCCGTTTGAGTTACAACGGTTGCTTCACATATTCGTACCAACATGTATTTAGCGATTTTTTGCGATCTTACTAAGTTGTATCGCTTTTAAAAGTAAAACAATTGACTGTGGGACTTAATTGAACTGATTCTGGACTGTGAATTAATAAATGTGATAAATGAGCCAATTGGACTCCAAGAAATAACATTCTTTTTAACTCGACATGATTGCCGGAACTCAGCGATTATACTGTGCGCTGTGGGAGCGCTTTATTTAAATATTAAGATAAATAAGTCATTTTTTACTGTGGGACCAATCCTATCCGTTAGTTCACGCTGAAGAAATAGAGACAGTTTTAAAAACTGCCTTTCATTGACTTTCTAACGGTGTCAATCCGTTTGACTTACAACGGTTGCTTCACATATTCGAACCAACATGTATTTAGCGATTTTTCTGGATATTACTAAGTTGTATCGCTTTTAAAAGTGAAACGATTGACTGTGGGACTTAATTGGACTGATTTTGGACTGTGATCTTATAAATGTGATAAATGAGCCTCCAAGGAATGACAATCTTCTTAATTTGACATGATTGCCGGAACTCAGCGATTACACTGGGCGCTGTGGTAGCGCTTCATTTAAAAATTTAGATAAATAAGTCATTTTTACTGTGGGACCAATCCTAGCCGTTAGTTCGCGCTGAAGAAATAGAGACAGTTTCAAAAACTACCTTTCATTGACTTTCTAACGGTGTCAATCCGTTTGAGTTACAACGGTTGCTTCACATATTCGTACCAACATGTATTTAGCGGTTTTTTCCGATATTACTAAGTTGTATCGCTTTTAAAAGTGAAACGATTTACTGTGGGACTTAATTGAACTGATTCTGGACTGTGAATTAATAAATGTGATAAATGAGCCAATTGGACTCCAAGAAATAACATTCTTTTTAACTCGACATGATTGCCGGAACTCAGCGATTATACTGGGCGCTGTGGGAGCGCTTTATTGAAATATTAAGATAAATAAGTCATTTTTTACTGTGGGACCAATCCTAGCCGTTAGTTCGCGCTGAAGAAGTAGAGACAGTTTCAAAACCTACATTTCGTTGACTTTCTAACGGTGTCAATCCGTTTGAGTTACAACGGTTGCTTCACATATTCGTACCAACATGTATTTAGCGATTTTTTGCGATCTTACTAAGTTGTATCGCTTTTAAAAGTAAAACAATTGACTTTGGGATTTAATTGAACTGATTCTCGACTGTGAATTAATAAATGTGATAAATGAGCCAATTGGACTCCAAGAAATAACATTCTTTTTAACTCGACATGATTGCCGGAACTCAGCGATTATACTGTGCGCTGTGGGAGCGCTTTATTTAAATATTAAGATAAATAAGTCATTTTTTACTGTGGGACCAATCCTAGCCGTTAGTTCGCGCTGAAGAAGTAGAGACAGTTTCAAAAACTACATTTCGTTGACTTTCTAACGGTGTCAATCCGTTTGAGTTACAACGGTTGCTTCACATATTCGTACCAACATGTATTTAGCAATTTTTTCCGATCTTACTAAGTTGTATCGCTTTTAAAAGTGAAACAATTGACTGTGGGACTTAATTGAACTGATTCTGGACTGTGACCTTATAAATGTGATAAATGAGCCAATTGGACTCCAAGAAATAACATTCTTTTTAACTCGACATGATTGCCGGAACTCAACGATTACACTGGACCCTGTGGTAGCGCTTCATTTAAAACATTAGATAAATAAGTCATTTTTTACTGTGGGACCTATCCTAGCCGTTAGTTCACGCTGAAGAAATAGAGACAGTTTCAAAAACTACATTTCATTGACTTTCTAACGGTTTCAATCCGTTTGAGTTACAACGGTTGCTTCACATAATCGTACCAACATGTATTTAGCGTTTTTTCCGATCTTACTAAGTTGTATCGCTTTTAAAAGTGAAACGATTGACTGTGGGACATAATTGAACTGATTCTGGACTGTGACCTTATAAATGTTATATATGCGCCAATTGGACTCCAAGAAATAACATTCTTTTTAACTCGACATGATTGCCGTAACTCAGCGATTATACTGGGCGCTGTGGGAGCGCTTTATTTAAATATTAAGATAAATAAGTCATTTTTTACTGTGGGACCAATCCTAGCCGTTAGTTCGCGCTGAAGAAGTAGAGACAGTTTCAAAAACTACATTTCGTTGACTTTCTAACGGTGTCAATCCGTTTGAGTTACAACGGTTGCTTCACATATTCGTACCAACATGTATTTAGCAATTTTTTCCGATCTTACTAAGTTGTATCGCTTTTAAAAGTGAAACAATTGACTGTGGGACTTAATGGAACTGATTCTGGACTGTGAATTAATAAATGTGATAAATGAGCCAATTGGACTCCAAGAAATAACATTCTTTTTAACTCGACATGATTGCCGGATCTCAGCGATTATACTGGGCGCTGTGGGAGCGCTTTATTTAAATATTAAGATAAATAAGTCATTTTTTACTGTGAGACCAATCCTAGCCGTTAGTTTACGCTGAAGAAGTGGAGACAGTTTCAAAAATTACATTTTGTTGACTTTCTAACGGTGTCAATCCGTTTGAGTTACAACGGTTGCTTCACATATTCGTACCAACATGTATTTAGCGATTTTTTGCGATCTTACTAAGTTGTATCGCTTTTAAAAGTAAAACAATTGACTGTGGGACTTAATTGAACTGATTCTCGACTGTGAATTAATAAATGTGATAAATGAGCCAATTGAACTCCAAGAAATAACATTCTTTTTAACTCGACATGATTGCCGGAACTCAGCGATTATACTGTGCGCTGTGGGAGCGCTTTATTTAAATATTAAGATAAATAAGTCATTTTTTACTGTGGGACCAATCCTAGCCGTTAGTTCGCGCTGAAGAAGTAGAGACAGTTTCAAAAATTACATTTCGTTGACTTTCTAACGGTGTCAATCCGTTTGAGTTACAACGGTTGCTTCACATATTCGTACCAACATGTATTTAGCAATTTTTTCCGATCTTACTAAGTTGTATCGCTTTTAAAAGTGAAACAATTGACTGTGGGACTTAATTGAACTGATTCTGGACTGTGACCTTATAAATGTGATAAATGAGCCAATTGGACTCCAAGAAATAACATTCTTTTTAACTCGACATGATTGCCGGAACTCAACGATTACACTGGACCCTGTGGTAGCGCTTCATTTAAAACATTAGATAAATAAGTCATTTTTTACTGTGGGACCTATCCTAGCCGTTAGTTCACGCTGAAGAAATAGAGACAGTTTCAAAAATTACATTTCATTGACTTTCTAACGGTTTCAATCCGTTTGAGTTACAACGGTTGCTTCACATAATCGTACCAACATGTATTTAGCGTTTTTTCCGATCTTACTAAGTTGTATCGCTTTTAAAAGTGAAACGATTGACTGTGGGACATAATTGAACTGATTCTGGACTGTGACCTTATAAATGTTATATATGCGCCAATTGGACTCCAAGAAATAACATTCTTTTTAACTCGACATGATTGCCGTAACTCAGCGATTATACTGGGCGCTGTGGGAGCGCTTTATTTAAATATTAAGATAAATAAGTCATTTTTCACTGTGGGACCAATCCTAGCCGTTAGTTCGCGCTGAAGAAGTAGAGACAGTTTCAAAAACTACATTTCGTTGACTTTCTAACGGTGTCAATCCGTTTGAGTTACAACGGTTGCTTCACATATTCGTACCAACATGTATTTAGCGATTTTTTCCGATCTTACTAAGTTGTATCGCTTTTAAAAGTGAAACAATTGACTGTGGGACTTAATTGAACTGATTCTGGACTGTGAATTAATAAATGTGATAAATGAGCCAATTGGACTCCAAGAAATAACATTCTTTTTAACTCGACATGATTGCCGGATCTCAGCGATTATACTGGGCGCTGTGGGAGCGCTTTATTTAAATATTAAGATAAATAAGTCATTTTTTACTGTGAGACCAATCCTAGCCGTTAGTTTACGCTGAAGAAGTAGAGACAGTTTCAAAAATTACATTTTGTTGACTTTCTAACGGTGTCAATCCGTTTGAGTTACAACGGTTGCTTCACATAATCGTACCAACATGTATTTAGCGATTTGTTCCGATCTTACTAAGTTGTATCGCTTTTAAAAGTGAAACGATTGACTGTGGGAATTAATTGAACTGCTTCTTGACTGTGACCTTATAAATGTGATAAATGAGCCAATTGAACTCCAAGAAATAACATTCTTTTTAACTCGACATGATTTCCGGAACTCAGCGATTACACTGGACCCTGTGGTAGCGCTTTATTTAAAAATTTCGATAAATAAGTAATTTTTTACTGTGGGACCAATCCTATCAGTTAGTTCACGCTGAAGAAATAGAGACAGTTTCAAAAACTACCTTTCATTGACTTTCTAACGGTGTCAATCCGTTTGAGTTACAACGGTTGCTTCACATATCCGTATCAACATGTATTAAGTGTTTTTTTTCGATATTACTAAGTGGTATCGCTTTCGAAAGTGAAACGATTGACTGTGGGACTTAATTGAACTGATGCTGGACTGTCATCTTATAAATGTGATAAATGAGCCAATTGGAATCCAAGAAATAACATTCTTTTTAACTCGACATGATTGCCGGAACTCAACGATTACATTGGACCCTGTGGTAGCGCTTCATTTATAAATTTAGATAAATAAGTCATTTTTTACTGTGGGACCAATTCTAGCCGTTAGTTCGCGCTGAAAAAACAGAGACAGTTTCAAAAACTAGATTTCATTGACTTTCTAACGGTGTCAATCCGTTTGAGTTACAACGGTTGCGTCAAAGATTCATACCAACATGTATTTAGCGATTTCTTCCGGTATTACTTAGTTGTATCGCTTTTAAAAGTGAAACGATTGACTGTGGGACTTAATTAAACTGATTCCGGACTGTGACCTGCTACATGTGATAAATGAGCCAATTGGACTCTAAGAAATAACATTCTTTTTAACTCGACATGATTGCCGGAACTCAACGATTACACTGGACCCTGTGGTAGCGCTTTATTTAAAAGTTTAGATAAATAAGTCACTTTTTACTGTGGGACCAATCCTATCCGTTAGTTCACGCTGAAGAAATAGAGACAGTTTCAAAAACTACCTTTCATTGACTTTCTAACGGTGTCAATCCGTTTGAGTTACAACGGTTGCTTCACATATTCGTACCAACATGTATTTAGCGATTTTTTCCGATATTACTAAGTTGTATCGCTTTTAAAAGTGAAACGATTTACTGTGGGACTTAATTGAACTGATTCTGGACTGTGAATTAATAAATGTGATAAATGAGCCAGTCGGACTCCAAGAAATAACATTCTTTTTAACTCGACATGATTGCCGGAACTCAGCGATTATACTGGGCGCTGTGGGAGCGCTTTATTTAAATATTAAGATAAATAAGTCATTTTTTACTGTGGGACCAATCCTAGCCGTTAGTTCGCGCTGAAGAAGTAGAGACAGTTTCAAAAACTACATTTCGTTGACTTTCTAACGGTGTCAATCCGTTTGAGTTACAACGGTTGCTTCACATATTCGTACCAACATGTATTTAGCGATTTTTTCCGATCTTACTAAGTTGTATCGCTTTTAAAAGTGAAACAATTGACTGTGGGACTTAATTGAACTGATTCTGGACTGTGACCTTATAAATGTGATAAATGAGCCAATTGGACTCCAAGAAATAACATTCTTTTTAACTCCACATGGTTGCCGGAACTCAACGATTACACTGGGCGCTGTGGGAGCGCTTTATTTAAAAATTAAGGTAAATATGTCATTTTTTACTGTGGGGCCAATCCTAGCCGTTAGTTCGCGCTGAAGAAATAGAGACAGTTTCAAAAACTAGATTTCATTGACTTTCTAACGGTGTCAATCCGTTTGAGTTACAACGGTTGCGTCAAAGATTCATACCAACATGTATTTAGCGATTTCTTCCGGTATTACTAAGTTGTATCGCTTTTAAAAGTGAAACGATTGACTGTGGGACTTAATTAAACTGATTCCGGACTGTGACCTGCTACATGTGATAAATGAGTCACTTGGTCTCCAAGGAATGACAATCTTCTTAATTTGACATGATTGCCGGAACTCAGCGATTACACTGGACCCTGTGGTAGCGCTTCATTTAAAAATTTCGATAAATAAGTCATTTTTTACTGTGGGACCAATCCTATCCGTTAGTTCACGCTGAAGAAATAGAGACAGTTTCAAAAACTACATTTCATTGTCTTTTTAACGGTGTCAATCCGTTTAAGTTACAACGGTTGCGTCACATATTCGTACCAACATGAATTTTGTGATTTTGTTCCCATATTACTAAGTTGTATCGCTTTTAACGGTGAACCGATTGACTGTGGGACTTAGTTGAACTGATTCTGGACTGTAAGCTGATAAATGTGATAAATGAGCCAATTGGACTCCAAGGAATGACATTCTTCTTAATTTGACATGATTGCTGGGACTCAGCGATTACACTGGGCGGTGTGGTAGCGCTTTATTTAAATATTGAGATAAATAAGTCATTTTTTACTGCGGGACCAATCCTATCCGTTAGTTCACGCTGAAGAAATAGAGACAGTTTCAAAAACTACATTTCATTGTCTTTTTAACGGTGGCAATCCGTTTGAGTTACAAAGGTTGCGTCACATATTCGTACCAACATGTATTTAGTAATTTTGTTCCGATCTTACTAAGTTGTATCGCTTTTAAAAGTGAAACGATTGACTGTGGGACTTAACTGAACTGATTCTGGACTGTGACCTTATAAATGTTATAAATGAGCCAATTGGACTCCAAGAAATAACATTCTTTTTAACTCGACATGATTACCGGAACTCAACGATTACACTGGACCCTGTGGTAGCGCTTCATTTAAAAATTTAAATAAATAAGTCACTTTTTACTGTGGGACCAATCCTATCCGTTAGTTCACGCTGAAGAAATAGAGACAGTTTCAAAAGCTACCTTTCATTGACTTTCTAACGGTGTCAATCCGTTTGAGTTACAACGGTTGCTTCACATATCCGTACCAACATGTATTTAGCGTTTTTTTCCGATATTACTAAGTTGTATCCCCTTTAAAAATGAAACGATTGACTGTGGGACTTAATTGAACTGATTCTGGACTGTGATCTTATAAATGTGATAAATGAGCCAAATGGAATCCAAGAAATAACATTCTTTTTAACTCGACATGATTGCCGGAACTCAGCGATTACACTGGGCGCTGTGGGAGCGCTTTATTCAAAAATTAAGATAAATAAGTCATTTTTTACTGTGGGACCAATCGTAGCCGTTAGTTCGCGCTGAAGAAGTAGAGACAGTTTCAAAAACTACATTTCATTGACTTTCTAACAGTGTCAATCCGTTTGAGTTACAACGGTTGCTTCACATATTCGTACCAACATGTATTTAGCGATTTTTTCCGATCTTACTAAGTTGTATCGCTCTTAAAAGTGAAACAATTGACTGTGGGAATTAATTGAACTGATTCTGGACTGTGACCTTATAAATGTGATAACTGAGCCAATTGGACTCCAAGAAATAACATTCTTTTTAACTCGACATGATTGCCGGAACTCAACGATTACACTGGACCCTGTGGTAGCGCTTTATTTAAAAGTTTAGATAAATAAGTCACTTTTTACTGTGGGACCAATCCTATCCGTTAGTTCACGCTGAAGAAATAGACACAGTTTCAAAAACTACCTTTCATTGACTTTTTAACGGTGTCAATCCGTTTGAGTTACAACGGTTGCTTCACATATTCGTACCAACATGTATTTAGCAATTTTTTCCGATCTTACTAAGTTGTATCGCTTTGAAAAGTGAAACAATTGACTGTGGGACTTAATTGAACTGATTCTGGACTGTGACCTTATAAATGTGATAAATGAGCCAATTGCACTCCAAGAAATAACATTCTTTTTAACTGGACATGATTGCCGGAACTCAACGATTACACTGGGCGCTGTGGTAGCGCTTTATTTAAAAATTAAGATAAATATGTCATTTTTTACTCTGGGGCCAATCCTAGCCGTTAGTTCGCGCTGAAGAAATAGAGACAGTTTCAAAAACTAGATTTCATTGACTTTCTAACGGTGTCAATCCGTTTGAGTTACAACGGTTGCGTCAAAGATTCATACCAACATGTATTTAGCGATTTCTTCCGGTATTACTAAGTTGTATCGCTTTTAAAAGTGAAACGATTGACTGTGGGTTTTAATTAAACTGATTCCGGACTGTGACCTGCTACATGTGATAAATGAGTCACTTGGTCTCCAAGGAATGACAATCTTCTTAATTTGACATGATTGCCGGAACTCAGCGATTACACTGGACCCTGTGGTAGCGCTTCATTTAAAAATTTCGATAAATAAGTCATTTTTTACTGTGGGACCAATCCTATCCGTTAGTTCACGCTGAAGAAATAGAGACAGTTTCAAAAACTACATTTTATTGTCTTTTTAACGGTGTCAATTCGTTTGAGTTACAACGGTTGCGTCACATATTCGTACCAACATGTATTTAGTGATTTTGTTCCGATCTTACTAAATTGTATCGCTTTTAAAAGTGAAACGATTGACTGTGGGACTTAATTGAACTGATTCTGGACTGTGACCTTATAAATGTGATAAATGAGCCAATTGGACTCCTAGAAATAACATTCTTTTTAACTCGACATGATTGCCGGAACTCAACGATTACACTGGACCCTGTGGTAGCGCTTTATTTAAAAGTTTAGATAAATAAGTCACCTTTTACTGTGGGACCAATCCTATCCGTTAGTTCACGCTGAAGAAGTAGAGACAGTCTAAAAACTACATTTCATTGACTTTCTAACGGTGTCAATCCGTTTGAGTTACAACGGTTGCTTCACATATTCGTACCAACATGTATTTAGCGATTTTTTCCAATCTTACTAAGTTGTATCGCTCTTAAAAGTGAAACAATTGACTGTGGGACTTAATTGAACTGATTCTGGACTGTGACCTTATAAATGTGATAAATGAGCCAATTGGACTCCAAGAAATAACATTCTTTTTAACTCGACATGATTGCCGGAACTCAACGATTACACTGGACCCTGTGGTAGCGCTTTATTTAAAAGTTTAGATAAATAAGTCACTTTTTACTGTGGGACAAATCCTATCCGTTAGTTCACGCTGAAGAAATAGAGACAGTTTCAAAAACTACCTTTCATTGACTTTCTAACGGTGTCAATCCGTTTGAGTTACAACGGTTGCTTCACATATTCGTACCAACATGTATTTAGCGATTTTTTCCGATCTTACTAAGTTGTATCGCTTTGAAAAGTGAAACAATTGACTGTGGGACTTAATTGAACTGATTCTGGACTGTGACCTTATAAATGTGATAAATGAGCCAATTGGACTCCAAGAAATAACATTCTTTTTAACTCGACATGATTGCCGGAACTCAACGAATACACTGGGCGCTGTGGGAGCGCTTTATTTAAAAATTAAGATAAATATGTCATTTTTTACTCTGGGGCCAATCCTAGCCGTTAGTTCGCGCTGAAGAAATAGAGACAGTTTCAAAAACTAGATTTCATTGACTTTCTAACGGTGTCAATCCGTTTGAGTTACAACGGTTGCGTCAAAGATTCATACCAACATGTATTTAGCGATTTCTTCCGGTATTACTAAGTTGTATCGCTTTTAAAAGTGAAACGATTGACTGTGGGACTTAATTAAACTGATTCCGGACTGTGACCTGCTACATGTGATAAATTAGTCACTTGGTCTCCAAGGAATGACAATCTTCCTAATTTGACATGATTGCCGGAACTCAGCGATTACACTGGACCCTGTGGTAGCGCTTCATTTAAAAATTTCGATAAATAAGTCATTTTTTACTGTGGGACCAATCCTATCCGTTAGATCACGCTGAAGAAATAGAGACAGTTTCAAAAACTACATTTTATTGTCTTTTTAACGGTGTCAATTCGTTTGAGTTACAACGGTTGCGTCACATATTCGTACCAACATGTATTTTGTGATTTTGTTCCGATATTACTAAGTTGTATCGCTTTTAACGGTGAACCGATTGACTGTGGGACTTAGTTAAACTGATTCTGGACTGTAAGCTGATAAATGTGATAAATGAGCCAATTGGACTCCAAGGAATGACATTCTTCTAAATTTGACATGATTGCTGGGACTCAGCGATTACACTGGGCGGTGTGGTAGCGCTTCATTTAAAAATTGAGATAAATAAGTCATTTTTTACTGTGGGACCAATCCTAGCCGTTAGTTCACGCTGAAGAAATAGAGACAGTTTCAAAAACTACATTTCATTGTCTTTTTAACGGTGGCAATCCGTTTGAGTTACAACGGTTGCGTCACATATTCGTACCAACATGTATTTAGTGATTTTGTTCCGATCTTACTAAGTTGTATCGCTTTTAAAAGTGAAACAATTGACTGTGGGACTTAATTGAACTGATTCTGGACTGTGACCTTATCAATGTGATAAATGAGCCAATTGGACTCCAAGAAATAACATTCTTTTTAACTCGACATGATTGCCGGAACTCAACGATTACACTGGACCCTGTGGTAGCGCTTTATTTAAAAGTTTAGATAAATAAGTCACTTTTTACTGTGGGACCAATCCTATCCGTTAGTTCACGCTGAAGAAATAGAGACAGTTTCAAAAACTACCTTTCATTGACTTTCTAACGGTGTCAATCCGTTTGAGTTACAACGGTTGCTTCACATATTCGTACCAACATGTATTTAGCGATTTTTTCCGATATTACTAAGTTGTATCGCTTTTAAAAGTGAAACGATTTACTGTGGGACTTAATTGAACTGATTCTGGACTGTGAATTAATAAATGTGATAAATGAGCCAATTGGACTCCAAGAAATAACATTCTTTTTAACTCGACATGATTGCCGGAACTCAGAGATTATACTGGGCGCTGTGGGAGCGCTTTATTTAAATATTAAGATGAATAAGTCATTTTTTACTGTGGGACCAATCCTAGCCGTTAGTTCGCGCTGAAGAAGTAGAGACAGTTTCAAAAACTAAATTTCGTTGACTTTCTAACGGTGTCAATCCGTTTGAGTTACAACGGTTGCTTCACATATTCGTACCAACATGTATTTAGCGATTTTTTCCGATCTTACTAAGTTGTATCGCTTTGAAAAGTGAAACAATTGACTGTGGGACTTAATTGAACTGATTCTGGACTGTGACCTTATAAATGTGATAAATGAGCCAATTGGACTCCAAGAAATAACATTCTTTTTAACTCAATATGATTGCCGGAACTCAACGAATACACTGGGCGCTGTGGGAGCGCTTTATTTAAAAATTAAGATAAATATGTCATTTTTTACTCTGGGGCCAATCCTAGCCGTTAGTTCGCGCTGAAGAAATAGAGACAGTTTCAAAAACAAGATTTCATTGACTTTCTAACGGTGTCAATCCGTTTGAGTTACAACGGTTGCGTCAAAGATTCATACCAACATGTATTTAGCGATTTCTTCCGGTATTACTAAGTTGTATCGCTTTTAAAAGTGAAACTATTGACTGTGGGACTTAATTAAACTGATTCCGGACTGTGACCTGCTACATGTGATAAATTAGTCACTTGGTCTCCAAGGAATGACAATCTTCTTAATTTGACATGATTGCCGGAACTCAGCGATTACACTGGACCCTGTGGTAGCGCTTCATTTAAAAATTTCGATAAATAAGTCATTTTTTACTGTGGGACCAATCCTATCCGTTAGTTCACGCTGAAGAAATAGAGACAGTTTCAAAAACTACATTTTATTGTCTTTTTAACGGTGTCAATTCGTTTGAGTTACAACGGTTGCGTCACATATTCGTACCAACATGTATTTTGTGATTTTGTTCCGATATTACTAAGTTGTATCGCTTTTAACGGTGAACCGATTGACTGTGGGACTTAGTTAAACTGATTCTGGACTGTAAGCTGATAAATGTGATAAATGAGCCAATTGGACTCCAAGGAATGACATTCTTCTTAATTTGACATGATTGCTGGGACTCAGCGATTACACTGGGCGGTGTGGTAGCGCTTTATTTAAAAATTGATATAAATAAGTCATTTTTTACTGTGGGACCAATCCTAGCCGTTAGTTCACGCTGAAGAAATAGAGACAGTTTCAAAAACTACATTTCATTGTCTTTTTAACGGTGGCAATCCGTTTGAGTTACAACGGTTGCGTCACATATTCGTACCAACATGTATTTAGTGATTTTGTTCCGATCTTACTAAGTTGTATCGCTTTTAAAAGTGAAACGATTGACTGTGGGACTTAATTGAACTGATTCTGGACTGTGACCTTATCAATGTGATAAATGAGCCAATTGGACTCCAAGAAATAACATTCTTTTTAACTCGACATGATTGCCGGAACTCAACGATTACACTGGGCGCTGTGGGAGCGCTTTATTTAAAAATTAAGATAAATATGTCATTTTTTACTGTGGGGCCAATCCTAGCCGTTAGTTCACGCTGAAGAAATAGAGACATTTTCAAAAACTACCTTTCATTGACTTTCTAACGGTGTCAATCCGTTTGAGTTACAACGGTTGCGTCAAAGATTCATACCAACATGTATTTAGCGATTTCTTCCGGTATTACTAAGTTGTATCGCTTTTAAAAGTGAAACGATTGACTGTGGGACTTAATTAAACTGATTCCGGACTGTGACCTGCTACATGTGATAAATGAGTCAATTGGTCTCCAAGGAATGACAATCTTCTTAATTTGACATGATTGCCGGAACTCAGCGATTACACTGGACCCTGTGGTAGCGCCTCATTTAAAAATTTCGATAAATAAGTCATTTTTTACTGTGGGACCAATCCTATCCGTTAGTTCACGCTGAAGAAATAGAGACAGTTTCAAAAACTACATTTCATTGTCTTTTTAACGGTGTCAATCCGTTTGAGTTACAACGGTTGCGTCACATATTCGTACCAACATGTATTTAGTGATTTTATTCCGATCTTACTAAGTTGTATAGCTTTTAAAAGTGAAACGATGGACTGTGGGACTTAATTGAACTGATTCTGGACTGTGACCTTATAAATGTTATAAATGAGCCAATTAGACTCCAAGAAATAACATTCTTTTTAACTCGACATGATTGCCGGAACTCAGCGATTACACTGGACCCTGTGGTAGCGCTTTATTTTAAAATTTCGATAAATATGTAATTTTTTACTGTGGGACCAATCCTATCCGTTAGTTCACGCTGAAGAAATAGAGACAGTTTCAAAAACTACCTTTCATTGACTTTCTAACGGTGTCAATCCGTTTGAGTTACAACGGTTGCTTCACATATCCGTACCAACATGTATTAAGTGTTTTTTTTCAATATTACTAAGTGGTGTCGCTTTTGAAAGTGAAACGATTGACTGTGGGACTTAATTGAACTGATTCTGGACTGTCATCATATAAATGTGATAAATGAGCCAATTGGAATCCAAGAAATAACATTCTTTTTAACTTGACATGATTGCCGGAACTCAGCGATTACACTGGGCGCTGTGGGAGCGCTTTATTTAAAAATTAAGATAAATATGTCATTTTTTACTGTGGGGCCAATCCTAGCCGTTAGTTCGCGCTGAATAAATAGAGACAGTTTCAAAAAGTAGATTTCATTGACTTTCTAACGGTGTCAATCCGTTTGAGTTACAACGGTTGCGTCAAAGATTCATACCAACATGTATTTAGTGATTTTATTCCGATCTTACTAAGTTGTATCGCTTTTAAAAGTGAAACGATTGACTGTGGGACTTAATTGAACTGATTCTGGACTGTGACCTTATAAATGTTATAAATGAGCCAATTGGACTCCAAGAAATAACATTCTTTTTAACTCGACATGATTGCCGGAACTCAGCGATTACACTGGACCCTGTGGTAGCGCTTTATTTTGAAATTTCGATAAATATGTAATTTTTTACTGTGGGACCAATCCTATCCGTTAGTTCACGCTGAAGAAATAGAGACAGTTTCAAAAACTACCTTTCATTGACTTTCTAACGGTGTCAATCCGTTTGAGTTACAACGGTTGCTTCACATATCCGTACCAACATGTATTAACTGTTTTTTTTCGATATTACTAAGTGGTGTCGCTTTTGAAAGTGAAACGATTGACTGTGGGACTTAATTGAACTGATTCTGGACTGTCATCTTATAAATGTGATAAATGAGCCAATTGGAATCCAAGAAATAACATTCTTTTTAACTTGACATGATTGCCGGAACTCAGCGATTACACTGGCTGCTGTGGGAGCGCTTTATTTAAAAATTAAGATAAATATGTCATTTTTTACTGTGGGGCCAATCCTAGCCGTTAGTTCGCGCTGAAAAAATAGAGACAGTTTCAAAAAGTAGATTTCATTGACTTTCTAACGGTGTCAATCCGTTTGAGTTACAACGGTTGCGTCAAAGATTCATACCAACATGTATTTAGCGATTTCTTCCGGTATTACTAAGTTGTATCGCTTTTAACGGTGAACCGATTGACTGTGGGACTTAGTTGAACTGATTCTGGACTGTAACCTGATAAATGTGATAAATGAGCCAATTGGACTATAAGGAATGACATTCTTCGTAATTTGACATGATTGCTGGGACTCAGCGATTACACTGGGCGGTGTGGTAGCGCTTTATTTAAAAATTAAGATAAATAAGTCATTTTTTACTGTGGGACCAATCCTAGCCGTTAGTTCACGCTGAAGAAATAGAGACAGTTTCAAAAACTACATTTAATTGTATTTTTAACGGTGGCAATCCGTTTGAGTTACAACGGTTGCGTCACATATTCGCACCAACATGTATTTAGTGATTTTGTTCCGATCTTACTAAGTTGTATCGCTTTTAAAAGTGAAACGATTGACTGTGGGACTTAATTGAACTGATTCTGGACTGTGACCTTATAAATGTTATAAATGAGCCAATTGGACTCCAAGAAATAACATTCTTTTTAACTGGACATGATTGCCGGAACTCAACGATTACACTGGACCCTGTGGTAGCAATTTATTTAAAAATTTATATAAATAAGTCACTTTTTACTGTGGGACCAATCCTATCCGTTAGTTCACGATGAAGAAATAGAGAGAGTTTCAAAAACTACCTTTCATTGACTTTCTAATGTTGTCAATCCGTTTGAGTTACAACGGTTGCGTCAAAGATTCATACCAACATGTATTTAGCGATTTCTTCCGGTATTACTAAGTTGTATCGCTTTTAACGGTGAACCGATTGACTGTGGGACTTAGTTGAACTGATTCTGGACTGTAACCTGATAAATGTGATAAATGAGCCAATTGGACTATAAGGAATGACATTCTTCGTAATTTGACATGATTGCTGGGACTCAGCGATTACACTGGGCGGTGTGGTAGCGCTTTATTTAAAAATTAAGATAAATAAGTCATTTTTTACTGTGGGACCAATCCTAGCCGTTAGTTCACGCTGAAGAAATAGAGACAGTTTCAAAAACTACATTTAATTGTATTTTTAACGGTGGCAATCCGTTTGAGTTACAACGGTTGCGTCACATATTCGCACCAACATGTATTTAGTGATTTTGTTCCGATCTTACTAAGTTGTATCGCTTTTAAAAGTGAAACGATTGACTGTGGGACTTAATTGAACTGATTCTGGACTGTGACCTTATAAATGTTATAAATGAGCCAATTGGACTCCAAGAAATAACATTCTTTTTAACTGGACATGATTGCCGGAACTCAACGATTACACTGGACCCTGTGGTAGCAATTTATTTAAAAATTTATATAAATAAGTCACTTTTTACTGTGGGACCAATCCTATCCGTTAGTTCACGATGAAGAAATAGAGAGAGTTTCAAAAACTACCTTTCATTGACTTTCTAATGTTGTCAATCCGTTTGAGTTACCACGGTTGCTTCACATATTCGTACCAACATGTATTTAGCGTTTTTTTTCCGATATTACTAAGTTGTATCTCTTTTAAAAGTGAAACGATTGACTGTGGGACTTAATTGAACTGATTCTGGACTGTGACCTTATAAATGTGATGAATGAGCCAATTGGACTCCAAGAAATAACATTCTTCTTAATTTGACAGGATTAATGAAACTCAGCGATTACACTGGGCGGTGTGATAGTGCTTCATTTAGAAATTAAGATTAATAAGTCATTTTGTACTGTGAGACCAATCCTAGCCGCTAGTTCACGCTGAAGAAATAGAGAGTTTCAAAAACTACATTTCATTGTCTTTTTAACGGTGGCAATCTGTTTGAGTTACAACGGTTGCGTCAACAATTTGTATCAACATGTATTTAGTGATTTTGTTCCGATATTACTAACTTGTATCGCTTTTAAAAGTGAAACGATTGACTGTGAGACTTAATTGGACTGATTTTGGACTGTGATCTTATAAATGTGATAAATGAGCCAATTGAACTCCAAGAAAAAACATTCTTTTTAACTCGACATGATTGCCGGAACTTAGCGATTACACTGGACCCTGTGGTAGCGCTTCATTTGAAAATTTCGATAAATAAGTAATTTTTTACTATGGGACCAATCCTATCCGTTAGTTCACGCTGAACAAATAGAGACAGTTTCAAAAACTACATTTCATTGTCTTTTTAACGGTGTCAATCCGTTTGAGTTACAACGGTTGCGTCACATATTCGTACCAACATGTATTTAGCGTTTTTTTTCCGATATTACTAAGTTGTATCTCTTTTAAAAGTGAAACGATTGACTGTGGGACTTAATTGAACTGATTCTGGACTGTGACCTTATAAATGTGATGAATGAGCCAATTGGACTCCAAGAAATAACATTCTTCTTAATTTGACAGGATTAATGAAACTCAGCGATTACACTGGGCGGTGTGATAGTGCTTCATTTAGAAATTAAGATTAATAAGTCATTTTGTACTGTGAGACCAATCCTAGCCGCTAGTTCACGCTGAAGAAATAGAGAGTTTCAAAAACTACATTTCATTGTCTTTTTAACGGTGGCAATCTGTTTGAGTTACAACGGTTGCGTCAACAATTTGTATCAACATGTATTTAGTGATTTTGTTCCGATATTACTAACTTGTATCGCTTTTAAAAGTGAAACGATTGACTGTGAGACTTAATTGGACTGATTTTGGACTGTGATCTTATAAATGTGATAAATGAGCCAATTGAACTCCAAGAAAAAACATTCTTTTTAACTCGACATGATTGCCGGAACTTAGCGATTACACTGGACCCTGTGGTAGCGCTTCATTTGAAAATTTCGATAAATAAGTAATTTTTTACTATGGGACCAATCCTATCCGTTAGTTCACGCTGAACAAATAGAGACAGTTTCAAAAACTACATTTCATTGTCTTTTTAACGGTGTCAATCCGTTTGAGTTACAACGGTTGCGTCACATATTCGTACCAACATGTATTTTGTGATTTTGTTCCGATATTACTAAGTTGTATCGCTTTTAACGGTGAACCGATTGACTGTGGGACTTAGTTGAACTGATTCTGGACTGTAACCTGATAAATGTGATAAATGAGCCAAGTGGACTCCAAGGAATGACATTCTTCTTAAATTGACAGGATTAGTGAAACTCAGCGATTACACAGGGCGGTGTGATAGTGCTATATTTAAAAATTAAGATTAATAAGTCATTTTGTACTGTGAGACCAATCCTAACCGTTAGTTCACGCTGAAGAAATAGAGACAGTTTCAAAAACTACATTTCATTGTCTTTTTAACGGTGGCAATCTGTTTAAGTTATAACGGTTTCGTCAACAATTTGTACCAACATGTATTTAGTGATTTTGTTCCGATATTACTAACTTGTATCGCTTTTAAAAGTGAAACAATTGACTGTGGGACTTAATTGGACTGATTTTGGACTGTGATCTTATAAATGTGATAAATGAGCCAACTGAACTCCAAGAAATAACATTCTTTTTAACTCGACATGATTGCCAGAACTCAGCTATTACACTGGACCCTGTGGTAGCGCTTCATTTAAAAATTTCGATAAATAAGTAATTTTTTACTATGGGACCAATCCTATCCGTTAGTTCACGCTGAAGAAATAGAGACAGTTTCAAAAACTATATTTCATTGTCTTTTTAACGGTGTCAATCCGTTTGAGTTACAACGGTTGCGTCACATATTCGTACCAACATGTATTTTGTGATTTTGTTCCGATATTACTAAGTTGTATCGCTTTTAACGGTGAACTGATTGACTGTGGGACTTAGTTGAACTGATTCTGGACTGTAACCTGATAAATGTGATAAATGAGCCAAGTGGACTCCAA
Source organism: Hydractinia symbiolongicarpus (assembly GCF_029227915.1). Classification (NCBI taxonomy): domain Eukaryota; kingdom Metazoa; phylum Cnidaria; class Hydrozoa; order Anthoathecata; family Hydractiniidae; genus Hydractinia; species Hydractinia symbiolongicarpus. Next base: position 660,847 of record NC_079888.1, on the reverse strand, counting down.
GGAATGACATTCTTCTTAATTTGACATGATTGCTGGGACTCAGCGATTACACTGGGCGGTGTGGTAGCGTTTTATTTAAAAATTAGGATAAATAAGTCATTTTTTACTGTGGGACCAATCCTAGCCGTTAATTCACGCTGAAGAAATAGAGACAGTTTCAAAAACTACATTTCATTGTCTTTTTAACATTGGCAATCCGTTTGAGTTACAACGGTTGCTTCACATATTTGAACCAACATGTATTTAGCCATTTTTCCCGATATTACTAAGTTGTATCGCCTTTAAAAGTGAAACGATTGACTGTGAGACTTAATTGGATTAATTTTGGACTGTGATCTTATAAATGTGATAAATGAGCCAATTGGACTCCAAGGAATGACAATCTTCTTAATTTGACATGATTGCCGGAACTCAGCGATTACACTGGACCCTGTGGTAGCGTTTCATTTAAAAATTTCGATAAATAAGTCATTTTTTACTGTGGGACCAATCCTATCCGTTAGTTCACGCTGAAGAATTAGAGACAGTTTCAAAAACTACATTTCATTGTCTTTTTAACGGTGTCAATCCGTTTGAGTTACAACGGTTGCGTCACATATTCGTACCAACATGTATTTAGTGATTTTGTTCCGATATTACTAAGTTGTATCGCTTTTTACGGTGAACCGATAAACTGTGGGACTTAGTTCAATTGATTCTGGACTGTGACCTGATAAATGTGATAAATGAGCCAATTGGACTCCAAGGAATGACATTCTTCTTAATTTGACAGGATTAATGAAACTCAGCGATTACACTAGGCGGTGTGATAGTGCTTCATTTAAAAATTAAGATTAATAAGTCATTTTGTACTGTGAGACCAATCCTAGCCGTTAGTTCACGCTGAAGAAGTAGAGACAGTTTCAAAAACTACATTTCATTGACTTTCTAACGGTGTCAATCCGTTTGAGTTACAACGGTTGCTTCACATATTCGTACCAACATGTATTTAGCGATTTTTTCCGATCTTACTAAGTTGTATCGCTTTTAAAAGTTAAACAATTGACTGTGGGACTTAATTGAACTGATTCTGGACTGTGACCTTATAAATGTGATAAATGAGCCAATTGAACTCCAAGAAATAACATTCTTTTTAACTCGACATGATTGCCGGAACTTAGCGATTACACTGGACCCTGTGGTAGCGCTTCATTTAAAATTTTCGATAAATAAGTAATTTTTTACTATGGGACCAATCCTATCCGTTAGTTCACGCTGAAGAAATAGAGACAGTTTCAAAAACTACATTTCATTGTCTTTTTAACGGTGTCAATCCGTTTGAGTTACAACGGTTGCGTCACATATTCGTACCAACATGTATTTTGTGATTTTGTTCCGATATTACTAAGTTGTGTCGCTTTTAACGGTGAACCGATTGACTGTGGGACTTAGTTGAACAGATTCTGGACTGTAACCTGATAAATGTGATAAATGAGCCAAGTGGACTCCAAGGAATGACATTCTTCTTAATTTGACAGGATTAATGAAACTCAGCGATTACACTGGGCGGTGTGATAGTGCTTCATTTAAAAATTAAGATTAATAAGTCATTTTGTACTGTGAGACCAATCCTAACCGTTAGTTCACGCTGAAGAAATAGAGACAGTTTCAAAAACTACATTTCATTGTCTTTTTGACGGTGGCAATCTGTTTGAGTTACAACGGTTGCGTCAACAATTTGTACCAACATGTATTTAGTGATTTTGTTCCGTTATTACTAACTTGTATCGCTTTTAAAAGTGAAACGATTGACTGTGGGACTTAATTGGACTGATTTTGGACTGTGATCTTATAAATGTGATAAATGAGCCAATTGAACTCCAAGAAATAACATTCTTTTTAACTCGACATGATTGCCGGAATTCAGCGATTACACTGGACCCTGTGGTAGCGCTTCATTTAAAAATTTCGATAAATAAGTAATTTTTTACTATGGGACCAATCCTATCCGTTAGTTCACGCTGAAGAAATAGAGACAGTTTCAAAAACTACATTTCATTGTCTTTTCAACGGTGTCAATCCGTTTGAGTTACAACGGTTGCGTCACATATTCGTACCAACATGTATTTTGTGATTTTGTTCCGATATTACTAAGTTGTATCGCTTTTAACGGTGAACTGATTGACTGTGGGACTTAGTTGAACTGATTCTGGACTGTAACCTGATAAATGTGATAAATGAGCCAAGTGGACTCCAAGGAATGACATTCTTCTTAATTTGACAGGATTAATGAAACTCAGCGATTTCACTGGGCGGTGTGATAGTGCTTCATTTAAAAATTAAGATTAATAAGTCATTTTGTAATGTGAGACCAATCCTAGCTGTTAGTTCACGCTGAAGAAGTAGAGACAGTTTCAAAAACTACATTTCATTGTCTTTTTAACATTGGCAATCCGTTTGAGTTACAACGGTTGCTTCACATATTTGAACCAACATGTATTTAGCCATTTTTCCCGATATTACTAAGTTGTATCGCCTTTAAAAGTGAAACGATTGACTGTGAGACTTAATTGGATTAATTTTGGACTGTGATCTTATAAATGTGATAAATGAGCCAATTGGACTCCAAGGAATGACAATCTTCTTAATTTGACATGATTGCCGGAACTCAGCGATTACACTGGACCCTGTGGTAGCGTTTCATTTAAAAATTTCGATAAATAAGTCATTTTTTACTGTGGGACCAATCCTATCCGTTAGTTCACGCTGAAGAATTAGAGACAGTTTCAAAAACTACATTTCATTGTCTTTTTAACGGTGTCAATCCCTTTGAGTTACAACGGTTGCGTCACATATTCGTACCAACATGTATTTAGTGATTTTGTTCCGATATTACTAAGTTGTATCGCATTTAAAAGTGAAACGATTGACTGTGAGACTTAATTGGACTAATTTTGGACTGTGATCTTATAAATGTGATAAATGAGCCAATTGGACTCCAAGGAATGACAATCTTCTTAATTTGACATGATTGCCGGAACTCAGCGATTACACTGGGCCCTGTGGTAGCGTTTCATTTAAAAATTTCGATAAATAAGTTATTTTTTACTGTGGGACCAATCCTATCTGTTAATTCACGCTGAAGAAATAGAGACAGTTTCAAAAACTACATTTCATTGTCTTTTTAACGGTGTCAATCCGTTTGAGTTACAACGGTTGCGTCACATATTCGTACCAACATGTATTTAGTGATTTTGTTCCGATATTACTAAGTTGTATCGCTTTTAACGGTGAACCGATTAACTGTAGGACTTAGTTCAACTGATTCTGGACTGTGACCTGATAAATGTGATAAATGAGCCAATTGGACTCCAAGGAATGACATTCTTCTTAATTTGACAGGATTAATGAAACTCAGCGATTTCACTGGGCGGTGTGATAGTGCTTCATTTAAAAATTAAGATTAATAAGTCATTTTGTACTGTGAGACCAATCCTAGCTGTTAGTTCACGCTGAAGAAGTAGAGACAGTTTCAAAAACTACATTTCATTGACTTTCTAACGGTGTTAATCCGTTTGAGTTACAACGGTTGCTTCACATATTCGTACCAACATGTATTTAGCGATTTTTTCCGATCTTACTAAGTTGTATCGCTTTTAAAAGTTAAACAATTGACTGTGGGACTTAATTGAACTGATTCTGGACTGTGACCTTATAAATGTGATAAATGAGCCAATTGGACTCCAAGAAATAACATTCTTTTTAACTCGACATGATTGCCGGAACTCAACGATTACACTGGACCCTGTGGTAGCGCTTCATTTAAAAATTTAGATAATTAAGTCATTTTTTACTGTGGGACCAATCCTAGCCATTAGTTCGCGCTGAAAAAACAGAGACAGTTTCAAAAACTACTTTTCATTGACTTTCTAACGGTGTCAATCCGTTTGAGTTACAACGATTGCGTCACGTATTCGTACCAACATGTATTTAGCGATTTGTTCCGATATTACTAAGTTGTATCGCTTTTAAAAGTGAAACGGTTGACTGTGGGAATTAATTGAATTGTTTCTGGACTGTGACCTGCTAAATGTGATAAATGAGTCAACTGAACTCCAAGAAATAACATTCTTTTTAACTCGACATGATTGCCAGAACTCAGCTATTACACTGGACCCTGTGGTAGCGCTTCATTTAAAAATTTCGATAAATAAGTAATTTTTTACTATGGGACCAATCCTATCCGTTAGTTCACGCTGAAGAAATAGAGACAGTTTCAAAAACTATATTTCATTGTCTTTTTAACGGTGTCAATCCGTTTGAGTTACAACGGTTGCGTCACATATTCGTACCAACATGTATTTTGTGATTTTGTTCCGATATTACTAAGTTGTATCGCTTTTAACGGTGAACTGATTGACTGTGGGACTTAGTTGAACTGATTCTGGACTGTAACCTGATAAATGTGATAAATGAGCCAAGTGGACTCCAAGGAATGACATTCTTCTTAATTTGACATGATTGCTGGGACTCAGCGATTACACTGGGCGGTGTGGTAGCGTTTTATTTAAAAATTAAGATAAATAAGTCATTTTTTACTGTGGGACCAATCCTAGCCGTTAATTCACGCTGAAGAAATAGAGACAGTTTCAAAAACTACATTTCATTGTCTTTTTAACATTGGCAATCGGTTTGAGTTACAACGGTTGCTTCACATATTTGAACCAACATGTATTTAGCCATTTTTCCCGATATTACTAAGTTGTATCGCCTTTAAAAGTGAAACGATTGACTGTGAGACTTAATTGGATTAATTTTGGACTGTGATCTTATAAATGTGATAAATGAGCCAATTGGACTCCAAGGAATGACAATCTTCTTAATTTGACATGATTGCCGGAACTCAGCGATTACACTGGACCCTGTGGTAGCGTTTCATTTAAAAATTTCGATAAATAAGTCATTTTTTACTGTGGGACCAATCCTATCCGTTAGTTCACGCTGAAGAATTAGAGACAGTTTCAAAAACTACATTTCATTGTCTTTTTAACGGTGTCAATCCCTTTGAGTTACAACGGTTGCGTCACATATTCGTACCAACATGTATTTAGTGATTTTGTTCCGATATTACTAAGTTGTATCGCCTTTAAAAGTGAAACGATTGACTGTGAGACTTAATTGGACTAATTTTGGACTGTGATCTTATAAATGTGATAAATGAGCCAATTGGACTCCAAGGAATGACAATCTTCTTAATTTGACATGATTGCCGGAACTCAGCGATTACACTGGGCCCTGTGGTAGCGTTTCATTTAAAAATTTCGATAAATAAGTTATTTTTTACTTCGGGACCAATCCTATCTGTTAATTCACGCTGAAGAAATAGAGACAGTTTCAAAAACTACATTTCATTGTCTTTTTAACGGTGTCAATCCGTTTGAGTTACAACGGTTGCGTCACATATTCGTACCAACATGTATTTAGTGATTTTGTTCCGATATTACTAAGTTGTATCGCTTTTAACGGTGAACTGATTAACTGTAGGACTTAGTTCAACTGATTCTGGACTGTGACCTGATAAATGTGATAAATGAGCCAATTGGACTCCAAGGAATGACATTCTTCTTAATTTGACAGGATTAATGAAACTCAGCGATTACACTGGGCGGTGTGATAGTGCTTCATTTAAAAATTAAGATTAATAAGTCATTTTGTTCTGTGAGACCAATCCTAGCTGTTAGTTCACGCTGAAGAAGTAGAGACAGTTTGACAAACTACATTTCATTGACTTTCTAACGGTGTTAATCGGTTTGAGTTACAACGGTTGCTTCACATATTCGTACCAACATGTATTTAGCGATTTTTTCCGATCTTACTAAGTTGTATCGCTTTTAAAAGTTAAACAATTGACTGTGGGACTTAATTGAACTGATTCTGGACTGTGACCTTATAAATGTGATAAATGAGCCAATTGGACTCCAAGAAATAACATTCTTTTTAACTCGACATGATTGCCGGAACTCAACGATTACACTGGACCCTGTGGTAGCGCTTCATTTAAAAATTTAGATAATTAAGTCATTTTTTACTGTGGGACCAATCCTAGCCATTAGTTCGCGCTGAAAAAACAGAGACAGTTTCAAAAACTACTTTTCATTGACTTTCTAACGGTGTCAATCCGCTTGAGTTACAACGATACTAAGTTGTATCGCTTTTAAAAGTGAAACGGTTGACTGTGGGAATTAATTGAATTGTTTCTGGACTGTGACCTTATAAATGTGATAAATGAGCCAATTAAACTCCAAGAAATAACATTCTTTTTAACTCGACATGATTGCCGGAACTCAGCGATTACACTGGACCCTGTGGTAGCGCTTCACTTAAAAATTTCGATAAATAAGTAATTTTTTACTATGGGACCAATCCTATCCGTTAGTTCACGCTGAAGAAATAGAGACAGTTTCAAAAACTACATTTCATTGTCTTTTTAAGGGTGGCAATCCGTTTGAGTTACAACGGTTGCGTCACATATTCGTACCAACATGTATTTAGCGATTTTTTCCGATCTTACTAAGTTGTATCGCTTTTAAAAGTTAAACAATTGACTGTGGGACTTAATTGAACTGATTCTGGACTGTGACCTGCTAAATGTGATAAATGAGCCAACTGAACTCCAAGAAATAACATTCTTTTTAACTCGACATGATTGCCAGAACTCAGCTATTACACTGGACCCTGTGGTAGCGCTTCATTTAAAAATTTCGATAAATAAGTAATTTTTTACTATGGGACCAATCCTATCCGTTAGTTCACGCTGAAGAAATAGAGACAGTTTCAAAAACTATATTTCATTGTATTTTTAACGGTGTCAATCCGTTTGAGTTACAACGGTTGCGTCACATATTCGTACCAACATGTATTTTGTGATTTTGTTCCGATATTACTAAGTTGTATCGCTTTTAACGGTGAACTGATTGACTGTGGGACTTAGTTGAACTGATTCTGGACTGTAACCTGATAAATGTGATAAATGAGCCAAGTGGACTCCAAGGAATGACATTCTTCTTAATTTGACATGATTGCTGGGACTCAGCGATTACACTGGGCGGTGTGGTAGCGTTTTATTTAAAAATTAAGATAAATAAGTCATTTTTTACTGTGGGACCAATCCTAGCCGTTAATTCACGCTGAAGAAATAGAGACAGTTTCAAAAACTACATTTCATTGTCTTTTTAACATTGGCAATCCGTTTGAGTTACAACGGTTGCTTCACATATTTGAACCAACATGTATTTAGCCATTTTTCCCGATATTACTAAGTTGTATCGCCTTTAAAAGTGAAACGATTGACTGTGAGACTTAATTGGATTAATTTTGGACTGTGATCTTATAAATGTGATAAATGAGCCAATTGGACTCCAAGGAATGACAATCTTCTTAATTTGACATGATTGCCGGAACTCAGCGATTACACTGGACCCTGTGGTAGCGTTTCATTTAAAAATTTCGATAAATAAGTAATTTTTTACTATGGGACCAATCCTATCCGTTAGTTCACGCTGAAGAAATAGAGACAGTTTCAAAAACTACATTTCATTGTCTTTTTAACGGTGTCAATCCGTTTGAGTTACAACGGTTGCGTCACATATTCGTACCAACATGTATTTTGTGATTTTGTTCCGATATTACTAAGTTGTGTCGCTTTTAACGGTGAACCGATTGACTGTGGGACTTAGTTGAACAGATTCTGGACTGTAACCTGATAAATGTGATAAATGAGCCAAGTGGACTCCAAGGAATGACATTCTTCTTAATTTGACAGGATTAATGAAACTCAGCGATTACACTGGGCGGTGTGATAGTGCTTCATTTAAAAATTAAGATTAATAAGTCATTTTGTACTGTGAGACCAATCCTAACCGTTAGTTCACGCTGAAGAAATAGAGACAGTTTCAAAAACTACATTTCATTGTCTTTTTGACGGTGGCAATCTGTTTGAGTTACAACGGTTGCGTCAACAATTTGTACCAACATGTATTTAGTGATTTTGTTCCGTTATTACTAACTTGTATCGCTTTTAAAAGTGAAACGATTGACTGTGGGACTTAATTGGACTGATTTTGGACTGTGATCTTATAAATGTGATAAATGAGCCAATTGAACTCCAAGAAATAACATTCTTTTTAACTCGACATGATTGCCGGAATTCAGCGATTACACTGGACCCTGTGGTAGCGCTTCATTTAAAAATTTCGATAAATAAGTAATTTTTTACTATGGGACCAATCCTATCCGTTAGTTCACGCTGAAGAAATAGAGACAGTTTCAAAAACTACATTTCATTGTCTTTTCAACGGTGTCAATCCGTTTGAGTTACAACGGTTGCGTCACATATTCGTACCAACATGTATTTTCTGATTTTGTTCCGATATTACTAAGTTGTATCGCTTTTAACGGTGAACCGATTGACCGTGGGACTTAGTTGAACTGATTCTGGACTGTAACCTGATAAATGTGATAAATGAGCCAAGTGGACTCCAAGGAATGACATTCTTCTTAATTTGACATGATTTCTGGGACTCAGCGATTACACTGGGCGGTGTGGTAGCGCTTTATTTAAAAATTAAGATAAATAAGTCATTTTTTACTGTGGGACCAATCCTAGCCGTTAATTCACGCTGAAGAAATAGAGACAGTTTCAAAAACTACATTTCATTGTCTTTTTAACGGTGGCAATCCGTTTGAGTTACAACGGTTGCTTCACATATTCGAACCAACATGTATTTAGCCATTTTTCCCGATATTACTAAGTTGTATCGCCTTTAAAAGTGAAACGATTGACTGTGAGACTTAATTGGACTAATTTTGGACTGTGATCTTATAAATGTGATAAATGAGCCAATTGGACTCCAAGGAATGACAATCTTCTTAATTTGACATGATTGCCGGAACTCAGCGATTACACTGGGCCCTGTGGTAGCGTTTCATTTAAAAATTTCGATAAATAAGTCATTTTTTACTGTGGGACCAATCCTATCTGTTAGTTCACGCTGAAGAAATAGAGACAGTTTCAAAAACTACATTTCATTGTCTTTTTAACGGTGTCAATCCGTTTGAGTTACAACGGTTGCGTCACATATTCGTACCAACATGTATTTAGTGATTTTGTTCCGATATTACTAAGTTGTATTGCTTTTAACGGTGAACCGATTAACTGTGGGACTTAGTTCAACTGATTCTGGACTGTGACCTGATAAATGTGATAAATGAGCCAATTGGACTCCAAGGAATGACATTCTTCTTAATTTGACAGGATTAATGAAACTCAGCGATTTCACTGGGCGGTGTGATAGTGCTTCATTTAAAAATTAAGATTAATAAGTCATTTTTTACTGTGGGACCAATCCTAGCCATTAGTTCGCGCTGAAAAAACAGAGACAGTTTCACAAACTACTTTTCATTGACTTTCTAACGGTGTCAATCCGTTTGAGTTACAACGATTGCGTCACGTATTCGTACCAACATGTATTTAGCGATTTGTTCCGATATTACTAAGTTGTATCGCTTTTAAAAGTGAAACAATTGACTGTGGTACTTAATTGAATTGATTCTGGACTGGGACCTGCTAAATGTGATAAATGAGCCAATTGGACTCCAAGAAATAACATTCTTTTTAACTCGACATGATTGCCGGAACTCAACGATTACACTGGACCCTGTGGTAGCGCTTCACTTAAAAATTTCGATAAATAAGTTATTTTTTACTATGGGACCAATCCTATCCGTTAGTTCACGCTGAAGAAGTAGAGACAGTTTCAAAAACTACATTTCATTGACTTTCTAACGGTGTCAATCCGTTTGAGTTACAACGGTTTCTTCATATATTCGTACCAACATGTATTTAGCGATTTTTTCCGATCTTACTAAGTTGTATCGCTTTTAAAAGTTAAACAATTGACTGTGGGACTTAATTGAATTGATTCTGGACTGTGACCTGCTAAATGTGATAAATGAGCCAATTGGACTCCAAGAAATAACATTCTTTTTAACTCGACATGATTGCCGGAACTCAACGATTACACTGGACCCTGTGGTAGCGCTTCATTTAAAAATTTAGATAATTAAGTTATTTTTCACTGTGGGACCAATCCTAGCCATTAGTTCGCGCTGAAAAAACAGAGACAGTTTCAAAAACTACTTTTCATTGACTTTCTAACGGTGTCAATCCGTTTGAGTTACAACAATTGCGTCACGTATTCGTACCAACATGTATTTAGCGATTTGTTCCGATATTACTAAGTTGTATCGCTTTTAAAAGTGAAACGGTTGACTGTGGGAATTAATTGAATTGTTTTTGGACTGTGACCTTATAAATGTGATAAATGAGCCAATTAAACTCCAAGAAATAACATTCTTTTTAACTCGACATGATTGCCGGAACTCAGCGATTCCACTGGACCCTGTGGTAGCGCTTCACTTAAAAATTTCGATAAATAAGTAATTTTTTACTATGGGACCAATCCTATCCGTTAGTTCACGCTGAAGAAATAGAGACAGTTTCAAAAACTACATTTCATTGACTTTCTAACGGTGTCAATCCGTTTGAGTTACAACGGTTGCTTCATTTATTCGTACCAACATGTATTTAGCGATTTTTTCCGATCTTACTAAGTTGTATCGCTTTTAAAAGTTAAACAATTGACTGTGGGACTTAATTGAACTGATTCTGGACTGTGACCTGCTAAATGTGATAAATGAGCCAATTGGACTCCAAGAAATAACATTCTTTTTAACTCGACATGATTGCCGGAACTCAACGATTACACTGGACCCTGTGGTAGCGCTTCATTTAAAAATTTAGATAAATAAGTCATTTTTTACGGTGGGACCAATCCTAGCCGTTAGTTCGCGCTGAAAAAACAGAGACAGTTTAAAAAACTACTTTTCATTGACTTTCTAACGGTGTCAATCCGTTTGAGTTACAACTATTGCGTCACGTATTCGTACCAACATGTATTTAGCGATTTGTTTCGATATTACTAAGTTGTATCGCTTTTAAAAGTGAAACGATTGACTGTGGGAATTAATTGAACTGTTTCTGGACTGTGACCTTATAAATGTGATAAATGAGCCAATTGAACTCCAAGAAATAACATTCTTCTTAACTCGACATGATTGCCGGAACTCAACGATTACACTGGACCCTGTGGTAGCGCTTCATTTAAAAATTTAGATAAATAAGTCATTTTTTACTGTGGGACCAATCCTAGCCGTTAGTTCGCGCTGAAAAAACAGAGACAGTTTCAAAAACTACTTTTCATTGACTTTCTAACGGTGTTAATCCGTTTGAGTTACAACTATTGCGTCACGGATTCGTACCAACATGTATTTAGCGATTTGTTCCGATATTACTAAGTTGTATCGCTTTTAAAAGTGAAACGATTGACTGTGGGAATTAATTGAACTGTTTCTGGACTGTGACCTTATAAATGTGATAAATGAGCCAATTGAACTCCAAGAAATAACATTCTTTTTTAATCGACATGATTGCCGGAACTCAGCGATTACACTGGACCCTGTGGTAGCGCTTCATTTAAAAATTTCGATAAATAAGTAATTTTTTACTATGGGACCAATCCTATTCGTTAGTTCACGCTGAAAAAATAAAGACAGTTTCCAAAACTACATTTCATTGTCTTTTTAACGGTGTCAATCCGTTTGAGTTACAACGGTTGCGTCACATATTCGTACCAACATGTATTTTGTGATTTTGTTCCGATATTACTAAGTTGTATCGCTTTTAACAGTGAACCGATTGACTGTGGGACTTAGTTGAACTAATTCTGGACTGTAACCTAATAAATGTGATAAATGAGCCAAGTGGACTCCAAGGAATGACATTCTTCTTAATTTGACATGATTGCTGGGACTCAGCGATTACACTGGTGGTGTGGTAGCGCCTCATTTAAAAATTAAGATAAATAAGTCATTTTTTACTGTGGGACCAATCCTAGCTGTTAGTTTACGCTGAAGAAATAGAGACAGTTTCAAAAACTACATTTCATTGTCTTTTTAATGGTGGCAATCCGTTTGAGTTACAACGGTTGCTTCACATATTCGAACGAACATGTATTTAGCCATTTTTCCTGATATTACTAAGTTGTATCGCTTTTAAAAGTGAAACGATTAACTGTGGGACTTAGTTCAACTGATTCTGGACTGTGATCTTATAAATGTGATAAATGAGCCAATTGGACTCCAAGGAATGACAATCTTCTTAATTTGACATGATTGCCGGAACTCAGCGATTACACTGGACCCTGTGGTAGCGCTTCATTTAAAAATTTAGATAAATAAGTCATTTTTTACTGTGGGACCAATCCTAGCCGTTAGTTCGCGCTGAAGAAATAGAGACAGTTTCAAAAACTACTTTTCATTGACTTTTTAACGGTGTCAATCCGTTTGAGTTACAACGGTTGCGTCACATATTCGTACCAACATGTATTTAGTGATTTTGTTCCGATATTACTAAGTTGTATCGCTTTTAACGGTGAACCGATTAACTGTGGGACTTAGTTGAACTGATTCTGGACTGTAAGCTGATAAATGTGATAAATGTGCCAAGTGGACTCCAAGGAATGACATTCTTCTTAATTTGACAGGATTAATGAAACTCAGCGATTACACTGGGCGGTGTGATAGTGCTTCATTTAAAAATTAAGATTAATAAGTCATTTTGTACTGTGAGACCAAGCCTAACCGTTAGTTCACGCTGAAGAAATAGAGACAGTTTCAAAAACTACATTTCATTGTCTTTTTAACAGTGGCAATCTGTTTGAGTTACAACGGTTGCGTCAACAATTTGTACCAACATGTATTTAGTGATTTTGTTCCGATATTACTAACTTGTATCGCTTTTAAAAGTGAAACGATTAACTGTGGGACTTAATTGGACTGATTTTTGACTGTGATCTTATAAATGTGATAAATGAGCCAATTGAACTCCAAGAAATAACATTCGTTTTAACTCGACATGATTGCCGGAACTCAGCGATTACACTGGACCCTGTGGTAGCGCTTCATTTAAAAATTTCGATAAATAAGTAATTTTTTACTATGGGACCAATCCTATCCGTTAGTTCACGCTGAAGAAATAGAGACAGTTTCAAAAACTACATTTCATTGTCTTTTTAACGGTGCCAATCCGTTTGAGTTACAACGGTTGCGTCACATATTCGTACTAACATGTATTTTGTGACTTTGTTCCGATATTACTAAGTTGTATCGCTTTTAACGGTGAACCGATTGACTGTGGGACTAAGTTGAACTGATTCTGGACTGTAACCTGATAAATGTGATAAATGAGCCAAGTGGACTTCAAGGAATGACATTCTTCTTAATTTGACATGATTGCTGGGACTCAGCGATTACACTGGGCGGTGTGGTAGCGCTTTATTTAAAAATTAAGATAAATAAGTCATTTTTTTCTCTGGGACCAATCCTAGCCGTTAATTCACGCTGAAGAAATAGAGACAGTTTTAAAAACTACATTTCATTGTCTTTCTAACGGTGGCAATCCGTTTGAGTTACAACGGTTGCTTCACATATTCGAACCAACATGTATTTAGTGATTTTGTTCCGATATTACTAAGTTGTATCGCTTTTAAAAGTGAAACGATTGACTGTGGGACTTAATTGGACTGATTTTGGACTGTGATCTTATAAATGTGATAAATGAGCCAATTGAACTCCAAGAAATAACATTCTTTTTAACTCGACATGATTGCCGGAACTCAGCGATTACACTGGACCCTGTGGTAGCGCTTCATTTAAAAATTTCGATATTAAGTAATTTTTTATTATGGGACCAATCCTATCCGTTAGTTCACGCTGAAGAAATAGAGACAGTTTCAAAAACTACATTTCATTGTCTTTTTAACGGTGTCAATCCGTTTGAGTTACAACGGTTGCGTCACATATTCGTACCAACATGTATTTTGTGACTTTGTTCCGATATTACTAAGTTGTATCGCTTTTAACGGTGAACCAATTGACTGTGGGACTTAGTTGAACTGATTCTGTACTGTAACCTGATAAATGTGATAAATGAGCCAAGTGGACTCCAAGGAATGCCATTCTTCTTAATTTGACATGATTGCTGGGACTCAGCGATTACACTGGGCGGTGTGGTAGCGCTTTATTTAAAAATTAAGATAAATAAGTCATATTTTACTGTGGGACCAATCCTAGCCGTTAGTTCACGCTGAAGAAATAGAGACATTTTCAAAAACTACATTTCATTGTCTTTTTAACGGTGTCAATCCGTTTGAGTTACAACGGTTGCGTCACATATTCGTACCAACATGTATTTAGTGATTTTGTTCCGATTTTACTAAGTTGTATCGCTTTTAACGGTGAACCGATTAACTGTGGGACTTAGTTCAACTGATTCTGGACTGTGACCTGATAAATGTGATAAATGAGCCAATTGGACGCCAAGGAATGACATTCTTCTTAATTTGACAGGATTAATGAAACTCAGCGATTACACTGGGCGGTGTGATAGTGCTTCATTTAAAAATTAAGATTAATAAGTCATTTTGTACTGTGAGACCAATCCTAGCCGTTAGTTCACGCTGAAGAAATAGAGACAGTTTCAAAAACTACATTTCATTGTCTTTTTAACGGTGGCAATCTGTTTGAGTTGCAACGGTTGTGTCACATATTCGTATTTGTATTTAATGATTTTGTTCCGATATAACTAAGTTGTATCGCTTTTAAAAGTGAAACGATTGACTGTGGAATTAATTGAACTGTTTCTGGACTGTGCCCTTATAAATGTGATAAATGAGCCAATTGAACTCCAAGAAATAACATTCTTTTTAATTTGACATGATTGCCGGAACTCAGCGATTACACTGGACCCTGTGGTAGCGCTTTATTTAAAAATTTCGATAAATAAGTCATTTTTTAATGTGGGACCAATCCTATCCGTTAGTTCATGCTGAAGAAATAGAGACAGTTTTAAAAACTACCTTTCATTGACTTTCTAACGGTGTCAATCCGTTTGACTTACAACGGTTGCTTCACATATTCGAACCAACATGTATTTAGCGATTTTTTCCGATATTACTAAGTTGTATCGCTTTTAAAAGTGAAACGATAGACTGTGGGACTTAATTGAAATGATTCTGGACTGTGACCTGATAAATGTGATAAATGAGCCAATTGAACTCCAAGAAATAACATTCTTTTAACTCGACATGATTGCTGGGACTCAGCGATTACACTGGGCGGTGTGGTAGCGCTTTATTTAAAAATTAAGATAAATAAGTCATTTTTTTCTCTGGGACCAATCCTAGCCGTTAATTCACGCTGAAGAAATAGAGACAGTTTCAAAAACTACATTTCATTGTCTTTTTAACGGTGGCAATCTGTTTGAGTTGCAACGGTTGTGTCACATATTCGTATTTGTATTTAATGATTTTGTTCCGATATAACTAAGTTGTATCGCTTTTAAAAGTGAAACGATTGACTGTGGAATTAATTGAACTGTTTCTGGACTGTGCCCTTATAAATGTGATAAATGAGCCAATTGAACTCCAAGAAATAACATTCTTTTTAATTTGACATGATTGCCGGAACTCAGCGATTACACTGGACCCTGTGGTAGCGCTTTATTTAAAAATTTCGATAAATAAGTCATTTTTTAATGTGGGACCAATCCTATCCGTTAGTTCATGCTGAAGAAATAGAGACAGTTTTAAAAACTACCTTTCATCGACTTTCTAACGGTGTCAATCCGTTTGACTTACAACGGTTGCTTCACATATTCGAACCAACATGTATTTAGTGATTTTTTCCGATATTACTAAGTTGTATCGCTTTTAAAAGTGAAACGATTGACTGTGGGACTTAATTGAAATGATTCTGGACTGTGATCTTATAAATGTGATAAATGAGCCAATTGAACTCCAAGAAATAACATTCTTTTTAACTCGACATGATTGCCGGAACTCAGCGATTACACTGGACCCTGTGGTAGCGCTTTATTTAAAAATTAAGATAAATAAGTCATTTTTTTTATGGGACCAATCCTATCCGTTAGTTCACGCTGAAGAAATAGAGACAGTTTCAAAAACTACATTTCATTGTCTTTTTAACGGTGTCAATCCGTTTGAGTTACAACGGTTGCGTCACATATTCGTACCAACATGTATTTTGTGACTTTGTTCCGATATTACTAAGTTGTATCGCTTTTAACGGTGAACCAATTGACTGTGGGACTTAGTTGAACTGATTCTGTACTGTAACCTGATAAATGTGATAAATGAGCCAAGTGGACTCCAAGGAATGCCATTCTTCTTAATTTGACATGATTGCTGGGACTCAGCGATTACACTGGGCGGTGTGGTAGCGCTTTATTTAAAAATTAAGATAAATAAGTCATTTTTTACTGTGGGACCAATCCTAGCCGTTAGTTCACGCTGAAGAAATAGAGACATTTTCAAAAACTACATTTCATTGTCTTTTTAACGGTGTCAATCCGTTTGAGTTACAACGGTTGCGTCACATATTCGTACCAACATGTATTTAGTGATTTTGTTCCGATTTTACTAAGTTGTATCGCTTTTAACGGTGAACCGATTAACTGTGGGACTTAGTTCAACTGATTCTGGACTGTGACCTGACAAATGTGATAAATGAGCCAATTGGACGCCAAGGAATGACATTCTTCTTAATTTGACAGGATTAATGAAACTCAGCGATTACACTGGGCGGTGTGATAGTGCTTCATTTAAAAATTAAGATTAATAAGTCATTTTGTACTGTGAGACCAATCCTAGCCGTTAGTTCACGCTGAAGAAATAGAGACAGTTTCAAAAACTACATTTCATTGTCTTTTTAACGGTGGCAATCTGTTTGAGTTGCAACGGTTGTGTCACATATTCGTATTTGTATTTAATGATTTTGTTCCGATATAACTAAGTTGTATCGCTTTTAAAAGTGAAACGATTGACTGTGGAATTAATTGAACTGTTTCTGGACTGTGCCCTTATAAATGTGATAAATGAGCCAATTGAACTCCAAGAAATAACATTCTTTTTAATTTGACATGATTGCCGCAACTCAGCGATTACACTGGACCCTGTGGTAACGCTTTATTTAAAAATTTCGATAAATAAGTCATTTTTTAATGTGGGACCAATCCTATCCGTTAGTTCATGCTGAAGAAATAGAGACAGTTTTAAAAACTACCTTTCATTGACTTACTAACGGTGTCAATCCGTTTGACTTACAACGGTTGCTTCACATATTCGAACCAACATGTATTTAGCGATTTTTTCCGATATTACTAAGTTGTATCGCTTTTAAAAGTGAAACGATAGACTGTGGGACTTAATTGAAATGATTCTGGACTGTGACCTGATAAATGTGATAAATGAGCCAATTGAACTCCAAGAAATAACATTCTTTTTAACTCGACATGATTGCCGGAACTCAGCGATTACACTGGACCCTGTGGTAGCGCTTTATTTAAAAATTAAGATAAATAAGTCATTTTTTTTATGGGACCAATCCTATCCGTTAGTTCACGCTGAAGAAATAGAGACAGTTTCAAAAACTACATTTCATTGTCTTTTTAACGGTGTCAATCCGTTTGAGTTACAACGGTTGCGTCACATATTCGTACCAACATGTATTTTGTGACTTTGTTCCGATATTACTAAGTTGTATCGCTTTTAACGGTGAACCAATTGACTGTGGGACTTAGTTGAACTGATTCTGTACTGTAACCTGATAAATGTGATAAATGAGCCAAGTGGACTCCAAGGAATGCCATTCTTCTTAATTTGACATGATTGCTGGGACTCAGCGATTACACTGGGCGGTGTGGTAGCGCTTTATTTAAAAATTAAGATAAATAAGTCATTTTTTACTGTGGGACCAATCCTAGCCGTTAGTTCACGCTGAAGAAATAGAGACATTTTCAAAAACTACATTTCATTGTCTTTTTAACGGTGTCAATCCGTTTGAGTTACAACGGTTGCGTCACATATTCGTACCAACATGTATTTAGTGATTTTGTTCCGATTTTACTAAGTTGTATCGCTTTTAACGGTGAACCGATTAACTGTGGGACTTAGTTCAACTGATTCTGGACTGTGACCTGACAAATGTGATAAATGAGCCAATTGGACGCCAAGGAATGACATTCTTCTTAATTTGACAGGATTAATGAAACTCAGCGATTACACTGGGCGGTGTGATAGTGCTTCATTTAAAAATTAAGATTAATAAGTCATTTTGTACTGTGAGACCAATCCTAGCCGTTAGTTCACGCTGAAGAAATAGAGACAGTTTCAAAAACTACATTTCATTGTCTTTTTAACGGTGGCAATCTGTTTGAGTTGCAACGGTTGTGTCACATATTCGTATTTGTATTTAATGATTTTGTTCCGATATAACTAAGTTGTATCGCTTTTAAAAGTGAAACGATTGACTGTGGAATTAATTGAACTGTTTCTGGACTGTGCCCTTATAAATGTGATAAATGAGCCAATTGAACTCCAAGAAATAACATTCTTTTTAATTTGACATGATTGCCGCAACTCAGCGATTACACTGGACCCTGTGGTAACGCTTTATTTAAAAATTTCGATAAATAAGTCATTTTTTAATGTGGGACCAATCCTATCCGTTAGTTCATGCTGAAGAAATAGAGACAGTTTTAAAAACTACCTTTCATTGACTTTCTAACGGTGTCAATCCGTTTGACTTACAACGGTTGCTTCACATATTCGAACCAACATGTATTTAGCGATTTTTTCCGATATTACTAAGTTGTATCGCTTTTAAAAGTGAAACGATAGACTGTGGGACTTAATTGAAATGATTCTGGACTGTGACCTGATAAATGTGATAAATGAGCCAATTGAACTCCAAGAAATAACATTCTTTTAACTCGACATGATTGCCGGAACTCAGCGATTACACTGGACCCTGTGGTAGCGCTTCATTTAAAAATTTCGATAATTAAGTAATTTTTTATTATGGGACCAATCCTATCCGTTAGTTCACGCTGAAGAAATAGAGACAGTTTCAAAAACTACATTTCATTGTCTTTTTAACGGCGTCAATCCGTTTGAGTTACAACGGTTGCGTCACATATTCGTACCAACATGTATTTTGTGACTTTGTTCCGATATTACTAAGTTGTATCGCTTTTAACGGTGAACCAATTGACTGTGGGACTTAGTTGAACTGATTCTGGACTGTAACCTGATAAATGTGATAAATGAGCCAAGTGGACTCCAAGGAATGCCATTCTTCTTAATTTGACATGATTGCTGGGACTCAGCGATTACACTGGGCGGTGTGGTAGCGCTTTATTTAAAAATTAAGATAAATAAGTCATTTTTTACTGTGGGACCAATCCTAGCCGTTAGTTCACGCTGAAGAAATAGAGACATTTTCAAAAACTACATTTCATTGTCTTTTTAACGGTGTCAATCCGTTTGAATTACAACGGTTGCGTCACATATTCGTACCAACATGTATTTAGTGATTTTGTTCCGATTTTACTAAGTTGTATCGCTTTTAACGGTGAACCGATTAACTGTGGGACTTAGTTCAACTGATTCTGGACTGTGACCTGATAAATGTGATAAATGAGCCAATTGGACGCCAAGGAATGACATTCTTCTTAATTTGACAGGATTAATGAAACTCAGCGATTACACTGGGCGGTGTGATAGTGCTTCATTTAAAAATTAAGATTAATAAGTCATTTTGTACTGTGAGACCAATCCTAGCCGTTAGTTCACGCTGAAGAAATAGAGACAGTTTCAAAAACTACATTTCATTGTCTTTTTAACGGTGGCAATCTGTTTGAGTTGCAACGGTTGTGTCACATATTCGTACCAACATGTATTTAATGATTTTGTTCCGATATAACTAAGTTGTATCGCTTTTAAAAGTGAAACGATTGACTGTGGAATTAATTGAACTGTTTCTGGACTGTGACCTTATAAATGTGATAAATGAGCCAATTGAACTCCAAGAAATAACATTTTTTTAATTTGACATGATTGCCGGAACTCAGCGATTACACTGGACCCTGTGGTAGCGCTTTATTTAAAAATTTCGATAAATAAGTCATTTTTTACTGTGGGACCAATCCTATCCGTTAGTTCATGCTGAAGAAATAGAGACAGTTTTAAAAACTACCTTTCATTGACTTTCTAACGGTGTCAATCCGTTTGACTTACAACGGTTGCTTCACATATTCGAACCAACATGTATTTAGCGATTTTTTCCGATATTACTAAGTTGTATCGCTTTTAAAAGTGAAACGATTGACTGTGGGACTTAATTGAAATGATTCTGGACTGTGACCTGATAAATGTGATAAATGAGCCAATTGAACTCCAAGAAATAACATTCTTTTTAACTCGACATAATTGCCGGAACTCAGCGATTACTCTGGACCCTGTGGTAGCGCTTCATTTAAAAATTTCGATAAATAAGTCATTTTTTACTGTGGGACCAATCCTATCCGTTAGTTTACGCTGAAGAAATAGGGACAGTTTCAAAAACTACATTTCATTGTCTTATTAACCGTGTCAATCCGTTTCAGTTACAACGGTTGCGTCACATATTCGTACCAACATGTATTTTGTGACTTTGTTCCGATATTACTAAGTTGTATCGCTTTTAACGGTGAACCAATTGACTGTGGGACTTAGTTGAACTGATTCTGGACTGTAACCTGATAAATGTGATAAATGAGCCAAGTGGACTCCAAGGAATGCCATTCTTCTTAATTTGACATGATTGCTGGGACTCAGCGATTACACTGGGCGGTGTGGTAGCGCTTTATTTAAAAATTAAGATAAATAAGTCATTTTTTACTGTGGGACCAATCCTAGCCGTTAGTTCACGCTGAAGAAATAAAGACATTTTCAAAAACTACATTTCATTGTCTTTTTAACGGTGTCAATCCGTTTGAGTTACAACGGTTGCGTCACATATTCGTACCAACATGTATTTAGTGATTTTGTTCCGATTTTACTAAGTTGTATCGCTTTTAACGGTGAACCGATTAACAGTGGGACTTAGTTCAACTGATTCTGGACTGTGACCTGATAAATGTGATAAATGAGCCAATTGGACGCCAAGGAATGACATTCTTCTTAATTTGACAGGATTAATGAAACTCAGCGATTACACTGGACGGTGTGATAGTGCTTCATTTAAAAATTAAGATTAATAAGTCATTTTGTACTGTGAGACCAATCCTAGCCGTTAGTTCACGCTGAAGAAATAGAGACAGTTTCAAAAACTACATTTCATTGTCTTTTTAACGGTGGCAATCTGTTTGAGTTGCAACGGTTGTGTCACATATTCGTATTTGTATTTAATGATTTTGTTCCGATATAACTAAGTTGTATCGCTTTTAAAAGTGAAACGATTGACTGTGGAATTAATTGAACTGTTTCTGGACTGTGCCCTTATAAATGTGATAAATGAGCCAATTGAACTCCAAGAAATAACATTCTTTTTAATTTGACATGATTGCCGGAACTCAGCGATTACACTGGACCCTGTGGTAGCGCTTTATTTAAAAATTTCGATAAATAAGTCATTTTTTAATGTGGGACCAATCCTATCCGTTAGTTCATGCTGAAGAAATAGAGACAGTTTTAAAAACTACCTTTCATTGTCTTTTTAACGGTGTCAATCCGTTTGAATTACAACGGTTGCGTCACATATTCGTACCAACATGTATTTAGTGATTTTGTTCCGATTTTACTAAGTTGTATCGCTTTTAACGGTGAACCGATTAACTGTGGGACTTAGTTCAACTGATTCTGGACTGTGACCTGATAAATGTGATAAATGAGCCAATTGGACGCCAAGGAATGACATTCTTCTTAATTTGACAGGATTAATAAAACTCAGCGATTACACTGGGCGGTGTGATAGTGCTTCATTTAAAAATTAAGATTAATAAGTCATTTTGTACTGTGAGACCAATCCTAGCCGTTAGTTCACGCTGAAGAAATAGAGACAGTTTCAAAAACTACATTTCATTGTCTTTTTAACGGTGGCAATCTGTTTGAGTTGCAACGGTTGTGTCACATATTCGTACCAACATGTATTTAATGATTTTGTTCCGATATAACCAAGTTGTATCGCTTTTAAAAGTGAAACGATTGACTGTGGAATTAATTGAACTGTTTCTGGACTGTGACCTTATAAATGTGATAAATGAGCCAATTGAACTCCAAGAAATAACATTCTTTTTAATTTGACATGATTGCCGGAACTCAGCGATTACACTGGACCCTGTGGTAGCGCTTTATTTAAAAATTTCGATAAATAAGTCATTTTTTACTGTGGGACCAATCCTATCCGTTAGTTCATGCTGAAGAAATAGAGACAGTTTTAAAAACTACCTTTCATTGACTTTCTAACGGTGTCAATCCGTTTGACTTACAACGGTTGCTTCACATATTCGAACCAACATGTATTTAGCGATTTTTTCCGATATTACTAAGTTGTATCGCTTTTAAAAGTGAAACGATTGACTGTGGGACTTAATTGAAATGATTCTGGACTGTGACCTGATAAATGTGATAAATGAGCCAATTGAACTCCAAGAAATAACAATCTTTTTAACTCGACATAATTGCCGGAACTCAGCGATTACTCTGGACCCTGTGGTAGCGCTTCATTTAAAAATTTCGATAAATAAGTCATTTTTTACTGTGGGACCAATCCTATCCGTTAGTTTACGCTGAAGAAATAGGGACAGTTTCAAAAACTACATTTCATTGTCTTATTAACCGTGTCAATCCGTTTCAGTTACAACGGTTGCGTCACATATTCGTACCAACATGTATTTAGTGATTTTGTTCCGATATTACTAACTTGTATCGCTTTTAAAAGTGAAACGATTAACTGTGGGACTTAATTGGACTGATTTTGGACTGTGATCTTATAAATGTGATAAATGAGCCAATTGAACTCCAAGAAATAACATTCGTTTTAACTCGACATGATTGCCGGAACTCAGCGATTACACTGGACCCTGTGGTAGCGCTTCATTTAAAAATTTCGATGAATAAGTAATTTTTTACTATGGGACCAATCCTATCCGTTAGTTCACGCTGAAGAAATAGAGACAGTTTCAAAAACTACATTTCATTGTCTTTTTAACGGTGCCAATCCGTTTGAGTTACAACGGTTGCGTCACATATTCGTACTAACATGTATTTTGTGACTTTGTTCCGATATTACTAAGTTGTATCGCTTTTAACGGTGAACCGATTGACTGTGGGACTAAGTTGAACTGATTCTGGACTGTAACCTGATAAATGTGATAAATGAGCCAAGTGGACTTCAAGGAATGACATTCTTCTTAATTTGACATGATTGCTGGGACTCAGCGATTACACTGGGCGGTGTGGTAGCGCTTTATTTAAAAATTAAGATAAATAAGTCATTTTTTACTCTGGGACCAATCCTAGCCGTTAATTCACGCTGAAGAAATAGAGACAGTTTTAAGAACTACATTTCATTGTCTTTCTAACGGTGGCAATCCGTTTGAGTTACAACGGTTGCTTCACATATTCGAACCAACATGTATTTAGTGATTTTGTTCCGATATTACTAAGTTGTATCGCTTTTAAAAGTGAAACGATTAACTGTGGGACTTAATTGGACTGATTTTGGACTGTGATCTTATAAATGTGATAAATGAGCCAATTGAACTCCAAGAAATAACATTCTTTTTAACTCGACATGATTGCCGGAACTCAGCGATTACACTGGACCCTGTGGTAGCGCTTCATTTAAAAATTTCGATAATTAAGTAATTTTTTATTATGGGACCAATCCTATCCGTTAGTTCACGGTGAAGAAATAGAGACAGTTTCAAAAACTACATTTCATTGTCTTTTTAACGGTGTCAATCCGTTTGAGTTACAACGGTTGAGTCACATATTCGTACCAACATGTATTTTGTGACTTTGTTCCGATATTACTAAGTTGTATCGCTTTTAACGGTGAACCAATTGACTGTGGGACTTAGTTGAACTGATTCTGGACTGTAACCTGATAAATGTGATAAATGAGCCAAGTGGACTCCAAGGAATGCCATTCTTCTTAATTTGACATGATTGCTGGGACTCAGCGATTACACTGGGCGGTGTGGTAGCGCTTTATTTAAAAATTAAGATAAATAAGTCATTTTTTACTGTGGGACCAATCCTAGCCGTTAGTTCACGCTGAAGAAATAGAGACAGTTTCAAAAACTACATTTCATTGTCTTTTTAACGGTGGCAATCTGTTTGAGTTGCAACGGTTGTGTCACATATTCGTACCAACATGTATTTAATGATTTTGTTCCGATATAACTAAGTTGTATCGCTTTTAAAAGTGAAACGATTGACTGTGGAATTAATTGAACTGTTTCTGGACTGTGACCTTATAAATGTGATAAATGAGCCAATTGAACTCCAAGAAATAACATTCTTTTTAATTTGACATGATTGCCGGAACTCAGCGATTACACTGGACCCTGTGGTAGCGCTTTATTTAAAAATTTCGATAAATAAGTCATTTTTTACTGTGGGACCAATCCTATCCGTTAGTTCATGCTGAAGAAATAGAGACAGTTTTAAAAACTACCTTTCATTGACTTTCTAACGGTGTCAATCCGTTTGACTTACAACGGTTGCTTCACATATTCGAACCAACATGTATTTAGCGATTTTTTCCGATATTACTAAGTTGTATCGCTTTTAAAAGTGAAACGATTGACTGTGGGACTTAATTGAAATGATTCTGGACTGTGACCTGATAAATGTGATAAATGAGCCAATTGAACTCCAAGAAATAACATTCTTTTTAACTCGACATAATTGCCGGAACTCAGCGATTACTCTGGACTCTGTGGTAGCGCTTCATTTAAAAATTTCGATAAATAAGTCATTTTTTACTGTGGGACCAATCCTATCCGTTAGTTTACGCTGAAGAAATAGGGACAGTTTCAAAAACTACATTTCATTGTCTTATTAACCGTGTCAATCCGTTTCAGTTACAACGGTTGCGTCACATATTCGTACCAACATGTATTTAGTGATTTTGTTCCGATATTACTAACTTGTATCGCTTTTAAAAGTGAAACGATTAACTGTGGGACTTAATTGGACTGATTTTGGACTGTGATCTTATAAATGTGATAAATGAGCCAATTGAACTCCAAGAAATAACATTCGTTTTAACTCGACATGATTGCCGGAACTCAGCGATTACACTGGACCCTGTGGTAGCGCTTCATTTAAAAATTTCGATAAATAAGTAATTTTTTACTATGGGACCAATCCTATCCGTTAGTTCACGCTGAAGAAATAGAGACAGTTTCAAAAACTACATTTCATTGTCTTTTTAACGGTGCCAATCCGTTTGAGTTACAACGGTTGCGTCACATATTCGTACTAACATGTATTTTGTGACTTTGTTCCGATATTACTAAGTTGTATCGCTTTTAACGGTGAACCGATTGACTGTGGGACTAAGTTGAACTGATTCTGGACTGTAACCTGATAAATGTGATAAATGAGCCAAGTGGACTCCAAGGAATGACATTCTTCTTAATTTGACAGGATTAATGAAACTCAGCGATTACACTGGGCGGTGTGATAGTGCTTCATTTAAAAATTAAGATTAATAAGTCATTTTGTACTGTGAGACCAATCCTAACCGTTAGTTCACGCTGAAGAAATAGAGACAGTTTCAAAAACTACATTTCATTGTCTTTTTAACAGTGGCAATCTGTTTGAGTTACAACGGTTGCGTCAACAATTTGTACCAACATGTATTTAGTGATTTTGTTCCGATATTACTAACTTGTATCCCTTTTAAAAGTGAAACGATTAACTGTGGGACTTAATTGGACTGATTTTGGACTGTGATCTTATAAATGTGATAAATGAGCCAATTGAACTCCAAGAAATAACATTCGTTTTAACTCGACATGATTGCCGGAACTCAGCGATTACACTGGACCCTGTGGTAGCGCTTCATTTAAAAATTTCGATAAATAAGTAATTTTTTACTATGGGACCAATCCTATCCGTTAGTTCACGCTGAAGAAATAGAGACAGTTTCAAAAACTACATTTCATTGTCTTTTTAACGGTGCCAATCCGTTTGAGTTACAACGGTTGCGTCACATATTCGTACTAACATGTATTTTGTGACTTTGTTTCGATATTACTAAGTTGTATCGCTTTTAACGGTGAACCGATTGACTGTGGGACTAAGTTGAACTGATTCTGGACTGTAACCTGATAAATGTGATAAATGAGCCAAGTGGACTTCAAGGAATGACATTCTTCTTAATTTGACATGATTGCTGGGACTCAGCGATTACACTGGGCGGTGTGGTAGCGCTTTATTTAAAAATTAAGATAAATAAGTCAATTTTTACTCTGGGACCAATCCTAGCCGTTAATTCACGCTGAAGAAATAGAGACAGTTTTAAAAACTACATTTCATTGTCTTTCTAACGGTGGCAATCCGTTTGAGTTACAACGGTTGCTTCACATATTCGAACCAACATGTATTTAGTGATTTTGTTCCGATATTACTAAGTTGTATCGCTTTTAAAAGTGAAACGATTGACTGTGGGACTTAATTGGACTGATTTTGGACTGTGATCTTATAAATGTGATAAATGAGCCAATTGAACTCCAAGAAATAACATTCTTTTTAACTCGACATGATTGCTGGGACTCAGCGATTACACTGGGCGGTGTGGTAGCGCTTTATTTAAAAATTAAGATAAATAAGTCATTTTTTACTGTGGGACCAATCCTAGCCGTTAGTTCACGCTGAAGAAATAGAGACATTTTCAAAAACTACATTTCATTGTCTTTTTAACGGTGTCAATCCGTTTGAGTTACAACGGTTGCGTCACATATTCGTACCAACATGTATTTAGTGATTTTGTTCCGATTTTACTAAGTTGTATCGCTTTTAAGGGTGAACCGATTAACTGTGAGACTTAGTTCAACTGATTCTGGACTGTGACCTGATAAATGTGATAAATGAGCCAATTGGACGCCAAGGAATGACATTCTTCTTAATTTGACAGGATTAATGAAACTCAGCGATTACACTGGGCGGTGTGATAGTGCTTCATTTAAAAATTAAGATTAATAAGTCATTTTGTACTGTGAGACCAATCCTAGCCGTTAGTTCACGCTGAAGAAATAGAGACAGTTTCAAAAACTACATTTCATTGTCTTTTTAACGGTGGCAATCTGTTTGAGTTGCAACGGTTGTGTCACATATTCGTACCAACATGTATTTAATGATTTTGTTCCGATATAACTAAGTTGTATCGCTTTTAAAAGTGAAACGATTGACTGTGGAATTAATTGAACTGTTTCTGGACTGTGCCCTTATAAATGTGATAAATGAGCCAATTGAACTCCAAGAAATAACATTCTTTTTAATTTGACATGATTGCCGGAACTCAGCGATTACACTGGACCCTGTGGTAGCGCTTTATTTAAAAATTTCGATAAATAAGTCATTTTTTACTGTGGGACCAATCCTATCCGTTAGTTCATGCTGAAGAAATAGAGACAGTTTTAAAAACTACCTTTCATTGACTTTCTAACGGTGTCAATCCGTTTGACTTACAACGGTTGCTTCACATATTCGAACCAACATGTATTTAGCGATTTTTTCCGATATTACTAAGTTGTATCGCTTTTAAAAGTGAAACGATAGACTGTGGGACTTAATTGAAATGATTCTGGACTGTGACCTGATAAATGTGATAAATGAGCCAATTGAACTCCAAGAAATAACATTCTTTTTAACTCGACATACTTGCCGGAACTCAGCGATTACTCTGGACACTGTGGTAGCGCTTCATTTAAAAATTTCGATAAATAAGTCATTTTTTACTGTGGGACCAATCCTATCCGTTAGTTTACGCTGAAGAAATAGGGACAGTGTCAAAAACTACATTTCATTGTCTTATTAACCGTGTCAATCCGTTTCAGTTACAACGGTTGCGTCACATATTCGTACCAACATGTATTTAGTGATTTTGTTCCGATATTACTAACTTGTATCGCTTTTAAAAGTGAAACGATTAACTGTGGGACTTAATTGGACTGATTTTGGACTGTGATCTTATAAATGTGATAAATGAGCCAATTGAACTCCAAGAAATAACATTCGTTTTAACTCGACATGATTGCCGGAACTCAGCGATTACACTGGACCCTGTGGTAGCGCTTCATTTAAAAATTTCGATGAATAAGTAATTTTTTACTATGGGACCAATCCTATCTGTTAGTTTACGCTGAAGAAATAGAGACAGTTTCAAAAACTACATTTCATTGTCTTTTTAACGGTGCCAATCCGTTTGAGTTACAACGGTTGCGTCACATATTCGTACTAACATGTATTTTGTGACTTTGTTCCGATGTTACTAAGTTGTATCGCTTTTAACGGTGAACCAATTGACTGTGGGACTAAGTTGAACTGATTCTGGACTGTAACCTGATAAATGTGATAAATGAGCCAAGTGGACTTCAAGGAATGACATTCTTCTTAATTTGACATGATTGCTGGGACTCAGCGATTACACTGGGCGGTGTGGTAGCGCTTTATTTAAAAATTAAGATAAATAAGTCATTTTTTACTCTGGGACCAATCCTAGCCGTTAATTCACGCTGAAGAAATAGAGACAGTTTTAAAAACTACATTTCATTGTCTTTCTAACGGTGGCAATCCGTTTGAGTTACAACGGTTGCTTCACATATTCGAACCAACATGCATTTAGTGATTTTGTTCCGATATTACTAAGTTGTATCGCTTTTAAAAGTGAAACGATTGACTGTGGGACTTAATTGGACTGATTTTGGACTGTGATCTTATAAATGTGATAAATGAGCCAATTGAACTCCAAGAAATAACATTCTTTTTAACTCGACATGATTGCCGGAACTCAGCGATTACACTGGACCCTGTGGTAGCGCTTCATTTAAAAATTTCGATAATTAAGTAATTTTTTATTATGGGACCAATCCTATCCGTTAGTTCACGCTGAAGAAATAGAGACAGTTTCAAAAACTACATTTCATTGTCTTTTTAACGGTGTCAATCCGTTTGAGTTACAACGGTTGCGTCACATATTCGTACCAACATGTATTTTGTGACTTTGTTCCGATATTACTAAGTTGTATCGCTTTTAACGGTGAACCAATTGACTGTGGGACTTAGTTGAACTGATTCTGGACTGTAACCTGATAAATGTGATAAATGAGCCAAGTGGACTCCAAGGAATGCCATTCTTCTTAATTTGACATGATTGCTGGGACTCAGCGATTACACTGGGCGGTGTGGTAGCGCTTTATTTAAAAATTAAGATAAATAAGTCATTTTTTACTGTGGGACCAATCCTAGCCGTTAGTTCACGCTGAAGAAATAGAGACATTTTCAAAAACTACATTTCATTGTCTTTTTAACGGTGTCAATCCGTTTGAGTTACAACGGTTGCGTCACATATTTGTACCAACATGTATTTAGTGATTTTGTTCCGATTTTACTAAGTTGTATCGCTTTTAACGGTGAACCGATTAACTGTGGGACTTAGTTCAACTGATTCTGGACTGTGACCTGATAAATGTGATAAATGAGCCAATTGGACGCCAAGGAATGACATTCTTCTTAATTTGACAGGATTAATGAAACTCAGCGATTACACTGGGCGGTGTGATAGTGCTTCATTTAAAAATTAAGATTAATAAGTCATTTTGTACTGTGAGACCAATCCTAGCCGTTAGTTCACGCTGAAGAAATAGAGACAGTTTCAAAAACTACATTTCATTGTCTTTTTAACGGTGGCAATCTGTTTGAGTTGCAACGGTTGTGTCACATATTCGTACCAACATGTATTTAATGATTTTGTTCCGATATAACTAAGTTGTATCGCTTTTAAAAGTGAAACGATTGACTGTGGAATTAATTGAACTGTTTCTGGACTGTGACCTTATAAATGTGATAAATGAGCCAATTGAACTCCAAGAAATAACATTCTTTTTAATTTGACATGATTGCCGGAACTCAGCGATTACACTGGACCCTGTGGTAGCGCTTTATTTAAAAATTTCGATAAATAAGTCATTTTTTACTGTGGGACCAATCCTATCCGTTAGTTCATGCTGAAGAAATAGAGACAGTTTTAAAAACTACCTTTCATTGACTTTCTAACGGTGTCAATCCGTTTGACTTACAACGGTTGCTTCACATATTCGAACCAACATGTATTTAGCGATTTTTTCCGATATTACTAAGTTGTATCGCTTTTAAAAGTGAAACGATTGACTGTGGGACTTAATTGAAATGATTCTGGACTGTGACCTGATAAATGTGATAAATGAGCCAATTGAACTCCAAGAAATAACATTCTTTTTAACTCGACATAATTGCCGGAACTCAGCGATTACTCTGGACCCTGTGGTAGCGCTTCATTTAAAAATTTCGACAAATAAGTCATTTTTTACTGTGGGACCAATCCTATCCGTTAGTTTACGCTGAAGAAATAGGGACAGTTTCAAAAACTACATTTCATTGTCTTATTAACCGTGTCAATCCATTTCAGTTACAACGGTTGCGTCATATATTCGTACCAACATGTATTTAGTGATTTTGTTCCGATATTACTAACTTGTATCGCTTTTAAAAGTGAAACGATTAACTGTGGGACTTAATTGGACTGATTTTGGACTGTGATCTTATAAATGTGATAAATGAGCCAATTGAACTCCAAGAAATAACATTCGTTTTAACTCGACATGATTGCCGGAACTCAGCGATTACACTGGACCCTGTGGTAGCGCTTCATTTAAAAATTTCGATAAATAAGTAATTTTTTACTATGGGACCAATCCTATCCGTTAGTTCACGCTGAAGAAATAGAGACAGTTTCAAAAACTACATTTCATTGTCTTTTTAACGGTGCCAATCCGTTTGAGTTACAACGGTTGCGTCACATATTCGTACTAACATGTATTTTGTGACTTTGTTCCGATATTACTAAGTTGTATCGCTTTTAACGGTGAACCGATTGACTGTGGGACTAAGTTGAACTGATTCTGGACTGTAACCTGATAAATGTGATAAATGAGCCAAGTGGACTCCAAGGAATGACATTCTTCTTAATTTGACATGATTGCTGGGACTCAGCGATTACACTGGGCGGTGTGGTAGCGCTTTATTTAAAAATTAAGATGAATAAGTCATTTTTTACTCTGGGACCAATCCTAGCCGTTAATTCACGCTGAAGAAATAGAGACAGTTTTAAAAACTACATTTCATTGTCTTTTTAACGGTGGCAATTTGTTTGAGTTACAACGGTTGCTTCACATATTCGAACCAACATGTATTTAGTGATTTTGTTCCGATATTACTAAGTTGTATCGCTTTTAAAAGTGAAACGATTGACTGTGGGACTTAATTGGACTGATTTTGGACTGTTATCTTATAAATGTGATAAATGAGCCAATTGAACTCCAAGAAATAACATTCTTTTTAACTCGACATGATTGCCGGAACTCAGCGATTACACTGGACCCTGTGGTAGCGCTTCATTTAAAAATTTCGATAATTAAGTAATTTTTTACTATGGGACCAATCCTATCCGTTAGTTCACGCTGAAGAAATAGAGACAGTTTCAAAAATTACATTTCATTGTCTTTTTAACGGTGTCAATCCGTTTGAGTTACAACGGTTGCGTCACATATTCGTACCAACATGTATTTTGTGACTTTGTTCCGATATTACTAAGTTGTATCGCTTTTAACGGTGAACCGATTGACTCTGGGACTTAGTTGAACTGATTCTGGACTGTAACCTGATAAATGTGATAAATGAGCCAAGTGGACTCCAAGGAATGCCATTCTTCTTAATTTGACATGATTGCTGGGACTCAGCGATTACACTGGGCGGTGTGGTAGCGCTTTATTTAAAAATTAAGATAAATAAGTCATTTTTTACTGTGGGACCAATCCTAGCCGTTAGTTCACGCTGAAGAAATAGAGACAGTTTCAAAAACTACATTTCATTGTCTTTTTAACGGTGTCAATCCGTTTGAGTTACAACGGTTGCGTCACATATTCGTACCAACATGTATTTAGTGATTTTGTTCCGATTTTACTAAGTTGTATCGCTTTTAACGGTGAACCGATTAACTGTGGGACTTAGTTCAACTGATTCTGGACTGTGACCTGATAAATGTGATAAATGAGCCAATTGGACTCCAAGGAATGACATTCTTCTTAATTTGACAGGATTAATGAAACTCAGCGATTACACTGGGCGGTGTGATAGTGCTTCATTTAAAAATTAAGATTAATAAGTCATTTTGTACTGTGAGACCAATCCTAGCCGTTAGTTCACGCTGAAGAAATAGAGACAGTTTCAAAAACTACATTTCATTGTCTTTTTAACGGTGGCAATCTGTTTGAGTTGCAACGGTTGTGTCACATATTCGTACCAACATGTATTTAATGATTTTGTTCCGATATAACTAAGTTGTATCGCTTTTAAAAGTGAAACGATTGACTGTGGAATTAATTGAACTGTTTCTGGACTGTGACCTTATAAATGTGATAAATGAGCCAATTGAACTCCAAGAAATAACATTCTTTTTAATTTGACATGATTGCCGGAACTCAGCGATTACACTGGACCCTGTGGTAGCGCTTTATTTAAAAATTTCGATAAATAAGTCATTTTTTACTGTGGGACCAATCCTATCCGTTAGTTCATGCTGAAGAAATAGAGACAGTTTTAAAAAACTACCTTTCATTGACTTTCTAGCGGTGTCAATCCGTTTGACTTACAACGGTTGCTTCACATATTCGAACCAACATGTATTTAGCGATTTTTTCCGATATTACTAAGTTGTATCGCTTTTAAAAGTGAAACGATTGACTGTGGGACTTAATTGAAATGATTCTGGACTGTGACCTGATAAATGTGATAAATGAGCCAATTGAACTCCAAGAAATAACATTCTTTTTAACTCGACATAATTGCCGGAACTCAGCGATTACACTGGACCCTGTGGTAGCGCTTCATTTAAAAATTTTGATAAATAAGTCATTTTTTACTGTGGGACCAATCTTATCCGTTAGTTTACGCTGAAGAAATAGGGACAGTTTCAAAAACTACATTTCATTGTCTTATTAACCGTGTCAATCCGTTTCAGTTACAACGGTTGAGTCACATATTCGTACCAACATGTATTTAGTGATTTTGTTCCGATATTACTAAGTTGTATCGCTTTTAACGGTGAACCGATTAACTGTGGGACTTAGTTCAACTGATTCTGGACTGTGACATGATAAATGTGATAAATGAGCCAATTGAACTCCAAGGAATGACATTCTTCTTAATTTGACAGGATTAATGAAACTCAGCGATTACACTGGGCGGTGTGTTAGTGCTTCATTTAAAAATTAAGATTAATAAGTCATTTTTTACTGTGGGACCAATCATAGCCGTTAATTCACGCTGAAGAAATAGAGACAGTTTCAAAAACTACATTTCATTGTCATTTTAAGGCTGGCAATCCGTTTGAGTTACAACAGTTGCGTCACCTATTCGTACCAACATGTATTTGATGATTTTGTTCCCATATAACTATGTTGTATCGCTTTTAAAATTGAAACGATTGACTGTGGAATTAATTGAACTGTTTCTGGACTGTGACCTTATAAATGTGATAAATGAGCCAATTGAACTCAAAGAAATAACATTCTTTTTAACTTGACATGATTGCCAGAACTCAGCGATTACACTGGAACCTGTGGTAGCGCTTTATTTAAACATTTCGATAAATAAGTCATTTTTTACTGTGGGACCAATCCTAGCCGTTAGTTCACGCTGAAGAAATAGAGACAGTTTTAAAAACTACCTTTCATTGACTTTCTAACGGTGTTAATCCGTTTGACTTACAACGGTTGCTTTACATATTTGAACCAACATGTATTTAGCGATTTTTTCCGATATTACTAAGTTGTATCGCTTTTAAAAGTGAAACGATTGACTGTGGGACTTAATTGGATAGATTTTGGACTGTGATCTTATAAATGTGATAAATGAGCCAATTGAACTCCAAGAAATAACATTCTTTTTAACTTGACATGATTGCCGGAACTCAGCGATTACACTGGACCCTGTGGTAGCACTTTATTTAAAAATTTCGATAAATAAGTCATTTTTTACTGTGGGACCAATCCTATCCATTAGTTCACGCTGAAGAAATAGAGACAGTTTTAAAAACTACCTTTCAATGATTTTCTAACGGTGCTAATCCGTTTGACTTACAACGGTTGCTTCACATATTCAAACCAACATGTATTTAGCGATTTTTTCCAATATTACTAAGTTGTATCGCTTTTAAAAGTGAAACGATTGACTGTGGGACTTAATTGGACTGATTTTGGACTGTGATCTTGTAAATGTGATAAATGAGCCAATTGGACTCCAAGGAATGACAATCATCTTAATTTGACATGATTGCCGGAACTCAGCGATTACCCTGGACCCTGTGGTAGCGTTTCATTTAAAAATTTCGATAAATATGTCATTTTTTACTGTGGGACCAATCCTAGCCGTTAGTTCACGCTGAAGAAATAGAGACAGTTTCAAAAACTACATTTCATTGTCTTTTTAACGGTGTCAATCCGTTTCAGTTACAACGGTTGCGTCACATATTCGTACCAACATGTATTTAGTGATTTTGTTCCGATATTACTAAGTTGTATCGCTTTTAACGCTGAACCGATTGACTGTGGGACTTAGTTGAAATGATTCTGGACTGTGACCTGATAAATGTGATAAATGAGCCAATTGAACTCCAAGAAATAACATTCTTTTTAACTCGACATAATTGCCGGAACTCAGCGATTACACTGGACCCTGTGGTAGCGCTTCATTTAAAAATTTCGATAAATAAGTTATTTTTTACTGTGGGACCAATCCTATCCGTTAGTTCGCGCTGAAGAAATGGAGACAGTTTCAAAAACTACATTTCATTGACCTTCTAACGGTGTCAATCCGTTTGAGTTACAACGGTTGCGTCACATATTCGTACCAATATGTATTTAGTGATTTTCTTCGGCTATTACTAAGTTGTATTGCTTTTAAAAGTTAAACGACTGACTGTGGGACTTAATTGAACTGATTCTGCACTGTGACCTGATAAATGTGATAAATGAGCCAATTGGACTCCAAGGAATGACATTCTTCTTAATCTGACAGGATTAATGAAACTCAGCGATTACACTGGGCGGTGTGGTAGTGCTTCATTTAAAAATTAAGATTAATAAGTCATTTTTTACTGTGGGATCCATCATAGCCGTTAGTTCACGCTGAAGAAATAGAGACAGTTTCAAAAACTACATTTCATTGTCTTTTTAAGGGTGGCAATCCGTTTGAGTTACAACGGTTGCGTCACATATTCGTACCAACATGTATTTAGTGATTTTGTTCCGATATTACTAAGTTGTATCGCTTTTAACGGTGAACCGATTAACTGTGGGACTTAGTTCAACTAATTCTGGACTGTGACCTGATAAATGTGATAAATGAGCCAATTGGAATCCAAGGAATGACATTCTTCTTAATCTGACAGGATTAATGAAACTCAGCGATTGCACTGGCCGGTGTGGTAGTGCTTCATTTAAAAATTAAGATTAATAAGTCATTTTTTACTGTGGGACCAATCATAGCCGTTAGTTCAGGCTGAAGAAATAGAGACAGTTTCGAAAACTACATTTCATTGTCTTTTTAAGGGTGGCAATCCGTTTGAGTTACAACGGTTGCGTCACATAGTCGTACCAACATGTATTTAGTGATTTTGTTCTGATATAACTAAGTTGTATCGCTTTTAAAAGTGAAACGATTAACTGTGGGAATTAATTGAACTGTTTCTGGACTGTGACCTTATCAATGTGATAAATGAACCAAATGAACTCCAAGAAATAACATTCTTTTTAACTCGGCATGATTGCCGGAACTCAACGATTATACTGGACCCTGTGGTAGCGCTTCATTTAAAAATTTGGATAAATAAGTCATTTTTTACTGTGGGACCAATCAAATCCGTTAGTTCACGCTGAAGAAATAGAGACAGTCTCAAAAACTTCCTTTCATTGACTTTCTAACGGTGTCAATTCGTTTGAGTTACAACGGTTGCTTCATATATTCGTACCAACATGTATTTAGCGTTTTTTTCCGATATTACTAAGTTGTATCGCTTTTAAAGGTAAAACGATTGACTGTGGGACTTAATTGAACTGATTCTGGGCTGTGATCTTATAAATGTGATAAATGAGCCAATTGGAATCCAAGAAATAACATTCTTTTTAACTCGACATGATTGCCGGAACTCAGCGATTACACTGGGCGCTGTGGGAGCGCTTTATTTAAAAATTAAGATAAATAAGTCATTTTTTACTGTGGGACCAATCCTAGCCGTTAGTTCGCGCTGAAGAAGTAGAGACAGTTTCAAAAACTACATTTCATTGACTTTCTAACGGTGTCAATCCGTTTGAGTTACAACGGTTGCTTCACATATTCGTACCAACGTGTATTTAGCGATTTTTCCCGATCTTACTAAGTTGTATCGCTTTTAAAAGTGAAACAATTGACTGTGGGACATATTGAACTGATTCTGGACTGTGACCCTATAAATGTGATAAATGAGCCAATTGGACTCCAAGAAATAACATTCTTTTTAACTCGCCATGATTGCCGGAACTCAACGATTACACTGGACCCTGTGGTAGCGCTTCATTTAAAAATTTAGATAAATAAGTCATTTTTTACTGTGGGACCAATCCTAGCCGTTAGTTCGCGCTGAAAAAACCGAGACAGTTTCAAAAACTACTTTTCATTGACTTTCTAACAGTGTCAATCCGTTTGAGTTACAACGACTGCGTCA
The DNA here is from genome assembly GCF_029227915.1 of Hydractinia symbiolongicarpus. Lineage (NCBI taxonomy): Eukaryota > Metazoa > Cnidaria > Hydrozoa > Anthoathecata > Hydractiniidae > Hydractinia > Hydractinia symbiolongicarpus. The sequence continues at coordinate 623,818 of NC_079888.1, read as the reverse complement.
CGTATTCGTACCAACATGTATTTAGCGATTTGTTCCGATCTTACTAAGTTGTATCGCTTTTAAAAGTGAAACGATTGACTGTGGGAATTAATTGAACTGTTTCTGGACTGTGATCTTATAAATTTGATAAATGAGCCAATTGAATTCCAAGAAATAACATTCTTCTTAACTCGACATGATTGCCGGAACTCAGCGATTACACTGGGCGCTGTGGGAGCGCTTTATTTAAAAATTAAGATAAATAAGTAATTTTTTGCTGTGGGACTAATCCCAGCCGTTACTTCGCGGAAGAAGTAGAGACAGTTTCAAAAACTACATTTCATTGACTTTCTAACGGTGTCAATCCGTTTGAGTTACAACGGTTGCTTCACATATTCGTACCAACGTGTATTTAGCGATTTTTCCCGATCTTACTAAGTTGTATCGCTTTTAAAAGTGAAACAATTGACTGTGGGACATAATTGAACTGATTCTGGACTGTGACCTTATAAATGTGATAAATGAGCCAATTGGACTCCAAGAAATAACATTCTTTTTAACTTGCCATGATTGCCGGAACTCAACGATTACACTGGACCTGTGGTAGCGCTTCATTTAAAAATTTAGATAAATAAGTCATTTTTTACTGTGGGACCAATCCTAGCCGTTAGTTCGCGCTGAAAAAACCGAGACAGTTTCAAAAACTACTTTTCATTGACTTTCTAACAGTGTCAATCCGTTTGAGTTACAACGATTGCGTCACGTATTCGTACCAACATGTATTTAGCGATTTGTTCCGATCTTACTAAGTTGTATCGCTTTTAAAAGTGAAACGATTGACTGTGGGAATAAATTGAACTGTTTCTGGACTGTGACCTTATAAATTTGATAAATGAGCCAATTGAATTCCAAGAAATAACATTCTTTTTAACTCGACATGATTGCCGGAACTCAGCGATTACACTGGACCCTGTGGTAGCGCTTCATTTAAAAATTTCGATAAATAAGTCATTTTTTACTGTGGGACCAATCCTATCCGTTAGTTCACGCTGAAGAAATAGAGACAGATTCAAAAACTACCTTTCATTGTCTTTTTAACGGTGTCAATCCGTTTGAGTTGCAACGGTTGCGTCACATATTCGTACCAACATGTATTTAGTGATTTTGTTCCGATATTACTAAGTTGTATCGCTTTTAACGGTGAACCGATTAACTGTCGGACTTAGTTCAACTGATTCTGGACTGTGACCTGATAAATGTGATAAATGAGCCAATTGGACTCCAAGGAATGACAATCTTCTTAATTTGACATGATAGCCGGAACTCAGGGATTACACTGGCCCCTGTGGTAGCGCTTCATTTAAAAATTTCGATAAATAAGTCATTTTTTACTGTGGGACCAATCCTATCCGTTAGTTCACGCTGAAGAAATAGAGACAGATTCAAAAACTACCTTTCATTGTATTTTTAACGGTGTCAATCCGTTTGAGTTGCAACGGTTGCGTCACATATTCGTACCAACATGTATTTAGTGATTTTGTTCCGATATTACTAAGTTGTATCGCTTTTAACGGTGAACCGATTAACTGTGGGTCTTAGTTCATCTGATACTGGACTGTGACCTGATAAATGTGATAAATGAGCCAATTGGACTCCAAGGAATGACATTCTTCTTAATCTGACAGGATTAATGAATCTCAGCGATTACACTGGGCGGTGTGCTAGTGCTTCATTTAAAAATTAAGATTAATAATTCATTTTTTACTGTGGGATCCATCATAGCCGTTATTCACGCTGAAGAAACAGAGACAGTTTCAAAAACTACATTTCATTGTCTTTTTAAGGGTGGCAATCCGTTTGAGTTACAACGGTTGCGTCACATATTCGTACCAACATGTATTTAGTGATTTTTTTCCGATATTACTAAGTTGTATCGCTTTTAACGGTGAACCGATTAACTGTGGGACTTATTTCAACTGATTCTGGACTGTGACCTGATAAATGTGATAAATGAGCCAATTGGACTCCAAGGAATGACATTCTTCTTAATCTGACAGGATTAATGAAACTCAGCGATTGCACTGGCCGGTGTGGTAGTGCTTCATTTAAAAATTAAGATTAATAAGTCATTTTTTACTGTGGGACCAATCATAGCCGTTAGTTCAGGCTGAAGAAATAGAGACAGTTTCGAAAACTACATTTCATTGTCTTTTTAAGGGTGGCAATCCGTTTGAGTTACAACGGTTGCCTCACATATTCGTACCAACATGTATTTAGTGATTTTGTTCTGATATAACTAAGTTGTATCGCTTTTAAAAGTGAAACGATTGACTGTGGGAATTAATTGAACTGTTTCTGGACTGTGACCTTATAAATGTGATAAATGAGCCAAATGAACTCCAAGAAATAACATTCTTTTTAACTTGACATGATTGCCGGATCTCAGCGATTACACTGGACCCTGTGGTAGCGCTTTATTTAAAAATTTCGATAAATAAGTCATTTTTTACTGTGGGACCAATCCTATCCGTTAGTTCACGCTGAAAAAATAGAGACAGTTTTTAAAACTACCTTTCATTGACTTTCTAACGGTGTCAATCCGTTTGACTTACAACGGTTGCTTCACATATTGGAACCAACATGTATTTAGCGATTTTTACCGATATTACTAAGTTGTTTCGCTTTTAAAAGTGAAACGATTGACTGTGGGACTTAATTGGACTGATTTTGGACTGTGATCTTATAAATGTGATAAATGAGCCAATCGGAGTCCAAGGAATGACAATCTTCTTAATTTGACATGATTGCCGGAACTCAGGGATTACACTGGACCCTGTGGTAGCGCTTCATTTAAAAATTTCGATAAATAAGTCATTTTTTACTATGAGACCAATCCTATCTGTTAGTTCACGCTGAAGAAACAGAGACAGTCTCAAAAACTACATTTCATTGTCTTTTTAAGGGTGGCAATCCGTTTGAGTTACAACGGTTGCGTCACATATTCGTACCAACATGTATTTAGTGATTTTGTTCCGATATTACTAAGTTGTATCACTTTTAACGGTGAACCGATTAACTGTGGAACTTAGTTCAACTGATTCTGGACTGTGACCTGATAAATGTGATAAATGAGCCAATTGGACTCCAAGGAATGACATTCTTCTTAATCTGACAGGATTAATGAAACTCAGCGATTGCACTGGCCGGTGTGGTAGTGCTTCATTTAAAAATTAAGATTAATAAGTCATTTTTTACTGTGGGACCAATCATAGCCGTTAGTTCAGGCTGAAGAAATAGAGACAGTTTCGAAAACTACATTTCATTGTCTTTTTAAGGGTGGCAATCCGTTTGAGTTACAACGGTTGCGTCACATATTCGTACCAACATGTATTTAATGATTTTGTTCTGATATAACTAAGTTGTATCGCTTTTAAAAGTGAAACGATTGACTGTGGGAATTAATTGAACTGTTTCTGGACTGTGACCTTATAAATATGATAAATGAGCCAAATGAACTCCAAGAAATAACATTCTTTTTAACTTGACATGATTGCCGGATCTCAGCGATTAAACTGGACCCTGTGGTAGCGCTTTATTTAAAAATTTCGATAAATAAGTCATTTTTTACTGTGGGACCAATCCTATCCGTTAGTTCACGCTGAAGAAATAGAGACAGTTTTAAAAACTACCTTTCATTGACTTTCTAACGGTGTCAATCCGTTTGACTTACAACGGTTGCTTCACATATTGGAACCAACATGTATTTAGCGATTTTTACCGATATTACTAAGTTGCTTCGCTTTTAAAAGTGAAACGATTGACTGTGGGACTTAATTGGACTGATTTTGGACTGTGATCTTATAAATGTGATAAATGAGCCAATCGGACTCCAAGGAATGACAATCTTCTTAATTTGACATGATTGCCGGAACTCAGGGATTACACTGGACCCTGTGGTAGCGCTTCATTTAAAAATTTCGATAAATAAGTCATTTTTTACTATGAGACCAATCCTATCCGTTAGTTCACGCTGAAGAAACAGAGACAGTCTCAAAAACTACATTTCATTGTCTTTTTAAGGGTGGCAATCCGTTTGAGTTACAACGGTTGCGTCACATATTCGTACCAACATGTATTTAGTGATTTTGTTCCGATATTACTAAGTTGTATCGCTTTTAACGGTGAACCGATTAACTGTGGAACTTAGTTCAACTGATTCTGGACTGTGACCTGATAAATGTGATAAATGAGCCAATTGGACTCCAAGGAATGACATTCTTCTTAATCTGACAGGATTAATGAAACTCAGCGATTGCACTGGCCGGTGTGGTAGTGCTTCATTTAAAAATTAAGATTAATAAGTCATTTTTTACTGTGGGACCAATCATAGCCGTTAGTTCAGGCTGAAGAAATAGAGACAGTTTCGAAAACTACATTTCATTGTCTTTTTAAGGGTGGCAATCCATTTGAGTTACAACGGTTGCGTCACATATTCGTACCAACATGTATTTAATGATTTTGTTCTGATATAACTAAGTTGTATCGCTTTTAAAAGTGAAACGATTGACTGTGGGAATTAATTGAACTGTTTCTGGACTGTGACCTTATAAATGTGATAAATGAGCCAAATGAACTCCAAGAAATAACATTCTTTTTAACTTGACATGATTGCCGGATCTCAGCGATTACACTGGACCCTGTGGTAGCGCTTTATTTAAAAATTTCGATAAATAAGTCATTTTTTACTGTGGGACCAATCCTATCCGTTAGTTCACGCTGAAGAAATAGAGACAGTTTTAAAAACTACCTTTCATTGACTTTCTAACGGTGTCAATCCGTTTGACTTACAACGGTTGCTTCACATATTGGAACCAACATGTATTTAGCGATTTTTACCGATATTACTAAGTTGTTTCGCTTTTAAAAGTGAAACGATTGACTGTGGGACTTAATTGGACTGATTTTGGACTGTGATCTTATAAATGTGATAAATTAGCCAATTGGACTCCAAGGAATGACAATCTTCTTAATTTGACATGATTGCCGGATCTCAGCGATTACACTGGACCCTGTGGTAGCGCTTTATTTAAAAATTTCGATAAATAAGTCATTTTTTACTGTGGGACCAATCCTATCCGTTAGTTCACGCTGAAGAAATAGAGACAGTTTTAAAAACTACCTTTCATTGACTTTCTAACGGTGTCAATCCGTTTGACTTACAACGGTTGCTTCACATATTGGAACCAACATGTATTTAGCGATTTTTACCGATATTACTAAGTTGTTTCGCTTTTAAAAGTGAAACGATTGACTGTGGGACTTAATTGGACTGATTTTGGACTGTGATCTTATAAATGTGATAAATGAGCCAATTGGACTCCAAGGAATGACAATCTTCTTAATTTGACATGATTGCCGGAACTCAGGGATTACACTGGACCCTGTGGTAGCGCTTCATTTAAAAATTTCGATAAATAAGTCATTTTTTACTATGAGACCAATCCTATCCGTTAGTTCACGCTGAAGAAACAAACACAGTTTCAAAAACTACATTTCATTGTCTTTTTAAGTGTGGCAATCCGTTTGAGTTACAACGGTTGCGTCACATATTCGTACCAACATGTATTTAGTGATTTTGTTCCGATATTACTAAGTTGTATCGCTTTTAACGGTGAACCGATTAACTGTGGGACTTAGTTCAACTGATTCTGGACTGTGACCTGATAAATGTGATAAATGAGCCAATTGGACTCCAAGGAATGACATTCTTCTTAATCTGACAGGATTAATGAAACTCAGCGATTGCACTGGCCGGTGTGGTAGTGCTTCATTTAAAAATTAAGATTAATAAGTCATTTTTTACTGTGGGACCAATCATAGCCGTTAGTTCAGGCTGAAGAAATAGAGACAGTTTCGAAAACTACATTTCATTGTCTTTTTAAGGGTGGCAATCCGTTTGAGTTACAACGGTTGCGTCACATATTCGTACCAACATGTATTTAGTGATTTTGTTCTGATATAACTAAGTTGTATCGCTTTTAAAAGTGAAACGATTGACTGTGGGAATTAATTGAACTTTTTCTGGACTGTGACCTTATAAATGTGATAAATGAGCCAAATGAACTCCAAGAACTAACATTCTTTTTAAATTGACATGATTGCCGGATCTCAGCGATTACACTGGACCCTGTGGTAGCGCTTTATTTAAAAATTTCGATAAATAAGTCATTTTTTACTGTGGGACCAATCCTATCCGTTAGTTCACGCTGAAGAAATAGAGACAGTTTTAAAAACTACCTTTCATTGACTTTCTAACGGTGTCAATCCGTTTGACTTACAACGGTTGCTTCACATATTGGAACCACCATGTATTTAGCGATTTTTACCGATATTACTAGGTTGTTTCGCTTTTAAAAGTGAAACGATTGACTGTGGGACTTAATTGGACTGATTTTGGACTGTGATCTTATAAATGTGATAAATGAGCCAATTGGACTCCAAGGAATGACAATCTTCTTAATTTGACATGATTGCCGGAACTCAGGGATTACACTGGACCCTGTGGTAGCGCTTCATTTAAAAATTTCGATAAATAAGTCATTTTTTACTATGAGACCAATCCTATCCGTTAGTTCACGCTGAAGAAACAGAGACAGTTTCAAAAACTACATTTCATTGTCTTTTTAAGTGTGGCAATCCGTTTGAGTTACAACGGTTGCGTCACATATTCGTACCAACATGTATTTAGTGATTTTGTTCCGATATTACTAAGTTGTATCGCTTTTAACGGTGAACCGATTAACTGTGGAACTTAGTTCAACTGATTCTGGACTGTGACCTGATAAATGTGATAAATGAGCCAATTGGACTCCAAGGAATGACATTCTTCTTAATCTGACAGGATTAATGAAACTCAGCGATTGCACTGGCCGGTGTGGTAGTGCTTCATTTAAAAATTAAGATTAATAAGTCATTTTTTACTGTGGGACCAATCATAGCCGTTAGTTCAGGCTGAAGAAATAGAGACAGTTTCGAAAACTACATTTCATTGTCTTTTTAAGGGTGGCAATCCATTTGAGTTACAACGGTTGCGTCACATATTCGTACCAACATGTATTTAATGATTTTGTTCTGATATAACTAAGTTGTATCGCTTTTAAAAGTGAAACGATTGACTGTGGGAATTAATTGAACTGTTTCTGGACTGTGACCTTATAAATGTGATAAATGAGCCAAATGAACTCCAAGAAATAACATTCTTTTTAACTTGACATGATTGCCGGATCTCAGCGATTACACTGGACCCTGTGGTAGCGCTTTATTTAAAAATTTCGATAAATAAGTCATTTTTTACTGTGGGACCAATCCTATCCGTTAGTTCACGCTGAAGAAATAGAGACAGTTTTAAAAACTACCTTTCATTGACTTTCTAACGGTGTCAATCCGTTTGACTTACAACGGTTGCTTCACATATTGGAACCAACATGTATTTAGCGATTTTTACCGATATTACTAAGTTGTTTCGCTTTTAAAAGTGAAACGATTGACTGTGGGACTTAATTGGACTGATTTTGGACTGTGATCTTATAAATGTGATAAATTAGCCAATTGGACTCCAAGGAATGACAATCTTCTTAATTTGACATGATTGCCGGATCTCAGCGATTACACTGGACCCTGTGGTAGCGCTTTATTTAAAAATTTCGATAAATAAGTCATTTTTTACTGTGGGACCAATCCTATCCGTTAGTTCACGCTGAAGAAATAGAGACAGTTTTAAAAACTACCTTTCATTGACTTTCTAACGGTGTCAATCCGTTTGACTTACAACGGTTGCTTCACATATTGGAACCAACATGTATTTAGCGATTTTTACCGATATTACTAAGTTGTTTCGCTTTTAAAAGTGAAACGATTGACTGTGGGACTTAATTGGACTGATTTTGGACTGTGATCTTATAAATGTGATAAATGAGCCAATTGGACTCCAAGGAATGACAATCTTCTTAATTTGACATGATTGCCGGAACTCAGGGATTACACTGGACCCTGTGGTAGCGCTTCATTTAAAAATTTCGATAAATAAGTCATTTTTTACTATGAGACCAATCCTATCCGTTAGTTCACGCTGAAGAAACAAACACAGTTTCAAAAACTACATTTCATTGTCTTTTTAAGTGTGGCAATCCGTTTGAGTTACAACGGTTGCGTCACATATTCGTACCAACATGTATTTAGTGATTTTGTTCCGATATTACTAAGTTGTATCGCTTTTAACGGTGAACCGATTAACTGTGGGACTTAGTTCAACTGATTCTGGACTGTGACCTGATAAATGTGATAAATGAGCCAATTGGACTCCAAGGAATGACATTCTTCTTAATCTGACAGGATTAATGAAACTCAGCGATTGCACTGGCCGGTGTGGTAGTGCTTCATTTAAAAATTAAGATTAATAAGTCATTTTTTACTGTGGGACCAATCATAGCCGTTAGTTCAGGCTGAAGAAATAGAGACAGTTTCGAAAACTACATTTCATTGTCTTTTTAAGGGTGGCAATCCGTTTGAGTTACAACGGTTGCGTCACATATTCGTACCAACATGTATTTAGTGATTTTGTTCTGATATAACTAAGTTGTATCGCTTTTAAAAGTGAAACGATTGACTGTGGGAATTAATTGAACTTTTTCTGGACTGTGACCTTATAAATGTGATAAATGAGCCAAATGAACTCCAAGAACTAACATTCTTTTTAAATTGACATGATTGCCGGATCTCAGCGATTACACTGGACCCTGTGGTAGCGCTTTATTTAAAAATTTCGATAAATAAGTCATTTTTTACTGTGGGACCAATCCTATCCGTTAGTTCACGCTGAAGAAATAGAGACAGTTTTAAAAACTACCTTTCATTGACTTTCTAACGGTGTCAATCCGTTTGACTTACAACGGTTGCTTCACATATTGGAACCACCATGTATTTAGCGATTTTTACCGATATTACTAGGTTGTTTCGCTTTTAAAAGTGAAACGATTGACTGTGGGACTTAATTGGACTGATTTTGGACTGTGATCTTATAAATGTGATAAATGAGCCAATTGGACTCCAAGGAATGACAATCTTCTTAATTTGACATGATTGCCGGAACTCAGGGATTACACTGGACCCTGTGGTAGCGCTTCATTTAAAAATTTCGATAAATAAGTCATTTTTTACTATGAGACCAATCCTATCCGTTAGTTCACGCTGAAGAAACAGAGACAGTTTCAAAAACTACATTTCATTGTCTTTTTAAGTGTGGCAATCCGTTTGAGTTACAACGGTTGCGTCACATATTCGTACCAACATGTATTTAGTGATTTTGTTCCGATATTACTAAGTTGTATCGCTTTTAACGGTGAACCGATTAACTGTGGGACTTAGTTCAACTGATTCTGGACTGTGACCTGATAAATGTGATAAATGAGCCAATTGGACTCCAAGGAATGACATTCTTCTTAATCTGACAGGATTAATGAAACTCAGCGATTGCACTGGCCGGTGTGGTAGTGCTTCATTTAAAAGTTAAGATTAATAAGTCATTTTTTACTGTGGGACCAATCATAGCCGTTAGTTCAGGCTGAAGAAATAGAGACAGTTTCGAAAACTACATTTCATTGTCTTTTTAAGGGTGGCAATCCGTTTGAGTTACAACGGTTGCGTCACATATTGGAACCAACATGTATTTAGCGATTTTTTCCGATATTACTAAGTTGTTTCGCTTTTAAAAGTGAAACGATTGACTGTGGGACTTAATTGGACTGATTTTGGACTGTGATCTTATAAATGAGCCAATTGGTCTTATAAATGTGATAAATGAGCCAATTGGACTCCAAGAAATGACAATCTTCTTAATTTGACATGATTGCCGGAACTCAGGGATTACACTGGACCCTGTGGTAGCGCTTCATTTAAAAATTTCGATAAATAAGTCATTTTTTACTATGAGACCAATCCTATCCGTTAGTTCACGCTGAAGAAACAGAGACAATTTCAAAAACTACATTTCATTGTCTTTTTAACGGTGTCATTCCGTTTGAGTTACAACGGTTGCGTCACATATTCGTACCAACATGTATTTAGTGATTTTGTTCCGATATTACTAAGTTGTATCGCTTTTAACGGTGAACCGATTGACTGTGGGACTTAGTTCAACTGATTCTGGACTGTGACCTGATAAATGTGATAAATGAGCCAATTGGACTCCAAGGAATGACATTCTTCTTAATCTGACAGGATTAATGAAACTCAGCGATTGCACTGGCCGGTGTGGTAGTGCTTCATTTAAAAATTAAGATTAATAAGTCATTTTTTACTGTGGGACCAATCATAGCCGTTAGTTCACGCTGAAGAAATAGAGACAGTTTCGAAAACTACATTTCATTGTCTTTTTAAGGGTGGCAATCCGTTTGAGTTACAACGGTTGCGTCACATATTCGTACCAACATGTATTTAGCGATTTTTCCCGATATTACTAAGTTGTATCGCTTTTAAAAGTGAAACGATTGACTGTGGGACTTAATTGGACTGATTTTGGACTGTGATCTTATAAATGTGATAAATGAGCCAATTGGACTCCAAGGAATGACAATCTTCTTAATTTGACATGATTGCCGGAACTCAGGGATTACACTGGACCCTGTGGTAGCGCTTCATTTAAAAATTTCGATAAATAAGTCATTTTTTACTATGAGACCAATCCTATCCGTTAGTTCACGCTGAAGAAACAGAGACAGTTTCAAAAACTACATTTCATTGTCTTTTTAAGTGTGGCAATCCGTTTGAGTTACAACGGTTGCGTCACATATTCGTACCAACATGTATTTAGTGATTTTGTTCCGATATTACTAAGTTGTATCGCTTTTAACGGTGAACCGATTAACTGTGGGACTTAGTTCAACTGATTCTGGACTGTGACGTGATAAATGTGATAAATGAGCCAATTGGACTCCAAGGAATGACGTTCTTCTTAATCTGACAGGATTAATGAAACTCAGCGATTGCACTGGCCGGTGTGGTAGTGCTTCATTTAAAAGTTAAGATTAATAAGTCATTTTTTACTGTGGGACCAATCATAGCCGTTAGTTCAGGCTGAAGAAATAGAGACAGTTTCGAAAACTACATTTCATTGTCTTTTTAAGGGTGGCAATCCGTTTGAGTTACAACGGTTGCGTCACATATTCGTACCAACATGTATTTAGTGATTTTCTTCTGATATAACTAAGTTGTATCGCTTTTAAAAGTGAAACGATTGACTGTGGGAATTAATTGAACTTTTTCTGGACTGTGACCTTATAAATGTGATAAATGAGCCAAATGAACTCCAAGAAATAACATTCTTTTTAACTTGACATGATTGCCGGATCTCAGCGATTACACTGGACCCTGTGGTAGCGCTTTATTTAAAACTTTCGATAAATAAGTCATTTTTTACTGTGGGACCAATCCTATCCGTTAGTTCACGCTGAAGAAATAGAGACAGTTTTGAAAACTACCTTTCATTGACTTTCTAACGGTGTCAATCCGTTTGACTTACAACGGTTGCTTCACATAGTGCAACCAACATGTATTTAGCGATTTTTTCCGATATTACTAAGTTGTTTCGCTTTTAAAAGTGAAACGATTGACTGTGGGACTTAATTGGACTGATTTTGGACTGTGATCTTATAAATGAGCCAATTGGTCTTATAAATGTGATAAATGAGCCAATTGGACTCCAAGAAATGACAATCTTCTTAATTTGACATGATTGCCGGAACTCAGGGATTACACTGGACCCTGTGGTAGCGCTTCATTTAAAAATTTCGATAAATAAGACATTTTTTACTATGAGACCAATCCTATCCGTTAGTTCACGCTGAAGAAACAGAGACAATTTCAAAAACTACATTTCATTGTCTTTTTAACGGTGTCATTCCGTTTGAGTTACAACGGTTGCGTCACATATTCGTACCAACATGTATTTAGTGATTTTGTTCCGATATTACTAAGTTGTATCGCTTTTAACGGTGAACCGATTGACTGTGGGACTTAGTTCAACTGATTCTGGACTGTGACCTGATAAATGTGATAAATGAGCCAATTGGACTCCAAGGAATGACATTCTTCTTAATCTGACAGGATTAATGAAACTCAGCGATTGCACTGGCCGGTGTGGTAGTGCTTCATTTAAAAATTAAGATTAATAAGTCATTTTTTACTGTGGGACCAATCATAGCCGTTAGTTCACGCTGAAGAAATAGAGACAGTTTCGAAAACTACATTTCATTGTCTTTTTAAGGGTGGCAATCCGTTTGAGTTACAACGGTTGCGTCACATATTCGTACCAACATGTATTTAGCGATTTTTCCCGATATTACTAAGTTGTATCGCTTTTAAAAGTGAAACGATTGACTGTGGGAATTAATTGAACTGTTTCTGGACTGTGACCTTATAAATGTGATAAATGAGCCAATTCAACTCCAAGAAATAACATTCTTTTTAACTCGACATGAATGCCGGAACTCAGCGATTACACTGGACCCTGTGGTAGCGCTTTATTTAAAACTTTCGATAAATAAGTAATTCTTTACTGTGGGACCAATCCTATCCGTTAGTTCACGCTGAAGAAATAGAGACAGTTTCAAAAACTACCTTTCATTGACTTTCTAACGGTGTCAATCCGTTTGAGTTAAAACGGTTGCGTCACATATTCCTACCAACATGTATTTAGTGATTTTGTTCCGATATAACTATGTTGTATCACTTTTAAAAGTGAAACGATTGACTGTGGGAATTAATTGAACTGATTCTGGACTGTGACCTTATAAATGTGATGAATGAGCCAATTGAACTACAAGAAATAACATTCTTTTTAACTCGACATGATTGCCGGAACTCAACGATTACACTGGACCCTGTGGTAGCGCTTTATTCAAAGACTTAGATAAATAAGTCATTTTTTACTGTGGGAACAATCCTATCTGTTACTTCACGCTGAAGAAATAGAGACAGTTTCAAAAACTACCTTTCATTGACTTTCTAACGGTGTGAATCCGTTTGAGTTACAACGGTTGCTTCACATATTCGTACCAACATGTATTTAGCGTTTTTTTCCGATATTACTAAGTTGTATCGCTATTAAAAGTGAAACGATTGACTGTGGGACTTAATTGAACTGATTCTGGGCTGTGATCTTATAAATGTGATAAATGAGCCAATTGGAATCCAAGAAATAACATTCTTTTTAACTCGACATGATTGCCGGAACTCAGCGATTACACTGGCCGCTGTGGGAGCGCTTTATTTAAAAATTAAGATAAATAAGTCATTTTTTACTGTGGGACCAATCCTAGCCGTTAGTTCGCCCTGAAGAAGTAGAGACAGTTTCAAAAACTACATTTCATTGACTTTCTAACGGTGTCAATCCGTTTGAGTTACAACGGTTGCTTCACATATTCGTACCAACATGTATTTAGCGATTTTTCCCGATCTTACTAAGTTGTATCGCTTTTAAAAGTGAAACAATTAACTGTGGGACATAATTGAACTGATTCTGGACTGTGACCTGATAAATGTGATAAATGAGCCAATTGGACTCCAAGGAATGACATTCTTCTTAATCTGACAGGATTAATGAAACTCAGCGATTGCACTGGCCGGTGCGGTAGTGCTTCATTTAAAAATTAAGATTAATAAGTCATTTTTTACTGTGGGACCAATCATAGCCGTTAGTTCACGCTGAAGAAATAGAGACAGTTTCGAAAACTACATTTCATTGTCTTTTTAAGGGTGGCAATCCGTTTGAGTTACAACGGTTGCGTCACATATTCGTACCAACATGTATTTAGCGATTTTTCCCGATATTACTAAGTTGTATCGCTTTTAAAAGTGAAACGATTGACTGTGGGAATTAATTGAACTGTTTCTGGACTGTGACCTTATAAATGTGATAAATGAGCCAATTCAACTCCAAGAAATAACATTCTTTTTAACTCGACATGATTGCCGGAACTCAGCGATTACACTGGACCCTGTGGTAGCGCTTTATTTAAAACTTTCGATAAATAAGTAATTCTTTACTGTGGGACCAATCCTATCCGTTAGTTCACGCTGAAGAAATAGAGACAGTTTCAAAAACTACCTTTCATTGACTTTCTAACGGTGTCAATCCGTTTGAGTTAAAACGGTTGCGTCACATATTCCTACCAACATGTATTTAGTGATTTTGTTCCGATATAACTATGTTGTATCACTTTTAAAAGTGAAACGATTGACTGTGGGACTTAATTGAACTGATTCTGGACTGTGACCTTATAAATGTGATGAATGAGCCAATTGAACTACAAGAAATAACATTCTTTTTAACTCGACATGATTGCCGGAACTCAACGATTACACTGGACCCTGTGGTAGCGCTTTATTCAAAGACTTAGATAAATAAGTCATTTTTTACTGTGGGACCAATCCTATCTGTTACTTCACGCTGAAGAAATAGAGACAGTTTCAAAAACTACCTTTCATTGACTTTCTAACGGTGTGAATCCGTTTGAGTTACAACGGTTGCTTCACATATTCGTACCAACATGTATTTAGCGTTTTTTTCCGATATTACTAAGTTGTATCGCTATTAAAAGTGAAACGATTGACTGTGGGACTTAATTGAACTGATTCTGGGCTGTGATCTTATAAATGTGATAAATGAGCCAATTGGAATCCAAGAAATAACATTCTTTTTAACTCGACATGATTACCGGAACTCAGCGATTACACTGGCCGCTGTGGGAGCGCTTTATTTAAAAATTAAGATAAATAAGTCATTTTTTACTGTGGGACCAATCCTAGCCGTTAGTTCGCCCTGAAGAAGTAGAGACAGTTTCAAAAACTACATTTCATTGACTTTCTAACGGTGTCAATCCGTTTGAGTTACAACGGTTGCTTCACATATTCGTACCAACATGTATTTAGCGATTTTTCCCGATCTTACTAAGTTGTATCGCTTTTAAAAGTGAAACAATTAACTGTGGGACATAATTGAACTGATTCTGGACTGTGACCTTATAAATGTGATAAATGAGCCAATTGGACTCCAAGAAATAACATTCTTTTAAACTCGACATGATTGCCGGAACTCAACGATTACACTGGACCCTGTGGTAGCGCTTCATTTAAAAATTTAGATAAATAAGTCATTTTTTACTGTGGGACCAATCCTAGCCGTTAGTTCGCGCTGAAAAAACGGAGAAAGTTTCAAAAACTACTTTTCATTGACTTTCTAACAGTGTCAATCCGTTTGAGTTACAACGATTGCGTCACGTATTCGTACCAACATGTATTTAGCGATTTGTTCCGATCTTACTAAGTTGTATCGCTTTTAAAAGTGAAACGATTGACTCTGGGAATTAATTGAACTGTTTCTGGACTGTGACCTTATAAATTTGATAAATGAGCCAATTGAACTCCAAGAAATAACATTCTTTTTAACTCGACATGATTGCCGGAACTCAGCGATTACACTGGACCCTGTGGTAGCGCTTCATTTAAAAAATTCGATAAATAAGTCATTTTTTACTGTGGGACCAATCCTATCCGTTAGTTCACGCTGAAGAAATAGAGACAGATTCAAAAACTACCTTTCATTGTCTTTCTAACGGTGTCAATCCGTTTGACTTACAACGGTTGCTTCACATATTCGAACCAACATGTATTTAGCGATTTTTCCCGATATTACTAAGTTGTATCGCTTTTAAAAGTGAAACGATTGACTGTGGGACTTAATTGAACTGATTTTGGACTGTGATCTTATAAATTTGATAAATGAGCCAATTGGACTCCAAGGAATGACAATCTTCTTAATTTGACATGATTGCCGGAACTCAGCGATTACACTGGACCCTGTGGTAGCGCTTCATTTAAAAATTTCGATAAATAAGTCATTTTTTACTGTGGGACCAATCCTATCCGTTAGTTCACGCTGAAGAAATAGAGACAGTTTCAAAAACTACATTTCATTGTCTTTTTAACGGTGTCAATCCGTTTGAGTTACAACGGTTGCGTCACATATTCGTACCAACATGTATTTAAAGATTTTGTTCCGATATTACTAAGTTGTATCGCTTTTAAAAGTGAAACGCTTGACTGTGGGACTTAGTTGAAATGATTCTCGACTGTGACCTGATAAATGTGGTAAATGAGCCAATTGGACTCCAAGGAATGACATTCTACTTAATTTTACAGGATGAATGAAACTCAGCGATTACACTGGGCGGTGTGGTAGTGCTTCATTTAAAAATTAAGATTAATAAGTCATTTTTTACTGTGGGACCAATCCTAGCCGTTAGTTCACGCTGAAGAAATAGAGACAGTTTTAAAAACTACATTTCATTGTCTTTTTAACGGTGGCAATCCGTTTGAGTTACAACGGTTGCGTCAACAATTTGTACCATCATGTTTTTAGTGATTTTGTTCCGATATTACTAAGTTGTATCGCTTTTAAAGGTGAAACGATTGACTGTGGGATTTAATTGGAATGATTTTGGACTGTGACCTTATAAATGTGATAAATGAGCCAAATGAACTCCAAGAAATAACATTCTTTTTAACTTGACATGATTGCCGGATCTCAGCGATAACACTGGACCCTGTGGTAGCGCTTTATTTAAAAATTTCGATAAATAAGTCATTTTTTACTGTGGGACCAATCCTATCCGTTAGTTCACGCTGAAGAAATAGAGACAGTTTTAAAAAATACCTTTCATTGACTTTCTAACGGTGTCAATCCGTTTGACTTACAACGGTTGCTTCACATATTGGAACCAACATGTATATTACTAAGTGGTTTCGCTTTTAAAAGTGAAACGATTGACTGTGGGACTTAATTGGACTGATTTTGGACTGTGATCTTATAAATGTGATAAATGAGCCAATTGGACTCCAAGGAATGACAATCTTCTTAATTTGACATGATTGCCGGAACTCAGGGATTACACTGGACCCTGTGGTAGCGCTTCATTTAAAAATTTCGATAAATAAGTCATTTTTTACTATGAGACCAATCCTATCCGTTAGTTCACGCTGAAGAAACAGAGACAATTTCAAAAACTACATTTCATTGTCTTTTTAACGGTGTCAATCCGTTTGAGTTATAACGGTTGCGTCACATATTCGTACCAACATGTATTTAGTGATTTTGTTCCGATGCTACTAAGTTGTATCGCTTTTAACGGTGAACCGATTGACTGTGGGACTTAGTTCAACTGATTCTGGACTGTGACCTGATAAATGTGATAAATGAGCCAATTGGACTCCAAGGAATGACATTCTTCTTAATTTGACTGGATTAATGAAACTCAGCGATTACACTGGGCGGTGTGGTAGTGCTTCATTTAAAAATTAAGATTAATAAGTCATTTTTTACTGTGGGACCAATCCTAGCCGTTAGTTTGCGCTGAAGAAATAGAGACAGTTTTAAAAACTACCTTTCATTGACTTTCTAACGGTGCCAATCCGTTTGACTTACAACGGTTGCTTCACATATTCGAACCAACATGTATTTAGCGATTTTTCCCGATATTACTAAGTTGTATCGCTTTTGAAAGTGAAACGATTGACTGTGGGACTTAATTGAACTGATTTTGGACTGTGATCTTATAAATGTGATAAATGAGCCAATTGGACTCCAAGGAATGACAATCTTCTTAATTTGACATGATTGCCGGAACTCAGCGATTACACTGGACTCTGTGGTAGCGCTTTATTTAAAATTAAGATAAATAAGTCATTTTTTACTGTAGGACCAATCCTATCCGTTAGTTCACGCTGAAGAACTAGAGACAGTTTCAAAAGCTACCTTTCATTGACTTTCTAACGGTTTCAATCCGTTTGAGTTACAACGGTTGCTTCACATATTTGTACCAACATGTATTTAGCGTTTTTTTCCGATATTACTAAGTTGTATCGCTTTTAAAAGTGAAACGATTGACTGTGGGAATTAATTGAACTGTTTCTGGACTGTGACCTTATAAATGTGATAAATGAGCCAATTCAACTCCAAGAAATAACATTCTTTTTAACTCGACATGATTGCCGGATCTCAGCGATTACACTGGACCCTGTGGTAGCAGTAGAGATAGGAAAGTACCAATGTTAGGACAGACCCCCTTAGCAGTTTCCTATCCCACGTCAATTTATAGATCATCCCCGTTAAATCAACGATAGAGGAGTCGATAAAATCCATGTGCACTTTACCACTTTACGTCAAATAAGCGGGCATGCCCGTTAAATCAACGATATCTGTCCAAAACCCCCGCCCCCAACCCCAACCCACAACCCCCGCCGTGTCCCCTCCCTCCCTCCCCGTCCCCTGCCCTACCCACCCTCATCTGTCGTGCCTTATAATTTATAGTGTTATGTGTGTCTATCTTTACCAGAAACAAGTAAAGATGATTGCAATGTTGCAAGCTTTAGCGCCACATAATGTCATAACTGAAGAATCGATTTTGATGATTATTTTGAGATTGTTTGAGACCATTTGATCTGACAAAGGCATCACCATTCCAACCATAATCCTTCAATTCATCACAAAGTCTTGCGGGCAACCATGTCTTATATTTATTTCCCATTCTATCTTGAACCTCCGCATACATAGATTTTTCAGAAAGAGCACCAGGTCTTGATATTTCCATCTCTTTCACATATTTAACAAGGTAAATATCGTTTTTAGGCAGCTCTCTCCACTTTATGATTGGAGTAACTTGTTCTATGTTTTGTTCAAATTCTTCAACTGTTGGAAAAGCCATTGTGTTTATATTCACGATTACATCTCTTTATACCACTTTATAGATTCTATCGGAAAGCAGTTTTTGTTATCTTGTAAAACCATCTGTCAATCAAACGCTTATAACAATAGGATTTTACATATTTTACATACCAGAAAGTTGTTTACATAAGAAAAAAGTTAAAACGAAAGTAGCCGTTGCTAAGGATATTTGGTATGTAAGGCATGCATTGTTTCTCTATTGTTATTCTGGCTTGATTGACATTTAATTGACGTCAATCTTTATCTAAACAAATACCATATGAAATAACCCGTTGTCATAACAATCACAAGAGCGATCTTCTCATCTTCGTGTGTAGGAGGAGTATCTTTGTGGTAAGGTGCAGCAATATGTTTATCTGTAGTATCCACGTGGTGTACGGTGATGTGTTTATCAGGATGATCGGGTGTTACAGGCTTCTTTTTAGTTATCTTATGTGATTCGGTAACATTGACCTTTCGATTGATACCAATGGTAAGATCTTCACCCGATATCAAAATCTTGTTGTTGTAACCTACCACCCCTGTCTTAATTCTGAGATTCATGTCACTAGGTAACATATAAATACCTTGTCCAACCGAATAATCAACCTTACTTGAAGCGTAGTTTAACGTATCCTGATAACGTTTAATGTCCTCCTGAATATCAACCCTACGGTTAACAATGTCTTCAAGGTTATTCATAAAAACTCTTTGGGCGGTCAGAGCACTTGAATCATTACCAAGGATGGAGGAGCGTGCCGAGGCCTGAGAACTAAGAACAAGATAGGCATAGGCCCTAACACTGCTTGAGATCTTCACAAGGCCCGTTTTTGTAAATCCATCGGATTTTTCCACAATCCACCGCGTCATGGAGTCGTTAGTGAAATAACTCAACCCGGGAGTTGGATAGTCTTTACGTCTTTTTTGATATGAAGTGAAAAAGTACTGACCTCTGTATTTTATGGGGTTGGAATCAACATCATACTCACCACAGATTTTTAGAAATTCCTCATTTGAATAAGGATTATCATATTGATTAAAACTATCCTCAAAGGGTAGAGGTGTCTGTAGGCGCTTAATGATTCGTCTAATGTGATAATACACATGAAAACGATATATTGACCTGACCATAGATCTACCATCCTTCAGGTGTTCCGAACTTACCCCACAGGCACTTGAAGCGCACCAAGTGGCGAAATTTAGCTGGGTTTGCCATAATCTAAAAGGTTGCTCATTCCAAATTCTCATACGTTGCGCGTTATGACTAAGTTCATAATTGGTAAAAATATTAGGAAAGGAAGCGGGGAAAGAGCCACTTTCAGACACAATAATGGCCTGTTTGTACAGATCCCTAGCGCCCAATATTTGAAGATCCAGCCCTCCATTTGGCTTATATGCCGCATTCGGGTTATATCTGAAAATGTCATCCATTCTTTGATTTAAATATATTCACAATCTCTAATATAATAATGTATATCACAATAAAGGACGTAAATAGCGAGAAGAAAATCTATTTGTATCAACCGATAGACAACTCACATGGTACAAAGGAGGTTGCGATCGTGGAGACGTTTTCGGATACCCTTGGCTGACGGAGTTACCACGGTTAGGTTACAACAGGGTCAGCACTACACGGGGAGGGAGTTGAATTCAATCGTGAGAGGTGATGTAAAATCAACACAACTAGCTAGAAACTCTAAGTTGAGTAAAATATTCAATCTAGGGGGTATAACGGAACTACATTTTAATCTTAATGAATTGGATAACTCGTTAAATCTTAAAGATGGTGAATATAGCAACAACCTGATGACATATCATATATCCGAGTATGGTGGTGATTTTACATATATTGAACCGAAAAATCCGCAATATAAGAAACTAAAGAAAGGTTTACTTCAATCACTTACCATGAGAGTCACAGGTCAGGATGGTAAGGTGCTATGGGGTGGTATGAAGACAACAGTTACCCTACACATAAGAGATACGGCGGACAGATGATAACGTAGCATTAACCGAATTAAAGTAAAATAAAAAAAAAGTAATATGGAATAGCATGGAATACGGGAAAAAGTTAAACCCAGAGCGTTCACTTAGAACCGCACATGGCGTAAAAGGAACGCATCAAAAAGTAATTGTCACTCACAACCCAAGTGAGATTGATCAGAACCAGTTACTCCTGATTAGGTTCCCTAATTTAGGTAACGATGATGTCATTGTTCCCAGTACTTCGAAAATAAGTTTCGACATTGATCTCGAGTCAAAAGCTGACACGAAGAGAACATTGGTCTCTAACATAGGGAGGGCAATTGTTAAAAAGTTGGCCATCAAGTTCGAGGGTACCGAGATTCTGAGCATTGATGACTTTGATCTTTTCGGGTGCTACAGAGATTTATGGTTAACCAAGTCTGAAAAAAGAAATGCAATAAGACAAGGTATCATCTTTGATGAAGGGTGCACGGAAAATTGCATGAAACTGAGAGTTGGAGCCGCGGATAAAGATACATCGGAGGTAGCGGACAAAGCAATCTATGATGCATACAAAAACAAGTTCACCATACCACTAGATTTTGAAATGTTGGATAGCACGATTCCTTATTATCAGGCCGGATTAGGTAATAGGCTGTGTTATGAGATAACATTCAACAATTATGACAGGGTAGTATTATCAACACCTACCAAACCTTCGGGTTCCGCCACGGCACCGGCGCCGGATGCTAAATACAAAATCTCCAACATATCTCTCGAATATGAGATTGTGACACAACCGACACTCGCCAGATTCATTTCAAATGAATACCAAAACATGGCCGTACTTTACGACAGATTCTTGAGACATAGACAAATTAGGGTGGATAAGTCAGACACAACGTGGAATTGGTCATTCAATACACCGTGCAAGTCCCTGAAGGGTATATTGGTTCTGTTTGAGGAAGAGAAAGCTTACCAACGAGATACCGGTAAGTTCTACAATCCCAAGATCAAAAAGGTATCCGCCATAGTTGAGGGTAAGCCTAACCAACTTTTCGCTCAGGGGATGCAACCGTTTGAGCATTATGGTGAAATAAGCAAGTATTTCGCGGAGGGCAAACAAAGGGATGGTAACGCCGGTGAAATACAGAAACATCTGCAACTACATGATGTGAAGGTCGCGGACTACCTAACCACGAAATATGCTC
This sequence comes from Hydractinia symbiolongicarpus, assembly GCF_029227915.1. Classification (NCBI taxonomy): domain Eukaryota; kingdom Metazoa; phylum Cnidaria; class Hydrozoa; order Anthoathecata; family Hydractiniidae; genus Hydractinia; species Hydractinia symbiolongicarpus. Next base: position 601,849 of record NC_079888.1, on the reverse strand, counting down.
TATGGCTGGATTTCAGAACCATAGATGAAAACTCACTGCACGGGACCGGCCGACGGATTGAAAATGCGAGCGAGGGGATCACACTGCAAGTTGAAAAGACGGCCGAAACCGCGGGATCCTTAAACGCCTACATATATCTAATCATGGATGCTCAATTAAATATTCAAAACGGTGAAATTATGGATGTACTATATTAAGATGGACTATATTAAGATGGACTACATGAAAGATCCTCACACGGCATTATTCGTCGGTCCCACGGGCTGCGGAAAATCCAGACGCGTTGTAACATTACTAGAGAGTGAATACTTTGATCACTTTGATTTCATTGTGATTATATGTCCAACATTAAGATGGAATAAGACATATATGTGTCGAAAATGGTTTTGGAGGGATAGATATGTGATTCTAATTGAGCCCAGAGGTATGTTATATGAATGGATTCAAAAGATGACGGATTTCTGTGCCGGGTACAAAACATTATTCCTGATCGACGACATCATCGCGGATGAGAAACTGGACAAAAAGAGGCAACCGCTTCTGGAGCTGGCCATCAGCGGTCGGCATCGAAACCACACCATGTGGCTACTCACACAATCATACACCGCGATACCGAAGAACTTACGAAGGCAGGCAAAAATGTTATATGTGTGGTATCCGAAGGACAGACATGATCTTGCAACCATCCACGAAGAGAATGATGTCATTGAATCATCGGAGATCCAGAAGGTTAAGGAAAGGCTAAAAGATGGAAAATATACACATTTAGTCATGAGGATGGAACATCCAAGAACTCACGTGATTTGCTAGATTGGACGTTTTTTGTTACAAGACTCTTGTAACAAAAAGTAACAGATCTATAGACTCCTATAAGACTATCCTATAATACTCCTATAGACTACTATAAGACTCCTATAATACTCCTATAGACTACTATAGGACCATGATAGAATATATCAATTTCATAATACTAGTACTAATACTAGTAGTAGTACTTAGTTTTTGCTTTTTTTGTGTTAAAAAATACCTATCGCTATTGAAAATGGCTGAAACTGCAATTGACAACTTAATTTTTATTCAGGGTCCTACACCCGATGATGGCAAGAGGCAAAAATTGCTCGAGTGTGTGTTAACCGGAAATAGCAAGCTATACCTGGGTAAAATGTATACGGACGAGCAAATTCAAAAGCTCAAAGATGAAGAGGTAAAGAAACTCTTTAGTATCTATGAAGCTAAACTATCAGGTCAAATGGTGAAGTCTTTGGGGCAATCAATCATTCACATGTATTCCATGGGGGCCTGTACAGTCTTAGGAATAAACAATCAAGATGCATTGAGAGATGACCTGGAGAATGACCCCTTCCTAAACTCCGCACTTCAAAGGTTCACATGTGATTTGTATTATAGATTCGGCTCATTCTTATCACCAATCAGTGTGGGTCTAATTACAGGTAGGCATTATATCGCTGGAAGAAATTTAAACGCAAATAATAATATAGATATAGATAATAAAGATGTCAGAGGAACAGACTCCTATTCAGGTGACAACGAAGAACCCTAAAAAGGTTGAATCTGGTAAGAGGTTGGCGGAATACAACCGTAAAAAGAGGGAGGAATATAAAAAATGGCTCATGGCACAGAATCAAGCACAGCCTACGCCTCAAGCACAAACACAGCCGACGCCTCAAGCACAAACACAGCCCGAAGATTTAAATGATATTGTAATAGATGTGGATTCTATGACAGAAGGCCCTAAACCAGATGGAGGGCCCATGAACTACACCATAATGGGGGGAGGGGTGATAGTACTAGTCTTAATTGGTGCTTATTTCGTGTATAAAAATAAGGACAAAAATATTAAGGTGAAGGGTACCCCACCACCCTCCGATCCTAAAAAAACCGTGAGAATAAGTAAACTTCAAATGGAATAAAGGGATAATATCGCGATATTATAATCTCGAAGTATATAAACATGGATAAGAAAAGTATAGTAAACGATATTTATAAGGCATCGGTCGTATGCGTTTTCGCTGTAGGCTATTCAATGCTCGGGAAAAAGGTATTAAAAATGACGCCGCCCTCAATTCAGAAGTTTGACCTGGAAGATACCGGAAAGCTTGTAGTCATAGTCGCCGCAAGTGAGATGACAAGAGAATATCTAGTTAAGCAAAAAATTATACCTGAAACTATAAATATATAATGTTGCGAATACTGGAATGGTTGGTCTGGGTTTTATATCGACGTAAGAAAGTTGAGAGTATTTTACCCAAGGTGGAATACACGGAGGTGGATACGGATGTCATAGACTCCGAAGCTATCGTATTAAAATAACGCCACTAAAATATACTACTACAGTATATGAAACATGGCTTCAATTGCAATGATGTTGGGAGGTGCCTTCGCGAACGCTTTGGCTTTCACCGGATCAAGCTACCTCTTTTCAAGTTTATCCAAGGATAGGATAGATAAGGAACGGAAGAGGCATGATCTAGCAATAGAACAACTGCAGAAGGCTCAGGTTATATGGCAACGTAAAAGACAAGAGAGGGTGGACTTTATCAATAAGCAGCTCAGACTTGAGAAGAAGGCCGAGGGTAAATTCACGGAGCTGGATGGCGCGATGCGGGAATATAAAAAAGTATTTGGAGGATCACCTCTCACGGATATTCCGCGCAGGCCCGTATTAAGCGACTTTTATACGCCCAGCAACGGCCAGCATGAACGGGAATTGGCATTTATCGCACTAAGCATGATTGGTGTCGGGGGCGCCGTGTGGTATTTTGAAAAATAGTACGCGTGGTACTACTACTATGTTACATGTGTCATGTAACATATATTCCAGATCCGCTAACGCTTTGTAACCATGTAGGTGTATATCAGACCTCCGATTCCAACTATCAAAGCCCAAAGGTTTTGACTCAACCAACCAACGGCTTCCTTCGCTCTATTTAGGATCCACGATACGATGGATCCAATTATACCCGGTAGGGACGCGGCTGCGGCACCGGCTAATCTACCCAGGAGAGATCCTAGTGCGCTCAGCTTGTTCTTTATCCATTCCCTCGCACCACCTTCGGTTTTTTCATGATTTTTTGTATTATCGGTGGATGACCCCCCACCCCCTGGTGTCAAAGTTTCAACTAGAAGGCCGATAACCATACCAAATGCCGTTAGTACACTGACGATGGTGATACCCTGCTCACGGAATAGCGTTCGTATCTTTTCACCCAATGTAGTTTCTTTGTCAAGTACTTTGGTAATCGTCTCCCTGATGCTTTTTATTTGACTGTTAAGTTTACCTTTGAGAATATCGATAATCTCTTGCCGGCCTTTCAACTCATTTTGCAAACCTTTCAACCTTTCTTTCGCTTCATTTTGTTGTTCCTCGGTCATATTTGGTGTGTTTTCCATCTCTTCTAACTTGTTTTTTTCTCTGTCAATATGCTGTTCGAGCTGAACCTTTTTTGCAACTTCATCCTGAAGACTTCCTCTTATGTTTCTCAATGATCTATCCAATCCTAGCAATTCACGCATAGGATATTCAAATAGATCACCGGTCTGGGTTGCTTCATGGTCTACAGATTGTTTGACCAATGAAATTAAATCTTCCGTACTGTTTACCACATCCCCGGATATGGCTTCTAATTCTACATCACTTGCTGTTGTTATTTTAGATGACGAGGGTAATTCTTCTTGTATTTTGTTTAGCTTAGCAGCTTGTCGGGCTGTAATCTTACCTTTTGGTATGTCAAAGCCTAAATTACGCAGCCTTCTCTTGCCTAATATATCTGATATAGTACCGGTGGCCCTTAGTCTTCCGTTGTTTGTCAAAGGTTCGTTTTTATCTCTGTAGTATAATTCACCATCCTTAATTTCAAAAAGATCTGTATGTAGCACCTCAGGTTTTGACAGGGATCCTTCAGATAATCTATCATACAACACATCAACCATTTCCCGCAAAACTCTTGTACGTTGAGTGGAGCCTCCCCCGAATGATGTCTCCTCATCAGGTGTGTGTATCTGCACACGCGTGCGCTCCCTCGGTACCAGAGGTGTGGAGTCATCGGTACCCTCGTCGGGTTGACCATGGTCACCAAACGGATCAATATCAATGTCCGCCATTATTTTATTTAAAGGATAGTTTTTTCCTAATATAATAGAAATGGCAGAGAGTTCTAGTACCAGAGAAGAAGCGTTTAAAACAGATATATCCAATTCCCAACTTGATGAGCTGGTGAAATTACGAGGCAAGTTCCAAGACAGGATACACGAACACGGAGGATCTCTGATCATATGGTCGATTCTGGAGGGATTATCCGGAACCGCAGCCATTACCGGCTCGATAGCGACCGCGGTGACCATTATTAGAAATTTGGGCGGTACCCATGGAAATTACATGCGGAATTCGGGTATGTGTCTATTGGGCTCGGCTTCCTATGCGGTTACCGCCCAATATGTTAGGACATATCGGGAGAAACTTAGCAAATTAAGAGCCGCATATCGCGTTGCACAAAATGCCATCGATGTGTTCGATAAAACGCTACTCTGGCACACTCGGATCTGTAGAGCCGATTTTGAGAATTTGTGTGATGCGTATCATAGAACTCTCAAGGATCTGGATAAACTGGATATAGGTTATTTAGAGTAAAGTTTTTCTTTGTAGTAACCACACAATGGCAGAGATTTATCCGAAGCTACCCACGGCTCCCGAGTATTCGAGCGAGCAGGACAAGTTTAATACTAATACCGTGAACTCTCAACTTGGGGAGCTTAGAAAATTACGTGATAAGTTCAATACAAAATATGAGAAATATAACAAGACGCTGCACAGACTGGTGCTTTTAAATGCCAGCGCCACGGCCCTAACCGTCGCTTCGGGCATAGGTTCGGTGGTAACCGGTGCCACGCTCATCGGAATCCCCGCTTCCGTGGGATTGGGAGCCGTAGCACTGTCCGGAACCATTTTCACGGGCTCCGTCATGGCCCTGATTAAAAGATATCGGAGCAAACTTGACAAGGTCATGAAATTATATGATGTTGCGACGTCCGCCATCGCCGTGTTTGAAAACTCCGTCTCGCGGGCTCTGAATAATGACGACATTAGTCACATTGAATTTCAAACCCTGAGCGGTATATACTACGAAGCTCTGGACAAGATGACGAAAACCGACAGAAAGATGGAGAGCGAAACTCGCAACCAGTTTGAAAAAAGTCTAATGGACCAGGTTCAAAGCCTCAGAAGGACCGTAAATCAAGGTTAGTGATGTGCGCATGTACACCGCTCGCATATTTCCTGTGGTACGATAAAAATTAATATTAAGGCGGTTTGTGACATTATGCGGCGCGATCGTCCCCCCAAGACTGAGCCATAGCGGCCCTATCTGCCGACCGACCCGCGCGATCCCCGGCATCATCTTTACCAGACACAGGTAAAGATATCGCCCCCTTTTTCACCAACCTTGGACATAATCAGGAGGTAATTCTGTATCTTCAGGTATTAACATCAATTCCTCTTTTACAAAAGCCCGTACGGGTCCGTCTTGAACATAGTACATTACGCGGTTACCAGGTTGCGCTATTACCTCACGCAATCTATATGTGTTTTTCGACCATATTCTATCGGTTGCCCGTCTCCGCCCATCATCATGCTCTTCACCAGGTTGTAGTAGATATCTATATAGGCCATCTTTAGGTAATTCTACTTCAGGTGGATAATTCTCTCGTTTAGCAAGAGGCACCTCTTTCATTATAATAGCATCTTTTGGTTTCATACCAATCATCTGCGTCTTTGTATCGTTTAGCCTATCAATCAGTTTATACAGATGCTTAACCCATGTAGATGATACCTTTTCCGAATCATTCAGTTCTTGGGCATCTTGTATTTTGAATAAATTTTCCGCAAGTATCTTGTTCAACGCCTCAACAAAAGCTGTGTGTGTATGCTTATATTTTGTAGTCGCTCTTTTAATTTCAACCTTATGCTTCTCCAACAGCTTTGTCACATCTGCCTTGAATTCCGAACCGTTATCACATTGGAAAGTTTTCGGATAAGTTAATGGTCCTGCCTTGTAGATGTCTTCAATCATAGCGGCAACCTCTTTGGCTTTCTTAGTCCTCAAAGGTCGGGCTACCTTGTATCTGGAAGCAGCATCGATTCCCGACAAAATGTACTTATATTTATTACCATACGGTATGTCACCGGGCATGTACAATAAATCGAATTGATGTAAATCATTAGGGGTGGTAACTTCATAATGTGGTCTTTCAACATGTTTTGGAGCGGGTAAATGTACTTGCCAAAATGCTTGTTTTGATAGCCACTTCTTAACCTCCTTTGGCTTGAAACCGAATCCTCTTAAGCTCTGAACAGCCTTTTGTCCTTTCCATAAATTTTGAGGTTGATAGTAAGTCTCTTGAAGTTTAGAGTTTGACATGTTTTATTTATGCACACCTTTATTTATCTCCTTTTTGTTATGATGTGGTACGATAAAAGTGCTTAAAGTTTTTTATATTATATTAATATGTCAGACATGGATACCACACCAGATTACAAATTGATGAAACTGAGAGAGTTGCGAGAGGTTGCTTAATCCCGCGGAATTAAGTATATCGTGGGTATGAGAAAGGCTAAACTGGTTGAGGTGATTGAGAAGAATGATCTCGACCCATCCTACACCATCGATCTGGATACCAAGAAGGAATGGTATGGATACTGTTCAAGGTGGAGGTCGGACTCAGACGAGTAACAAATGTTGGTGGGTGGGTACCCATGGTGTACCGGTCACGACCCTCTAGGTGTTGGTGGGTGGGTCCATGGTCTAACCGGTCATGACCCTCAAGGTGCTGGTGGGTGGGTACCCATGGTGTACCGGTCACGACCCTCTAGGTGTTGGTGGGTGGGTCCATGGTCTAACCGGTCATGACCCTCAAGGTGTTGGTGGGTGGGTACCCATGGTGTACCGGTCATGACCCTCAAGGTGCTGGTGGGTGGGTACCCATGGTCTAACCGGTCATGACCCTCAAGGTGCCAATGGGTGGGTACCCATGGTGGGTACCCATGGTGTATCGATGTATGTATGTATCACAAAGCGTGTTTTACTACAATTTAGCATGGTGGTTGCCCCACAAACTAGGACACTCACGACCCTCCAACACGGTTTACGATTTATAAAAATGGCTTAAAGATTACAAAATCGTATATCATAGCCAAGTAACAAATTTTATGAATCTTTTTTTAGTTTCACGATTATAAAAAACCATCTTAAAGGTTCATAAATCGTATATCATAACCAAGCATGACTTCGAGAAATACAGTTGTTGAATTAAGAGCTCTCGCTAGAGAACGCGGCCTACGTGGCTACTCAAGGCTCAGAAAGGCCGATCTGATCGAATTATTGACACCCACTACTGTGTCGGCACCCGTACCCATGCTGAGACCCACCAGACCCGTACCCATGCCGAGACCCACTAGACCCGTACCCATGCCGAGACCCACTAGACCCGTACCCATGCCGAGACCCACTAGACCCACTAGACCCGTACCGGTGCCAAGACCGGTACCAGCACCCATACCAGCACCGAGACCGGTACCAGCACCCATACCGGCACCGAGACCAGGCACTAGCCGACAAGACATGGATTTGAAAAGCAAGTTGATCGAATGGAGAGACTGGTTAATAAATCATGTACCTAAGGCTATTAAGGAGAAAGCGAGCAAAGCTTTCAAAACCATGAAGGATAAGATCATGGGTTTGTATAAAAAGGGCAGTGGAGAGGAAGAGGTGGAGGAGGTGGAGGAGGAGGAGGAGGAAAACCCCTATACCCCCATTGAAGAAGCTTTTGTAGGTTCATACAAACGTTTCAAAATAAACTCGGATGGTGGGAAGAATGTCAGGGTCTTTCTCGAAAAGGTCGAGCACGTCGTAAATAGGTTGATGAGTGACGTGCTCGGGCAGAAGAAGTCGCTGAAGACTCAGGCGACCTTGTGGGTGAAGTGGGTAAGGGAGGACACCAGCTCGACCGATGCCCCGTGTGTACATGTCGATAAAGCTTTCAATAGCTATATGGAGATACTGCACGCCCACGATAACATTTCTGATGTTTTCGATCGGATGTGTAATAAGATAATCGAGCAGATTGAAAACCCTGCTCTACCCGCCAGCGGGTTCACAATCGAAAGGATCCTACATATGCATGTGGACTTTCATAAACTGAAATTAACCAGAGGTAGTTCTTACTTGCCGCTACCCAAGAATTTCAGTGGAAAGCGATCTGTGATTAACCCTCATAACGAGGATGATGATAAATGTTTCAGATGGGCTATTATCGCTGCTCTCAATCATGATAAGATCGATAATCACCCTGAACGAATCTCAATCCTTAAGAAGCATGATAAGTATAATTGGGATGGTCTAACTTTCCCAATGGCGCTAAACAAGATAGATTTGTTTGAGAGAAGGAACCCCGATGTCGCTGTGCATGTTTTGACAAAGGATGAGGGAGAAGGTATCTACATGTGTCGCAAGTCGAAGCATCTTGACCGTAAGGAGACGGTTGTTTTGTTTTTGCTGTGTGAGGGTGATAAGAAGCACTACATTGCTGTTAAGAACTTGAGCGGTGTACTGAGCAAGGTTAACTCGAAGGATGGACATAGAGAGCATTATTGCTTGAATTGTCTCTCTGGTTTTCCAAGCGAACAGAAAAGGGATGAGCACTTTGAGTATTGCAAGAATAACGATGCCGCTAAGATTCAACTCCCTAAGGAGGGTAGCACCCTAACCTTCACCGATGGTAAGTTTCAGCTCAAAGCCCCATTCATCATGTATGCCGATTTCGAAGCTTTTACAAAAGAGTTGCCAGAAGATGAGAGAAAATGCGGATCATCCACCGAGAAAGTTGGTAAACATGTTCCCACCGGATTCTGTTGTTATAGTAAATATGCTCATGGTGAAGTGCCGGACCCTCTGAATCTTTACCGCGGTGAGGACTGTGTTCCGCGCTTTGTAGATCATGTAGTTTCTGAGGCGAAAAGGTTATATAACATGTTTCCTCAGAAAGCAATGGATCCACTGACGGATGAGGAGCGTGACAGTTTCAAGAGAGCCAGGGTGTGCCACATTTGCATGGAAGAATTTGATGACAAGGATGACAAGGATGACATCAAGGTTAAGGATCACTGCTATTTCACCGGTAAGTTTCGCGGGGCTGCTCATCGAGAATGTAATATCCGATATAAAGTGCCCAATTATATTCCGGTTGTCTTCCACAATCTGAGTGGCTACGATGCGCATTTATTCATTAAGGAGCTTGCGAGGAAGTATGGAGAAGGTGGTATGAGCGTTATCGCTGAAAATAAAGAGAAATATATCTCTTTCTCTACGGATGTTAAGGTTGGTGAATACATTGACAAAAATGGTGAGACCAAAGACAAAAAGATACAACTGAGATTCATAGACTCATTTAGATTTATGTCAAGCGGATTAAGTTCCTTGGTAAACAATCTATCCGATGATCAATGCAAAAACCTTAGAAAATTCTTCAATGATGAGCAATTCAACATAATGAGAAGGAAGGGTGTATACCCATATGAGTATGTTGATTCATTCGATAGGTTTAATGAAACTAAGCTTCCGTTGAAAGATGACTTTTATAGCAAGTTGAACATGAATGGTATCAGCGATGCCGATTATACGCATGCCCAAAAGGTGTGGAAGGACATGAAAGTTGAAAATATGGGCGTTTATCATGATATCTATCTCAAGACGGATGTTCTGCTTCTGAGTGATGTGTTTGAGACATTCAGAGAAACATGCTTGAGAAACTACGATCTAGACCCGGCTCACTTTTACACTGCTCCGGGATTAGCCTGGAGGGCGTGTTTGAAAAAGACCAAGGTTAGTCTAGACTTATTGTCGGATATGGAGATGGTCATGTTCATTGAGAGTGGTATTAGGGGTGGATTGTGTCAGGCTGTCCACCGCTACGCCAAGGCCAACAATAAGTATATGGGGGACGAGTACAACACATCGGATGGGAATTGCATGGATTTATTTGAGCAGCAGGAAATGGCTAAAACCGTGCCTTTTGTAAAAAGAAAATTGATTGAATTGAGGTACTGGTTGATGAAACATGTACCTAGGGTCATCAAGGTGAAAACTAGTAAAGCTTACAGAGCCATGAAGGATAAGATCATGGGTTTGTATGAAAAGGTATGTTGGGGACCGTCTGTACCGAAAGAGGAAAAACAATATACCACCAAAGCCAACACATCTGAGAGTAAGGAGATGAATAGCTATCTCCAGTACCTAGATGCAAATAATTTGTACGGCTGGGCCATGATTCAGAAGATGCCGACCGGAGGGTTTGAGTGGGTTGATGACGTGGTTTCTGATTTTACACCCGAACTGATTTCACAATTAGCTGTGGAAAACGGTGAAAAGGGGTACATCCTTGAGGTTGATGTTAGCTATCCACGGGAGCTTCATGATTCTCATAACGACCTTCCTTTCATGCCCGAGAGGAAGATTATTAATGGCGTCGAGAAGCTGACACCGTGTCTTTCAGACAAGAAGAAATATATCACTCATATCCGTGCGCTTGATCAAGCGTTGAAGCATGGTCTTGTTCTTGAGAAGGTTCATAGGGTCTTGAGATTTGATCAGAGTGCGTGGTTGAAGTCGTACATAGATTTCAACACTGATTTGCGTACCAAATCAACTAATGACTTCGAAAAGGACTTTTTCAAGCTGATGAATAATTCGGTCTTTGGGAAGACAATGGAGAATCAGCGAAGGCAGAAGGATATACGTTTGGCTACCAAGAAAGAACAATATGAGAAGCTGGTGATGAAGCCCAACTTCAAGGGTAGCACGTGGTTCTCGGAAACACTGATGGGCATAGAGATGTCCAAGATCAAGATCAAAATGAATAAGCCAATCTACCTGGGACTGGCAATTCTCGACTTGTCCAAGATGGTTATGTATGAGTTCCACTATGATTATATGAGACCAAAATATGGTGTGGATGTAAAGCTTTGCTACATGGATACGGATTCATTCGTCTACCACATAAAAACCGACGACTTTTACAAAGATATCGCCGACGATATAGCTTTGAGATTTGACACATCAGGGTACGATGAGAAAGATGGTAGACCTCTACCATTAGGTTTGAATAAAAAGATCATTGGGCTGATGAAGGACGAGTTAGGTGGCAAGGTAATGACGGAGTTTGTCGCCCTAAGAGCGAAGACCTATGCTTACAAACAGCTATGTGGTAGTGAGGATAAGAGGTGCAAGGGTGTCAAGAAGTGTGTGGTAAGGAAGACCATAGGTTTCGATGACTATAAGAGATGTCTGTTCGAGGGTGAAAATGTTTACAGGGAACAGATGACCTTTCGATCGATTAAGCATGATGTTCATACCATAAAAACAAATAAACTCGCTCTCAATGCTGATGATGATAAGCGTATAATTATGGAAGATGGTATTACCACACTGGCCAGAGGCCATTATAGACACATATCACTATAATTGGGGGACACGACAGGGGAGGGTGGGGAGGGGCCCGGGGGACACGGCGGGGGTTGTGGGTTGGGGTTGGGGGCGGGGGTTTTGGACAGATATCGTTGATTTAACGGGCATGCCCGCTTATTTGACGTAAAGTGGTAAAGTGCACATGGATTTTATCGACTCCTCTATCGTTGATTTAACGGGGATGATCTATAAATTGACGTGGGATAGGAAACTGCTAAGGGGGTCTGTCCTAACATTGGTACTTTCCTATCTCTGCGCTTTATTTAAAACTTTCGATAAATTAGTAATTCTTTACTGTGGGACCAATCCTATCCGTTAGTTCACGCTGAAGAAATAGAGACAGTTTCAAAAACTACCTTTCATTGACTTTCTAACGGTGTCAATCCGTTTGAGTTAAAACGGTTGCGTCACATATTCCTACCAACATGTATTTAGTGATTTTGTTCCGATATAACTATGTTGTATCACTTTTAAAAGTGAAACGATTGACTGTGGGACTTAATTGAACTGATTCTGGACTGTGACCTTATAAATGTGATGAATGAGCCAATTGAACTACAAGAAAGAACATTCTTTTTAACTCGACATGATTGCCGGAACTCAACGATTACACTGGACCCTGTGGTAGCGCTTTATTCAAAGACTTAGATAAATAAGTCATTTTTTACTGTGGGACCAATCCTATCTGTTACTTCACGCTGAAGAAATAGAGACAGTTTCAAAAACTACTTTTCATTGACTTTCTAACGGTGTGAATCCGTTTGAGTTACAACGGTTGCTTCACATATTCGTACCAACATGTATTTAGCGTTTTTTTCCGATATTACTAAGTTGTATCGCTTTTAAAAGTGAAACGATTGACTGTGGGACTTAATTGAACTGATTCTGGGCTGTGATTTTATAAATGTGATAAATGAGCCAATTGGAATCCAAGAAATAACATTCTTTTTAACTCGACATGATTGCCGGAACTCAGCGATTACACTGGGCGCTGTGGGAGCGCTTTATTTAAAAATTAAGATAAATAAGTCATTTTTTACTGTGGGACCAATCCTAGCCGTTAGTTCGCCCTGAAGAAATAGAGACAGTTTCAAAAGCTACCTTTCATTGACTTTCTAACGGTTTCAATCCGTTTGAGTTACAACGGTTGCTTCACATATTTGTACCAACATGTATTTAGCGTTTTTTTCCGATATTACTAAGTTGTATCGCTTTTAAAAGTGAAACGATTGACTGTGGGAATTAATTGAACTGTTTCTGGACTGTGACCTTATAAATGTGATAAATGAGCCAATTCAACTCCAAGAAATAACATTCTTTTTAACTCGACATGATTGCCGGAACTCAGCGATTACACTGGACCCTGTGGTAGCGCTTTATTTAAAACTTTCGATAAATAAGTAATTCTTTACTGTGGGACCAATCCTATCCGTTAGTTCACGCTGAAGAAATAGAGACAGTTTCAAAAACTACCTTTCATTGACTTTCTAACGGTGTCAATCCGTTTGAGTTAAAACGGTTGCGTCACATATTCCTACCAACATGTATTTAGTGATTTTGTTCCGATGTAACTATGTTGTATCACTTTTAAAAGTGAACGATTGACTGTGGGACTTAATTGAACTGATTCTGGACTGTGACTTTATAAATGTGATGAATGAGCCAATTGAACTACAAGAAATAACATTCTTTTTAACTCGACATGATTGCCGGAACTCAACGATTACACTGGACCCTGTGGTAGCGCTTTATTCAAAGACTTAGATAAATAAGTCATTTTTTACTGTGGGACCAATCCTATCTGTTACTTCACGCTGAAGAAATAGAGACAGTTTCAAAAACTACCTTTCATTGACTTTCTAACGGTGTGAATCCGTTTGAGTTACAACGGTTGCTTCACATATTCGTACCAACATGTATTTAGCGTTTTTTTCCGATATTACTAAGTTGTATCGCTTTTAAAAGTGAAACGATTGACTGTGGGAATTAATTGAACTGTTTCTGGACTGTGACCTTATAAATGTGATAAATGAGCCAATTCAACTCCAAGAAATAACATTCTTTTTAACTCGACATGATTGCCGGAACTCAGCGATTACACTGGACCCTGTGGTAGCGCTTTATTTAAAACTTTCGATAAATAAGTAATTCTTTACTGTGGGACCAATCCTATCCGTTAGTTCACGCTGAAGAAATAGAGACAGTTTCAAAAACTACCTTTCATTGACTTTCTAACGGTGTCAATCCGTTTGAGTTAAAACGGTTGCGTCACATATTCCTACCAACATGTATTTAGTGATTTTGTTCCGATATAACTATGTTGTATCACTTTTAAAAGTGAAACGATTGACTGTGGGACTTAATTGAACTGATTCTGGGCTGTGATCTTATAAATGTGATAAATGAGCCAATTGGAATCCAAGAAATAACATTCTTTTTAACTCGACATGATTGCCGGAACTCAGCGATTACACTGGGCGCTGTGGGAGCGCTTTATTTAAAAATTAAGATAAATAAGTCATTTTTTACTGTGGGACCAATCCTAGCCGTTAGTTCGCCCTGAAGAAGTAGAGACAGTTTCAAAAACTACATTTCATTGACTTTCTAACGGTTTCAATCCGTTTGAGTTACAACGGTTGCTTCACATATTTGTACCAACATGTATTTAGCGTTTTTTTCCGATATTACTAAGTTGTATCGCTTTTAAAAATGAAACGATTGACTGTGGGAATTAATTGAACTGTTTCTGGACTGTGACCTTATAAATGTGATAAATGAGCCAATTCAACTCCAAGAAATAACATTCTTTTTAACTCGACATGATTGCCGGAACTCAGCGATTACACTGGACCCTGTGGTAGCGCTTTATTTAAAACTTTCGATAAATAAGTAATTCTTTACTGTGGGACCAATCCTATCCGTTAGTTCACGCTGAAGAAATAGAGACAGTTTCAAAAACTACCTTTCATTGACTTTCTAACGGTGTCAATCCGTTTGAGTTAAAACGGTTGCGTCACATATTCCTACCAACATGTATTTAGTGATTTTGTTCCGATATAACTATGTTGTATCACTTTTAAAAGTGAAACGATTGACTGTGGGACTTAATTGAACTGATTCTGGACTGTGACCTTATAAATGTGATGAATGAGCCAATTGAACTACAAGAAATAACATTCTTTTTAACTCGACATGATTGCCGGAACTCAAGGATTACACTGGACCCTGTGGTAGCGCTTTATTCAAAGACTTAGATAAATAAGTCATTTTTTACTGTGGGACCAATCCTATCTGTTACTTCACGTTGAAGAAATAGAGACAGTTTCATAAACTACCTTTCATTGACTTTCTAACGGTGTGAATCCGTTTGAGTTACAACGGTTGCTTCACATATTCGTACCAACATGTATTTAGCGTTTTTTTCCGATATTACTAAGTTGTATCGCTTTTAAAAGTGAAACGATTGACTGTGGGACTTAATTGAACTGATTCTGGGCTGTGATCTTATAAATGTGATAAATGAGCCAATTGGAATCCAAGAAATAACATTCTTTTTAACTCGACATGATTGCCGGAACTCAGCGATTACACTGGGCGCTGTGGGAGCGCTTTATTTAAAAATTAAGATAAATAAGTCATTTTTTACTGTGGGACCAATCCTAGCCGTTAGTTCGCCCTGAAGAAGTAGAGACAGTTTCAAAAACTACATTTCATTGACTTTCTAACGGTGTCAATCCGTTTGAGTTACAACGGTTGCTTCACATATTCGTACCAACATGTATTTAGCGATTTTTCCCGATCTTACTAATTTGTATCGCTTTTAAAAGTGAAACAATTAACTGTGGGACATAATTGAACTGATTCTGGACTGTGACCTTATAAATGTGATAAATGAGCCAATTGGACTCCAAGAAATAACATTCTTTTTAACTCGACATGATTGCCGGAACTCAACGATTACACTGGACCCTGTGGTAGCGCTTCATTTAAAAATTTAGATAAATAAGTCATTTTTTACTGTGGGACCAATCCTAGCCGTTAGTTCGCGCTGAAAAAACGGAGACAGTTTCAAAAACTACTTTTCATTGACTTTCTAACAGTGTCAATCCGTTTGAGTTACAACGATTGCGTCACGTATTCGTACCAACATGTATTTAGCGATTTGTTCCGATCTTACTAAGTTGTATCGCTTTTGAAAGTGAAACGATTGACTCTGGGAATTAATTGAACTGTTTCTGGACTGTGACCTTATAAATTTGATAAATGAGCCAATTGAACTCCAAGAAATAACATTCTTTTTAACTCGACATGATTGCCGGAACTCAGCGATTACACTGGACCCTGTGGTAGCGCTTCATTTAAAAATTTCGATAAATAAGTCATTTTTTACTGTGGGACCAATCCTATCCGTTAGTTCACGCTGAAGAAATAGAGACAGATTCAAAAACTACCTTTCATTGTCTTTCTAACGGTGTCAATCCGTTTGACTTACAACGGTTGCTTCACATATTCGAACCAACATGTATTTAGCGATTTTTCCCGATATTACTAAGTTGTATCGCTTTTAAAAGTAAAACGATTGACTGTGGGATCTAATTAAACTGATTTTGGACTGTGATCTTATAAATGTGATAAATGAGCCAATTGGACTCCAAGGAATGACAATCTTCTTAATTTGACATGATTGCCGGAACTCAGCGATTACACTGGACCCTGTGTTAGCGCTTCATTTAAAAATTTCGATAAATAAGTCATTTTTTACTGTGGGACCAATCCTATCCGTTAGTTCACGCTGAAGAAATAGAGACAGTTTTAAAAACTACATTTCATTGTCTTTTTAACGGTGTCAATCCGTTTGAGTTACAACGGTTGCGTCACATATTCGTACCAACATGTATTTAATGATTTTGTTCCGATATTACTAAGTTGTATCGCTTTTAAAAGTGAAACGAGTGACTGTGGGACTTAGTTGAAATGATTCTTGACTGTGACCTGATAAATGTGGTAAATGAGCCAATTGGACTCCAAGGAATGACATTCTACTTAATTCTACAGGATTAATGAAACTCAGCGATTACACTGGGCGGTGTGGTAGTGCTTCATTTAAAAATTAAGATTAATAAGTCATTTTTTACTGTGGGACCAATCCTAGCCGTTAGTTCACGCTGAAGAAATAGAGACAGTTTTAAAAACTACATTTCATTGTCTTTTTAACGGTGGCAATCCGTTTGAGTTACAACGGTTGCGTCAACAATTTGTACCATCATGTTTTTAGTAATTTTGTTCCGATATTACTAAGTTGTATCGCTTTTAAAGGTGAAACGATTGACTGTGGGATTTAATTGGACTGATTTTGGACTGTGATCTTATAAATGTGATAAATGAGCCAATTGGACTCCAAGGAATGACAATCTTCTTAATTTGACATGATTGACGGAACTCAGCGATTACACTGGACTCTGTGGTAGCGCTTTATTTAAAAATTAAGATAAATAAGTCATTTTTTACTGTAGGACCAATCCTATCCGTTAGTTCACGCTGAAGAAATAGAGACAGTTTCAAAAACTACCTTTCATTGACTTTCTAACGGTTTCAATCCGTTTGAGTTACAACGGTTGCTTCACATATTCGTACCAACATGTATTTAGCGTTTTTTTCCGATATTACTAAGTTGTATCACTTTTAAAAGTGAAACGATTGACTGTGGGAATTATTTGAACTGTTTCTGGACTGTGACCTTATAAATGTGATAAATGAGCCAACTGAACTCCAAGAAATAACATTCTTTTTAACTCGACATGATTGCCGGAACTCAGCGATTACACTGGACCCTGTGGTAGCGCTTTATTTAAAATTTTCGAAAAATAAGTAATTCTTTACTGTGGGACCAATCCTATCCGTTAGTTCACGCTGAAGAAATAGAGACAGTTTCAAAAACTACCTTTCATTGACTTTCTAACGGTGTCAATCCGTTTGAGTTAAATCGGTTGCGTCACATATTCCTACCAACATGTATTTAGTGATTTTGTTCCGATATAACTATGTTGTATCACTTTTAAAAGTGAAACGATTGACTGTGGGACTTAATTGAACTGATTCTGGACTGTGACCTTATAAATGTGATGAATGAGCCAATTGAACTACAAGAAATAACATTCTTTTTAACTCGACATGATTGCCGGAACTCAACGATTACACTGGACCCTGTGGTAGCGCTTTATTCAAAAACGTAGATAAATAAGTCATTTTTTACTGTGGGACCAATCCTATCCGTTAGTTCACGCTGAAGAAATAGAGACAGTTTCAAAAACTACCTTTCATTGACTTTCTAACGGTGTGAATCCGTTTGAGTTACAACGGTTGCTTCACATATTCGTACCAACATGTATTTAGCGTTTTTTTCCGATATTACTAAGTTGTATCGCTTTTAAAAGTGAAACGATTGACTGTGGGACTTAATTGAACTGATTCTGGACTGTGATCTTATAAATGTGATAAATGAGCCAATTGGAATCCAAGAAATAACATTCTTTTTAACTCGACATGATTGCCGGAACTCAACGATTACACTGGACCCTGTGGTAGTGCTTTATTTAAAAACTTAGATAAATAAGTCATTTGTTACTGTGGGACCAATCGAATCCGTTAGTTCACGCTGAAGAAATAGAGACAGTTTCAAAAACTTCCTTTCATTGACTTTCTAACGGTGTCAATTCTTTTGAGTTACAACGGTTGCTTCACATATTCGTACCAACATGTATTTAGCGTTTTTTTCCGATATTACTAAGTTGTATCGCTTTTAAAAGTGAAACGATTGACTGTGGGACTTAATTGAACTGATTCTGGGCTGTGATCTTATAAATGTGATAAATGAGCCAATTGGAATCCAAGAAATAACATTCTTTTTAACTCGACATGATTGCCGGAACTCAGCGATTACACTGGGCGCTGTGGGAGCGCTTTATTTAAAAATTAAGATAAATAAGTCATTTTTTACTGTGGGACCAATCCTAGCCGTTAGTTCGCGCTGAAAAAACCGAGACAGTTTCAAAAACTACTTTTCATTGACTTTCTAACAGTGTCAATCCGTTTGAGTTACAACGATTGCGTCACGTATTCGTACCAACATGTATTTAGCGATTTGTTCCGATCTTACTAAGTTGAATCGCTTTTAAAAGTGAAACGATTGACTGTGGGAATTAATTGAACTGTTTCTGGACTGTGACCTTATAAATTTGATAAATGAGCCAATTGAACTCCAAGAAATAACATTCTTTTTAACTCGACATGATTGCCGGAACTCAGCGATTACACTGGACCCTGTGGTAGCGCTTCATTTAAAAATTAAGATAAATAAGTCATTTTTTACTACAGGACCAATCCTATCCGTTAGTTCACGCTGAAGAAATAGAGACAGTTTCAAAAACTACCTTTCATTGACTTTCTAACGGTTTCAATCCGTTTGAGTTACAACGGTTGCTTCACATATTCGTACCAACATGTATTTAGCGTTTTTTTCCGATATTACTAAGTTGTATCGCTTTTAAAAGTGAAACGATTGACTGTGGGAATTAATTGAACTGTTTCTGGACTGTGACCTTATAAATGTGATAAATGAGCCAATTGAACTCCAAGAAATAACATTCTTTTTAACTCGACATGATTGCCGGAACTCAGCGATTACACTGGACCCTGTGGTAGCGCTTTATTTAAAATTTTCGATAAATAAGTAATTCTTTACTGTGGGACCAATCCTATCCGTTAGTTCACGCTGAAGAAATAGAGACAGTTTCAAAAACTACCTTTCATTGACTTTCTAACGGTTTCAATCCGTTTGAGTTACAACGGTTGCTTCACATATTCGTACCAACATGTATTTAGCGTTTTTTTCCGATATTACTAAGTTGTATCGCTTTTAAAAGTGAAACGATTGACTGTGGGAATTAATTGAACTGTTTCTGGACTGTGACCTTATAAATGTGATAAATGAGCCAATTGAACTCCACGAAATAACATTCTTTTTAACTCGACATGATTGCCGGAACTCAGCGATTACACTGGACCCTGTGGTAGCGCTTTATTTAAAATTTTCGTTAAATAAGTAATTCTTTACTGTGGGACCAATCCTATCCGTTAGTTCACGCTGAAGAAATAGAGACAGTTTCAAAAACTACCTTTCATTGACTTTCTAACGGTGTCAATCCGTTTGAGTTAAAACGGTTGCGTCACATATTCCTACCAACATGTATTTAGTAATTTTGTTTCGATATAACTATGTTGTATCACTTTTAAAAGTGAAACGATTGACTGTGGGACTTAATTGAACTGATTCTGGACTGTGACCTTATAAATGTGATGAATGAGCCAATTGAACTACAAGAAATAACATTCTTTTTAACTCGACATGATTGCCGGAACTCAACGATTACACTGGACCCTGTGGTAGCGCTTTATTCAAAAACTTAGATAAATAAGTCATTTTTTACTGTGGGACCAATCCTATCCGTTAGTTCACGCTGAAGAAATAGAGACAGTTTCAAAAACTACCTTTCATTGACTTTCTAACGGTGTGAATCCGTTTGAGTTACAACGGTTGCTTCACATATTCGTACCAACATGTATTTAGCGTTTTTTTCCGATATTACTAAGTTGTATCGCTTTTAAAAGTGAAACGATCGACTGTGGGACTTTATTGAACTGATTCTGGACTGTGATCTTATGAATGTGATAAATGAGCCAATTGGAATCCAAGAAATAACATTCTTTTTAACTCGACATGATTGCCGGAACTCAACGATTACACTGGACCCTGTGGTAGTGCTTTATTTAAAAACTTAGATAAATAAGTCATTTGTTACTGTGGGACCAATCGAATCCGTTAGTTCACGCTGAAGAAATAGAGACAGTTTCAAAAACTTCCTT
Organism: Hydractinia symbiolongicarpus; assembly: GCF_029227915.1. NCBI lineage: Eukaryota > Metazoa > Cnidaria > Hydrozoa > Anthoathecata > Hydractiniidae > Hydractinia > Hydractinia symbiolongicarpus. The sequence continues at coordinate 581,393 of NC_079888.1, read as the reverse complement.
TCATTGACTTTCTAACGGTGTCAATTCTTTTGAGTTACAACGGTTGCTTCACATATTCGTACCAACATGTATTCAGCGTTTTTTTCCGATATTACTAAGTTGTATCGCTTTTAAAAGTGAAACGATTGACTGTGGGAATTAATTGAACTGTTTCTGGACTGTGGCCTTATAAATTTGATAAATGAGCCAATTGAACTCCAAGAAATAACATTCTTTTTAACTCGACATGATTGCCGGAACTCAGCGATTACACTGGACCCTGTGGTAGCGCTTCATTTAAAAATTTCGATAAATAAGTCATTTTTTACTGTGGGACCAATCCTATCCGTTAGTTCACGCTGAAGAAAAAGAGACAGATTTAAAAACTACCTTTCATTGTCTTTTTAACGGTGTCAATCCGTTTGAGTTGCAACAGTTGCGTCACATATTCGTACCAACATGTATTTAGTGATTTTGTTCCGATATTACTAAGTTGTATCGCTTTTAACGGTGAACCAATTAACTGTGGGACTTAGTTCAACTGATTCTGGACTGTGACCTGATAAATGTGATAAATGAGCCAATTGGACTCCAAGGAATGACATTCTTCTTAATCTGACAGGATTAATGAAACTCAGCGATTACACTGGCCGGTGTGGTAGTGCTTCATTTAAAAATTAAGATTAATAAGTCATTTTTTACTGTGGGACCAATCATAGCCGTTAGTTCACGCTGAAGAAATAGAGACAGTTTCGAAAACTACATTTCATTGTCTTTTTAAGGGTGGCAATCCGTTTGAGTTACAACGGTTGCGTCACATATTCGTACCAACATGTATTTAGTGATTTTGTTCTGATGTAACTAAGTTGTATCGCTTTTAAAAGTGAAACGATTGACTGTGGGAATTAATTGAACTGTTTCTGGACTGTGACCTTATAAATGTGATAAATGAGCCAAATGAACTCCAAGAAATAACATTCTTTTTAACTTGACATGATTGCCGGATCTCAGCGATTACACTGGACCCTGTGGTAGCGCTTTATTTAAAAATTTCGATAAATAAGTCATTTTTTACTGTGGGACCAATCCTATCCGTTAGTTCACGCTGAAGAAATAGAGACAGTTTTAAAAACTACCTTTCATTGACTTTCTAACGGTGTCAATCCGTTTGACTTACAACGGTTGCTTCACATATTGGAACCAACATGTATTTAGCGATTTTTTCCGATATTACTAAGTTGTTTCGCTTTTAAAAGTGAAACGATTGACTGTGGGACTTAATTGGACTGATTTTGGACTGTTATCTTATAAATGTGATAAATGAGCCAATTGGACTCCAAGGAATGACAATCTTCTTAATTTGACATGATTGCCGGAACTCAGGGATTACACTGGACCCTGTGGTAGCGCTTCATTTAAAAATTTCGATAAATAAGTCATTTTTTACTATGAGACCAATCCTATCCGTTAGTTCACGCTGAAGAAACAGAGAAAATTTCAAAAACTACATTTCATTGTCTTTTTAACGGTGTCAATCCGTTTGAGTTACAACGGTTGCGTCATATATTCGTACCAACATGTATTTAGTAATTTTGTTCCGATATTACTAAGTTGTATCGCTTTTAACGGTGAACCGATTAACTGTGGGACTTAGTTCAACTGATTCTGGACTGTGACCTAATAAATGTGATAAATGAGCCAATTGGACTCCAAGGAATGACATTCTTCTTAATTTGACAGGATTAATAAAATTCAGCGATTACACTGGACCCTGTGGTAGCGCTTCATTTAAAAATTTAGATAAATAAGTCATTTTTTACTGTGGGACCAATCCTAGCCGTTAGTTCGCGCTGAAAAAACAGAGACAGTTTCAAAAACTACTTTTCATTGACTTTCTAACAGTGTCAATCCGTTTGAGTTACAACGATTGCGTCACGTATTCGTACCAACATGTATTTAGCGATTTGTTCCGATCTTACTAAGTTGTATAGCTTTTAAAAGTGAAACGATTGACTGTGGGAATTAATTGAACTGTTTCTGGACTGTGACGTTAAAAATGTGATAAATGAGCCAATTGAACTCCAAGAAATAACATTCTTTTTAACTCGACATGATTGCCGGAACTCAGCGATTACACTGGACCCTGTGGTAGCGCTTTATTTAAAAATTTCGATAAATAAGTAATTCTTTACTGTGGGACCAATTCTATCCGTTAGTTCACGCTGAAGAAATAGAGACAGTTTTAAAAACTACATTCCATTGACTTTCTAAGGGTGTCAATCCGTTTGACTTACAACGGTTGCTTCACCTATTCGAACCATCATGTATTTAGCGATTTTTCCGGATATTACTAAGTTGTAACGCTTTTAAAAGTGAAACGATTGACTGTGGGAATTAATTGAACTGTTTCTGGACTGTGACCTTATAAATGTGATAAATGAGCCAATTGAACTCCAAGAAATAACATTCTTTTTAACTCGACATGATTGCCGGAACTCAGCGATTACACTGGACCCTGTGGTAGCGCTTTATTTAAAAATTTCGATAAATAAGTAATTCTTTACTGTGGGACCAATCCTATCCGTTAGTTCACGCTGAAGAAATAGAGACAGTTTCAAAAACTACCTTTCATTGACTTTCTAACGGTGTTAATCCGTTTGAGTTAAAACGGTTGCGTCACATATTCGTACCAACATGTATTTAGTGATTTTGTTCCGATATAACTATGTTGTATCACTTTTAAAAGTGAAACGATTGACTGTGGGAATTAATTGAACTGTCTCTGGACTGTGACCTTATAAATGTGATAAATGAGCCAATTGAACTCCAAGAAATAACATTCTTTTTAACTCGACATGATTGCCGGAACTCAGCGATTACAATGGACCCTGTGGTAGCGCTTTATTTAAAAATTTCGATAAATAAGTAATTCTTTACTGTGGGACCAATCCTATCCGTTAGTTCACGCTGAAGAAATAGAGACAGTTTTAAAAACTACATTCCATTGACTTTCTAAGGGTGTCAATCCGTTTGACTTACAACGGTTGCTTCACATATTCGAACCAACATGTATTTAGCGATTTTTCCGGATATTACTAAGTTGTATCGCTTTTAAAAGTGAAACGATTGACTGTGGGACTTAATTGGACTGATTTTGGACTGTGATCTTTTAAATGTGATAAATGAGCCAATTGGACTCCAAGGAATGACAATCTTCTTAATTTGACATGATTGCCGGAACTCAGCGATTACACTGGACCCTGTGGTAGCGCTTCATTTAAAAGTTTCGATAAATAAGTCATTTTTTACTGTGGGACCAATCCTAGCCGTTAGTTCACGCTGAAGAAATAGAGACAGTTTCAAAAACTACTTTTCATTGACTTTCTAACAGTGTCAATCTGTTTGAGTTACAACGATTGCGTCACGTATTCGTACCAACATGTATTTAGCGATTTGTTCCGATCTTACTAAGTTGTATAGCTTTTAAAAGTGAAACGATTGACTGTGGGAATTAATTGAACTGTTTCTGGACTGTGACCTTATAAATGTGATAAATGAGCCAATTGAACTCCAAGAAATAACATTCTTTTTAACTCGACATGATTGCCGGAACTCAGCGATTACACTGGACCCTGTGGTAGCGCTTTATTTAAAAGTTTCGATAAATAAGTAATTCTTTACTGTGGGACCAATCCTATCCGTTAGTTCACGCTGAAGAAATAGAGACAGTTTTAAAAACTACATTTCATTGACTTTCTAAGGGTGTCAATCCGTTTGACATACAACGGTTGCTTCACATATTCGAACCAACATGTATTTAGCGATTTGTTCCGATCTTACTAAGTTGTATAGCTTTTAAAAGTGAAACGATTGACTGTGGGAATTAATTGAACTGTTTCTGGACTGTGACCTTATAAATGTGATAAATGAGCCAATTGAACTCCAAGAAATAACATTCTTTTTAACTCGACATGATTGCCGGAACTCAGCGATTACACTGGACCCTGTGGTAGCGCTTTATTTAAAAGTTTCGATAAATAAGTAATTCTTTACTGTGGGACCAATCCTATCCGTTAGTTCACGCTGAGGAAATAGAGACAGTTTTAAAAACTACATTTCATTGACTTTCTAAGGGTGTCAATCCGTTTGACATACAACGGTTGCTTCACATATTCGAACCAACATGTATTTAGCGATTTTTCCGGATATTACTAAGTTGTATCGCTTTTAAAAGTGAAACGATTGACTGTGGGACTTAATTGGACTGATTTTGGACTGTGATCTTATAAATGTGATAAATGAATCAATTGGACTCCAAGGAATGACAATCTTCTTAATTTGACATGATTGCCGGAACTCAGCGATTACACTGGACCCTGTGGTAGCGCTTCATTTAAAAGTTTCGATAAATAAGTCATTTTTTACTGTGGGACCAATCCTATCCGTTAGTTTACGCTGAAGAAATAGAGACAGTTTCAAAAACTACATTTCATTGTCTTTTTAACGGTGTCAATCCGTTTTAGTTACAACGGTTGCGTCACATATTCGTACTAACATGTATTTAGTGATTTTGTTCCGATATTACTAAGTTGTATCGCTTTTAACGGTGAACCGATTAACTGTGGGACTTAGTTCAACTGATTCTGGACTGTGACCTAATAAATGTGATAAATGAGCCAATTGGATTCCAAGGAATGACATTCTTCTTAATTTGACAGGATTAATAAAATTCAGCGATTACACTGGACCCTGTGGTAGCGCTTCATTTAAAAATTTAGATAAATAAGTCATTTTTTACTGTGGGACCAATCCTAGCCGTTAGTTCGCGCTGAAAAAACAGAGACAGTTTCAAAAACTACTTTTCATTGACTTTCTAACAGTGTCAATCCGTTTGAGTTACAACGATTGCGTCACGTATTCGTACCAACATGTATTTAGCGATTTGTTCCGATCTTACTAAGTTGTATAGCTTTTAAAAGTGAAACGATTGACTGTGGGAATTAATTGAACTGTTTCTGGACTGTGACCTTAAAAATGTGATAAATGAGCCAATTGAACTCCAAGAAATAACATTCTTTTTAACTCGACATGATTGCCGGAACTCAGCGATTACACTGGACCCTGTGGTAGCGCTTTATTTAAAAATTTCGATAAATAAGTGATTCTTTACTGTGGGACCAATTCTATCCGTTAGTTCACGCTGAAGAAATAGAGACAGTTTTAAAAACTACATTCCATTGACTTTCTAAGGGTGTCAATCCGTTTGACTTACAACGGTTGCTTCACATATTCGAACCAACATGTATTTAGCGATTTTTCCGGATATTACTAAGTTGTATCGCTTTTAAAAGTGAAACGATTGTCTGTGGGAATTAATTGAACTGTTTCTGGACTGTGACCTTATAAATGTGATAAATGAGCCAATTGAACTCCAAGAAATAACATTCTTTTTAACTCGACATGATTGCCGGAACTCAGCGATTACACTGGACCCTGTGGTAGCACTTTATTTAAAAATTTCGATAAATAAGTAATTCTTTACTGTGGGACCAATCCTATCCGTTAGTTCACGCTGAAGAAATAGAGACAGTTTTAAAAACTACATTCCATTGACTTTCTAAGGGTGTCAATCCGTTTGACTTACAACTGTTGCTTCACATATTCGAACCAACATGTATTTAGCGATTTTTCCGGATATTACTAAGTTGTATCGCTTTTAAAAGTGAAACGATTGACTGTGGGACTTAATTGGACTGATTTTGGACTGTGATCTTTTAAATGTGATAAATGAGCCAATTGGACTCCAAGGAATGACAATCTTCTTAATTTGACATGATTGCCGGAACTCAGCGATTACACTGGACCCTGTGGTAGCGCTTCATTTAAAAGTTTCGATAAATAAGTCATTTTTTACTGTGGGACCAATCCTAGCCGTTAGTTCACGCTGAAGAAATAGAGACAGTTTCAAAAACTACTTTTCATTGACTTTCTAACAGTGTCAATCTGTTTGAGTTACAACGATTGCGTCACGTATTCGTACCAACATGTATTTAGCGATTTGTTCCGATCTTACTAAGTTGTATAGCTTTTAAAAGTGAAACGATTGACTGTGGGAATTAATTGAACTGTTTCTGGACTGTGACCTTATAAATGTGATAAATGAGCCAATTGAACTCCAAGAAATAACATTCTTTTTAACTCGACATGATTGCCGGAACTCAGCGATTACACTGGACCCTGTGGTAGCGCTTTATTTAAAAATTTCGATAAATAAGTAATTCTTTACTGTGGGACCAATCCTATCCGTTAGTTCACGCTGGAGAAATAGAGACAGTTTTAAAAACTACATTTCATTGACTTTCTAAGGGTGTCAATCCGTTTGACATACAACGGTTGCTTCACATATTCGAACCAACATGTATTTAGCGATTTTTCCGGATATTACTAAGTTGTATCGCTTTTAAAAGTGAAACGATTGACTGTGGGACTTAATTGGACTGATTTTGGACTGTGATCTTATAAATGTGATAAATGAATTAATTGGACTCCAAGGAATGACAATCTTCTTAATTTGACATGATTGCCGGAACTCAGCGATTACACTGGACCCTGTGGTAGCGCTTCATTTAAAAGTTTCGATAAATAAGTCATTTTTTACTGTGGGACCAATCCTATCCGTTAGTTTACGCTGAAGAAATAGAGACAGTTTCAAAAACTACATTTCATTGTCTTTTTAACGGTGTCAATCCGTTTGAGTTACAACGGTTGCGTCACATATTCGTACTAACATGTATTTAGTGATTTTGTTCCGATATTACTAAGTTGTATCGCTTTTAACGGTGAACCGATTAACTGTGGGACTTAGTTCAACTGATTCTGGACTGTGACCTAATAAATGTGATAAATGAGCCAATTGGACTCCAAGGAATGACATTCTTCTTAATTTGACAGGATTAATAAAATTCAGCGATTACACTGGACCCTGTGGTAGCGCTTCATTTAAAAATTTAGATAAATAAGTCATTTTTTACTGTGGGACCAATCCTAGCCGTTAGTTCGCGCTCAAAAAACAGAGACAGTTTCAAAAACTACTTTTCATTGACTTTCTAACAGTGTCAATCCGTTTGAGTTACAACGATTGCGTCACGTATTCGTACCAACATGTATTTAGCGATTTGTTCCGATCTTACTAAGTTGTATAGCTTTTAAAAGTGAAACGATTGACTGTGGGAATTAATTGAACTGTTTCTGGACTGTGACCTTAAAAATGTGATAAATGAGCCAATTGAACTCCAAGAAATAACATTCTTTTTAACTCGACATGATTGCCGGAACTCAGCGATTACACTGGACCCTGTGGTAGCGCTTTATTTAAAAATTTCGATAAATAAGTAATTCTTTACTGTGGGACCAATTCTATCCGTTAGTTCACGCTGAAGAAATAGAGACAGTTTTAAAAACTACATTCCATTGACTTTCTAAGGGTGTCAATCCGTTTGACTTACAACGGTTGCTTCACCTATTCGAACCATCATGTATTTAGCGATTTTTCCGGATATTACTAAGTTGTAACGCTTTTAAAAGTGAAACGATTGACTGTGGGAATTAATTGAACTGTTTCTGGACTGTGACCTTATAAATGTGATAAATGAGCCAATTGAACTCCAAGAAATAACATTCTTTTTAACTCGACATGATTGCCGGAACTCAGCGATTACACTGGACCCTGTGGTAGCGCTTTATTTAAAAATTTCGATAAATAAGTAATTCTTTACTGTGGGACCAATCCTATCCGTTAGTTCACGCTGAAGAAATAGAGACAGTTTCAAAAACTACCTTTCATTGACTTTTTAACGGTGTTAATCCGTTTGAGTTAAAACGGTTGCGTCACATATTCGTACCAACATGTATTTAGTGATTTTGTTCCGATATAACTATGTTGTATCACTTTTAAAAGTGAAACGATTGACTGTGGGAATTAATTGAACTGTCTCTGGACTGTGACCTTATAAATGTGATAAATGAGCCAATTGAACTCCAAGAAATAACATTCTTTTTAACTCGACATGATTGCCGGAACTCAGCGATTACAATGGACCCTGTGGTAGCGCTTTATTTAAAAATTTCGATAAATAAGTAATTCTTTACTGTGGGACCAATCCTATCCGTTAGTTCACGCTGAAGAAATAGAGACAGTTTTAAAAACTACATTCCATTGACTTTCTAAGGGTGTCAATCCGTTTGACTTACAACGGTTGCTTCACATATTCGAACCAACATGTATTTAGCGATTTTTCCGGATATTACTAAGTTGTATCGCTTTTAAAAGTGAAACGATTGACTGTGGGACTTAATTGGACTGATTTTGGACTGTGATCTTTTAAATGTGATAAATGAGCCAATTGGACTCCAAGGAATGACAATCTTCTTAATTTGACATGATTGCCGGAACTCAGCGATTACACTGGACCCTGTGGTAGCGCTTCATTTAAAAGTTTCGATAAATAAGTCATTTTTTACTGTGGGACCAATCCTAGCCGTTAGTTCACGCTGAAGAAATAGAGACAGTTTCAAAAACTACTTTTCATTGACTTTCTAACAGTGTCAATCTGTTTGAGTTACAACGATTGCGTCACGTATTCGTACCAACATGTATTTAGCGATTTGTTCCGATCTTACTAAGTTGTATAGCTTTTAAAAGTGAAACGATTGACTGTGGGAATTAATTGAACTGTTTCTGGACTGTGACCTTATAAATGTGATAAATGAGCCAATTGAACTCCAAGAAATAACATTCTTTTTAACTCGACATGATTGCCGGAACTCAGCGATTACACTGGACCCTGTGGTAGCGCTTTATTTAAAAGTTTCGATAAATAAGTAATTCTTTACTGTGGGACCAATCCTATCCGTTAGTTCACGCTGAAGAAATAGAGACAGTTTTAAAAACTACATTTCATTGACTTTCTAAGGGTGTCAATCCGTTTGACATACAACGGTTGCTTCACATATTCGAACCAACATGTATTTAGCGATTTGTTCCGATCTTACTAAGTTGTATAGCTTTTAAAAGTGAAACGATTGACTGTGGGAATTAATTGAACTGTTTCTGGACTGTGACCTTATAAATGTGATAAATGAGCCAATTGAACTCCAAGAAATAACATTCTTTTTAACTCGACATGATTGCCGGAACTCAGCGATTACACTGGACCCTGTGGTAGCGCTTTATTTAAAAGTTTCGATAAATAAGTAATTCTTTACTGTGGGACCAATCCTATCCGTTAGTTCACGCTGAAGAAATAGAGACAGTTTTAAAAACTAAATTTCATTGACTTTCTAAGGGTGTCAATCCGTTTGACATACAACGGTTGCTTCACATATTCGAACCAACATGTATTTAGCGATTTTTCCGGATATTACTAAGTTGTATCGCTTTTAAAAGTGAAACGATTGACTGTGGGACTTAATTGGACTGATTTTGGACTGTGATCTTATAAATGTGATAAATGAATCAATTGGACTCCAAGGAATGACAATCTTCTTAATTTGACATGATTGCCGGAACTCAGCGATTACACTGGACCCTGTGGTAGCGCTTCATTTAAAAGTTTCGATAAATAAGTCATTTTTTACTGTGGGACCAATCCTATCCGTTAGTTTACGCTGAAGAAATAGAGACAGTTTCAAAAACTACATTTCATTGTCTTTTTAACGGTGTCAATCCGTTTGAGTTACAACGGTTGCGTCACATATTCGTACTAACATGTATTTAGTGATTTTGTTCCGATATTACTAAGTTGTATCGCTTTTAACGGTGAACCGATTAACTGTGGGACTTAGTTCAACTGATTCTGGACTGTGACCTAATAAATGTGATAAATGAGCCAATTGGATTCCAAGGAATGACATTCTTCTTAATTTGACAGGATTAATAAAATTCAGCGATTACACTGGACCCTGTGGTAGCGCTTCATTTAAAAATTTAGATAAATAAGTCATTTTTTACTGTGGGACCAATCCTAGCCGTTAGTTCGCGCTGAAAAAACAGAGACAGTTTCAAAAACCACTTTTCATTGACTTTCTAACAGTGTCAATCCGTTTGAGTTACAACGATTGCGTCACGTATTCGTACCAACATGTATTTAGCGATTTGTTCCGATCTTACTAAGTTGTATAGCTTTTAAAAGTGAAACGATTGACTGTGGGAATTAATTGAACTGTTTCTGGACTGTGACCTTAAAAATGTGATAAATGAGCCAATTGAACTCCAAGAAATAACATTCTTTTTAACTCGACATGATTGCCGGAACTCAGCGATTACACTGGACCCTGTGGTAGCGCTTTATTTAAAAATTTCGATAAATAAGTGATTCTTTACTGTGGGACCAATTCTATCCGTTAGTTCACGCTGAAGAAATAGAGACAGTTTTAAAAACTACATTCCATTGACTTTCTAAGGGTGTCAATCCGTTTGACTTACAACGGTTGCTTCACATATTCGAACCAACATGTATTTAGCGATTTTTCCGGATATTACTAAGTTGTATCGCTTTTAAAAGTGAAACGATTGTCTGTGGGAATTAATTGAACTGTTTCTGGACTGTGACCTTATAAATGTGATAAATGAGCCAATTGAACTCCAAGAAATAACATTCTTTTTAACTCGACATGATTGCCGGAACTCAGCGATTACACTGGACCCTGTGGTAGCGCTTTATTTAAAAATTTCGATAAATAAGTAATTCTTTACTGTGGGACCAATCCTATCCGTTAGTTCACGCTGAAGAAATAGAGACAGTTTTAAAAACTACATTCCATTGACTTTCTAAGGGTGTCAATCCGTTTGACTTACAACGGTTGCTTCACATATTCGAACCAACATGTATTTAGCGATTTTTCCGGATATTACTAAGTTGTATCGCTTTTAAAAGTGAAACGATTGACTGTGGGACTTAATTGGACTGATTTTGGACTGTGATCTTTTAAATGTGATAAATGAGCCAATTGGACTCCAAGGAATGACAATCTTCTTAATTTGACATGATTGCCGGAACTCAGCGATTACACTGGACCCTGTGGTAGCGCTTCATTTAAAAGTTTCGATAAATAAGTCATTTTTTACTGTGGGACCAATCCTAGCCGTTAGTTCACGCTGAAGAAATAGAGACAGTTTCAAAAACTACTTTTCATTGACTTTCTAACAGTGTCAATCTGTTTGAGTTACAACGATTGCGTCACGTATTCGTACCAACATGTATTTAGCGATTTGTTCCGATCTTACTAAGTTGTATAGCTTTTAAAAGTGAAACGATTGACTGTGGGAATTAATTGAACTGTTTCTGGACTGTGACCTTATAAATGTGATAAATGAGCCAATTGAACTCCAAGAAATAACATTCTTTTTAACTCGACATGATTGCCGGAACTCAGCGATTACACTGGACCCTGTGGTAGCGCTTTATTTAAAAATTTCGATAAATAAGTAATTCTTTACTGTGGGACCAATCCTATCCGTTAGTTCACGCTGGAGAAATAGAGACAGTTTTAAAAACTACATTTCATTGACTTTCTAAGGGTGTCAATCCGTTTGACATACAACGGTTGCTTCACATATTCGAACCAACATGTATTTAGCGATTTTTCCGGATATTACTAAGTTGTATCGCTTTTAAAAGTGAAACGATTGACTGTGGGACTTAATTGGACTGATTTTGGACTGTGATCTTATAAATGTGATAAATGAATTAATTGGACTCCAAGGAATGACAATCTTCTTAATTTGACATGATTGCCGGAACTCAGCGATTACACTGGACCCTGTGGTAGCGCTTCATTTAAAAGTTTCGATAAATAAGTCATTTTTTACTGTGGGACCAATCCTATCCGTTAGTTTACGCTGAAGAAATAGAGACAGTTTCAAAAACTACATTTCATTGTCTTTTTAACGGTGTCAATCCGTTTGAGTTACAACGGTTGCGTCACATATTCGTACTAACATGTATTTAGTGATTTTGTTCCGATATTACTAAGTTGTATCGCTTTTAACGGTGAACCGATTAACTGTGGGACTTAGTTCAACTGATTCTGGACTGTGACCTAATAAATGTGATAAATGAGCCAATTGGACTCCAAGGAATGACATTCTTCTTAATTTGACAGGATTAATAAAATTCAGCGATTACACTGGACCCTGTGGTAGCGCTTCATTTAAAAATTTAGATAAATAAGTCATTTTTTACTGTGGGACCAATCCTAGCCGTTAGTTCGCGCTCAAAAAACAGAGACAGTTTCAAAAACTACTTTTCATTGACTTTCTAACAGTGTCAATCCGTTTGAGTTACAACGATTGCGTCACGTATTCGTACCAACATGTATTTAGCGATTTGTTCCGATCTTACTAAGTTGTATAGCTTTTAAAAGTGAAACGATTGACTGTGGGAATTAATTGAACTGTTTCTGGACTGTGACCTTAAAAATGTGATAAATGAGCCAATTGAACTCCAAGAAATAACATTCTTTTTAACTCGACATGATTGCCGGAACTCAGCGATTACACTGGACCCTGTGGTAGCGCTTTATTTAAAAATTTCGATAAATAAGTGATTCTTTACTGTGGGACCAATTCTATCCGTTAGTTCACGCTGAAGAAATAGAGACAGTTTTAAAAACTACATTCCATTGACTTTCTAAGGGTGTCAATCCGTTTGACTTACAACGGTTGCTTCACATATTCGAACCAACATGTATTTAGCGATTTTTCCGGATATTACTAAGTTGTATCGCTTTTAAAAGTGAAACGATTGTCTGTGGGAATTAATTGAACTGTTTCTGGACTGTGACCTTATAAATGTGATAAATGAGCCAATTGAACTCCAAGAAATAACATTCTTTTTAACTCGACATGATTGCCGGAACTCAGCGATTATACTGGACCCTGTGGTAGCGCTTTATTTAAAAATTTCGATAAATAAGTAATTCTTTACTGTGGGACCAATCCTATCCGTTAGTTCACGCTGAAGAAATAGAGAGAGTTTTAAAAACTACATTCCATTGACTTTCTAAGGGTGTCAATCCGTTTGACTTACAACGGTTGCTTCACATATTCGAACCAACATGTATTTAGCGATTTTTCCGGATATTACTAAGTTGTATCGCTTTTAAAAGTGAAACGATTGACTGTGGGACTTAATTGGACTGATTTTGGACTGTGATCTTTTAAATGTGATAAATGAGCCAATTGGACTCCAAGGAATGACAATCTTCTTAATTTGACATGATTGCCGGAACTCAGCGATTATACTGGACCCTGTGGTAGCGCTTCATTTAAAAGTTTCGATAAATAAGTCATTTTTTACTGTGGGACCAATCCTATCCGTTAGTTCACGCTGAAGAAATAGAGACAGTTTCAAAAACTACATTTCATTGTCTTTTTAACGGTGTCAATCCGTTTGAGTTACAACGGTTGCTTCACATATTCGTACCAACATGTATATAGCGATTTTTTCCGATCTTACTAAGTTGTATCGCTTTTAAAAGTGAAACGATTGACTGTGGGACTTAATTGGACTGATTTTGGACTGTGATCTTATAAATGTGATAAATGAGCCAATTGGACTCCAAGGAATGACAATCTTCTTAATTTGACATGATTGCCGGAACTCAGCGATTACACTGGGCGCTGTGGTAGCGCTTTATTTAAAAATTTCGATAAATAAGTCATTTTTTACCGTGGGACCAATCCTAGCCGTTAGTTCGCGCTGAAGAAATAGAGACAGTTTCAAAAACTACCTTTCATTGACTTTCAAACGGTGTCAATCCGTTTGACTTACAACGGTTGCTTCACATATTCGAACCAACATGTATTTAGCGATTTTTCCGGATATTACTAAGTTGTATCGCTTTTAAAAGTGAAACGATTGACTGTGGGACTTAATTGGACTGATTTTGGACTGTGATCTTATAAATGTGATAAATGAATCAATTAGACTCCAAGGAATGACAATCTTCTTAATTTGACATGATTGCCGGAACTCAGCGATTACACTGGACCCTGTGGTAGCGCTTCATTTAAAAGTTTCGATAAATAAGTCATTTTTTACTGTGGGACCAATCCTATCCGTTAGTTTACGCTGAAGAAATAGAGACAGTTTCAAAAACTACATTTCATTGTCTTTTTAACGGTGTCAATCCGTTTGAGTTACAACGGTTGCGTCACATATTCGTACTAACATGTATTTAGTGATTTTGTTCCGATATTACTAAGTTGTATCGCTTTTAACGGTGAACCGATTAACTGTGGGACTTAGTTCAACTGATTCTGGACTGTGACCTAATAAATGTGATAAATGAGCCAATTGGACTCCAAGGAATGACATTCTTCTTAATTTGACAGGATTAATAAAATTCAGCGATTACACTGGACCCTGTGGTAGCGCTTCATTTAAAAATTTAGATAAATAAGTCATTTTTTACTGTGGGACCAATCCTAGCCGTTAGTTCGCGCTGAAAAAACAGAGACAGTTTCAAAAACTACTTTTCATTGACTTTCTAACAGTGTCAATCCGTTTGAGTTACAACGGTTGCGTCACATATTCGTACCAACATGTATTTAGTGATTTTGTTCCGATATTACTAAGTTGTATCGCTTTTAACGGTGAACCGATTAACTGTGGGACTAAGTTCAACTGATTCTGGACTGTGACCTGATAAATGAGATAAATGAGCCAATTGGACTCCAAGGAATGACATTCTTCTTAATTTGACAGGATTAATAAAATTCAGCGATTACACTGGGCGGTGTGGTAGTGCCTGATATAAAAATTAAGATTAATAAGTCATTTTTCACTGTGGGACCAATCCTAGCCCTTAGTTCACGCTGAAGAAATAGAGACAGTTTCAAAAACTACTTTTCATTGACTTTCTAACAGTGTCAATCTGTTTGAGTTACAACGATTGCGTCACGTATTCGTACCAACATGTATTTAGCGATTTGTTCCGATCTTACTAAGTTGTATAGCTTTTAAAAGTGAAACGATTGACTGTGGGAATTAATTGAACTGTTTCTGGACTGTGACCTTATAAATGTGATAAATGAGCCAATTGAACTCCAAGAAATAACATTCTTTTTAACTCGACATGATTGCCGGAACTCAGCGATTACACTGGACCCTGTGGTAGCGCTTTATTTAAAAATTTCGATAAATAAGTAATTCTTTACTGTGGGACCAATCCTATCCGTTAGTTCACGCTGAAGAAATAGAGACAGTTTCAAAAACTACCTTTCATTGACTTTCAAACGGTGTCAATCCGTTTGACTTACAACGGTTGCTTCACATATTCGAACCAACATGTACTTAGCGATTTTTCCGGATATTACTAAGTTGTATCGCTTTTAAAAGTGAAACGATTGACTGTGGGACTTAATTGGATTGATTTTGGACTGTGATCTTATAAATGTGATAAATGAATCAATTGGACTCCAAGGAATGACAATCTTCTTAATTTGACATGATTGCCGGAACTCAGCGATTACACTGGACCCTGTGGTAGCGCTTCATTTAAAAGTTTCGATAAATAAGTCATTTTTTACTGTGGGACCAATCCTATCCGTTAGTTTACGCTGAAGAAATAGAGACAGTTTCAAAAACTACATTTCATTGTCTTTTTAACGGTGTCAATCCGTTTGAGTTACAACGGTTGCGTCACATATTCGTACTAACATGTATTTAGTGATTTTGTTCCGATATTACTAAGTTGTATCGCTTTTAACGGTGAACCGATTAACTGTGGGACTTAGTTCAACTGATTCTGGACTGTGACCTAATAAATGTGATAAATGAGCCAATTGGACTCCAAGGAATGACATTCTTCTTAATTTGACAGGATTAATAAAATTCAGCGATTACACTGGACCCTGTGGTAGCGCTTCATTTAAAAATTTAGATAAATAAGTCATTTTTTACTGTGGGACCAATCCTAGCCGTTAGTTCGCGCTGAAAAAACAGAGACAGTTTCAAAAACTACTTTTCATTGACTTTCTAACAGTGTCAATCCGTTTGAGTTACAACGATTGCGTCACGTATTCGTACCAACATGTATTTAGCGATTTGTTCCGATCTTACTAAGTTGTATAGCTTTTAAAAGTGAAACGATTGACTGTGGGAATTAATTGAACTGTTTCTGGACTGTGACCTTAAAAATGTGATAAATGAGCCAATTGAACTCCAAGAAATAACATTCTTTTTAACTCGACATGATTGCCGGAACTCAGCGATTACACTGGACCCTGTGGTAGCGCTTTATTTAAAAATTTGGATAAATAAGTACTTCTTTACTGTGGGACCAATTCTATCCGTTAGTTCACGCTGAAGAAATAGAGACAGTTTTAAAAACTACATTCCATTGACTTTCTAAAGGTGTCAATCCGTTTGACTTACAACGGTTGCTTCACATATTCGAACCAACATGTATTTAGCGATTTCTCCGGATATTACTAAGTTGTAACGCTTTTAAAAGTGAAACGATTGGCTGTGGGAATTAATTGAACTGTTTCTGGACTGTGACCTTATAAATGTGATAAATGAGCCAATTGAACTCCAAGAAATAACATTCTTTTTAACTCGACATGATTGCCGGAACTCAGCGATTACACTGGACCCTGTGGTAGCGCTTTATTTAAAAATTTCGATAAATAAGTAATTCTTTACTGTGGGACCAATCCTATCCGTTAGTTCACGCTGAAGAAATAGAGACAGTTTCAAAAACTACCTTTCATTGACTTTCTAACGGTGTCAATTCGTTTGAGTTAAAACGGTTGCGTCACATATTCGTACCAACATGTATTTAGTGATTTTGTTCCGATATAACTATGTTGTATCACTTTTAAAAGTGAAACGATTGACTGTGGGAATTAATTGAACTGTCTCTGGACTGTGACCTTATAAATGTGATAAATGAGCCAATTGAACTCCAAGAAATAACATTCTTTTTAACTCGACATGATTGCCGGAACTCAGCGATTACACTGGACCCTGTGGTAGCGCTTTATTTAAAAATTTCGATAAATAAGTAATTCTTTACTGTGGGACCAATCCTATCCGTTAGTTCACGCTGAAGAAATAGAGACAGTTTTAAAAACTACATTCCATTGACTTTCTAAGGGTGTCAATCCGTTTGACTTACAACGGTTGCTTCACATATTCGAACCAACATGTATTTAGCGATTTTTCCGGATATTACTAAGTTGTATCGCTTTTAAAAGTGAAACGATTGACTGTGGGACTTAATTGGACTGATTTTGGACTGTGATCTTTTAAATGTGATAAATGAGCCAATTGGACTCCAAGGAATGACAATCTTCTTAATTTGGCGTGATTGCCGGAACTCAGCGATTGCACTGGACCCTGTGGTAGCGCTTCATTTAAAAGTTTCGATAAATAAGTCATTTTTTACTGTGGGACCAATCCTATCCGTTAGTTCACGCTGAAGAAATAGAGACAGTTTCAAAAACTACATTTCATTGTCTTTTTAACAGTGTCAATCCGTTTGAGTTACAACGGTTGCTTCACATATTCGTATCAACATGTATTTAGCGATTTTTTCCGATCTTACTAAGTTGTATCGCTTTTAAAAGTGAAACGATTGACTGTGGGACTTAATTGGACTGATTTTGGACTGTGATCTTATAAATGTGATAAATGAGCCAATTGGACTCCAAGGAATGACAATCTTCTTAATTTGACATGATTGCCGGAACTCAGCGATTACACTGGACCCTGTGGTAGCGCTTTATTTAAAAATTTCGATAAATAAGTAATTCTTTACTGTGGGACCAATCCTATCCGTTAGTTCACGCTGAAGAAATAGAGACAGTTTCAAAAACTACCTTTCATTGACTTTCTAACGGTGTCAATCCGTTTGAGTTAAAACGGTTGCGTCACATATTCGTACCAACATGTATTTAGTGATTTTGTTCCGATATAACTATGTTGTATCACTTTTAAAAGTGAAACGATTGACTGTGGGAATTAATTGAACTGTCTCTGGACTGTGACCTTATAAATGTGATAAATGAGCCAATTGAACTCCAAGAAATAACATTCTTTTTAACTCGACATGATTGCCGGAACTCAGCGATTACACTGGACCCTGTGGTAGCGCTTTATTTAAAAATTTCGATAAATAAGTAATTCTTTACTGTGGGACCAATCCTATCCGTTAGTTCACGCTGAAGAAATAGAGACAGTTTTAAAAACTACATTCCATTGACTTTCTAAGGGTGTCAATCCGTTTAACTTACAACGGTTGCTTCACATATTCGAACCAACATGTATTTAGCAATTTTTCCGGATATTACTAAGTTGTATCGCTTTTAAAAGTGAAACGATTGACTGTAGGACTTAATTGGACTGATTTTGGACTGTGATCTTTTAAATGTGATAAATGAGCCAATTCGACTCCAAGGAATGACAATCTTTTTAATTTGACATGATTGCCGGAACTCAGCGATTACACTGGACCCTGTGGTAGCGCTTCATTTAAAAGTTTCGATAAATAAGTCATTTTTTACTGTGGGACCAATCCTATCCGTTAGTTCACGCTGAAGAAATAGAGACAGTTTCAAAAACTACATTTCATTGTCTTTTTAACAGTGTCAATCCGTTTGAGTTACAACGGTTGCTTCACATATTCGTATCAACATGTATTTAGCGATTTTTTCCGATCTTACTAAGTTGTATCGCTTTTAAAAGTGAAACGATTGACTGTGGGACTTAATTGGACTGATTTTGGACTGTGATCTTATAAATGTGATAAATGAGCCAATTGGACTCCAAGGAATGACAATCTTCTTAATTTGACATGATTGCCGGAACTCAGCGATTACACTGGGCACTGTGGTAGCGCTTTATTTAAAAATTTCGATAAATAAGTCATTTTTTACTGTGGTACCAATGCTAGCCGTTAGTTCGCGCTGAAGAAATAGAGACAGTTTCAAAAACTACCTTTCATTGACTTTCAAACGGTGTCAATCCGTTTGAGTTACAACGGTTGCTTCACATATTCGTACCAACATGTATTTAGCGATTTTTTCCGATCTTACTAAGTTGTATCGCTTTTAAAAGTGAAACAATTGACTGTGGGACTTAATTGAACTGATTCTGGACTGTGACCTGATAAATGTGATAAATGAGCCAATTGGACTCCAAGAAATAACATTCTTCTTAATTTGACAAGATTAATAAAATTCAGCGATTACACTGGGCGGTGTGGTAGTGCCTCATTTAAAAATTAAGATTAATAAGTCATTTTTCACTGTGGGACCAATCCTAGCCGTTAGTTCACGCTGAAGAAATAGAGACAGTTTCAAAAACTACATTTCATTGTCTTTTTAACGGTGGCAATCCGTTTGAGTTACAACGGTTGCTTCACATATTCGTACAAACATGTATTTAGTGATTTTGTTCCGATATTACTAAGTTGTATCGCTTTTAACGGTGAACCGATTAACTGTGGGACTTAGTTCAACTGATTCTGGACTGTGACCTGGTAAATGTGATAAATGAGCCAATTGGACTCCAAGGAATGACATTCTTCTTAATTTGACAAGATTAATAAAATTCAGCGATTACACTGGGCGGTGTGGTAGTGCCTCATTTAAAAATTAAGATTAATAAGTCATTTTTCACTGTGGGACCAATCCTAGCCGTTAGTTCACGCTGAAGAAATAGAGACAGTTTCAAAAACTACATTTCATTGTCTTTTTAACGGTGGCAATCCGTTTGAGTTACAACGGTTGCTTCACATATTCGTACCAACATGTATTTAGCGTTTTCTTCCGATATTACTAAGTTGTATCGCTTTTAAAAGTGAAACGATTGACTGTGGGATTTAATTGAACTGATTCTGGACTGTGATCTTATAAATGTGATAAATGAGCCAAATGGAATCCAAGAAATAACATTCTTTTTAACTCGACATGATTGCCGGAACTCAGCGATTACACTGGGCGCTGTGGTAGCGCTTCATTTAAAAATTTCGATAAATAAGTCATTTTTTACTGTGGGACTAATCCTAGCCGTTAGTTCGCGCTGAAGAAATAGAGACAGTTTCAAAAACTACCTTTCATTGACTTTCTAACGGTGTCAATCCGTTTGAGTTACAACGGTTGCTTCACATATTCGTACCCACATGTATTTAGCGTTTTTTCCGATCATACTAAGTTGTATCGCTTTTAAAAGTGAAACGATTGACTGTGGGACTTAATCGAACTGATTCTGGACTGTGACCTTATAAATGTTATAAATGAGCCAATTGGACTCCAAGAAATAACATTCTTTTTAACTCGACATAATTGCCGGAACTCAACGATTACACTGGACCCTGTGGTAGCGCTTTATTTAAAAATTTAGATAAATAAGTCACTTTTTACTGTGGGACCAATCCTATCCATTAGTTCACGCTAAAGAAATAGAGACAGTTTCAAAAACTACCTTTCATTGACTTTCTAACGGTGTCAATCCGTTTGAGTTACAACGGTTGCTTCACATATTCGTACCAACATGTATTTAGTGTTTTTTTCCGATATTACTAAGTTGTATCGCTTTTAAAAGTGAAACGATTGACTGTGAGATTTAATTGAACTGATTCTGGACTGTGATCTTATAAATGTGATAAATGAGCCAAATGGAATCCAAGAAATAACATTCTTTTTAACTCGACATGATTGCCGGAACTCATCGATTACACTGGGCGCTGTGGGAGCGCTTTATTTAAAAATTAAGATAAATAAGTCATTTTTTACTGTAGGACCAATCCTAGCCGTTAGTTCGCGCTGAAGAAGTAGAGACAGTTTCAAAAACTACATTTCATTGACTTTCTAACGGTGTCAATCCGTTTGAGTTACAACGGTTGCTTCACATATTCGTACCAACATGTATTTAGCGATTTTTTCCGATCTTACTAAGTTGTATCGCTTTTAAAAGTGAAACAATTGACTGTGGGAATTAATTGAACTGATTCTGGACTGTGACCTTATAAATGTGGTAAATGAGCCAATTGGACTCCAAGAAATAACATTCTTTTTAACTCGACATGATTGCCGGAACTCAACGATTACACTGGACCCTGTGGTAGCGCTTCATTTAAAAATTTAGATAAATAAGTCATTTTTTACTGTGGGACTAATCCTAGCCGTTAGTTCGCGCTGAAAAACAGAGACAGTTTTAAAAACTACTTTTCATTGACTTTCTAACGGTGTCAATCCGTTTGAGTTACAACGATTGCGTCACGTATTCGTACCAACATGTATTAAGTGTTTTTTTCGATATTACTAAGTGGTATCGCTTTTGAAAGTGAAACGATTGACTGTGGGACTTAATTGAACTGATTCTGGACTGTCATCTTATAAATTTGATAAATGAGCCAATTGGACTCCAAGAAATAACATTCTTTTTAACTCAACATGATTGCCGGAACTCAGCGATTACACCGGGCGCTGTGGGAGCACTTTATTTAAAAATTAATATAAATATCTCATTTTTTACTGTGGGGCCAATCCTAGCCGTTAGTTCGCGCTGAAGAAATAGAGACAGTTCCAAAAACTAGATTTCATTGACTTTCTAACGGTGTCAATCCGTTTGAGTTACAACGGTTGCGTCAAAGATTCACACTAACATGTATTGAGCGATTTCTTCCGGTATTACTAAGTTTTATCGCTTTTAAAAGTGAAACGATTGACTGTGGGACTTAATTGAACTGATTCTGGACTGTGACCTGCTAAATGTGATAAATGAGTCACTTGGTCTCCAAGGAATGACAATCTTCTTAATTTGACATGATTGCTGGAACTCAGCGATTACACTGGACCCTGTGGTAGCGCTTCATTTAAAAATTTCGATAAATAAGTCATTTTTTACTGTGGGACCAATCCTATCCGTTAGTTCACGCTGAAAAAATAGAGACAGTTTCAAAAACTACATTTCATTGTCTTTTTAACGGTGGCAATCCGTTTGAGTTACAACGGTTGCTTCACATATTCGTACCAACATGTATTTAGCGTTTTCTTCCGATATTACTAAGTTGTATCGCTTTTAAAAGTGAAACGATTGACTGTGGGATTTAATTGAACTGATTCTGGACTGTGATCTTATAAATGTGATAAATGAGCCAAATGGAATCCAAGAAATAACATTCTTTTTAACTCGACATGATTGCCGGAACTCAGCGATTACACTGGGCGCTGTGGTAGCGCTTCATTTAAAAATTTCGATAAATAAGTCATTTTTTACTGTGGGACTAATCCTAGCCGTTAGTTCGCGCTGAAGAAATAGAGACAGTTTCAAAAACTACCTTTCATTGACTTTCTAACGGTGTCAATCCGTTTGAGTTACAACGGTTGCTTCACATATTCGTACCCACATGTATTTAGCGTTTTTTCCGATCATACTAAGTTGTATCGCTTTTAAAAGTGAAACGATTGACTGTGGGACTTAATCGAACTGATTCTGGACTGTGACCTAATAAATGTTATAAATGAGCTAATTGGACTCCAAGAAATAACATTCTTTTTAACTCGACATAATTGCCGGAACTCAACGATTACACTGGACCCTGTGGTAGCGCTTTATTTAAAAATTTAGATAAATAAGTCACTTTTTACTGTGGGACCAATCCTATCCATTAGTTCACGCTAAAGAAATAGAGACAGTTTCAAAAACTACATTTCATTGACTTTCTAACGGTGTCAATCCGTTTGAGTTACAACGGTTGCTTCACATATTCGTACCAACATGTATTAAGTGTTTTTTTCGATATTACTAAGTGGTATCGCTTTTGAAAGTGAAACGATTGACTGTGGGACTTAATTGAACTGATTCTGGACTGTCATCTTATAAATTTGATAAATGAGCCAATTGGACTCCAAGAAATAACATTCTTTTTAACTCAACATGATTGCCGGAACTCAGCGATTACACCGGGCGCTGTGGGAGCACTTTATTTAAAAATTAATATAAATATCTCATTTTTTACTGTGGGGCCAATCCTAGCCGTTAGTTCGCGCTGAAGAAATAGAGACAGTTCCAAAAACTAGATTTCATTGACTTTCTAACGGTGTCAATCCGTTTGAGTTACAACGGTTGCGTCAAAGATTCATACTAACATGTATTGAGCGATTTCTTCCGGTATTACTAAGTTTTATCGCTTTTAAAAGTGAAACGATTGACTGTGGGACTTAATTGAACTGATTCTGGACTGTGACCTGCTAAATGTGATAAATGAGTCACTTGGTCTCCAAGGAATGACAATCTTCTTAATTTGACATGATTGCTGGAACTCAGCGATTACACTGGACCCTGTGGTAGCGCTTCATTTAAAAATTTCGATAAATAAGTCATTTTTTACTGTGGGACCAATCCTATCCGTTAGTTCACGCTGAAAAAATAGAGACAGTTTCAAAAACTACATTTCATTGTCTTTTTAACGGTGTCAATTCGTTTGAGTTACAACGGTTGCGTCAGATATTCGTACCAACATGTATTTTGTGATTTTGTTCCGATATTACTAAGTTTTATCGCTTTTAACGGTGAACCGATTGACTGTGGGACTTAGTTGAACTGATTCTGGACTGTAACCTGATAAATGTGATAAATGAGCCAATTGGACTCCAAGTAATGACATTCTTCTTAATTTTACATGATTGCTGGGACTCAACGATTACACTGGGCGGTGTGGTAACGGTTTATTTAAAAATTAAGATAAATAAGTCATTTTTTACTGTGGGACTAATCCTAGCCGTTAGTTCGCGCTGAAGAAACAGAGACAGTTTCAAAAACTACTTTTCATTGACTTTCTAACGGTGTCAATCCGTTTGAGTTACAACGATTGCGTCACGTATTCGTACCAACATGTATTAAGTGTTTTTTTCGATATTACTAAGTGGTATCGCTTTTGAAAGTGAAACGATTGACTGTGGGACTTAATTGAACCGATTCTGGACTGTCATCTTATAAATTTGATAAATGAGCCAATTGGACTCCAAGAAATAACATTCTTTTTAACTCAACATGATTGCCGGAACTCAGCGATTACACCGGGCGCTGTGGGAGCGCTTTATTTAAAAATTAATATAAATATCTCATTTTTTACTGTGGGGCCAATCCTAGCCGTTAGTTCACGCTGAAGAAATAGAGACAGTTTCAAAAACTACATTTCATTGTCTTTTTAACAGTGTCAATCCGTTTGAGTTACAACGGTTGCTTCACATATTCGTATCAACATGTATTTAGCGATTTTTTCCGATCTTACTAAGTTGTATCGCTTTTAAAAGTGAAACGATTGACTGTGGGACTTAATTGGACTGATTTTGGACTGTGATCTTATAAATGTGATAAATGAGCCAATTGGACTCCAAGGAATGACAATCTTCTTAATTTGACATGATTGCCGGAACTCAGCGATTACACTGGGCACTGTGGTAGCGCTTTATTTAAAAATTTCGATAAATAAGTCATTTTTTACTGTGGGACCAATCCTAGCCGTTAGTTCGCGCTGAAGAAATAGAGACAGTTTCAAAAACTACCTTTCATTGACTTTCAAACGGTGTCAATCCGTTTGAGTTACAACAGTTGCTTCACATATTCGTACCAACATGTATTTAGCGATTTTTTCCGATCTTACTAAGTTGTATCGCTTTTAAAAGTGAAACAATTGACTGTGGGACTTAATTGAACTGATTCTGGACTGTGACCTGATAAATGTGATAAATGAGCCAATTGGACTCCAAGAAATAACATTCTTTTTAACTCGACATGATTGCCGGAACTCAGCGATTACACTGGACCCTGTGGTAGCGCTTTATTTAAAAATTTCGATAAATAAGTAATTCTTTACTGTGGGACCAATCCTATCCGTTAGTTCACGCTGAAGAAATAGAGACAGTTTCAAAAACTACCTTTCATTGACTTTCTAACGGTGTCAACCCGTTTGAGTTACAACGGTTGCTTCACATATTCGTATCAACATGTATTTAGCGATTTTTTCCGATCTTACTAAGTTGTATCGCTTTTAAAAGTGAAACGATTGACTGTGGGACTTAATTGGACTGATTTTGGACTGTGATCTTATAAATGTGATAAATGAGCCAATTGGACTCCAAGGAATGACAATCTTCTTAATTTGACATGATTGCCGGAACTCAGCGATTACACTGGGCACTGTGGTAGCGCTTTATTTAACAATTTCGATAAATAATTCTTTTTTTACTGTGGGACCAATCCTAGCCGTTAGTTCGCGCTGAAGAAATAGAGACAGTTTCAAAAACTACCTTTCATTGACTTTCAAACGGTGTCAATCCGTTTGAGTTACAACGGTTGCTTCACATATTCGTACCAACATGTATTTAGCGATTTTTTCCGATCTTACTAAGTTGTATCGCTTTTAAAAGTGAAACAATTGACTGTGGGACTTAATTGAACTGATTCTGGACTGTGACCTGATAAATGTGATAAATGAGCCAATTGGACTCCAAGAAATAACATTCTTTTTAACTCGACATGATTGCCGGAACTCAACGATTACACTGGACCCTGTGGTAGCGCCTCATTTAAAAATTTAGATAAATAAGTCATTTTTTACCGTGGGACCAATCCTAGCCGTTAGTTCGCGCTGAAAAAACAGAGACAGATTCAAAAACTACTTTTCATTGACTTTCTAACAGTGTCAATCCGTTTGAGTTACAACGATTGCGTCACGTATTCGTACCAACATGTATTTAGCGATTTGTTCCGATCTTACTAAGTTGTATAGCTTTTAAAAGTGAAACGATTGACTGTGGGAATTAATTAAACTGTTTCTGGACTGCGACCTTATAAATGTGATAAATGAGCCAATTAAACGCCAAGAAATAACATTCTTCTTAATTTGACATGATTGCCGGAACTCAGCGATTACACTGGACCCTGTGGTAGCGCTTCATTTAAAAGTTTCGATAAATAAGTCATTTTTTACTGTGGGACCAATCCTATCCGTTAGTTCACGCTGAAGAAATAGAGACAGTTTTAAAAACTACATTCCATTGACTTTCTAAGGGTGTCAATCCGTTTGACTTACAACGGTTGCTTCACATGTTCGAACCAACATGTATTTAGCGATTTTTCCGGATATTACTAAGTTGTATCGTTTTAAAAAGTGAAACGATTGACTGTGGGACTTAATTGGACTGATTTTGGACTGTGATCTTATAAATGTGATAAATGAGCCAATTGGACTCCAAGGAATGACAATCTTCTTAATTTGACATGATTGCCGGAACTCAGCGATTACACTGGACCCTGTGGTAGCGCTTCATTTAAAAGTTTCGATAAATAAGTCATTTTTTACTGTGGGACCAATCCTATCCGTTAGTTCACGCTGAAGAAATAGGGACAGTTTCAAAAACTACATTTCATTGTCTTTTTAACGGTGTCAATCCGTTTGAGTTACAACGGTTGCGTCACATATTCGTACAAACATGTATTTAGTGATTTTGTTCCGATATTACTAAGTTGTATCGCTTTTAACGGTGAACCGATTAACTGTGGGACTTAGTTCAACTGATTCTGGACTGTGACCTGGTAAATGTGATAAATGAGCCAATTGGACTCCAAGGAATGACATTCTTCTTAATTTGACAAGATTAATAAAATTCAGCGATTACACTGGGCGGTGTGGTAGTGCCTCATTTAAAAATTAAGATTAATAAGTCATTTTTCACTGTGGGACCAATCCTAGCCGTTAGTTCACGCTGAAGAAATAGAGACAGTTTCAAAAACTACATTTCATTGTCTTTTTAACGGTGGCAATCCGTTTGAGTTACAACGGTTGCTTCACATATTCGTACCAACATGTATTTAGCGTTTTCTTCCGATATTACTAAGTTGTATCGCTTTTAAAAGTGAAACGATTGACTGTGGGATTTAATTGAACTGATTCTGGACTGTGATCTTATAAATGTGATAAATGAGCCAAATGGAATCCAAGAAATAACATTCTTTTTAACTCGACATGATTGCCGGAACTCAGCGATTACACTGGGCGCTGTGGTAGCGCTTCATTTAAAAATTTCGATAAATAAGTCATTTTTTACTGTGGGACTAATCCTAGCCGTTAGTTCGCGCTGAAGAAATAGAGACAGTTTCAAAACTACCTTTCATTGACTTTCTAACGGTGTCAATCCGTTTGAGTTACAACGGTTGCTTCACATATTCGTACCAACATGTATTTAGCGTTTTTTCCGATCATACTAAGTTGTATCGCTTTTAAAAGTGAAACGATTGACTGTGGGACTTAATCGAACTGATTCTGGACTGTGACCTTATAAATGTTATAAATGAGCCAATTGGACTCCAAGAAATAACATTCTTTTTAACTCGACATAATTGCCGGAACTCAACGATTACACTGGACCCTGTGGTAGCGCTTTATTTAAAAATTTAGATAAATAAGTCACTTTTTACTGTGGGACCAATCCTATCCATTAGTTCACGCTAAAGAAATAGAGACAGTTTCAAAAACTACCTTTCATTGACTTTCTAACGGTGTCAATCCGTTTGAGTTACAACGGTTGCTTCACATATTCGTACCAACATGTATTTAGCGTTTTTTTCCGATATTACTAAGTTGTATCGCTTTTAAAAGTGAAACGATTGACTGTGGGATTTAATTGAACTGATTCTGGACTGTGATCTTATAAATGTGATAAATGAGCCAAATGGAATCCAAGAAATAACATTCTTTTTAACTCGACATGATTGCCGGAACTCATCGATTACACTGGGCGCTGTGGGAGCGCTTTATTTAAAAATTAAGATAAATAAGTCATTTTTTACTGTAGGACCAATCCTAGCCGTTAGTTCGCGCTGAAGAAGTAGAGACAGTTTCAAAAACAACATTTCATTGACTTTCTAACGGTGTCAATCCGTTTGAGTTACAACGGTTGCTTCACATATTCGTACCAACATGTATTTAGCGATTTTTTCCGATCTTACTAAGTTGTATCGCTTTTAAAAGTGAAACAATTGACTGTGGGAATTAATTGAACTGATTCTGGACTGTGACCTTATAAATGTGGTAAATGAGCCAATTGGACTCCAAGAAATAACATTCTTTTTAACTCGACATGATTGCCGGAACTCAACGATTACACTGGACCCTGTGGTAGCGCTTCATTTAAAAATTTAGATAAATAAGTCATTTTTTACTGTGGGACTAATCCTAGCCGTTAGTTCGCGCTGAAGAAACAGAGACAGTTTCAAAAACTACTTTTCATTGACTTTCTAACGGTGTCAATCCGTTTGAGTTACAACGATTGCGTCACGTATTCGTACCAACAAGTATTAAGTGTTTTTTTCGATATTACTAAGTGGTATCGCTTTTGAAAGTGAAACGATTGACTGTGGGACTTAATTGAACTGATTCTGGACTGTCATCTTATAAATTTGATAAATGAGCCAATTGGACTCCAAGAAATAACATTCTTTTTAACTCAATATGATTGCCGGAACTCAGCGATTACACCGGGCGCTGTGGGAGCGCTTTATTTAAAAATTAATATAAATATCTCATTTTTTACTGTGGGGCCAATCCTAGCCGTTAGTTCGCGCTGAAGAAATAGAGACAGTTCCAAAAACTAGATTTCATTGACTTTCTAACGGTGTCAATCCGTTTGAGTTACAACGGTTGCGTCAAAGATTCATACTAACATGTATTTAGCGATTTCTTCCGGTATTACTAAGTTTTATCGCTTTTAAAAGTGAAACGATTGACTGTTGGACTTAATTGAACTGATTCTGGACTGTGACCTGCTAAATGTGATAAATGAGTCACTTGGTCTCCAAGGAATGACAATCTTCTTAATTTGACATGATTGCTGGAACTCAGCGATTACACTGGACCCTGTGGTAGCGCTTCATTTAAAAATTTCGATAAATAAGTCATTTTTTACTGTGGGACCAATCCTATCCGTTAGTTCACGCTGAAAAAATAGAGACAGTTTCAAAAACTACATTTCATTGTCTTTTTAACGGTGTCAATTCGTTTGAGCTACAACGGTTGCGTCAGATATTCGTACCAACATGTATTTTGTGATTTTGTTCCGATATTACTAAGTTTTATCGCTTTTAACGGTGAACCGATTGACTGTGGGACTTAGTTGAACTGATTCTGGACTGTAACCTGATAAATGTGATAAATGAGCCAATTGGACTCCAAGTAATGACATTCTTCTTAATTTTACATGATTGCTGGGACTCAACGATTACACTGGGCGGTGTGGTAACGGTTTATTTAAAAATTAAGATAAATAAGTCATTTTTTACTGTGGGACTAATCCTAGCCGTTAGTTCGCGCTGAAGAAACAGAGACAGTTTCAAAAACTACTTTTCATTGACTTTCTAACGGTGTCAATCCGTTTGAGTTACAACGATTGCGTCACGTATTCGTACCAACATGTATTAAGTGTTTTTTTCGATATTACTAAGTGGTATCGCTTTTGAAAGTGAAACGATTGACTGTGGGACTTAATTGAACCGATTCTGGACTATCATCTTATAAATTTGATAAATGAGCCAATTGGACTCCAAGAAATAACATTCTTTTTAACTCAACATGATTGCCGGAACTCAGCGATTACACCGGGCGCTGTGGAAGCGCTTTATTTAAAAATTAATATAAATATCTCATTTTTTACTGTGGGGCCAATCCTAGCCGTTAGTTCGCGCTGAAGAAATAGAGACAGTTCCAAAAACTAAATTTCATTGACTTTCTAACGGTGTCAATCCGTTTGAGTTTCAACGGTTGCGTCAAAGATTCATACTAACATGTATTTAGCGATTTCTTCCGGTATTACTAAGTTTTATCGCTTTTAAAAGTGAAACGATTGACTGTGGGACTTAATTGAACTGATTCTGGACTGTGACCTGCTAAATGTGATAAATGAGTCACTTGGTCTCCAAGGAATGACAATCTTCTAAATTTGACATGATTGCTGGAACTCAGCGATTACACTGGACCCTGTGGTAGCGCTTCATTTAAAAATTTCGATAAATAAGTCATTTTTTACTGTGGGACCAATCCTATCCGTTAGTTCACGCTGAAAAAATAGAGACAGTTTCAAAAACTACATTTCATTGTCTTTTTAACGGTGTCAATTCGTTTGAGTTACAACGGTTGCGTCAGATATTCGTACCAACATGTATTTTGTGATTTTGTTCCGATATTACTAAGTTTTATCGCTTTTAACGGTGAACCGATTGACTGTGGGACTTAGTTGAACTGATTCTGGACTGTAACCTGATAAATGTGATAAATGAGCCAATTGGACTCCAAGTAATGACATTCTTCTTAATTTCACATGATTGCTGGGACTCAACGATTACACTGGGCGGTGTGGTAACGGTTTATTTCAAAATTAAGATAAATAAGTCATTTTTTACTGTGGGACCAATCCTAGCAGTTAGTTCACGCTGAAGAAATAGAGACAGTTTCAAAAACTACATTTCATTGTCTTTTTAACGGTGTCAATCCGTTTGAGTTACAACGGTTGCGTCACATATTCGTACTAACATGTATTTAGTGATTTTGTTCCGATATTACTAAGTTGTATCGCTTTTAACGGTGAACCGATTAACTGTGGGACTTAGTTGAACTGATTCTGGACTGTGACCTGATAAATGTGATAAATGAGCCAATTGGACTCCAAGGAATGACATTCTTCTTAATTTCACAGGATTAATAAAATTCAGCGATTACACTGGACCCTGTGGTAGCGCTTCATTTAAAAATTTAGATAAATAAGTCATTTTTTACTGTGGGACCAATCCTAGCCGTTAGTTCGCGCCGAAAAAACAGAGACAGTTTCAAAAACTACTTTTCATTGACTTTCTAACAGTGTCAATCCGTTTGAGTTACAACGATTGCGTCACGTATTCGTACCAACATGTATTTAGCGATTTGTTCCGATCTTACTAAGTTGTATAGCTTTTAAAAGTGAAACGACTGACTGTGGGAATTAATTGAACTGTTTCTGGACTGTGACCTTATAAATGTGATAAATGAGCCAATTGAACTCCAAGAAATAACATTCTTTTTAACTCGACATGATTGCCGGAACTCAGCGATTACACTGGACCCTGTGGTAGCGCTTTATTTAAAAATTTCGATAAATAAGTAATTCTTTACTGTGGGACCAATCCTATCCGTTAGTTCACGCTTAAGAAATAGAGACAGTTTTAAAAACTACATTCCATTGACTTTCTAAGGGTGTCAATCCGTTTGACTTACAACGGTTGCTTCACATATTCGAACCAACATGTATTTAGCGATTTTTCCGGATATTACTGACTTGTATCGCTTTTAAAAGTGAAACGATTGACTGTGGGACTTAATTGGACTGAATTTGGACTGTGATCTTATAAATGTGATAAATGAGCCAATTGGACTCCAAGGAATGACAATCTTTTTAATTTGACATGATTGCCGGAACTCAGCGCTTACACTGGACCCTGTGGTAGCGCTTCATTCAAAAGTTTCGATAAATAAGTCATTTTTTACTGTGGGAACAATCCTATCCGTTAGTTCACGCTGAAGAAATAGAGACAGTTTCAAAAACTACATTTCATTGTCTTTTTAACGGTGTCAATCCGTTTGAGTTACAACGGTTGTGTCACATATTCGTACAAACATGTATTTAGTGATTTTGTTCCGATATTACTTAGTTGTATCGCTTTTAAGGGTGAATCGATTAACTGTGGGACTTAGTTCAACTGATTCTGGACTGTGACCTGATAAATGTGATAAATGAGCCAATTGCACTCCAAGGAATGACATTCTTCTTAATTTGACAGGATTAATAAAATTCAGCGATTACACTGGGCGGTGTGGTAGTGCCTCATTTAAAAATTAAGATTAATAAGTCATTTTTCACTGTGGGACCAATCCTAGCCGTTAGTTCACGCTGAAGAAATAGAGACAGTTTCAAAAACTACATTTCGTTGTCTTTTTAACGGTGGCAATCCGTTTGAGTTACAACGGTTGCGTCAACAATTTGTACCAACATGTATTTAGTGATTTTGTTCCGATATTACTAAGTTGTATCGCTTTTAAAAGTGAAACGATTGACTGTGGGACTTAATTGGACTGATTTTCGACTGTGATCTTATAAATGTGATAAATGAGCCAATTGGACTCCAAGGAATGACAATTTTCTTAATTTGACATGATTGCCGGAACTCAGCGATTACACTGGGCGCTGTGGTAGCGCTTTATTTAAAAATTTAGATAAATAAGTCACTTTTTACTGTGGGACCAATCCTATCCGTTAGTACACGCTGAAGAAATAGAGACAGTTTCAAAAACTACATTTCATTGTCTTTTTAACGGTGGCAATCCGTTTGAGTTACAACGGTTGCGTCACATATTCGTACCAAAATGTATTTAGTGATTTTGTTCCGATATTACTATGTTGTATCGCTTTTAACGGTGAACCGATTGACTGTGGGACTTAGTTGAACTGATTCTGGACTGTAACCTGATAAATGTGATAAATGAGCCAATTGGACTCCAAGGAATGACATTCTTCTTAATTTCACATGATTGCTGGGACTCAGCGATTACACTGGGCGGTGTGGTAGCGCTTTATTTAAAAATTAAGATAAATAAGTCATTTTTTACTGTGGGACCAATCCTAGCAGTTAGTTTACGCTGAAGAAATAGAGACAGTTTCAAAAACAACATTTCATTGTCTTTTTAACGGTGGCAATCCGTTTGAGTTACAACGGTTGCGTCACATATTCGTACCAACATGTATTTAGTGATTTTGTTCCGATATTACTAAGTTGTATCGCTTTTAACGGTGAACCGATTAACTGTGGGACTTAGTTGAAATGATTCTGGACTGTGACCTGATAAATGTGATAAATGAGCCAATGGAACTCCAAGAAATAACAATCTTTTTAACTCGACATAATTGCGGGAACTCAGCGATTACACTGGACCCTGTGGTAGCACTTCATTTACAAATTTCGATAAATAAGTCATTTTTTAATGTGGGACCAATCCTATCCGTTAGTTTACGCTGAAGAAATAGAGACAGTTTCAAAAACTACATTTCATTGTCTTTTTAACGGTGTCAATCCGTTTGAGTTACAACGGTTGCGTCACATATTCGTACCAACATGTATTTTGTGATTTTGTTCCGATATTACTAAGTTGTATCGCTTTTAACGGTGAACCGATTGACTGTGGGACTTAGTTGAACTGATTCTGGACTGTAACCTGATAAATGTGATAAATGAGCCAATTGGACTCCAAGGAATGACATTCTTCTTAATTTCACATGATTGCTGGGACTCAGCGATTACACTGGGCGGTGTGGTAGCGCTTTATTTAAAAATTAAGATAAATAAGTCATTTTTTACTGTGGGACCAATCCTAGCAGTTAGTTCACGCTGAAGAAATAGAGACAGTTTCAAAAACTACATTTCATTGTCTTTTTAACGGTGGCAATCCGTTTGAGTTACAACGGTTGCGTCACATATTCGTACCAAAATGTATTTAGTGATTTTGTTCCGATATTACTAAGTTGTATCGCTTTTAACGGTGAACCGATTGACTGTGGGACTTAGTTGAACTGATTCTGGACTGTAACCTGATAAATGTGATAAATGAGCCAATTGGACTCCAAGGAATGACATTCTTCTTAATTTCACATGATTGCTGGGACTCAGCGATTACACTGGGCGGTGTGGTAGCGCTTTATTTAAAAATTAAGATAAATAAGTCATTTTTTACTGTGGGACCAATCCTAGCAGTTAGTTTACGCTGAAGAAATAGAGACAGTTTCAAAAACTACATTTCATTGTCTTTTTAACGGCGGCATTCCGTTTGAGTTACAACATTGCGTCACATATTCGTACCAACATGTATTTAGTGATTTTGTTCCGATATTACTAAGTTGTATCGCTTTTAACGGTGAACCGATTAACTGTGGGACTTAGTTGAAATGATTCTGGACTGTGACCTGATAAATGTGATAAATGAGCCAATGGAACTCCAAGAAATAACAATCTTTTTAACTCGACATAATTGCGGGAACTCAGCGATTACACTGGACCCTGTGGTAGCACTTCATTTAAAAATTTCGATAAATAAGTCATTTTTTACTGTGGGACCAATCCTATCCGTTAGTTTACGCTGAAGAAATAGAGACAGTTTCAAAAACTATATTTTATTGTCTTTTTAACGGTATCAATCCGTTTGAGTTACAACGGTTGCGTCACATATTCGTACCAACATGTATTTAGTGATTTTGTTCCGATATTACTAAGTTGTATCGCTTTTAACGGTGAACCGATTAACTGTGGGACTTAGTTTAACTGATTCTGGACTGTGACCTGATAAATGTGATAAATGAGCCAATTGGACTCCAAGGAATGACATTCTTCTTAATTTGACAGGATTAATGAAACTCAGCGATTACACTGGGCGGTGTGGTAGTGCTTCATTTAAAAATTAAGATTAATAAGTCATTTTTTACTGTGTGACCAATCATAGCCGTTGTTTCAAAAACTACATTTCATTGTCTTTTGAACGGTGTCAATCCGTTTGAGTTACAACGGTTGCGTCACATATTCGTACCAACATGTATTTAGTGATTTTGTTCCGATATTACTAAGTTGTATCGCTTTTAACGGTGAACCGATTAACTGTGGGACTTAGTTCAACTGATTCTGGACTGTGACCTTATAAATGTGATAAATGAGCCAATTGGACTCCAAGGAATGACATTCTTCTTAATTTGACAGGATTAATGAAACTCAGCGATTACACTGGGCGGTGTGGTAGTGCTTCATTTAAAATTAAGATTAGAAAGTCATTTTTTACTGTGGGACCAATCATAGCCGTTAGTTCACGCTGAAGAAATAGAGACAGTTTCAAAAACTACATTTCATTGTCTTTATAAAGGCGGCAATCCGTTTGAGTTACAACGGTTGCGTCACATATTCGTACCAACATGTATTTAATGATTTTGTTACGATATAACTAAGTTGTATCGCTTTTAAAGGTGAAACGATTGACTGTGGAATTAATTGAACTGTTTCTGGACTGTGACCTTATAAATGTGATAAATGAGCCAATTCAACTCCAAGAAATAACATTCTTTTTAACTTGACATGATTGCCGGAATTCAGCGATTACACTGTACCTTGTGGTAGCGCTTTATTTAAACATTTCGATAAATAAGTAATTTTTTACTGTGGGAACAATCCTATCCGTTAGTTCACGCTGAAGAAATAGAGACAGTTTTAAAAACTACCTTTCATTGACTTTCTAACGGTGTCAATCCGTTTGACTTACAACGGTTGCTTCACATATTTGAACCAACATGTATTTAGCGATTTTTCCGATATTACTAAGTTGTATCGCTTTTAAAAGTGAAACAATTGACTGTGGGACTTAATTGAAATGATTCTGGACTGTGACCTGATAAATGTGATAAATGAGCCAATTGACTTCCAAGAAATAACATTCTTTTTAACTCGACATAATTGCCGGAACTCAGCGTTTACACTGGACACTGTGGTAGCGCTTCATTTAAAAATTTAGATAAATAAGTCATTTTTTACTATGGGACGAATCCTAGCCGTTAGTTCGCGCTGAAAAAACAGAGACAGTTTCAATAACTACTTTTCATTGACTTTCTAACAGTGTCAATCCGTTTGAGTTACAACGATTGCGTCACGTATTCGTACCAACATGTATTTAGCGATTTGTTCCGATCTTACTAAGTTGTATCGCTTTTAAAAGTGAAACGATTGACTGTGGGAATTAATTGAACTGTTTCTGGACTGTGACCTTATAAATGTGATAAATGAGCCAATTGAACTCCAAGAAATAACATTCTTTTTAACTCGACATGATTGCCGGAACTCAGCGATTACACTGGACCCTGTGGTAGCGCTTTATTTAAAAATTTCGATAAATAAGTAATTCTTTACTGTGGGACCAATCCTATCCGTTAGTTCACGCTGAAGAAATAGAGACAGTTTCAAAAACTACCTTTCATTGACTTTCTAACGGTGTCAACCCGTTTGAGTTACAACGGTTGCTTCACATATTCGTACCAACATGTATTTAGCGATTTTTTCCGATTTTACTAAGTTGTATCGCTTTTAAAAGTGAAACAATTGACTGTGGGACTTAATTGAACTGATTCTGGACTGTGAATTAATAAATGTGATAAATGAGCCAATTGGACTCCAAGAAGTAACATTCTTTTTAACTCGACATGATTGCCGGAACTCAGCGATTATACTGGGCGCTGTGGGAGCGCTTTATTTAAACATTAAGATAAATAAGTCATTTTTTACTGTGGGACCAATCCTAGCCGTTAGTTTGCGCTGAAGAAGTAGAGACAGTTTCAAAAACTACATTTCGTGGACTTTCTAACGGTGTCAATCCGTTTGAGTTACAACGGTTGCTTCACATATTCGTACCAACATGTATTTAGCGATTTTTTCCGATCTTACTAAGTTGTATCGCTTTTAACGGTGAACCGATTAACTGTGGGACTTAGTTTAACTGATTCTGGACTGTGACCTGATAAATGTGATAAATGAGCCAATTGGACTACAAGGAATGACATTCTTCTTCATTTGACAGGATTAATGAAACTCAGCGATTACACTGGGCGGTGTGGTAGTGCTTCATTTAAAAATTAAGATTAATAAGTCATTTTTTACTGTGGGACCAATCATAGCCGTTGTTTCAAAAGCTACATTTCATTGTCATTTTAACGGTGTCAATCCGTTTGAGTTACAACGGTTGCGTCACATATTCGTACCAACATGTATTTAGTGATTTTGTTCCGATATTACTAAGTTGTATCGCTTTTAACGGTGAACCGATTAACTGTGGGACTTAGTTCAACTGATTCTGAACTGTGACCTGATAAATGTGATAAATGAGCCAATTGGACTCCAAGGAATGACATTCTTCTTAATTTGACAGGATTAATGAAACTCAGCGATTACACTGGACCCTGTGGTAGCGCTTTATTTAAAAATTTCGATAAATAAGTAATTCTTTACTGTGGGACCAATCCTATCCGTTAGTTCACGCTGAAGAAATAGAGACAGTTTCAAAAACTACCTTTCATTGACTTTCTAACGGTGTCAACCCGTTTGAGTTACAACGGTTGCTTCACATATTCGTACCAACATGTATTTAGCGATTTTTTCCGATCTTACTAAGTTGTATCGCTTTTAAAAGTGAAACGATTGACTGTGGGAATTAATTGAACTGTTTCTGGACTGTGACCTTA
Organism: Hydractinia symbiolongicarpus; assembly: GCF_029227915.1. NCBI lineage: Eukaryota > Metazoa > Cnidaria > Hydrozoa > Anthoathecata > Hydractiniidae > Hydractinia > Hydractinia symbiolongicarpus. Next base: position 544,057 of record NC_079888.1, on the reverse strand, counting down.
TAAATGTGATAAATGAGCCAATTGAACTCCAAGAAATAACATTCTTTTTAACTCGACATGATTGCCGGAACTCAGCGATTACACTGGACCCTGTGGTAGCGCTTTATTTAAAAATTTCGATAAATAAGTAATTCTTTACTGTGGGACCAATCCTATCCGTTAGTTCACGCTGAAGAAATAGAGACAGTTTCAAAAACTACCTTTCATTGACTTTCTAACGGTGTCAACCCGTTTGAGTTACAACGGTTGCTTCACATATTCGTACCAACATGTATTTAGCGATTTTTTCCGATTTTACTAAGTTGTATCGCTTTTAAAAGTGAAACAATTGACTGTGGGACTTAATTGAACTGATTCTGGACTGTGAATTAATAAATGTGATAAATGAGCCAATTGGACTCCAAGAAGTAACATTCTTTTTAACTCGACATGATTGCCGGAACTCAGCGATTATACTGGGCGCTGTGGGAGCGCTTTATTTAAACATTAAGATAAATAAGTCATTTTTTACTGTGGGACCAATCCTAGCCGTTAGTTTGCGCTGAAGAAGTAGAGACAGTTTCAAAAACTACATTTCGTGGACTTTCTAACGGTGTCAATCCGTTTGAGTTACAACGGTTGCTTCACATATTCGTACCAACATGTATTTAGCGATTTTTTCCGATCTTACTAAGTTGTATCGCTTTTAACGGTGAACCGATTAACTGTGGGACTTAGTTTAACTGATTCTGGACTGTGACCTGATAAATGTGATAAATGAGCCAATTGGACTACAAGGAATGACATTCTTCTTCATTTGACAGGATTAATGAAACTCAGCGATTACACTGGGCGGTGTGGTAGTGCTTCATTTAAAAATTAAGATTAATAAGTCATTTTTTACTGTGGGACCAATCATAGCCGTTGTTTCAAAAGCTACATTTCATTGTCATTTTAACGGTGTCAATCCGTTTGAGTTACAACGGTTGCGTCACATATTCGTACCAACATGTATTTAGTGATTTTGTTCCGATATTACTAAGTTGTATCGCTTTTAACGGTGAACCGATTAACTGTGGGACTTAGTTCAACTGATTCTGAACTGTGACCTGATAAATGTGATAAATGAGCCAATTGGACTCCAAGGAATGACATTCTTCTTAATTTGACAGGATTAATGAAACTCAGCGATTACACTGGGCGGTGTGGTAGTGCTTCATTTAAAAATTAAGATTAATAAGTCATTTTTTACTGTGGGACCAATCATAGCCGTTAGTTCACGCTGAAAAAATAGAGACAGTTTCAAAAACTAGATTTCATTGACTTTTTAACGGTGTCAATCCGTTTGAGTTACAACGGTTGCGTCAAAGATTCATACCAACATGTATTTAGCGATTTCTTCCGGTATTACTAAGTTTTATCGCTTTTAAAAGTGAAACGATTGACTGTGGGACTTAGTTGAACTGATTCTGGACTGTGACCTGCTAAATGTGATAAATGAGTCACTTGGTCTCCAAGGAATGACAATCTTCTTAATTTGACATGATTGCCGGAACTCAGCGATTCCACTGGACCCTGTGGTAGCGCTTCATTTAAAAATTTCGATAAATAAGTCATTTTTTACTGTGGGACTAATCCTATCCGTTAGTTCACGCTGAAGAAATAGAGACAGTTTCAAAAACTACATTTCATTGTCTTTTTAACGGTGTCAATCCGTTTGAGTTACAACGGTTGCGTCACATATTCGTACCAACATGTATTTTGTGATTTTGTACCGATATTACTAAGTTGTATCGCTTTTAACGGTGAACCGATTGACTGTGGGACTTAGTTGAACTGATTCTGGACTGTAACCTGATAAATGTGATAAATGAGCCAATTGGACTCCAAGGAATGACATTCTTCTTAATTTCACATGATTGCTGGGACTCAGCGATTACACTGGGGGGTGTGGTAGCGCTTTATTTAAAAATTAAGATAAATAAGTCATTTTTTACTGTGGGACCAATCCTAGCAGTTAGTTCACGCTGAAGAAATAGAGACAGTTTCAAAAACCACATTTCATTGTCTTTTTAACGGTGGAAATCCGTTTGAGTTACAACGGTTGCGTCACATATTCGTACCAACATGTATTTAGTGATTTTGTTCCGATATTACTAAGTTGTATCGCTTTTAACGGTGAACCGATTGACTGTGGGACTTAGTTGAACTGATTCTGGACTGTAACCTGATAAATGTGATAAATGAGCCAATTGGACTCCAAGGAATGACATTCTTCTTAATTTCACATGATTGCTGGGACTCAGCCATTACACTGGGCGGTGTGGTAGCGCTTTATTTAAAAATTAAGATAAATAAGTCATTTTTTACTGTGGGACCAATCCTATGCGTTAGTTTACGCTGAAGAAATAGAGACAGTTTCAAAAACTATATTTCATTGTCTTTTTAACGGTGTCAATCCGTGTGAGTTACAACGGTTGCGTCACATATTCGTACCAACATGTATTTAGTGATTTTGTTCCGATATTACTAAGTTGTATCGCTTTTAACGGTGAACCGATTAACTGTGGGACTTAGTTCAACTGATTCTGGACTGTGACCTGATAAATGTGATAAATGAGCCAATTGGACTCCAAGGAATGACATTCTTCTTAATTTGACAGGATTAATGAAACTCGGCGATTACACTGGGCGGTGTGGTAGTGCTTCATTTAAAAATTAAGATTAATAAGTCATTTTTTACTGTGGGTCCAATCATAGCCGTTAGTTCACGCTGAAGAAATAGAGACAGTTTCAAAAACTACATTTCATTGTCTTTTTAAGGGCAGGAATCCGTTTGAGTTACAACGGTTGCGTCACATATTCGTACCAACATGTATTTAATGATTTTGTTACGATATAACTAAGTTGTATCGCTTTTAAAAGTGAAACGATTGACTGTGGAATTGATTGAACTGTTTCTGGACTGTGACCTTATAAATGTGATAAATGAGCCAATTGAACTCCAAGAAATAACATTCTTTTTAACTTGACATGATTGCCGGAATTCAGCGATTACACTGTACCCTGTGGTAGCGCTTTATTTAAACATTTCGATAAATAAGTCATTTTTTACTGTGGGAACAATCCTATCCGTTAGTTCACGCTGAAGAAATAGAGACAGTTTTAAAAACTACCTTTCATTGACTTTCTTACGGTGTCAATCCGTTTGACTTACAACGGTTGCTTCACATATTTGAACCAACATGTATTTAGCGATTTTTCCGATATTACTAAGTTGTATCGCTTTTAAAAGTGAAACAATTGACTGTGGGACTTAATTGAAATGATTCTGGACTGTGACCTGATAAATGTGATAAATAAGCCAATTGACTTCCAAGAAATAACATTCTTTTTAACTCGACATAATTGCCGGAACTCAGCGATTACACTGGACCCTGTGGTAGCGCTTCATTTAAAAATTTAGATAAATAAGTCATTTTTTACTATGGGACCAATCCTAGCCGTTAGTTTGCGCTGAAAAAACAGAGACAGTTTCAAAAACTACTTCTCATTGACTTTCTAACAGTGTCAATCCGTTTGAGTTACAACGATTGCGTCACGTATTCGTACCAACATGTATTTAGCGATTTGTTCCGATCTTACTAAGTTGTATCGCTTTTAAAAGTGAAACGATTGACTGTGGGAATTAATTGAACTGTTTCCGGACTGTGACCTTATAAATGTGATAAATGAGCCAATTGAACTCCAAGAAATAACATTCTTTTTAACTCGACATGATTGCCGGAACTCAGCGATTACACTGGACCCTGTGGCAGCGCTTTATTTAAAAATTTCGATAAATAAGTAATTCTTTACTGTGGGACCAATCCTATGCGTTAGTTTACGCTGAAGAAATAGAGACAGTTTCAAAAACTATATTTCATTGTCTTTTTAACGGTGTCAATCCGCGTGAGTTACAACGGTTGCGTCACATATTCGTACCAACATGTATTTAGTGATTTTGTTCCGATATTACTAAGTTGTATCGCTTTTAACGGTGAACCGATTAACTGTGGGACTTAGTTCAACTGATTCTGGACTGTGACCTGATAAATGTGATAAATGAGCCAATTGGACTCCAAGGAATGACATTCTTCTTAATTTGACAGGATTAATGAAACTCGGCGATTACACTGGGCGGTGTGGTAGTGCTTCATTTAAAAATTAAGATTAATAAGTCATTTTTTACTGTGGGTCCAATCATAGCCGTTAGTTCACGCTGAAGAAATAGAGACAGTTTCAAAAACTACATTTCATTGTCTCTTTAAGGGCAGGAATCCGTTTGAGTTACAACGGTTGCGTCACATATTCGTACCAACATGTATTTAATGATTTTGTTACGATATAACTAAGTTGTATCGCTTTTAAAAGTGAAACGATTGACTGTGGAATTGATTGAACTGTTTCTGGACTGTGACCTTATAAATGTGATAAATGAGCCAATTGAACTCCAAGAAATAACATTCTTTTTAACTTGACATGATTGCCGGAATTCAGCGATTACACTGTACCCTGTGGTAGCGCTTTATTTAAACATTTCGATAAATAAGTCATTTTTTACTGTGGGAACAATACTATCCGTTAGTTCACGCTGAAGAAATAGAGACAGTTTTAAAAACTACCTTTCATTGACTTTCTTACGGTGTCAATCCGTTTGACTTACAACGGTTGCTTCACATATTTGAACCAACATGTATTTAGCGATTTTTCCGATATTACTAAGTTGTATCGCTTTTAAAAGTGAAACAATTGACTGTGGGACTTAATTGAAATGATTCTGGACTGTGACCTGATAAATGTGATAAATAAGCCAATTGACTTCCAAGAAATAACATTCTTTTTAACTCGACATAATTGCCGGAACTCAGCGATTACACTGGACCCTGTGGTAGCGCTTCATTTAAAAATTTAGATAAATAAGTCATTTTTTACTATGGGACCAATCCTAGCCGTTAGTTTGCGCTGAAAAAACAGAGACAGTTTCAAAAACTACTTCTCATTGACTTTCTAACAGTGTCAATCCGTTTGAGTTACAACGATTGCGTCACGTATTCGTACCAACATGTATTTAGCGATTTGTTCCGATCTTACTAAGTTGTATCGCTTTTAAAAGTGAAACGATTGACTGTGGGAATTAATTGAACTGTTTCCGGACTGTGACCTTATAAATGTGATAAATGAGCCAATTGAACTCCAAGAAATAACATTCTTTTTAACTCGACATGATTGCCGGAACTCAGCGATTACACTGGACCCTGTGGCAGCGCTTTATTTAAAAATTTCGATAAATAAGTAATTCTTTACTGTGGGACCAATCCTATCCGTTAGTTCACGCTGAAGAAATAGAGACAGTTTCAAAAACTACCTTTCATTGACTTTCTAACGGTGTCAACCCGTTTGAGTTACAACGGTTGCTTCACATATTCGTACCAACATGTATTTAGCGATTTTTTCCGATCTTACTAAGTTGTATCGTTTTTAAAAGTGAAACAACTGACTGTGGGACTTAATTGAACTGATTCTGGACTGTGAATTAATAAATGTGATAAATGAGCCAATTGGACTCCAAGAAATAACATTCTTTTTAACTCGACATGATTGCCGGAACTCAGCGATTATCCTGGGCGCTGTGGGAGCGCTTTATTTAAATATTAAGATAAATAAGTCATTTTTTACTGTGGGACCAATCCTAGCCGTTAGTTCACGCTGAAAAAACAGAGACAGTTTCAAAAACTACTTCTCATTGACTTTCTAACAGTGTCAATCCGTTTGAGTTACAACGATTGCGTCACGTATTCGTACCAACATGTATTTAGCGATTTGTTCCGATCTTACTAAGTTGTATCGCTTTTAAAAGTGAAACGATTGACTGTGGGAATTAATTGAACTGTTTCCGGACTGTGACCTTATAAATGTGATAAATGAGCCAATTGAACTCCAAGAAATAACATTCTTTTTAACTCGACATGATTGCCGGAACTCAGCGATTACACTGGACCCTGTGGCAGCGCTTTATTTAAAAATTTCGATAAATAAGTAATTCTTTACTGTGGGACCAATCCTATCCGTTAGTTCACGCTGAAGAAATAGAGACAGTTTCAAAAACTACCTTTCATTGACTTTCTAACGGTGTCAACCCGTTTGAGTTACAACGGTTGCTTCACATATTCGTACCAACATGTATTTAGCGATTTTTTCCGATCTTACTAAGTTGTATCGTTTTTAAAAGTGAAACAACTGACTGTGGGACTTAATTGAACTGATTCTGGACTGTGAATTAATAAATGTGATAAATGAGCCAATTGGACTCCAAGAAATAACATTCTTTTTAACTCGACATGATTGCCGGAACTCAGCGATTATCCTGGGCGCTGTGGGAGCGCTTTATTTAAATATTAAGATAAATAAGTCATTTTTTACTGTGGGACCAATCCTAGCCGTTAGTTCGCGCTGAAGAAGTAGAGACAGTTTCAAAAACTACCTTTCATTGACTTTCTAACGGTGTCAATCCGTTTGAGTTACAACGGTTGCTTCACATATTCGTACCAACATGTATTTAGCGATTTTTTCCGATATTACTAAGTTGTATCGCTTTTAAAAGTGAAACGATTGACTGTGGGACTTAATTGAAATGATTCTGGACTGTGACCTGATAAATGTGATAAATGAGCCAATTGAACTCCAAGAAATAACATTCTTTTTAACTCGACATAATTGCCGGAACTCAGCGATTACACTGGACCCTGTGGTAGCGCTTCATTTAAAAATTTAGATAAATAAGTCATTTTTTACTATGGGACCAATCCTAGCCGTTAGTTCGCGCTGAAAAAACAGAGACAGTTTCAAAAACTACTTTTCATTGACTTTCTAACAGGGTCAATGCGTTTGAGTTACAACGATTGCGTCACGTATTCGTACCAACATGTATTTAGCGATTTGTTCCGATCTTACTAAGTTGTATCGCTTTTAAAAGTGAAACGATTGACTGTGGGAATTAATTGAACTGTTTCTGGACTGTGAACTTATAAATGTGATAAATGAGCCAATTGAACTCCAAGAAATAACATTCTTTTTAACTCGACATGATTGCCGGAACTCAGCGATTACACTGGGCGCTGTGGTAGGGCTTTATCTAAAAATTTAGATAAATAAGTAATTCTTTACTGTGGGACCAATCCTATCCGTTAGTTCACGCTGAAGAAATAGAGACAGTTTCAAAAACTACTTTTCATTGACTTTCTAACAGTGTCAATCCGTTTGAGTTACAACGATTGCGTCACGTATTCGTACCAACATGTATTTAGCGATTTGTTGCGATCTTACTAAGTTGTATCGCTTTTAAAAGTGAAACGATTGACTGTGGGAATTAATTGAACTGTTTCTGGAGTGTAACCTTATAAATGTGATAAATGAGCCAATTGAACTCCAAGAAATAACATTCTTTTTAACTCGACATGATTGCCGGAACTCAGCGATTACACTGGACCCTGTGGTAGCGCTTTATTTTAAAATTTCGATAAATAAGTAATTCTTTACTGTTGGACCAATCATATCCGTTATTTCACGCTGAAGAAATAGAGCCAGTTTCAAAAACTACCTTTCATTGACTTTCTAACGGTGTCAACCCGTTTGAGTTACAACGGTTGCTTCACATATTCGTACCAACATGTATTTAGCGATTTTTTCCGATCTTACTAAGTTGTATCCTTTTTAAAAGTGAAACAATTGACTGTGGGACTTAATTGAACTGATTCTGGACTGTGAATTAAAAAATGTGATAAATGAGCCAATTGGACTCCAAGAAATAACATTCTTTTTAACTCGACATAATTGCCGGAACTCAGCGATTACACTGGACCCTGTGGTAGCGCTTCATTTAAAAATTTAAATAAATAAGTCATTTTTTTGCTATGGGACCAATCCTAGCCGTTAGTTCGCGCTGAAAAAACAGAGACAGTTGCAAAAACTACTTTTCATTGACTTTCTAACAAGGTCAATGCGTTTGAGTTACAACGATTGCGTCACGTATTCGTACCAACATGTATTTAGCGATTTGTTCCGATCTTACTAAGTTTTATCGCTTTTAAAAGTGAAACGATTGACTGTGGGACTTAATTGAACTGATTCTGGACTGTGACCTGCTAAATGTGATAAATGAGTCACTTGGTCTCCAAGGAATGACAATCTTCTTAATTTGACATGATTGCCGGAACTCAGCGATTCCACTGGACCCTGTGGTAGCGCTTCATTTAAAAATTTCGATAAATAAGTAATTTTTTTCTGTGGGACTAATCCTATCCGTTAGTTCACGCTGAAGAAATAGAGACAGTTTCAAAAACTACATTTCATTGTCTTTTTAACGGTGTCAATCCGTTTGAGTTACAACGGTTGCGTCACATATTCGTACCAACATTTATTTTGTGATTTTGTACCGATATTACTAAGTTGTATCGCTTTTAACGGTGAACCGATTGACTGTGGGACTTAGTTGAACTGATTCTGGACTGTAACCTGATAAATGTGATAAATGAGCCAATTGGACTCCAAGGAATGACATTCTTCTTAATTTCACATGATTGCTGGGACTCAGCGATTACACTTGGCGGTGTGGTAGCGCTTTATTTAAAAATTAAGATAAATAAGTCATTTTTTACTGTGGGACCAATCCTAGCAGTTAGTTCACGCTGAAGAAATAGAGACAGTTTCAAAAACCACATTTCATTGTCTTTTTAACGGTGGAAATCCGTTTGAGTTACAACGGTTGCGTCACATATTCGTACCAACATGTATTTAGTGATTTTGTTCCGATATTACTAAGTTGTATCGCTTTTAACGGTGAACCGATTGACTGTGGGACTTAGTTGAACTGATTCTGGAGTGTAACCTGATAAATGTGATAAATGAGCCAATTGGACTCCAAGGAATGACATTCTTCTTAATTTCACATGATTGCTGGGACTCAGCCATTACACTGGGCGGTGTGGTAGCGCTTTATTTAAAAATTAAGATAAATAAGTCATTTTTTACTGTGGGACCAATCCTATGCGTTAGTTTACGCTGAAGAAATAGAGACAGTTTCAAAAACTATATTTCATTGTCTTTTTAACGGTGTCAATCCGTGTGAGTTACAACGGTTGCGTCACATATTCGTACCAACATGTATTTAGTGATTTTGTTCCGATATTACTAAGTTGTATCGCTTTTAACGGTGAACCGATTAACTGTGGGACTTAGTTCAACTGATTCTGGACTGTGACCTGATAAATGTGATAAATGAGCCAATTGGACTCCAAGGAATGACATTCTTCTTAATTTGACAGGATTAATGAAACTCGGCGATTACACTGGGCGGTGTGGTAGTGCTTCATTTAAAAATTAAGATTAATAAGTCATTTTTTACTGTGGGTCCAATCATAGCCGTTAGTTCACGCTGAAGAAATAGAGACAGTTTCAAAAACTACATTTCATTGTCTTTTTAAGGGCAGGAATCCGTTTGAGTTACAACGGTTGCGTCACATATTCGTACCAACATGTATTTAATGATTTTGTTACGATATAACTAAGTTGTATCGCTTTTAAAAGTGAAACGATTGACTGTGGAATTGATTGAACTGTTTCTGGACTGTGACCTTATAAATGTGATAAATGAGCCAATTGAACTCCAAGAAATAACATTCTTTTTAACTTGACATGATTGCCGGAATTCAGCGATTACACTGTACCCTGTGGTAGCGCTTTATTTAAACATTTCGATAAATAAGTCATTTTTTACTGTGGGAACAATCCTATCCGTTAGTTCACGCTGAAGAAATAGAGACAGTTTTAAAAACTACCTTTCATTGACTTTCTTACGGTGTCAATCCGTTTGACTTACAACGGTTGCTTCACATATTTGAACCAACATGTATTTAGCGATTTTTCCGATATTACTAAGTTGTATCGCTTTTAAAAGTGAAACAATTGACTGTGGGACTTAATTGAAATGATTCTGGACTGTGACCTGATAAATGTGATAAATAAGCCAATTGACTTCCAAGAAATAACATTCTTTTTAACTCGACATAATTGCCGGAACTCAGCGATTACACTGGACCCTGTGGTAGCGCTTCATTTAAAAATTTAGATAAATAAGTCATTTTTTACTATGGGACCAATCCTAGCCGTTAGTTTGCGCTGAAAAAACAGAGACAGTTTCAAAAACTACTTCTCATTGACTTTCTAACAGTGTCAATCCGTTTGAGTTGCAACGATTGCGTCACGTATTCGTACCAACATGTATTTAGCGATTTGTTCCGATCTTACTAAGTTGTATCGCTTTTAAAAGTGAAACGATTGACTGTGGGAATTAATTGAACTGTTTCCGGACTGTGACCTTATATATGTGATAAATGAGCCAATTGAACTCCAAGAAATAACATTCTTTTTAACTCGACATGATTGCCGGAACTCAGCGATTACACTGGACCCTGTGGCAGCGCTTTATTTAAAAATTTCGATAAATAAGTAATTCTTTACTGTGGGACCAATCCTATCCGTTAGTTCACGCTGAAGAAATAGAGACAGTTTCAAAAACTACCTTTCATTGACTTTCTAACGGTGTCAACCCGTTTGAGTTACAACGGTTGCTTCACATATTCGTACCAACATGTATTTAGCGATTTTTTCCGATCTTACTAAGTTGTATCGTTTTTAAAAGTGAAACAACTGACTGTGGGACTTAATTGAACTGATTCTGGACTGTGAATTAATAAATGTGATAAATGAGCCAATTGGACTCCAAGAAATAACATTCTTTTTAACTCGACATGATTGCCGGAACTCAGCGATTATCCTGGGCGCTGTGGGAGCGCTTTAATTAAATATTAAGATAAATAAGTCATTTTTTACTGTGGGACCAATCCTAGCCGTTAGTTCGCGCTGAAGAAGTAGAGACAGTTTCAAAAACTACCTTTCATTGACTTTCTAACGGTGTCAATCCGTTTGAGTTACAACGGTTGCTTCACATATTCGTACCAACATGTATTTAGCGATTTTTTCCGATATTACTAAGTTGTATCGCTTTTAAAAGTGAAACGATTGACTGTGGGACTTAATTGAAATGATTCTGGACTGTGACCTGATAAATGTGATAAATGAGCCAATTGAACTCCAAGAAATAACATTCTTTTTAACTCGACATAATTGCCGGAACTCAGCGATTACACTGGACCCTGTGGGAGCGCTTTATTTAAATATTAAGATAAATAAGTCATTTTTTACTGTGGGACCAATCCTAGCCGTTAGTTCGCGCTGAAGAAGTAGAGACAGTTTCAAAAACTACCTTTCATTGACTTTCTAACGGTGTCAATCCGTTTGAGTTACAACGGTTGCTTCACATATTCGTACCAACATGTATTTAGCGATTTTTTCCGATATTACTAAGTTGTATCGCTTTTAAAAGTGAAACGATTGACTGTGGGACTTAATTGAAATGATTCTGGACTGTGACCTGATAAATGTGATAAATGAGCCAATTGAACTCCAAGAAATAACATTCTTTTTAACTCGACATAATTGCCGGAACTCAGCGATTACACTGGACCCTGTGGTAGCGCTTCATTTAAAAATTTAGATAAATAAGTCATTTTTTACTATGGGACCAATCCTAGCCGTTAGTTCGCGCTGAAAAAACAGAGACAGTTTCAAAAACTACTTTTCATTGACTTTCTAACAGGGTCAATGCGTTTGAGTTACAACGATTGCGTCACGTATTCGTACCAACATGTATTTAGCGATTTGTTCCGATCTTACTAAGTTGTATCGCTTTTAAAAGTGAAACGATTGACTGTGGGAATTAATTGAACTGTTTCTGGACTGTGAACTTATAAATGTGATAAATGAGCCAATTGAACTCCAAGAAATAACATTCTTTTTAACTCGACATGATTGCCGGAACTCAGCGATTACACTGGGCGCTGTGGTAGGGCTTCACTTAAAAATTTAGATAAATAAGTAATTCTTTACTGTGGGACCAATCCTATCCGTTAGTTCACGCTGAAGAAATAGAGACAGTTTCAAAAACTACTTTTCATTGACTTTCTAACAGTGTCAATCCGTTTGAGTTACAACGATTGCGTCACGTATTCGTACCAACATGTATTTAGCGATTTGTTGCGATCTTACTAAGTTGTATCGCTTTTAAAAGTGAAACGATTGACTGTGGGAATTAATTGAACTGTTTCTGGACTGTGACCTTATAAATGTGATAAATGAGCCAATTGAACTCCAAGAAATAACATTCTTTTTAACTCGACATGATTGCCGGAACTCAGCAATTACACTGGGCGCTGTGGTAGCGCTTCATTTAAAAATTTAGATAAATATGTCATTTTTTACTGTGGGACCAATCCTAACCGTTAGTTCGCGCTGAAGAAATAGAGACAGTTTCAAAAACTACCTTTCATTGACTTTCTAACGGTGTCAATCCGTTTGAGTTACAACGGTTGCTTCACATAATCGTACCAACATGTATTTAGCGTTTTTTTCGATCTTACTAAGTTGTATCGCTTTTAAAAGTGAAACGATTGACTGTGGGAATTAATTGAACTGTTTCTGGACTTTGACCTTATAAATGCGATAAATGAGCCAATTGAACTCCAAAAATAACATTCTTTTTAACTCGACATGATTGCCGGAACTCAGCGATTACACTGGGCGCTGTGGTAGCGCTTTATATAAAAATTAAGATAAATAAGTCATTTCTTACTGTGGAACCAATCCTAGCTGTTACTTCGCGCTGAAGAAATAGAGACAGTTTCATAAACTACATTTCATTGACTTTTTAACGGTGTCAATCCGTTTGAGTTACAACTGTTGCGTCACATATTTGTACCAACATGTGTGTATTGATTTTGTTCCGATATTACTAAGTTGTATTGCTTTTAACGGTGAACCGATTGACTGTGGGACTTAGTTGAACTGAGTTTGGACTGTGACCTGATAAAGGTGATAAATGAGATAATTGGACTCCAAGGAATGACAATCTTGTTAATTTGACAAGATTGCTGGAACTCAGCGATTACATTGGACCCTGCGGTAGCGCTTCATTTAAAAATTTCGATAAATAAGTCATTTTTTACTGTGGGAACAATCCTATCCGTTAGTTCACGCTGAAGAAATAGAGACAGTTTTAAAAACTACCTTTCATTGACTTTCTTACGGTGTCAATCCGTTTGACTTACAACGGTTGCTTCACATATTTGAACCAACATATATTTAGCGATTTTTCCGATATTACTGAGTTGTATCGCTTTTAAAAGTGAAACAATTGACTGTGGGACTTAATTGAAATGATTCTGGACTGTGACCTGATAAATGTGATAAATGAGCCAATTGACTTCCAAGAAATAACATTCTTTTTAACTCGACATAATTGCCGGAACTCAGCGATTACACTGGACCCTGTGGTAGCGCTTCATTTAAAAATTTAGATAAATAAGTCATTTTTTACTATGGGACCAATCCTAGCCGTTAGTTTGCGCTGAAAAAACAGAGACAGTTTCAAAAACTACTTTTCATTGACTTTCTAACAGTGTCAATCCGTTTGAGTTACAACGATTGCGTCACGTATTCGTACCAACATGTATTTAGCGATTTGTTCCGATCTTACTAAGTTGTATCGCTTTTAAAAGTGAAACGATTGACTGTGGGAATTAATTGAACTGTTTCTGGACTGTGACCTTATAAATGTGATAAATGAGCCAATTGAACTCCAAGAAATAACATTCTTTTTAACTCGACATGATTGCCGGAACTCAGCGATTACACTGGACCCTGTGGCAGCGCTTTATTTAAAAATTTCGATAAATAAGTAATTCTTTACTGTGGGACCAATCCTATCCGTTAGTTCACGCTTAAGAAATAGAGACAGTTTCAAAAACTACCTTTCATTGACTTTCTAACGGTGTCAACCCGTTTGAGTTACAACGGTTGCTTCACATATTCGTACCAACATGTATTTAGCGATTTTTTCCGATCTTACTAAGTTGTATCGTTTTTAAAAGTGAAACAACTGACTGTGGGACTTAATTGAACTGAATCTGGACTGTGAATTAATAAATGTGATAAATGAGCCAATTGGACTCCAAGAAATAACATTCTTTTTAACTCGACATGATTGCCGGAACTCAGCGATTATACTGGGCGCTGTGGGAGCGCTTTATTTAAATATTAAGATAAATAAGTCATTTTTTACTGTGGGACCAATCCTAGCCGTTAGTTCGCGCTGAAGAAGTAGAGACAGTTTCAAAAACTACCTTTCATTGACTTTCTAACGGTGTCAATCCGTTTGAGTTACAACGGTTGCTTCACATATTCGTACCAACATGTATTTAGCGATTTTTTCCGATATTACTAAGTTGTATCGCTTTTAAAAGTGAAACGATTGACTGTGGGACTTAATTGAAATGATTCTGGACTGTGACCTGATAAATGTGATAAATGAGCCAATTGGACTCCAAGAAATAACATTCTTTTTAACTCGACATAATTGCCGGAACTCAGCGATTACACTGGACCCTGTGGTAGCGCTTCATTTAAAAATTTAGATAAATAAGTCATTTTTTACTATGGGACCAATCCTAGCCGTTAGTTTGCGCTGAAAAAACAGAGACAGTTTCAAAAACTACTTCTCATTGACTTTCTAACAGTGTCAATCCGTTTGAGTTGCAACGATTGCGTCACGTATTCGTACCAACATGTATTTAGCGATTTGTTCCGATCTTACTAAGTTGTATCGCTTTTAAAAGTGAAACGATTGACTGTGGGAATTAATTGAACTGTTTCCGGACTGTGACCTTATATATGTGATAAATGAGCCAATTGAACTCCAAGAAATAACATTCTTTTTAACTCGACATGATTGCCGGAACTCAGCGATTACACTGGACCCTGTGGCAGCGCTTTATTTAAAAATTTCGATAAATAAGTAATTCTTTACTGTGGGACCAATCCTATCCGTTAGTTCACGCTGAAGAAATAGAGACAGTTTCAAAAACTACCTTTCATTGACTTTCTAACGGTGTCAACCCGTTTGAGTTACAACGGTTGCTTCACATATTCGTACCAACATGTATTTAGCGATTTTTTCCGATCTTACTAAGTTGTATCGTTTTTAAAAGTGAAACAACTGACTGTGGGACTTAATTGAACTGATTCTGGACTGTGAATTAATAAATGTGATAAATGAGCCAATTGGACTCCAAGAAATAACATTCTTTTTAACTCGACATGATTGCCGGAACTCAGCGATTATCCTGGGCGCTGTGGGAGCGCTTTAATTAAATATTAAGATAAATAAGTCATTTTTTACTGTGGGACCAATCCTAGCCGTTAGTTCGCGCTGAAGAAGTAGAGACAGTTTCAAAAACTACCTTTCATTGACTTTCTAACGGTGTCAATCCGTTTGAGTTACAACGGTTGCTTCACATATTCGTACCAACATGTATTTAGCGATTTTTTCCGATATTACTAAGTTGTATCGCTTTTAAAAGTGAAACGATTGACTGTGGGACTTAATTGAAATGATTCTGGACTGTGACCTGATAAATGTGATAAATGAGCCAATTGAACTCCAAGAAATAACATTCTTTTTAACTCGACATAATTGCCGGAACTCAGCGATTACACTGGACCCTGTGGGAGCGCTTTATTTAAATATTAAGATAAATAAGTCATTTTTTACTGTGGGACCAATCCTAGCCGTTAGTTCGCGCTGAAGAAGTAGAGACAGTTTCAAAAACTACCTTTCATTGACTTTCTAACGGTGTCAATCCGTTTGAGTTACAACGGTTGCTTCACATATTCGTACCAACATGTATTTAGCGATTTTTTCCGATATTACTAAGTTGTATCGCTTTTAAAAGTGAAACGATTGACTGTGGGACTTAATTGAAATGATTCTGGACTGTGACCTGATAAATGTGATAAATGAGCCAATTGAACTCCAAGAAATAACATTCTTTTTAACTCGACATAATTGCCGGAACTCAGCGATTACACTGGACCCTGTGGTAGCGCTTCATTTAAAAATTTAGATAAATAAGTCATTTTTTACTATGGGACCAATCCTAGCCGTTAGTTCGCGCTGAAAAAACAGAGACAGTTTCAAAAACTACTTTTCATTGACTTTCTAACAGGGTCAATGCGTTTGAGTTACAACGATTGCGTCACGTATTCGTACCAACATGCATTTAGCGATTTGTTCCGATCTTACTAAGTTGTATCGCTTTTAAAAGTGAAACGATTGACTGTGGGAATTAATTGAACTGTTTCTGGACTGTGAACTTATAAATGTGATAAATGAGCCAATTGAACTCCAAGAAATAACATTCTTTTTAACTCGACATGATTGCCGGAACTCAGCGATTACACTGGGCGCTGTGGTAGGGCTTCATTTAAAAATTTAGATAAATAAGTAATTCTTTACTGTGGGACCAATCCTATCCGTTAGTTCACGCTGAAGAAATAGAGACAGTTTCAAAAACTACTTTTCATTGACTTTCTAACAGTGTCAATCCGTTTGAGTTACAACGATTGCGTCACGTATTCGTACCAACATGTATTTAGCGATTTGTTGCGATCTTACTAAGTTGTATCGCTTTTAAAAGTGAAACGATTGACTGTGGGAATTAATTGAACTGTTTCTGGACTGTGACCTTATAAATGTGATAAATGAGCCAATTGAACTCCAAGAAATAACATTCTTTTTAACTCGACATGATTGCCGGAACTCAGCAATTACACTGGGCGCTGTGGTAGCGCTTCATTTAAAAATTTAGATAAATATGTCATTTTTTACTGTGGGACCAATCCTAACCGTTAGTTCGCGCTGAAGAAATAGAGACAGTTTCAAAAACTACCTTTCATTGACTTTCTAACGGTGTCAATCCGTTTGAGTTACAACGGTTGCTTCACATAATCGTACCAACATGTATTTAGCGTTTTTTTCGATCTTACTAAGTTGTATCGCTTTTAAAAGTGAAACGATTGACTGTGGGAATTAATTGAACTGTTTCTGGACTTTGACCTTATAAATGCGATAAATGAGCCAATTGAACTCCAAAAATAACATTCTTTTTAACTCGACATGATTGCCGGAACTCAGCGATTACACTGGGCGCTGTGGTAGCGCTTTATATAAAAATTAAGATAAATAAGTCATTTCTTACTGTGGAACCAATCCTAGCTGTTACTTCGCGCTGAAGAAATAGAGACAGTTTCATAAACTACATTTCATTGACTTTTTAACGGTGTCAATCCGTTTGAGTTACAACTGTTGCGTCACATATTTGTACCAACATGTGTGTATTGATTTTGTTCCGATATTACTAAGTTGTATTGCTTTTAACGGTGAACCGATTGACTGTGGGACTTAGTTGAACTGAGTTTGGACTGTGACCTGATAAAGGTGATAAATGAGATAATTGGACTCCAAGGAATGACAATCTTGTTAATTTGACAAGATTGCTGGAACTCAGCGATTACACTGGACCCTGCGGTAGCGCTTCATTTAAAAATTTCGATAAATAAGTCATTTTTTACTGTGGGAACAATCCTATCCGTTAGTTCACGCTGAAGAAATAGAGACAGTTTTAAAAACTACCTTTCATTGACTTTCTTACGGTGTCAATCCGTTTGACTTACAACGGTTGCTTCACATATTTGAACCAACATATATTTAGCGATTTTTCCGATATTACTGAGTTGTATCGCTTTTAAAAGTGAAACAATTGACTGTGGGACTTAATTGAAATGATTCTGGACTGTGACCTGATAAATGTGATAAATGAGCCAATTGACTTCCAAGAAATAACATTCTTTTTAACTCGACATAATTGCCGGAACTCAGCGATTACACTGGACCCTGTGGTAGCGCTTCATTTAAAAATTTAGATAAATAAGTCATTTTTTACTATGGGACCAATCCTAGCCGTTAGTTTGCGCTGAAAAAACAGAGACAGTTTCAAAAACTACTTTTCATTGACTTTCTAACAGTGTCAATCCGTTTGAGTTACAACGATTGCGTCACGTATTCGTACCAACATGTATTTAGCGATTTGTTCCGATCTTACTAAGTTGTATCGCTTTTAAAAGTGAAACGATTGACTGTGGGAATTAATTGAACTGTTTCTGGACTGTGACCTTATAAATGTGATAAATGAGCCAATTGAACTCCAAGAAATAACATTCTTTTTAACTCGACATGATTGCCGGAACTCAGCGATTACACTGGACCCTGTGGCAGCGCTTTATTTAAAAATTTCGATAAATAAGTAATTCTTTACTGTGGGACCAATCCTATCCGTTAGTTCACGCTTAAGAAATAGAGACAGTTTCAAAAACTACCTTTCATTGACTTTCTAACGGTGTCAACCCGTTTGAGTTACAACGGTTGCTTCACATATTCGTACCAACATGTATTTAGCGATTTTTTCCGATCTTACTAAGTTGTATCGTTTTTAAAAGTGAAACAACTGACTGTGGGACTTAATTGAACTGATTCTGGACTGTGAATTAATAAATGTGATAAATGAGCCAATTGGACTCCAAGAAATAACATTCTTTTTAACTCGACATGATTGCCGGAACTCAGCGATTATACTGGGCGCTGTGGGAGCGCTTTATTTAAATATTAAGATAAATAAGTCATTTTTTACTGTGGGACCAATCCTAGCCGTTAGTTCGCGCTGAAGAAGTAGAGACAGTTTCAAAAACTACCTTTCATTGACTTTCTAACGGTGTCAATCCGTTTGAGTTACAACGGTTGCTTCACATATTCGTACCAACATGTATTTAGCGATTTTTTCCGATATTACTAAGTTGTATCGCTTTTAAAAGTGAAACGATTGACTGTGGGACTTAATTGAAATGATTCTGGACTGTGACCTGATAAATGTGATAAATGAGCCAATTGGACTCCAAGAAATAACATTCTTTTTAACTCGACATAATTGCCGGAACTCAGCGATTACACTGGACCCTGTGGTAGCGCTTCATTTAAAAATTTAGATAAATAAGTCATTTTTTACTATGGGACCAATCCTAGCCGTTAGTTCGCGCTGAAAAAACAGAGACAGTTTCAAGAACTACTTTTCATTGACTTTCTAACAGGGTCAATGCGTTTGAGTTACAACGATTGCGTCACGTATTCGTACCAACATGTATTTAGCGATTTGTTCCGATCTTACTAAGTTGTATCGCTTTAAAAAGTGAAACGATTGACTGTGGGAATTAATTGAACTGTTTCTGGACTGTGAACTTATAAATGTGATAAATGAGCCAATTGGACTCCAAGAAACAACATTCTTTTTAACTCGACATGATTGCTGGAACTCAACGATTACACTGGACCCTGTGGTAGCGCTTTATTTAAAAGTTTAGATAAATAAGTCATTTTTTACTGTGGGACCAATCCTAGCCGTTAGTTCGCGCTGAAGAAGTAGAGACAGTTTCAAAAACTACATTTCGTTGACTTTCTAACGGTGTCAATCCGTTTGAGTTACAACGCTTGCTTCACATATTCGTACCAACATGTATTTAGCGATTTTTTCCGATCTTACTAAGTTGTATCGCTTTTAAAAGTGAAACAATTGACTGTGGGACTTAATTGAACTGATTCTGGACTGTGACCTTATAAATTTGATAAATGAGCCAATTGGACTCCAAGAAATAACATTCTTTTTAACTCGACATGATTGCCGGAACTCAGCGATTACACTGGGCGCTGTGGGAGCGCTTTATTTAAAAATTAAGATAAATAAGTCATTTTTTACTGTAGGACCAATCCTAGCCGTTAGTTCGCGCTGAAGAAGTAGAGACAGTTTCAAAAACTACATTTCATTGAGTTTCTAACAGTGTCAATCCGTTTGAGTTACAACAGTTGCTTCACATATTCGTACCAACATGGATTTAGCGATTTTTTCCGATATTACTAAGTTGTATCGCTTTTAAAAGTGAAAAAATTGACTGTGGGACTTAATTGAACTGATTCTGGACTGTGACCTTATAAATGTGGTAAATGAGCCAATTGGACTCCAAGAAATAACATTCTTTTTAACTCGACATGATTGCCGGAACTCAGCGATTACACTGGACCCTGTGGTAGCGCTTTATTTAAAAATTTCGATAAATAAGTAATTATTTACTGTGGGACCAATCCTATCCGTTAGTTCACGCTGAAGAAGTAGAGACAGTTTCAAAAACTACATTTCATTGACTTTCTAACAGTGTCAATCCGTTTGAGTTACAACAGTTGCTTCACATATTCGTACCAACATGTATTTAGCGATTTTTTCCGATATTACTAAGTTGTATCGCTTTTAAAAGTGAAAAAATTGACTGTGGGACTTAATTGAACTGATTCTGAACTGTGACCTTATAAATGTGGTAAATGAGCCAATTGGACTCCAAGAAATAACATTCTTTTTAACTCGACATGATTGCCGGAACTCAGCGATTACACTGGACCCTGTGGTAGCGCTTTATTTAAAAATTTCGATAAATAAGTAATTCTTTACTGTGGGACCAATCCTATCCGTTAGTTCACGCTGAAGAAATAGAGACAGTTTCAAAAACTACCTTTCATTGACTTTCTAACGGTGTCAACCCGTTTGAGTTACAACGGTTGCTTCACATATTCGTACCAACATGTATTTAGCGATTTTTTCCGATCTTACTAAGTTGTATCCTTTTTAAAAGTGAAACAATTGACTGTGGGACTTAATTGAACTGATTCTGGACTGTGAATTAAAAAATGTGATAAATGAGCCAATTGGACTCCAAGAGATAACATTCTTTTTAACTCGACATAATTGCCGGAACTCAGCGATTACACTGGACCCTGTGGTAGCGCTTCATTTAAAAATTTAGATAAATAAGTCATTTTTTTGCTATGGGACCAATCCTAGCCGTTAGTTCGCGCTGAAAAAACAGAGACAGTTTCAAAAACTACTTTTCATTGACTTTCTAACAAGGTCAATGCGTTTGAGTTACAACGATTGCGTCACGTATTCGTACCAACATGTATTTAGCGATTTGTTCCGATCTTACTAAGTTGTATCGCTTTTAAAAGTGAAACAATTGACTGTGGGAATTAATTGAACTGTTTCTGGACTGTAACCTTATAAATGTGATAAATGAGCCAATTGAACTCCAAGAAATAACATTCTTTTTAACTCGACATGATTGCCGGAACTCAACGATTACACTGGACCCTGTGGTAGCGCTTTATTTAAAAGTTTAGATAAATAAGTCACTTTTTACTGTGGGACCAATCCTATCCGTTAGTTCACGCTGAAGAAATAGAGACAGTTTCAAAAACTACCTTTCATTGACTTTCTAACGGTGTCAATCCGTTTGAGCTACAACGGTTGCTCACATATTCGTACCAACATGTATTTAGCGATTTTTTCCGATCTTACTAAGTTGTATCGCTTTTAAAAATAAAACAATTGACTGTGGGACTAAATTGAACTGATTCTGGACTGTGACTTAATAAATGTGATAAATGAGCCAATTGGACTCCAAGAAATAACATTCTTTTTAACTCGACATGATTGCCGGAACTCAGCGATTATACTGGGCGCTGTGGGAGCGCTTTATTTAAATATTAAGATAAATAAGTCATTTTTTACTGTGGGACCAATCCTAGCCGTTAGTTCGCGCTGAAGAAGTAGAGACAGTTTCAAAAACTACATTTCGTTGACTTTCTAACGGTGTCAATCCGTTTGAGTTACAACGCTTGCTTCACATATTCGTACCAACATGTATTTAGCGATTTTTTCCGATCTTACTAAGTTGTATCGCTTTTAAAAGTGAAACAATTGACTGTGGGACTTAATTGAACTGATTCTGGACTGTGACCTTATAAATTTGATAAATGAGCCAATTGGACTCCAAGAAATAACATTCTTTTTAACTCGACATGATTGCCGGAACTCAGCGATTACACTGGGCGCTGTGGGAGCGCTTTATTTAAAAATTAAGATAAATAAGTCATTTTTTACTGTAGGACCAATCCTAGCCGTTAGTTCGCGCTGAAGAAGTAGAGACAGTTTCAAAAACTACATTTCATTGACTTTCTAACAGTGTCAATCCGTTTGAGTTACAACGCTTGCTTCACATATTCGTACCAACATGTATTTAGCGATTTTTTCCGATATTACTAAGTTGTATCGCTTTTAAAAGTGAAACAATAGACTGTGGGACTTAATTGAACTGATTCTGGACTGTGACCTTATAAATGTGGTAAATGAGCCAATTGGACTCCAAGAAATAACATTCTTTTTAACTCGACATGATTGCCGGAACTCAGCGATTACACTGGGCGCTGTGGGAGCGCTTTATTTAAAAATTAAGATAAATAAGTCATTTTTTACTGTAGGACCAATCCTAGCCGTTAGTTCGCGCTGAAGAAGTAGAGACAGTTTCAAAAACTACATTTCATTGACTTTCTAACAGTGTCAATCCGTTTGAGTTACAACAGTTGCTTCACATATTCGTACCAACATGTATTTAGCGATTTTTTCCGATATTACTAAGTTGTATCGCTTTTAAAAGTGAAAAAATTGACTGTGGGACTTAATTGAACTGATTCTGGACTGTGACCTTATAAATGTGGTAAATGAGCCAATTGGACTCCAAGAAATAACATTCTTTTTAACTCGACATGATTGCCGGAACTCAACGATTACACTGGGCGCTGTGGTAGGGCTTCATTTAAAAATTTAGATAAATAAGTAATTCTTTACTGTGGGACCAATCCTATCCGTTAGTTCACGCTGAAGAAATAGAGACAGTTTCAAAAACAACTTTTCATTGACTTTCTAACAGTGTCAATCCGTTTGAGTTACAACGATTGCGTCACGTATTCGTACCAACATGTATTTAGCGATTTGTTCCGATCTCACTAAGTTGTATCGCTTTTAAAAGTGAAACGATTGACTGTGGGAATTAATTGAACTGTTTCTGGACTGTGACCTTATAAATGTGATAAATGAGCCAATTGAACTCCAAGAAATAACATTCTTTTTAACTCGACATGATTGCCGGAACTCAGCGATTACACTGGACCCTGTGGTAGCGCTTTATTTAAAAATTTCGATAAATAAGTAATTCTTTACTGTGGGACCAATCCTATCCGTTATTTCACGCTGAAGAAATAGAGACAGTTTCAAAAACTACCTTTCATTGACTTTCTAACGGTGTCAACCCGTTTGAGTTACAACGGTTGCTTCACATATTCGTACCAACATGTATTTAGCGATTTTTTCCGATCTTACTAAGTTGTATCCTTTTTAAAAGTGAAACAATTGACTGTGGGACTTAATTGAACTGATTCTGGACTGTGAATTAAAAAATGTGATAAATGAGCCAATTGGACTCCAAGAAATAACATTCTTTTTAACTCGACATAATTGCCGGAACTCAGCGATTACACTGGACCCTGTGGTAGCGCTTCATTTAAAAATTTAGATAAATAAGTCATTTTTTTGCTATGGGACCAATCCTAGCCGTTAGTTCGCGCTAAAAAAACAGAGACAGTTTCAAAAACTACTTTTCATTGACTTTCTAACAAGGTCAATGCGTTTGAGTTACAACGATTGCGTCACGTATTCGTACCAACATGTATTTAGCGATTTGTTCCGATCTTACTAAGTTGTATCGCTTTTAAAAGTGAAACGATTGACTGTGGGAATTAATTGAACTGTTTCTGGACTGTGACCTTATAAATGTGATAAATGAGCCAAATGAACTCCAAGAAATAACATTCTTTTTAACTCGACATGATTGCCGGAACTCAGCAATTACACTGGGCGCTGTGGTAGCGCTTCATTTAAAAATTTAGATAAATATGTCATTTTTTACTGTGGGACCAATCCTAACCGTTAGTTCGCGCTGAAGAAATAGAGACAGTTTCAAAAACTACCTTTCATTGACTTTCTAACGGTGTCAATCCGTTTGAGTTACAACGGTTGCTTCACATAATCGTGCCAACATGTATTTAGCGTTTTTTTCGAACTTACTAAGTTGTATCGCTTTTAAAAGTGAAACGATTGACTGTGGGACTTAATTGAACTGATTCTGGACTGTGACCTTACAAATGTTATAAATGAGCCAATTGGACTCCAAGAAATAACATTCTTTTTAACTCGAGTTGATTGCCGGAACTCAACGATTACACTGGACCCTGTGGTAGCGCTTTATTTAAAAGTTTAGATAAATAAGTCACTTTTTACTGTGGGACCAATCCTATCTGTTAGTTCACGCTGAAGAAATAGAGACAGTTTCAAAAACTACTTTTCATTGACTTTCTAACGGTGTCAATCCGTTTGAGTTTCAACGGTTGCTTCACATATTCGTACCAACATGTATTTAGCGATTTTTTCCGATCTTACTAAGTTGTATCGCTTTTAAAAATAAAACAATTGACTGTGGGACTAAATTGAACTGATTCTGGACTGTGACTTAATAAATGTGATAAATGAGCCAATTGGACTCCAAGAAATAACATTCTTTTTAACTCGACATAATTGCCGGAACTCAGCGATTACACTGGACCCTGTGGTAGCGCTTCATTTAAAAATTTAGATAAATAAGTCATTTTTTTGCTATGGGACCAATCCTAGCCGTTAGTTCGCGCTGAAAAAACAGAGACAGTTTCAAAAACTACTTTTCATTGACTTTCTAACAAGGTCAATGCGTTTGAGTTACAACGATTGTGTCACGTATTCGTACCAACATGTATTTAGCGATTTGTTCCGATCTTACTAAGTTGTATCGCTTTTAAAAGTGAAACGATTGACTGTGGGAATTAATTGAACTGTTTCTGGACTGTGACCTTATAAATGTGATAAATGAGCCAATTGAACTCCAAGAAATAACATTCTTTTTAACTCGACATGATTGCCGGAACTCAGCAATTACACTGGGCGCTGTGGTAGCGCTTCATTTAAAAATTTAGATAAATATCTCATTTTTTACTGTGGGACCAATCCTAACCGTTAGTTCGCGCTGAAGAAATAGAGACAGTTTCAAAAACTACCTTTCATTGACTTTCTAACGGTGTCAATCGGTTTGAGTTACAACGGTTGCTTCACATAATCGTACCAACATGTATTTAGCGTTTTTTTCGATCTTACTAAGTTGTATCGCTTTTAAAAGTGAAACGATTGACTGTGGGACTTAATTGAACTGATTCTGGACTGTGACCTTACAAATGTTATAAATGAGCCAATTGGACTCCAAGAAATAACATTCTTTTTAACTCGACATGATTGCCGGAACTCAACGATTACACTGGACCCTGTGGTAGCGCTTTATTTAAAAGTTTAGATAAATAAGTCACTTTTTACTGTGGGACCAATTCTATCCGTTAGTTCACGCTGAAGAAATAGAGACAGTTTCAAAAACTACCTTTCATTGACTTTCTAACGGTGTCAATCCGTTTGAGTTACAACGGTTGCTTCACATATTCGTACCAACATGTATTTAGCGATTTTTTCCGATCTTACTAAGTTGTATCGCTTTTAAAAATAAAACAATTGACTGTGGGACTAAATTGAACTGATTCTGGACTGTGACTTAATAAATGTGATAAATGAGCCAATTGGACTCCAAGAAATAACATTCTTTTTAACTCGACATGATTGCCGGAACTCAGCGATTACACTGGACCCTGTGGTAGCGCTTTATTTAAAAATTTCGATAAATAAGTAATTCTTTACTGTGGGACCAATCCTATCCGTTAGTTCACGCTGAAGAAATAGAGACAGTTTCAAAAACTACCCTTCATTGACTTTCTAACGGTGTCAACCCGTTTGAGTTACAACGGTTGCTTCACATATTCGTGCCAACATGTATTTCGCGATTATTTCCGATCTTACTAAGTTGTATCGCTTTTAAAAGTGAAACAATTGACTGTGGGACTTAATTGAACTGATTCTGGACTGTGAATTAATAAATGTGATAAATGAGCCAATTGGAATCCAAGAAATAACATTCTTTTTAACTCGACATGATTGCCGGAACTCAGCGATTATACTGGGCGCTGTGGGAGCGCTTTATTTAAATATTAAGACAAATAAGTCATTTTTTACTGTGGGACCAATCCTAGCCGTTAGTTCGCGCTGAAGGAGTAGAGACAGTTTCTAAAACTACATTTCGTTGACTTTCTAACGGTGTCAATCCGTGTGAGTTACAACGGTTGCTTCACATATTCGTACCAACATGTATTTAGCGATTTTTTCCGATCTTACTAAGTTGTATCGCTTTTAAAAGTGAAACAATTGACTGTGGGACTTAATTGAACTGATTCTGGACTGTGACCTTATAAATGTGATAAATGAGCCAATAGATCTCCAAGAAATAACAATCTTTTTAACTCAACATAATTGCTGGAACTCAGCAATTACACTGGACCCTGTGGTAGCGCTTTATTTAAAAATTTCGATAAATAAGTCATTTTTTACTGTGGGACTAATCCTATCCGTTAGTTTACGCTGACGAAATAGAGACAGTTTAAAAAACTACATTTCATTGTCTTTTTAACGTTGTCAATCCGTTTGAGTTACAACGGTTGCGTCACATATTCGTACCAACATGTATTTAGTGATTTTGTTCCGATATTACTAAGTTGTATCGCTTTTAACGGTGAACCGATTAACTGTGGGACTTAGTTTAACTGATTCTGGACTGTGACCTGATAAATGTGATAAATGAGCCAATTGGACTCCAGGGAATGACATTCTTCTTAATTTGAAAGGATTAATGAAACTCAGCGATTACACTGGGCGGTGTGGTAGTGCTTCATTTAAAAATTAAGATTAATAAGTCATTTTTTACTGTGGGACCAATCATAGCCGTTGTTTCAAAAACTACATTTCATTGTGTTTCTAACGGTGTCAATCCGTTTGAATTACAACGGTTGCGTCACATATTCGTACCAACATGTATTTTGTGATTTTGTTCCGATATTACTAAGTTGTATCGCATTTAACGGTGAACTGATTAACTGTGGGACTTAGTTCAACTGATTCTGGACTGTGACCTGATAAATGTGATAAATGAGCCAATTGGACTCCAAGGAATGACATTCTTCTTAATTTGACAGGATTAATGAAACTCAGCGATTACACTGGGCGGTGTGGTAGTGCTTCATTTAAAAATTAAGATTAATAAGTCATTTTTTACTGTGGGACCAATCATAGCCGTTAGTTCACGCTGAAGAAATAGAGACAGTTTCAAAAACTACATTTCATTGTCTTTTTAAGGGCGGCAGTCCGTTTGAGTTACAACGGTTGCGTCACATATTCGTACCAACATGTATTTAATGATTTTGTTACGATATAACAAAGTTGTATCGCTTTTAAAAGTGAAACGATTGACTGTGGAATTAATTGAACTGTTTCTGGACTGTGACCTTATAAATGTGATAAATGAGCCAATTCAACTCCAAGAAATAACATTCTTTTTAACTTGACATGATTGCCGGAATTCAGCGACTACACTGTACCCTGTGGTAGCGCTTTATTTAAACATTTCGATAAATAAGTCATTTTTTACTGTGGGAACAATCCTATCCGTTAGTTCACGCTGAATAAATAGAGACAGTTTCAAAAACTACATTTCATTGTCTTTTTAAGGGCGGCAATCCGTTTGAGTTACAACGGCTGCGTCACATATTCGTACCAACATGTATTTAATGATTTTGTTACGATATAACAAAGTTGTATCGCTTTTAAAAGTGAAACGATTGACTGTGGAATTAATTGAACTGTTTCTGGACTGTGACCTTATAAATGTGATAAATGAGCCAATTGAACTCCAAGAAATAACATTCTTTTTAACTCGACATGATTGCCGGAACTCAGCAATTACACTGGGCGCTGTGGTAGCGCTTTATTTAAAAATTTAGATAAATATGTCATTTTTTACTGTGGGACCAATCCTAACCGTTAGTTCGCGCTGAAGAAATAGAGACAGTTTCAAAAACTACCTTTCATTGACTTTCTAACGGTGTCAATCCGTTTGAGTTACAACGGTTGCTTCACATAATCGTACCAACATGTATTTAGCGTTTTTTTCGATCTTACTAAGTTGTATCGCTTTTAAAAGTGAAACGATTGACTGTGGGACTTAATTGAACTGATTCTGGACTGTGACCTTACAAATGTTATAAATGAGCCAATTGGACTCCAAGAAATAACATTCTTTTTAACTCGACATGATTGCCGGAACTCAACGATTACACTGGACCCTGTGGTAGCGCTTTATTTAAAAGTTTAGATAAATAAGTCACTTTTTACTGTGGGACCAATCCTATCCGTTAGTTCACGCTGAAGAAATAGAAACAGTTTCAAAAACTACCTTTCAATGAATTTCTAACGGTGTCAATCCGTTTGAGTTACAACGGTTGCTTCACATATTCGTACCAACATGTATTTAGCGATTTTTTCCGATCTTACTAAGTTGTATCGCTTTTAAAAATAAAACAATTGACTGTGGGTCTAAATTGAACTGATTCTGGACTGTGACTTAATAAATGTGATAAATGAGCCAATTGGACTCCAAGAAATAACATTCTTTTTAACTCGACATGATTGCCGGAACTCAGCGATTACACTGGACCCTGTGGTAGCGCTTTATTTAAAAATTTCGATAAATAAGTAATTCTTTACTGTGGGACCAATCCTATCCGTTAGTTCACGCTGAAGAAATAGAGACAGTTTCAAAAACTACCCTTCATTGACTTTCTAACGGTGTCAACCCGTTTGAGTTACAACGGTTGCTTCACATATTCGTGCCAACATGTATTTCGCGATTATTTCCGATCTTACTAAGTTGTATCGCTTTTAAAAGTGAAACAATTGACTGTGGGACTTAATTGAACTGATTCTGGACTGTGAATTAATAAATGTGATAAATGAGCCAATTGGACTCCAAGAAATAACATTCTTTTTAACTCGACATGATTGCCGGAACTCAGCGATTATACTGGGCGCTGTGGGAGCGCTTTATTTAAATATTAAGATAAATAAGTCATTTTTTACTGTGGGACCAATCCTAGCCGTTAGTTCGCGCTGAAGGAGTAGAGAGAGTTTCTAAAACTACATTTCGTTGACTTTCTAACGGTGTCAATCCGTGTGAGTTACAACGGTTGCTTCACATATTCGTACCAACATGTATTTAGCGATTTTTTCCGATCTTACTAAGTTGTATCGCTTTTAAAAGTGAAACAATTGACTGTGGGACTTAATTGAACTGATTCTGGACTGTGACCTTATAAATGTGATAAATGAGCCAATAGATCTCCAAGAAATAACAATCTTTTTAACTCAACATAATTGCTGGAACTCAGCAATTACACTGGACCCTGTGGTAGCGCTTTATTTAAAAATGTCGATAAATAAGTCATTTTTTACTGTGGGACCAATCCTATCCGTTAGTTTACGTTGACGAAATAGAGACAGTTTAAAAAACTACATTTCATTGTCTTTTTAACGTTGTCAATCCGTTTGAGTTACAACGGTTGCGTCACATATTCGTACCAACATGTATTTAGTGATTTTGTTCCGATATTACTAAGTTGTATCGCTTTTAACGGTGAACCGATTAACTGTGGGACTTAGTTTAACTGATTCTGGACTGTGGCCTGATAAATGTGATAAATGAGCCAATTGGACTCCAGGGAATGACATTCTTCTTAATTTGACAGGATTAATGAAACTCAGCGATTACACTGGGCGGTGTGGTAGTGCTTCATTTAAAAATTAAGATTAATAAGTCATTTTTTACTGTGGGACCAATCATAGCCGTTGTTTCAAAAACTACATTTCATTGTCTTTCTAACGGTGTCAATCAGTTTGAGTTACAACGGTTGTGTCACATATTCGTACCAACATGTATTTTGTGATTTTGTTCCGATATTACTAAGTTGTATCGCATTTAACGGTGAACTGATTAACTGTGGGACTTAGTTCAACTGATTCTGGACTGTGACCTGATAAATGTGATAAATGAGCCAATTGGACTCCAAGGAATGACATTCTTCTTAATTTGACAGGATTAATGAAACTCAGCGATTACACTGGGCGGTGTGGTAGTGCTTCATTTAAAAATTAAGATTAATAAGTCATTTTTTACTGTGGGACCAATCATAGCCGTTAGTTCACGCTGAAGAAATAGAGACAGTTTCAAAAACTACATTTCATTGTCTTTTTAAGGGCGGCAATCCGTTTGAGTTACAACGGCTGCGTCACATATTCGTACCAACATGTATTTAATGATTTTGTTACGATATAACAAAGTTGTATCGCTTTTAAAAGTGAAACGATTGACTGTGGAATTAATTGAACTGTTTCTGGACTGTGACCTTATAAATGTGATAAATGAGCCAATTGAACTCCAAGAAATAACATTCTTTTTAACTTGACATGATTGCCGGAATTCAGCGACTACACTGTACCCTGTGGTAGCGCTTTATTTAAACATTTCGATAAATAAGTCATTTTTTACTGTGGGAACAATCCTATCCGTTAGTTCACGCTGAAGAAATAGAGACAGTTTTAAAAACTACCTTTCATTGACTTTCTAACGGTGTCAATCCGTTTTACTTACAACGGTTGCTTCACATATTTGAACCAACATGTATTTAGCGATTTTTTCCGATATTACTAAGTTGTATCGCTTTTAAAAGTGAAACGATTGACTGTGGGAATTAATTGAAATGATTCTGGACTGTGACCTGATAAATGTGATAAATGAGCCAATTGAACTCCAAGAAATAACATTCTTTTTAACTCGACATGATTGCCGGAACTCAGCGATTACACTGGACCCTGTGGTAGCGCTTTATTTCAAAATTTCGATAAATAAGTCATTCTTTACTGTGGGACCAATCCTATCCGTTAGTTCACGCTGAAGAAATAGAGACAGTTTCAAAAACTACCTTTCATTGACTTTCTAACGGTGTCAACCCGTTTGAGTTACAACGGTTGCGTCACATATTCGTACCAACATGTATTTAGTGATTTTGTTCCGATATAACTATGTTGTATCGCTTTTAAAAGTGAAACGATTGACTGTGGGAATTAATTGAACTGTCTCTGGACTGTGACCTTATAAATGTGATTAATGAGCCAATTGATCTCCAAGAAATAACATTCTTTTTAAATCGACATGATTGCCGGAACTCAGCGATTACACTGGACCCTGTGGCAGCGCTTCATTTAAACATTTTGATAAATAAGTAATTCTTTACTGTGGGACCAATCCTATCCGTTAGTTCACGCTGAAGAAATAGAGACAGTTTTAAAAACTACCTTTCATTGACTTTCTAACGGTGTCAATCCGTTTGACTTACAACGGTTGCTTCACATATTCGAACCAACATGTATTTAGCGATTTTTCCGATATTACTAAGTTGTATCGCTTTTAAAAGTGAAACAATTGACTGTGGGACTTAATTGAAATGATTCTGGACTGTGACCTGATAAATGTGATAAATGAGCCAATTGACTTCCAAGAAATAACATTCTTTTTAACTCGACATAATTGCCGGAACTCAGCGATTACACTGGACCCTGTGGTAGCGCTTCATTTAAAAATTTAGATAAATAAGTCATTTTTTACTATGGGACCAATCCTAGCCGTTAGTTTGCGCTGAAAAAACAGAGACAGTTTTAAAAACTACTTTTCATTGACTTTCTAACAGTGTCAATCCGTTTGAGTTACAACGATTGCGTCACGTATTCGTACCAACATGTATTTAGCGATTTGTTCCGATCTTACTAAGTTGTATCGCTTTTAAAAGTGAAACGATTGACTGTGGGAATTAATTGAACTGTTTCTAGACTGTGACCTTATAAATGTGATAAATGAGCCAATTGAACTCCAACAAATAACATTCTTTTTAACTCGACATGATTGCCGGAACTCAGCGATTACACTGGATCCTGTGGCAGCGCTTTATTTAAAAATTTCGATAAATAAGTAATTCTTTACTGTGGGACCAATCCTATCCGTTAGTTCACCCTGAAGAAATAGAGACAGTTTCAAAAACTACCTTTCATTGACTTTCTAACGGTGTCAACCCGTTTGAGTTACAACGGTTGCTTCACATATTCGTACCAACATGTATTTAGCGATTTTTTCCGATCTTACTAAGTTGTATCGTTTTTAAAAGTGAAACAACTGACTGTGGGACTTAATTGAACTGATTCTGGACTGTGAATTAATAAATGTGATAAATGAGCCAATTGGACTCCAAGAAATAACATTCTTTTTAACTCGACATGATTGCCGGAACTCAGCGATTATACTGGGCGCTGTGGGAGCGCTTTATTTAAATATTAAGATAAATAAGTCATTTTTTACTGTGGGACCAATCCTAGCCGTTAGTTCGCGCTGAAGAAGTAGAGACAGTTTCAAAAACTACCTTTCATTGACTTTCTAACGGTGTCAATCCGTTTGAGTTACAACGGTTGCTTCACATATTCGTACCAACATGTATTTAGCGATTTTTGCCGATATTACTAAGTTGTATCGCTTTTAAAAGTGAAACGATTGACTGTGGGACTTAATTGAAATGATTCTGGACTGTGACCTGATAAATGTGATAAATGAGCCAATTGAACTCCAAGAAATAACATTCTTTTTAACTCGACATAATTGCCGGAACTCAGCGATTACACTGGACCCTGTGGTAGCGCTTCATTTAAAAATTTAGATAAATAAGTCATTTTTTACTATGGGACCAATCCTAGCCGTTAGTTCGCGCTGAAAAAACAGAGACAGCTTCAAAAACTACTTTTCATTGACTTTCTAACAGGGTCAATGCGTTTGAGTTACAACGATTGCGTCACGTATTCGTACCAACATGTATTTAGCGATTTGTTCCGATCTTACTAAGTTGTATCGCTTTTAAAAGTGAAACGATTGACTGTGGGAATTAATTGAACTGTTTCTGGACTGTGAACTTATAAATGTGATAAATGAGCCAATTGAACTCCAAGAAATAACATTCTTTTTAACTCGACATGATTGCCGGAACTCAGCGATTACACTGGGCGCTGTGGTAGGGCTTCATTTAAAAATTTAGATAAATAAGTAATTCTTTACTGTGGGACCAATCCTATCCGTTAGTTCACGCTGAAGAAATAGAGACAGTTTCAAAAACTACTTTTCATTGACTTTCTAACAGTGTCAATCCGTTTGAGTTACAACGATTGCGTCACGTATTCGTACCAACATGTATTTAGCGATTTGTTCCGATCTTACTAAGTTGTATCGCTTTTAAAAGTGAAACGATTGACTGTGGGAATTAATTGAACTGTTTCTGGACTGTGACCTTATAAATGTGATAAATGAGCCAATTGAACTCCAAGAAATAACATTCTTTTTAACTCGACATGATTGCCGGAACTCAGCGATTACACTGGACCCTGTGGTAGCGCTTTATTTAAAAATTTCGATAAATAAGTAATTCTTTACTGTGGGACCAATCCTATCCGTTAGTTCACGCTGAAGAAATAGAGACAGTTTCAAAAACTACCTTTCATTGACTTTCTAACGGTGTCAACCCGTTTGAGTTACAACGGTTGCTTCACATATTCGTACCAACATGTATTTAGCGATTTTTTCCGATCTTACTAAGTTGTATCCTTTTTAAAAGTGAAACAATTGACTGTGGGACTTAATTGAACTGATTCTGGACTGTGAATTAAAAAATGTGATAAATGAGCCAATTGGACTCCAAAAAATAACATTCTTTTTAACTCGACATAATTGCCGGAACTCAGCGATTACACTGGACCCTGTGGTAGCGCTTCATTTAAAAATTTAGATAAATAAGTCATTTTTTTGCTATGGGACCAATCCTAGCCGTTAGTTCGCGCTGAAAAAACAG
Source organism: Hydractinia symbiolongicarpus (assembly GCF_029227915.1). Taxonomy (NCBI): domain Eukaryota; kingdom Metazoa; phylum Cnidaria; class Hydrozoa; order Anthoathecata; family Hydractiniidae; genus Hydractinia; species Hydractinia symbiolongicarpus. The sequence continues at coordinate 510,093 of NC_079888.1, read as the reverse complement.
AGACAGTTTCAAAAACTACTTTTCATTAACTTTCTAACAAGGTCAATGCGTTTGAGTTAAAACGATTGCGTCACGTATTCGTACCAACATGTATTTAGCGATTTGTTCCGATCTTACTAAGTTGTATCGCTTTTAAAAGTGAAACGATTGACTGTGGGAATTAATTGAACTGTTTCTGGACTGTGACCTTATAAATGTGATAAATGAGCCAATTGAACTCCAAGAAATAACATTCTTTTTAACTCGACATGATTGCCCGAACTCAGCAATTACACTGGGCGCTGTGGTAGCGCTTCATTTAAAAATTTAGATAAATATGTCATTTTTTACTGTGGGACCAATCCTAACCGTTAGTTCGCGCTGAAGAAATAGAGACAGTTTCAAAAACTACCTTTCATTGACTTTCTAACGGTGTCAATCCGTTTGAGTTACAACGGTTGCTTCACATAATCGTACCAACATGTATTTAGCGTTTTTTTCGATCTTACTAAGTTGTATCGCTTTTAAAAGTGAAACGATTGACTGTGGGACTTAATTGAACTGATTCTGGACTGTGACCTTACAAATGTTATAAATGAGCCAATTGGACTCCAAGAAAGAACATTCTTTTTAACTCGACATGATTGCCGGAACTCAACGATTACACTGGACCCTGTGGTAGCGCTTTATTTAAAACTTTAGATAAATAAGTCATTTTTTACTGTGGGACCAATCCTAGCCGTTAGTTCGCGCTGAAGAAGTAGAGACAGTTTCAAAAACTACATTTCGTTGACTTTCTAACGGTGTCAATCCGTTTGAGTTACAACACTTGCTTCACATATTCGTACCAACATGTATTTAGCGATTTTTTCCGATCTTACTAAGTTGTATCGCTTTTAAAAGTGAAACAATTGACTGTGGGACTTAATTGAACTGATTCTGGACTGTGACCTTATAAATTTGATAAATGAGCCAATTGGACTCCAAGAAATAACATTCTTTTTAACTCGACATGATTGCCGGAACTCAGCGATTACACTGGGCGCTGTGGGAGCGCTTTATTTAAAAATTAAGATAAATAAGTCATTTTTTACTGTAGGACCAATCCTAGCCGTTAGTTCGCGCTGAAGAAGTAGAGACAGTTTCAAAAACTACATTTCATTGACTTTCTAACAGTGTCAATCCGTTTGAGTTACAACAGTTGCTTCACATATTCGCACCAACATGTATTTAGCGATTTTTTCCGATATTACTAAGTTGTATCGCTTTTAAAAGTGAAAAAATTGACTGTGGGACTTAATTGAACTCATTCTGGACTGTGACCTTATAAATGTGGTAAATGAGCCAATTGGACTCCAAGAAATAACATTCTTTATAACTCGACATGATTGCCGGAACTCAACGATTACACTGGACCCTGTGGTAGCGCTTTATTTAAAAATTTAGATAAATAAGTCATTTTTTACTGTGGGACCTATCCTAGCCGTTAGTTAGCGCTGAAGAAACAGAGACAGTTTCAAAAACTACTTTTCATTGACTTTCTAACGGTGTCAATCCGTTTGAGTCACAACGATTGCGTCACGTATTCGTACCAACATGTATTTAGCGATTTGTTCCGATCTTACTAAGTTGTATCGCTTTTAAAAGTGAAACGATTGACTGTGGAAATTAATTGAACTGTTTCTGGACTGTGACCTTATAAATGTGATAAATGAGCCAATTGAACTCCAAGAAATAACATTCTTTTTAACTCGACATGATTGCCGGAACTCAGCGATTACACTGGACCCTGTGGTAGCGCTTTATATAAAAATTTCGATAAATAAGTAATTTTTTACTGTGGGACCAATCCTATCCGTTAGTTCACGCTGAAGAAATAGAGACAGTTTGAAAAACTACCTTTCATTGACTTTCTAACGGTGTCAATGCGTTTGAATTACAACGGTTGATTTACATATCCGTACCAACATGTATTAAGTGTTTTTTTTCGATATTACTAAGAGGTATCGCTTTTGAAAGTGAAACGATTGACTGTGGTACTTAATTGAACTGATTCTGGACTGTCATCTTATAAATGTGATAAATGAGCCAATTGGACTCCAAGAAATAACATTCTTTTTAACTCGACATGATTGCCGGAACTCAGCGATTACACCGGGCGCTGTGGGAGCGCTTTATTTAAAAATTAATATCAATATCTCATTTTTTACTGTGGGGCCAATCCTAGCCGTTAGTTTGCGCTGAAGAAATAGAGACAGTTTCAAAAACTAGATTTCATTGACTTTCTAACGGTGTCAATCCGTTTGAGTTACAACGGTTGCGTCAAAGATTCATACCAACATGTATTTAGCGATTTCTTCCGGTATTACTAAGTTTTATCGCTTTTAAAAGTGAAACGATTGACTGTGGGACTTAATTGAACTGATTCTGGACTGTGACCTGCTAAATGTGATAAATGAGTCACTTGGTCTCCAAGGAATGACAATCTTCTTAATTTGACATGATTGCCGGAACTCAGCGATTACACTGGACCCTGTGGTATCGATTCATTTAAAAATTTCGATAAATAAGTCATTTTTTACTGTGGGACCAATCCTATCCGTTAGTTTACGCTGAAGAAATAGAGACAGTTTCAAAAACTAGATTTCATTGTCTTTTTAACGGTGGCAATCCGTTTGAGTTACAACGGTTGCGTCACATATTCGTACCAACATGTATTTAGTGATTTTGTGCCGATATTACTAAGTTGTATCGCTTTTAACGGTGAACCGATTAACTGTGGGACTTAGTTCAACTGATTCTGGACTGTGACCTGATAAATGTGATAAATGAGCCAATTGGACTCCGAGGAATGACATTTTTCTTAATTTGACAGGATTAATGAAACTCAGCGATTACACTGGGCGGTGTGGTAGTGCTTCATTTAAAAATTAAGATTAATAAGTCATTTTTTACTGTGGGACCAATCATAGCCGTTAATTCACGCTGAAGAAATAGAGACAGTGTCAAAAACTACATTTCATTTTCTTTTTAAGGGCGGCAATCCGTTTGAGTTACAACGGTTGCTTCACATATTCGTACCAACATGTATTTAATGATTTTGTTACGATATAACTAAGTTGTATCGCTTTTAAAAGTGAAACGATGGACTGTGGAATTAATTGAACTGTTTCTGGACTGTGACCTTATAAATGTGATAAATGAGCCAATTGAACTCCAAGAAATAACATTCTTTTTAACTTGACATGATTGCCGGAATTCAGCGATTACACTATACCCTGTGGTAGCGCTTTATCTAAACATTTCGATAAATAAGTCATTTTTTACTGTGGGAACAATCCTATCCGTTAGTTCACGCTGAAGAAATAGAGACAGTTTTAAAAACTACCTTTCATTGACTTTCTAACGGTGTCAATCAGTTTGACTTACAACGGTTGCTTCACATATTTGAACCAACATGTATTTAGCAATTTTTTCCGATATTACTAAGTTGTATCGCTTTTAAAAGTGAAACGATTGACTGTGGGAATTAATTGAACTGTTTCTGGACTGTGACCTTATAAATGTGATAAATGAGCCAATTGAACTCCAAGAAAGAACATTCTTTTTAACTCGACATGATTGCCGGAACTCAGCGATTACACTGGACCCTGTGGTAGCGCTTTATTTAAAAATTTCGATAAATAAGTAATTCTTTACTGTGGGACCAATCCTATCCGTTAGTTCACGCTGAAGAAATAGAGACAGTTTCAAAAACTACCCTTCATTGACTTTCTAACGGTGTCAACCCGTTTGAGTTACAACGGTTGCTTCACATATTCGTCCCAACATGTATTTCGCGATTATTTCCGATCTTACTAAGTTGTATCGCTTTTAAAAGTGAAACAATTGACTGTGGGACTTAATTGAACTGATTCTGGACTGTGAATTAATAAATGTGATAAATGAGCCAATTGGACTCCAAGAAATAACATTCTTTTTAACTCGACATGATTGCCGGAACTCAGCGATTATACTGGGCGCTGTGGGAGCGCTTTATTTAAATATTAAGATAAATAAGTCATTTTTTACTGTGGGACCAATCCTAGCCGTTAGTTCGCGCTGAAGGAGTAGAGACAGTTTCAAAAACTACATTTCGTTGACTTTCTAACGGTGTCAATCCGTGTGAGTTACAACGGTTGCTTCACATATTCGTACCAACATGTATTTAGCGATTTTTTCCGATCTTACTAAGTTGTATCGCTTTTAAAAGTGAAACAATTGACTGTGGGACTTAATTGAACTGATTCTGGACTGTGACCTTATAAATGTGATAAATGAGCCAATAGATCTCCAAGAAATAACAATCTTTTTAACTCAACATAATTGCTGGAACTCAGCAATTACACTGGACCCTGTGGTAGCGCTTCATTTAAAAATTTCGATAAATAAGTCATTTTTTACTGTGGGACCAATCCTATCCGTTAGTTTACGCTGACGAAATAGAGACAGTTTAAAAAACTACATTTCATTGTCTTTTTAACGTTGTCAATCCGTTTGAGTTACAACGGTTGCGTCACATATTCGTACCAACATGTATTTAGTGATTTTGTTCCGATATTACTAAGTTGTATCGCTTTTAACGGTGAACCGATTAACTGTGGGACTTAGTTTAACTGATTCTGGACTGTGACCTGATAAATGTGATAAATGAGCCAATTGGACTCCAGGGAATGACATTCTTCTTAATTTGACAGGATTAATGAAACTCAGCGATTACACTGGGCGGTGTGGTAGTGCTTCATTTAAAAATTAAGATTAATAAGTCATTTTTTACTGTGGGACCAATCATAGCCGTTGTTTCAAAAACTACATTTCATTGTCTTTCTAACGGTGTCAATCCGTTTGAGTTACAACGGTTGCGTCACATATTCGTACCAACATGTATTTTGTGATTTTCTTCCGATATTACTAAGTTGTATCGCATTTAACGGTGAACTGATTAACTGTGGGACTTAGTTCAACTGATTCTGGACTGTGACCTGATAAATGTGATAAATGAGCCAATTGGACTCCAAGGAATGACATTCTTCTTAATTTGACAGGATTAATGAAACTCAGCGATTACACTGGGCGGTGTGGTAGTGCTTCATTTAAAAATTAAGATTAATAAGTCATTTTTTACTGTGGGACCAATCATAGCCGTTAGTTCCGCTGAAGAAATAGAGACAGTTTCAAAAACTACAATTCATTGTCTTTTTAAGGGCGGCAATCCGTTTGAGTTACAACGGTTGCGTCACATATTCGTACCAACATGTATTTAATGATTTTGTTATGATATAACAAAGTTGTATCGCTTTTAAAAGTGAAACGATTGACTGTGGAATTAATTGAACTGTTTCTGGACTGTGACCTTATAAATGTGATAAATGAGCCAACTGAACTCCAAGAAATAACATTCTTTTTAACTTGACATGATTGCCGGAATTCAGCGACTACACAGTACCCTGTGGTAGCGCTTTATTTAAACATTTCGATAAATAAGTCATTTTTTACTGTGGGAACAATCCCATCCGTTAGTTCACGCTGAAGAAATAGAGACAGTTTCAAAAACTACCTTTCATTGACTTTCTAACGGTGTCAACCCGTTTGAGTTACAACGGTTGCGTCACATATTTGTACCAACATGTATTTAGTGATTTTGTTCCGATATAACTATGTTGTATCGCTTTTAAAAGTGAAACGATTGACTGTGGGAATTAATTGAACTGTCTCTGGACTGTGACCTTATACATGTGATAAATGAGCCAATTGGACTCCAAGGAATGACATTCTTCTTAATTTGACAGGATTAATGAAACTCAGCGATTACACTGGGCGGTGTGGTAGTGCTTCATTTAAAAATTAAGATTAATAAGTCATTTTTTACTGTGGGACCAATCATAGCCGTTTGTTCCGCTGAAGAAATAGAGACAGTTTCAAAAACTACATTTCATTGTCTTTTTAAGGGCGGCAATCCGTTTGAGTTACAACGGTTGCGTCACATATTCGTACCAACATGTATTTAATGATTTTGTTACGATATAACAAAGTTATATCGCTTTTAAAAGTGAAACGATTGACTGTGGAATTAAGTGAACTGTTTCTGGACTGTGACCTTATAAATGTGATAAATGAGCCAATTGAACTCCAAGAAATAACATCCTTTTTAACTTGACATGATTGCCGGAATTCAGCGACTACACTGTACCCTGTGGTAGCGCTTTATTTAAACATTTCGATAAATAAGTCATTTTTTACTGTGGGAACAATCCTATCCGTTAGTTCACGCTGAAGAAATAGAGACAGTTTTAAAAACTACCTTTCATTGACTTTCTAACGGTGTCAATCCGTTTGACTTACAACGGTTGCTTCACATATTTGAACCAACATGTATTTAGCGATTTTTTCCGATATTACTAAGTTGTATCGCTTTTAAAAGTGAAACGATTGACTGTGGGAATTAATTGAAATGATTCTGGACTGTGACCTGATAAATGTGATAAATGAGCCAATTGAACTCCGAGAAATAACATTCTTTTTAACTCGACATGATTGCCGGAACTCAGCGATTACACTGGACCCTGTGGTAGCGCTTTATTTCAAAATTTCGATAAATAAGTCATTCTTTACTGTGGGACCAATCCTATCCGTTAGTTCACGCTGAAGAAATAGAGACAGTTTCAAAAACTACCTTTCATTGACTTTCTAACGGTGTCAACCCGTTTGAGTTACAACGGTTGCGTCACATATTCGTACCAACATGTATTTAGTGATTTTGTTCCGATATAACTATGTTGTATCGCTTTTAAAAGTGAAACGATTGACTGTGGGAATTAATTGAACTGTCTCTGGACTGTGACCTTATAAATGTGATTAATGAGCCAATTGATCTCCAAGAAATAACATTCTTTTTAACTCGACATGATTGCCGGAACTCAGCGATTACACTGGACCCTGTGGTAGCGCTTCATTTAAAAATTTAGATAAATAAGTCATTTTTTACTGTGGGACCAATCCTAGCCGTTAGTTCGCGCTGAAGAAATAGAGACAGTTTCAAAAACTACCTTTCATTGACTTTCTAACGGTGTCAATCCGTTTGAGTTACAACGGTTGCTTCACATAATCGTACCAACATGTATTTAGCATTTTTTCCGATCTTACTAAGTTGTATCGCTTTTAAAAGTGAAACGATTGACTGTGGGACTTAATTGAACTGATTCTGGACTGTGACCTTATAAATGTTATAAATGAGCCAATTGGACTCCAAGAAATAACATTCTTTTTAACTCGACATGATTGCCGGAACTCAACGATTACACTGGACCCTGTGGTAGCGCTTTATTTAAAAGTTTAGATAAGTAAGTCACTTTTTACTGTGGGACCAATCCTATCCGTTAGTTCACGCTGAAGAAATAGAGACAGTTTCAAAAACTACCTTTCATTGACTTTCTAACGGTGTCAATCCATTTGAGTTACAACGGTTGCTTCACATATTCGTACCAACATGTATTTAGCGGTTTTTTCTGATATTACTAAGTTGTATCGCTTTTAAAAGTGAAACGATTTACTGTGGGACTTAATTGAACTGATTCTGGACTGTGAATTAATAAATGTGATAAATGAGCCAATTGGACTCCAAGAAATAACATTCTTTTTAATTCGACATGATTGCCGGAACTCAGCGATTATACTGGGCGCTGTGGGAGCGCTTTATTTAAATATTAAGATAAATAAGTCATTTTTTACTGTGGGACCAATCCTAGCCGTTAGTTCGCGCTGAAGAAGTAGAGACAGTTTTAAAAACTACATTTCGTTAACTTTCTAACGGTGTCAATCCGTTTGAGTTACAACGGTTGCTTCACATATTCGTACCAACATGTATTTAGCGATTTTTTCCGATCTTACTAAGTTGTATCGCTTTTAAAAGTAAAACAAATGACTGTGGGACTTAATTGAACTGATTCTGGACTGTGAATTAATAAATGTGATAAATGAGCCAATTGGACTCCAAGAAATAACATTCTTTTTAACTCGACATGATTGCCGAAACTCAGCGATTATACTGTGCGCTGTGGGAGCGCTTTATTTAAATATTAAGATAAATAAGTCATTTTTTACTGTGGGACCAATCCTAGCCGTTAGTTCGCGCTGAAGAAGTAGAGACAGTTTCAAAAACTACATTTCGTTGACTTTCTAACGGTGTCAATCCGTTTGACTTAAAATGGTTGCTTCACATATTCGTACCAACATGTATTTAGCGATTTTTTCCGATCTTACTAAGTTGTATCGCTTTTAAAAGTGAAACGATTGACTGTGGGACTTAATTGAACTGATTCTGGACTGTGACCTTATAAATGTTATAAATGAGCCAATTGGACTCCAAGAAATAACATTCTTTTTAACTCGACATGATTGCCGGAACTCAACGATTACACTGGACCCTGTGGTAGCGCTTTATTTAAAAGTTTAGATAAGTAAGTCACTTTTTACTGTGGGACCAATCCTATCCGTTAGTTCACGCTGAAGAAATAGAGACAGTTTCAAAAACTACCTTTCATTGACTTTCTAACGGTGTCAATCCATTTGAGTTACAACGGTTGCTTCACATATTCGTACCAACATGTATTTAGCGGTTTTTTCTGATATTACTAAGTTGTATCGCTTTTAAAAGTGAAACGATTTACTGTGGGACTTAATTGAACTGATTCTGGACTGTGAATTAATAAATGTGATAAATGAGCCAATTGGACTCCAAGAAATAACATTCTTTTTAATTCGACATGATTGCCGGAACTCAGCGATTATACTGGGCGGTGTGGTAGTGCTTCATTTAAAAATTAAGATTAATAAGTCATTTTTTACTGTGGGACCAATCATAGCCGTTTGTTCCGCTGAAGAAATAGAGACAGTTTCAAAAACTACATTTCATTGTCTTTTTAAGGGCGGCAATCCGTTTGAGTTACAACGGTTGCGTCACATATTCGTACCAACATGTATTTAATGATTTTGTTACGATATAACAAAGTTATATCGCTTTTAAAAGTGAAACGATTGACTGTGGAATTAAGTGAACTGTTTCTGGACTGTGACCTTATAAATGTGATAAATGAGCCAATTGAACTCCAAGAAATAACATCCTTTTTAACTTGACATGATTGCCGGAATTCAGCGACTACACTGTACCCTGTGGTAGCGCTTTATTTAAACATTTCGATAAATAAGTCATTTTTTACTGTGGGAACAATCCTATCCGTTAGTTCACGCTGAAGAAATAGAGACAGTTTTAAAAACTACCTTTCATTGACTTTCTAACGGTGTCAATCCGTTTGACTTACAACGGTTGCTTCACATATTTGAACCAACATGTATTTAGCGATTTTTTCCGATATTACTAAGTTGTATCGCTTTTAAAAGTGAAACGATTGACTGTGGGAATTAATTGAAATGATTCTGGACTGTGACCTGATAAATGTGATAAATGAGCCAATTGAACTCCGAGAAATAACATTCTTTTTAACTCGACATGATTGCCGGAACTCAGCGATTACACTGGACCCTGTGGTAGCGCTTTATTTCAAAATTTCGATAAATAAGTCATTCTTTACTGTGGGACCAATCCTATCCGTTAGTTCACGCTGAAGAAATAGAGACAGTTTCAAAAACTACCTTTCATTGACTTTCTAACGGTGTCAACCCGTTTGAGTTACAACGGTTGCGTCACATATTCGTACCAACATGTATTTAGTGATTTTGTTCCGATATAACTATGTTGTATCGCTTTTAAAAGTGAAACGATTGACTGTGGGAATTAATTGAACTGTCTCTGGACTGTGACCTTATAAATGTGATTAATGAGCCAATTGATCTCCAAGAAATAACATTCTTTTTAACTCGACATGATTGCCGGAACTCAGCGATTACACTGGACCCTGTGGTAGCGCTTCATTTAAAAATTTAGATAAATAAGTCATTTTTTACTGTGGGACCAATCCTAGCCGTTAGTTCGCGCTGAAGAAATAGAGACAGTTTCAAAAACTACCTTTCATTGACTTTCTAACGGTGTCAATCCGTTTGAGTTACAACGGTTGCTTCACATAATCGTACCAACATGTATTTAGCATTTTTTCCGATCTTACTAAGTTGTATCGCTTTTAAAAGTGAAACGATTGACTGTGGGACTTAATTGAACTGATTCTGGACTGTGACCTTATAAATGTTATAAATGAGCCAATTGGACTCCAAGAAATAACATTCTTTTTAACTCGACATGATTGCCGGAACTCAACGATTACACTGGACCCTGTGGTAGCGCTTTATTTAAAAGTTTAGATAAGTAAGTCACTTTTTACTGTGGGACCAATCCTATCCGTTAGTTCACGCTGAAGAAATAGAGACAGTTTCAAAAACTACCTTTCATTGACTTTCTAACGGTGTCAATCCATTTGAGTTACAACGGTTGCTTCACATATTCGTACCAACATGTATTTAGCGGTTTTTTCTGATATTACTAAGTTGTATCGCTTTTAAAAGTGAAACGATTTACTGTGGGACTTAATTGAACTGATTCTGGACTGTGAATTAATAAATGTGATAAATGAGCCAATTGGACTCCAAGAAATAACATTCTTTTTAATTCGACATGATTGCCGGAACTCAGCGATTATACTGGGCGCTGTGGGAGCGCTTTATTTAAATATTAAGATAAATAAGTCATTTTTTACTGTGGGACCAATCCTAGCCGTTAGTTCGCGCTGAAGAAGTAGAGACAGTTTTAAAAACTACATTTCGTTAACTTTCTAACGGTGTCAATCCGTTTGAGTTACAACGGTTGCTTCACATATTCGTACCAACATGTATTTAGCGATTTTTTCCGATCTTACTAAGTTGTATCGCTTTTAAAAGTAAAACAAATGACTGTGGGACTTAATTGAACTGATTCTGGACTGTGAATTAATAAATGTGATAAATGAGCCAATTGGACTCCAAGAAATAACATTCTTTTTAACTCGACATGATTGCCGAAACTCAGCGATTATACTGTGCGCTGTGGGAGCGCTTTATTTAAATATTAAGATAAATAAGTCATTTTTTACTGTGGGACCAATCCTAGCCGTTAGTTCGCGCTGAAGAAGTAGAGACAGTTTCAAAAACTACATTTCGTTGACTTTCTAACGGTGTCAATCCGTTTGACTTAAAATGGTTGCTTCACATATTCGTACCAACATGTATTTAGCGATTTTTTCCGATCTTACTAAGTTGTATCGCTTTTAAAAGTGAAACGATTGACTGTGGGACTTAATTGAACTGATTCTGGACTGTGACCTTATAAATGTTATAAATGAGCCAATTGGACTCCAAGAAATAACATTCTTTTTAACTCGACATGATTGCCGGAACTCAACGATTACACTGGACCCTGTGGTAGCGCTTTATTTAAAAGTTTAGATAAGTAAGTCACTTTTTACTGTGGGACCAATCCTATCCGTTAGTTCACGCTGAAGAAATAGAGACAGTTTCAAAAACTACCTTTCATTGACTTTCTAACGGTGTCAATCCATTTGAGTTACAACGGTTGCTTCACATATTCGTACCAACATGTATTTAGCGGTTTTTTCTGATATTACTAAGTTGTATCGCTTTTAAAAGTGAAACGATTTACTGTGGGACTTAATTGAACTGATTCTGGACTGTGAATTAATAAATGTGATAAATGAGCCAATTGGACTCCAAGAAATAACATTCTTTTTAATTCGACATGATTGCCGGAACTCAGCGATTATACTGGGCGCTGTGGGAGCGCTTTATTTAAATATTAAGATAAATAAGTCATTTTTTACTGTGGGACCAATCCTAGCCGTTAGTTCGCGCTGAAGAAGTAGAGACAGTTTTAAAAACTACATTTCGTTAACTTTCTAACGGTGTCAATCCGTTTGAGTTACAACGGTTGCTTCACATATTCGTACCAACATGTATTTAGCGATTTTTTCCGATCTTACTAAGTTGTATCGCTTTTAAAAGTAAAACAATTGACTGTGGGACTTAATTGAACTGATTCTGGACTGTGAATTAATAAATGTGATAAATGAGCCAAATGGACTCCAAGAAATAACATTCTTTTTAACTCGACATGATTGCCGAAACTCAGCGATTATACTGAGCGCTGTGGGAGCGCTTTATTTAAATATTAAGATAAATAAGTCATTTTTTACTGTGGGACCAATCCTAGCCGTTAGTTCGCGCTGAAGAAGTAGAGACAGTTTCAAAAACTACATTTCGTTGACTTTCTAACGGTGTCAATCCGTTTGACTTAAAATGGTTGCTTCACATATTCGTACCAACATGTATTTAGCGATTTTTTCCGATCTTACTAAGTTGTATCGCTTTTAAAAGTGAAACAATTGACTGTGGGACTTAATTGAACTGTTTCTGGACTGTGACCTTATAAATGTGATAAATGAGCCAACTGAACTCCAAGAAATAACATTCTTTTTAACTTGACATGATTGCCGGAATTCAGCGACTACACTGTACCCTGTGGTAGCGCTTTATTTAAACATTTCGATAAATAAGTCATTTTTTACTGTGGGAACAATCCTATCCGTTAGTTCACGCTGAAGAAATAGAGACAGTTTTAAAAACTACCTTTCATTGACTTTCTAACGGTGTCAATCCGTTTGACTTACAACGGTTGCTTCACATATTTGAACCAACATGTATTTAGCGATTTTACCGATATTACTAAGTTGTATCGCTTTTAAAAGTGAAACGATTGACTGTGGGAATTAATTGAAATGATTCTGGACTGTGACCTGATAAATGTGATAAATGAGCCAATTGAACTCCAAGAAATAACATTCTTTTTAACTCGACATGATTGCCGGAACTCAGCGATTACACTGGACCCTGTGGTAGCGCTTTATTTCAAAATTTCGATAAATAAGTCATTCTTTACTGTGGGACCAATCCTATCCGTTAGTTCACGCTGAAGAAATGGAGACAGTTTCAAAAACTACCTTTCATTGACTTTCTAACGGTGTCAACCCGTTTGAGTTACAACGGTTGCGTCACATATTCGTACCAACATGTATTTAGTGATTTTGTTCCGATATAACTATGTTGTATCGCTTTTAAAAGTGAAACGATTGACTGTGGGAATTAATTGAACTGTCTCTGGACTGTGACCTTATAAATGTGATAAATGAGCCAATTGGACTCCAAGGAATGACATTCTTCTTAATTTGACAGGATTAATGAAACTCAGCGATTACACTGGGCGGTGTGGTAGTGCTTCATTTAAAAATTAAGATTAATAAGTCATTTTTTACTGTGGGACCAATCATAGCCGTTTGTTCCGCTGAAGAAATAGAGACAGTTTCAAAAACTACATTTCATTGTCTTTTTAAGGGCGGCAATCCGTTTGAGTTACAACGGTTGCGTCACATATTCGTACCAACATGTATTTAATGATTTTGTTACGATATAACAAAGTTGTATCGCTTTTAAAAGTGAAACGATTGACTGTGGAATTAATTGAACTGTTTCTGGACTGTGACCTTATAAATGTGATAAATGAGCCAATTGAACTCCAAGAAATAACATCCTTTTTAACTTGACATGATTGCCGGAATTCAGCGACTACACTGTACCCTGTGGTAGCGCTTTATTTAAACATTTCGATAAATAAGTCATTTTTTACTGTGGGAACAATCCTATCCGTTAGTTCACGCTGAAGAAATAGAGACAGTTTTAAAAACTACCTTTCATTGACTTTCTAACGGTGTCAATCCGTTTGACTTACAACGGTTGCTTCACATATTTGAACCAACATGTATTTAGCGATTTTTTCCGATATTACTAAGTTGTATCGCTTTTAAAAGTGAAACGATTGACTGTGGGAATTAATTGAAATGATTCTGGACTGTGACCTGATAAATGTGATAAATGAGCCAATTGAACTCCAAGAAATAACATTCTTTTTAACTCGACATGATTGCCGGAACTCAGCGATTACACTGGACCCTGTGGTAGCGCTTTATTTCAAAATTTCGATAAATAAGTCATTCTTTACTGTGGGACCAATCCTATCCGTTAGTTCACGCTGAAGAAATAGAGACAGTTTCAAAAACTACCTTTCATTGACTTTCTAACGGTGTCAACCCGTTTGAGTTACAACGGTTGCGTCACATATTCGTACCAACATGTATTTAGTGATTTTGTTCCGATATAACTATGTTGTATCGCTTTTAAAAGTGAAACGATTGACTGTGGGAATTAATTGAACTGTCTCTGGACTGTGACCTTATAAATGTGATTAATGAGCCAATTGATCTCCAAGAAATAACATTCTTTTTAACTCGACATGATTGCCGAAACTCAGCGATTATACTGAGCGCTGTGGGAGCGCTTTATTTAACTATTAAGATAAATAAGTCATTTTTTACTGTGGGACCAATCCTAGCCGTTAGTTCGCGCTGAAGAAGTAGAGACAGTTTCAAAAACTACATTTCGTTGACTTTCTAACGGTGTCAATCCGTTTGACTTAAAATGGTTGCTTCACATATTCGTACCAACATGTATTTAGCGATTTTTTCCGATCTTACTAAGTTGTATCGCTTTTAAAAGTGAAACAATTGACTGTGGGACTTAATTGAACTGTTTCTGGACTGTGACCTTATAAATGTGATAAATGAGCCAACTGAACTCCAAGAAATAACATTCTTTTTAACTTGACATGATTGCCGGAATTCAGCGACTACACTGTACCCTGTGGTAGCGCTTTATTTAAACATTTCGATAAATAAGTCATTTTTTACTGTGGGAACAATCCTATCCGTTAGTTCACGCTGAAGAAATAGAGACAGTTTTAAAAACTACCTTTCATTGACTTTCTAACGGTGTCAATCCGTTTGACTTACAACGGTTGCTTCACATATTTGAACCAACATGTATTTAGCGATTTTACCGATATTACTAAGTTGTATCGCTTTTAAAAGTGAAACGATTGACTGTGGGAATTAATTGAAATGATTCTGGACTGTGACCTGATAAATGTGATAAATGAGCCAATTGAACTCCAAGAAATAACATTCTTTTTAACTCGACATGATTGCCGGAACTCAGCGATTACACTGGACCCTGTGGTAGCGCTTTATTTCAAAATTTCGATAAATAAGTCATTCTTTACTGTGGGACCAATCCTATCCGTTAGTTCACGCTGAAGAAATGGAGACAGTTTCAAAAACTACCTTTCATTGACTTTCTAACGGTGTCAACCCGTTTGAGTTACAACGGTTGCGTCACATATTCGTACCAACATGTATTTAGTGATTTTGTTCCGATATAACTATGTTGTATCGCTTTTAAAAGTGAAACGATTGACTGTGGGAATTAATTGAACTGTCTCTGGACTGTGACCTTATAAATGTGATAAATGAGCCAATTGGACTCCAAGGAATGACATTCTTCTTAATTTGACAGGATTAATGAAACTCAGCGATTACACTGGGCGGTGTGGTAGTGCTTCATTTAAAAATTAAGATTAATAAGTCATTTTTTACTGTGGGACCAATCATAGCCGTTTGTTCCGCTGAAGAAATAGAGACAGTTTCAAAAACTACATTTCATTGTCTTTTTAAGGGCGGCAATCCGTTTGAGTTACAACGGTTGCGTCACATATTCGTACCAACATGTATTTAATGATTTTGTTACGATATAACAAAGTTGTATCGCTTTTAAAAGTGAAACGATTGACTGTGGAATTAATTGAACTGTTTCTGGACTGTGACCTTATAAATGTGATAAATGAGCCAATTGAACTCCAAGAAATAACATTCTTTTTAACTCGACATGATTGCCGGAACTCAGCGATTACACTGGACCCTGTGGTAGCGCTTTATTTCAAAATTTCGATAAATAAGTCATTCTTTACTGTGGGACCAATCCTATCCGTTAGTTCACGCTGAAGAAATAGAGACAGTTTCAAAAACTACCTTTCATTGACTTTCTAACGGTGTCAACCCGTTTGAGTTACAACGGTTGCGTCACATATTCGTACCAACATGTATTTAGTGATTTTGTTCCGATATAACTATGTTGTATCGCTTTTAAAAGTGAAACGATTGACTGTGGGAATTAATTGAACTGTCTCTGGACTGTGACCTTATAAATGTGATTAATGAGCCAATTGATCTCCAAGAAATAACATTCTTTTTAACTCGACATGATTGCCGGAACTCAGCGATTACACTGGACCCTGTGGTAGCGCTTCATTTAAAAATTTAGATAAATAAGTCATTTTTTACTGTGGGACCAATCCTAGCCGTTAGTTCGCGCTGAAGAAATAGAGACAGTTTCAAGAACTACCTTTCATTGACTTTCTAACGGTGTCAATCCGTTTGAGTTACAACGGTTGCTTCACATAATCGTACCAACATGTATTTAGCGTTTTTTCCGATCTTACTAAGTTGTATCGCTTTTAAAAGTGAAACGATTGACTGTGGGACTTAATTGAACTGATTCTGGACTGTGACCTTATAAATGTTATAAATGAGCCAATTGGACTCCAAGAAATAACATTCTTTTTAACTCGACATGATTGCCGGAACTCAACGATTACACTGGACCCTGTGGTAGCGCTTTATTTAAAAGTTTAGATAAGTAAGTCACTTTTTACTGTGGGACCAATCCTATCCGTTAGTTCACGCTGAAGAAATAGAGACAGTTTCAAAAACTACCTTTCATTGACTTTCTAACGGTGTCAATCCGTTTGAGTTACAACGGTTGCTTCACATATTCGTACCAACATGTATTTAGCGGTTTTTTCTGATATTACTAAGTTGTATCGCTTTTAAAAGTGAAACGATTTACTGTGGGACTTAATTGAACTGATTCTGGACTGTGAATTAATAAATGTGATAAATGAGCCAATTGGACTCCAAGAAATAACATTCTTTTTAATTCGACATGATTGCCGGAACTCAGCGATTATACTGGGCGCTGTGGGAGCGCTTTATTTAAATATTAAGATAAATAAGTCATTTTTTACTGTGGGACCAATCCTAGCCGTTAGTTCGCGCTGAAGAAGTAGAAACAGTTTCAAAAACTACATTTCGTTAACTTTCTAACGGTGTCAATCCGTTTGAGTTACAACGGTTGCTTCACATATTCGTACCAACATGTATTTAGCGATCTTTTCCGATCTTACTAAGTTGTATCGCTTTTAAAAGTAAAACAATTGACTGTGGGACTAAATTGAACTGATTCTGCACTGTGAATTAATAAATGTGATAAATGAGCCAATTGGACTCCAAGAAATAACATTCTTTTTAACTCGACATGATTGCCGAAACTCAGCGATTATACTGTGCGCTGTGGGAGCGCTTTATTTAAATATTAAGATAAATAAGTCATTTTTTACTGTGGGACCAATCCTAGCCGTTAGTTCGCGCTGAAGAAGTAGAGACAGTTTCAAAAACTACATTTCGTTGACTTTCTAACAGTGTCAATCCGTTTGACTTAAAATGGTTGCTTCACATATTCGTACCAACATGTATTTAGCGATTTTTTCCGATCTTACTAAGTTGTATCGCTTTTAAAAGTGAAACAATTGACTGTGGGACTTAATTGAACTGTTTCTGGACTGTGACCTTATAAATGTGATAAATGAGCCAATTGGACTCCAAGAAATAACATTCTTTTTAACTCGACATGATTGCTGGAACTCAACGATTACACTGGACCCTGTGGTAGCGCTTCATTTAAAACATTAGATAAATAAGTCATTTTTTACTGTGGGACCTATCCTAGCCGTTAGTTCACGCTGAAGAAATAGAGACAGTTTCAAAAACTACCTTTCATTGACTTTCTAACTGTGTCAATCCGTTTGAGTTACAACGGTTGCTTCACATATTCGTACCAACATGTATTTAGCGGTTTTTTCCGATCTTACTAAGTTGTATTGCTTTTAAAAGTGAAACAATTGACTGTGGGATTTAATTGAACTGATTCTGGACTGTGACCTTATAAATGTGATAAATGAGCCAATTGGACTCCAAGAAATAACATTCTTTTTAACTCGACATGATTGCCGGAACTCAACGATTACACTGGACCCTGTGGTAGCGCTTCATTTAAAACATTAGATAAATAAGTCATTTTTTACTGTGGGACCTATCCTAGCCGTTAGTTCACGCTGAAGAAATAGAGACAGTTTCAAAAACTACATTTCATTGACTTTCTAACGGTTTCAATCCGTTTGAGTTACAACGGTTGCTTCACATAATCGTACCAACATGTATTTAGCGTTTTTTCCGATCTTACTAAGTTGTATCGCTTTTAAAAGTGAAACGATTGACTGTGGGACTTAATTGAACTGATTCTGGACTGTGACCTTATAAATGTGATAAATGAGCCAATTGGACTCCAAGAAATAACATTCTTTTTAACTCGACATGATTGCCGGAACTCAACGATTACACTGGACCCTGCGGTAGCGCTTCTTTTAAAACATTAGATAAATAAGTCATTTTTTACTGTGGGACCTATCCTAGCCGTTAGTTTACGCTGAAGAAATAGAGACAGTTTCAAAAACTACATTTCGTTGACTTTCTAACGGTGTCAATCCGTTTGAGTTACAACGGTTGCTTCACATATTCGTACCAACATGTATTTAGCGATTTTTTCCGATCTTACTAAGTTGTATCGCTTTTAAAAGTAAAACAATTGACTGTGGGACTTAATTGAACTGATTCTGGACTGTGAATTAATAAATGTGATAAATGAGCCAATTGGACTCCAAGAAATAACATTCTTTTTAACTCGACATGATTGCCGGAACTCAGCGATTATACTGTGCACTGTGGGAGCGCTTTATTTAAATATTAAGATAAATAAGTCATTTTTTACTGTGGGACCAATCCTAGCCGTTAGTTCGCGCTGAAGAAGTAGAGACAGTTTCAAGAACTACATTTCGTTGACTTTCTAACGCTGTCAAACCGTTTGACTTACAACGGTTGCTTCACATATTCGTACCAACATGTATTTTGCGATTTTTTCCGATCTTACTAAGTTGCTTTTAAAAGTGAAACAATTGACTGTGGGACTTAATTGAACTGATTCTGGACTGTGACCTTATAAATGTTATAAATGAGCCAATTGGACTCCAAGAAATAACATTCTTTTTAACTCGACATGATTGCTGGAACTCAGCGATTATATTGGGCGCTGTGGGAGCGCTTTATTTAAATATTAAGATAAATAAGTCATTTTTTACTGTGGGACCAATCCTAGCCGTTAGTTCACGCTAAAGAAGTAGAGACAGTTTCAAAAACTACATTTCGTTGACTTTCTAACGGTGTCAATCCGTTTGAGTTACAACGGTTGCGTCACATATTCGTACCAACATGTATTTAGCGATTTTTTCCGATCTTACTAAGTTGTATCGCTTTTAAAAGTGAAACAATTGACTGTGGGACTTAATTGAACTGATTCTGGACTGTGACCTTATAAATGTGATAAATGAGCCAATTGGACTCCAAGAAATAACATTCTTTTTAACTCGACATGTTTGCCGGAACTCAACGATTACACTGGACCCTGTGGTAGCGCTTCATTTAGAACATTAGATAAATAAGTCATTTTTTACTGTGGGACCTATCCTAGCCGTTAGTTCACGCTGAAGAAATAGAGACAGTTTCAAAAACTACATTTCATTGACTTTCTAACGGTGTCAATCCGTTTGACTTACAACGGTTGCTTCACATAATCGTACCAACATGTATTTAGCGTTTTTTCCGATCTTACTAAGTTGTATCGCTTTTAAAAGTGAAACGATTGACTGTGGGACTTAATTGAACTGATTCTGGACTGACACCTAATAAATGTTATAAATGAGCCAATTGGACTCCAAGAAATAACATTCTTTTTAACTCGACATGATTGCCGGAACTCTGCGATTATACTGGGCGCTGTGGGAGCGCTTTATTTAAATATTAAGATCAATAAGTCATTTTTTACTGTGGGACCAATCCTAGCCGTTAGTTCGCGCTGAAGAAGTAGAGACAGTTTCAAAAACTACATTTCGTTGACTTTCTAACGGTGTCAATCCGTTTGAGTTACAACGGTTGCTTCACATATTCGTACCAACATGTATTTAGCGATTTGTTCCGATATTACTAAGTTGTATCGCTTTTAAAAGTGAAACGATTTACTGTGGGACTTAATTGAACTGATTCTGGACTGTGAATTAATAAATGCGATAAATGAGCCAATTGGACTCCAAGAAATAACATTCTTTTAAACTCGACATGATTGCCGGAACTCAGCGATTATACTGGGCGCTGTGGGAGCGCTTTATTTAAATATTAAGATAAATAAGTCATTTTTTACTGTGGGACCAATCCTAGCCGTTAGTTCGCGCTGAAGAAGTAGAGACAGTTTCAAAAACTACATTTCGTTGACTTTCTAACGGTGTCAATCCGTTTGAGTTACAACGGTTGCTTCACATATTCGTACCAACATGTATTTAGCGATTTTTTCCGATCTTACTAAGTTGTATCGCTTTTAAAAGTGAAACAATTGACTGTGGGACTTAATTGAACTGATACTGGACTGTGACCTTATAAATGTGATAAATGAGCCAATAGATCTCCAAGAAATAACAGTCTTTTTAACTCAACATAATTGCTGGAACTCAGCGATTACACTGGACCCTGTGGTAGCGCTTCATTTAAAAATTTCGATAAATAAGTCATTTTTTACTGTGGGACCAATCCTATCCGTTAGTTTACGCTGAAGAAATAGAGACAGTTTCAAAAACTATATTTCATTGTCTTTATAACGTTGTCAATCCGTTTGAGTTACAACGGTTGCGTCACATATTCGTACCAACATGTATTTAATGATTTTGTTCCGATATTACTATGTTGTATCGCTTTCAACGGTGAACCGATTAACTGTGGGACTTAGTTTAACTGATTCTGGACTGTGACCTGATAAATGTGATAAATGAGCCAATTGGACTCCAGGGAATGACATTCTTCTTAATTTGACAGGATTAATGAAACTCAGCGATTACACTGGGCGGTGTGGTAGTGCTTCATTTAAAAATTAAGATTAATAAGTCATTTTTTACTGTGGGACCAATCATAGCCGTTGTTTCAAAAACTACATTTCATTGTCTTTTTAACGGTGTCAATCCGTTTGAGTTACAACGGTTGCGTCACATATTCGTACCAACATGTATTTAGTGATTTTGTTCCGATATTACCAAGTTGTATCGCTTTTAACGGTGAACCGATTAACTGTGGGACTTAGTTCAACTGATTCTGGACTGTGACCTGCTAAATGTGATAAATGAGCCAATTGGACTCCAAGGAATGACATTCTTCTTAATTTGACAGGATTAATGAAACTCAGCGATTACACTGGGCGGTGTGGTAGTGCTTCATTTAAAAATTAAGATTAATAAGTCATTTTTTACTGTGGGACCAATCATAGCCGTTAGTTCACGCTGAAGAAATAGAGACAGTTTCAAAAACTACATTTCATTGTCTTTTTAAGGGCGGCAATCCGTTTGAGTTACAACGGTTCCGTCACATATTCGTACCAACATGTATTTAATGATTTTGTTACGATATAACAAAGTTGTATCGCTTTTAAAAGTGAAACGATTGACTGTGGAATTAATTGAACTGTTTCTGGACTGTGACCTTATAAATGTGATAAATGAGCCAATTGGACTCCAAGAAATAACATTCTTTTTAACTCGACATGATTGCCGGAACTCAGCGATTATATTGGGCGCTGTGGGAGCGCTTTATTTAAATATTAAGATAAATAAGTCATTTTTTACTGTGGGACCAATCCTAGCCGTTAGTTCACGCTAAAGAAGTAGAGACAGTTTCAAAAACTACATTTCGTTGACTTTCTAACGGTTTCAATCCGTTTGAGTTACAACGGTTGCTTCACATAATCGTACCAACATGTATTTAGCGTTTTTTCCGATCTTACTAAGTTGCATCGCTTTTAAAAGTGAAACGATTGACTGTGGGACTTAATTGAACTGATTCTGGACTGAGACCTTATAAATGTTATAAATGAGCCAATTGGACTCCAAGAAATAACATTCTTTTTAACTCGACATGATTGCCGGAACTCAGCGATTATACTGGGCGCTGTGGGAGCGCTTTATTTAAATATTAAGATCAATAAGTCATTTTTTACTGTGGGACCAATCCTATCCGTTAGTTCATTTTGATTTTGATTTTTTTTTTTTGATTTTCTCTTTATTTAACGTCGATAGATACAATAGTATTTAAATAACTAATTTAAATCGACAACAAAACGTAAAACAAGGCAAACAGCGATAAAAAATAAGAAAAATAAATAAATAAATAAGTAAAGTTAAAATATGTATGGTATATCCATGCATATTTTACAGGTGCAAACATCACCTTCCCAAAATTTTATTGAGCTACGGAAGGCTTCGAGAGAAGGAGCATTCTTTGTAGCGTCAGGCACAGATATCCATAGCTTTCCTGCAATATTTGATAAAGTATTTAAGCCATAGTACGTTGTCCGACAAGTTGGTCGCCTGATCAAATTAAAGCAACGAAGGTTGTACTTGTTTTACCTAACAGAAAATATCTCGTTCATATATAGAGGTGACAATCCATTTAAAAATTTGTAAACCTCTTTCATTAAATTCTGTAAATTGATGATGTGAATATTCTTAACATTACATAAAGATAAAAGTTCATCGTAACTGCCATTTATATCGTCCTGTATGATTCTTAGACAACGTTCATGAATACGATTGATTCGATTATTCGCAACTTTTCCACAAAACATCCATACTAAGGGACAGTAAGAAAACTGAGACAAAATAAATGAATTGAAGAGAAAACGCTTCATCTTGGGTGTCAAAAAGGAAGATATCCTTTGAAGCACGTTGAGTTTCCTACTAGCCTTATTACAGATGTTTTTGACATGCGAATGAAAGTTTAGTCTCGAGTCAATCGTAACACCAAGAAGCACTACAGACGATTTACACGCAATTTTCAAATGGTTAAATATCAAACTTTCATCGTGATGACCTAATACAATATATTGATACTTTTTCAAATTTATTGCTAAGTAATTTTCATAAAACCAATTATTAACTATGACCAAATTAGTAAGCAGTGTTTGTTTTACATCTTCTAATGAATTTTTACAAGCATATAAGGTGTTATCATCTGCAAAGTTACAAAGGGATGATTGAATAATGAACCAGAATAAATCGTTTATAGAATAATTGAAGAAAGGAGGTCCTAAGATTGATCCTTGTGGAACTCCAACTTGAAGAGGAAGCCATTCGCTAAAAGAAGAATTTATTCTGGTTCTCTGAAAACGATTTTTCAAGTATGAGTGAATAAATAATAAAGAAGATTCAGAAAAACCATAGGCATGCAGCTTTGCAATAAGCAAATCATGGTTGATGGTATCAAAAGCTTTTGAAAGGTCCATTAGCACTGCTCCAACTACACCCTTATTATCAAGTGTGCTTTTCCATTGTTCAATCATTCGAATGAGAGCATATTGTGTATTATAACCCTTTCTGAAGCCTGATAGATGAGGGCTGAGTTTGTCATGCATAAAAGTGTGCATTTGATTAAGAATAATTCTTTCAAAAACCTTTGATAAACAGGGAAGCAAGCTAACAGGTCTATAGTTTCTCCTTATCATTACAGTCATCCTTCTTAAAAACAGGTATAACCTCTGCAAGTTTTAAATCATCAGGAAAAATATTAGACTGTAAACAAAAATTTATAATATTAGTGAGGATAGGAACAAAGATATGAATAAACGTTTTCAACATAAAAACTGGAAAATCACCACTAACAGAAGATTTCTTTGCATCCATGTCTTTGATGACTTTGAGAACATCAGGCTGTTCAACCAGCGAAAAATAGAACTTTTCATCATAACCCACATTTTCACGAATTTTCAAAATACTGATGTGATTAGTATACGAGTGGATTGCATCGTGAATGGTTGCTGTATGTGTATCATCGTTTGTTTTGATTGGTAAATTTTTCGTGATGTTGGTGTAATATTCATTGAAGATTTTGCATAATTTTTGTTCGTCGGTGACTATCTTTTCTTTCTCGATTAAGATAATTTTGTTGGTGTTATAACTAACGTTTGAAAACAATGGCTTGACAGACTTCCAGAACTTTTTATTATCAGTAATGCTTGTCATACGTAAACCCTTGAAATACGAACGTCTGGTTTTTCGTAATAAGGAAACACAGTAGTTTCTCTGTCTAGTGAAGTTGGACCAATTTTCTTTTGATCGTGATTTGTTATATATGCGACGAAGTTTGGATCTGTGCATAATAGCTTTGCGAAGCTCCTTGGTGATAAAAGGTGCGTTATTGAATCTTAGTATTTTCTTTTTCAATGGTGCAAAATGGTTTAGCGTAGACGTGATGCATAAATTGAATTGGTTAAAGTCGTAATTGTTCTCAAGTAATTTCAAAAAGTTCATTGATAATGTTCTTTCAAAATCAAAGTAGTCAATTTTGTTGTAATTTCTGTAGTGTTTCACAATTGGGTCGCCTTTAATCACGTTCATTCTCATCACACTTCCAACAAATAAATGCCAATCTGATATGCCAGTTTCGATTGTTACACTATTTTTAAAGAAATTTGGTTGATTTGTTAATATGTGATCAATGCAAGAAGGCGAAGTACTTGACTTAAAGCAGGTTGGTGATTTGATTAGTCTATGGAGGTCGTATGTTGAAATGAAGTTATCGAAATCTGTGTCACTTATTTCCATGTTTAAATCACCCATAATTATGATGTTTTCGTGATAGTTGAGATGTGAAATCAATACATTTGCGATTTGAGTTAAAAAGTAGTAATTTTTTTGTAACGGTGGTTTATATGCACCGATTAAAAGCCATTTGCGTTTTCGAAGATTTATTTCGACAACTAAAACTTCGATATCATCCGGTAAAGTATATTTTCGCAACACTTTGAAGGGAATATTTTCATTTATATAGAGTAAAATACCGCCACCATGTCCATTTCTATCTTTCCTCAGAATTGCGTAATTATCTAACTTAAATTGAGCATCAGTGAACGATTCATCTATTTTCGTTTCAGTTAGAAGCAGAACATCAATATTGTGCTTGAAAGTTAAATCAATTTCTTCGAACTTGTTTCGCAACGAGTTTACGTTCAAATGACCGACTATCAAGTTACACATGTTACTGCGACGTAGAGTGAAAATATCATATGTTGAATCAAAAGTATCTGAGGCAGTGTTCGGTGGATCTGTGTCGTAAATTTCGACAGGTTTTTTGTGTCAATCCTCAATCACCTGTAGAAAGTTCCGAGACAATATTGAAGTCCCTTTTATATTTAGGTGAAGGCGACTTCTATTCAAATGCAAGTCGGGGTTTATATTATCATTATTGATAAAGCCGATGTTTCTTTGTTCGCAAAGATGAGCGAGAGATTTGTTGACTGCCATCACCTTTTCATTTAGTCTGTCTTTTCGTTGAATTATGCCCGATATCATTACATTATTTTCATCAGATTTCAATTTAATAGCCAATTTTACTATGTTTTGAGCAATTTGATCGGTTTCGATTCTATTAAGATCGTTAGTGCCACAATGAATAATAATGTTATCGGGAGACATGTTCGTAGTTGGTATTGCGTAACTTTCCATGCATTTAGTCGTGGCTCCAGAGAAGGATTTCACTATAATCTTGTTCTCGTTTGAAGAAAGTTGCCAGCCCTTCACTTCTTTTACAATCGAGTCTCCAATTATTTGCGTAACTTTAGATTTTTTGTCAGATCTCCTTCGCGGCGTTTTATGCGGCACTTCGTTGGCAACACTATTTACATCATCCATTATTTCTTCAATGGGCAAGTTTTCAAAGCGATTTGCGTGAATAAAGGAACTCTGTTTAATGATTTTTGCCTTAACGGTGTCTTTGGGAATTGTAAAATTCTCGTTTGTTTCGCAAGATTTTAATTTGTTCAAGCTATGAGAGTTTTGTAGTATGTCGTCACGCGTTGATGATTTCGTCGATAATAACATTTGTATCATTTCATTTTTGGCATTTACTTCCTTTTCCAAAAATAAAATCCTTTCCTCCAACACACTAAACATTTTATTACTATCCCATTCAGTAGAAACGTGACGGTTTGACAGAGCAACATTTTTAACACATTCATCAAGGTAGTTTTTAAGATCGTGTATTAGCTCACCTTTCATTTTTTGTAAGTTGATGTTTGAATACATGCGGTCTATAAACGATTCATCACTTTCTTTAACTCCATTTCTTTCAAGAATTATAGGAATATCTGAAGTCGAGCTAATTTTACGAAGTGGTGTATCAATGAATTCTACAATTGGTGTAGTAGTTAAATTTTCCATGCTGCTAATGTATGTCTTGTTCAAAACACTCTGCCGCAATGCTAAAGAAGTAGAGACAGTTTCAAAAACTACATTTCGTTGACTTTCTAACGGTGTCAATCCGTTTGAGTTACAACGGTTGCTTCACATATTCGTACCACCATGTATTTAGCGATTTTTTCCGATCTTACTAAGTTGTATCGCTTTTAAAAGTGAAACAATTGACTGTGGGACTTAATTGAACTGATTCTGGACTGTGACCTTATAAATGTGATAAATGAGCCAATTGGACTCCAAGAAATAACATTCTTTTTAACTCGACATGATTGCCGGAACTCAACGATTACACTGGACCCTGTGGTAGCGCTTCATTTAGAACATTAGATAAATAAGTCATTTTTTACTGTGGGACCTATCCTAGCCGTTAGTTCACGCTGAAGAAATAGAGACAGTTTCAAAAACTACATTTCATTGACTTTCTAACGGTTTCAATCCGTTTGAGTTACAACGGTCGCTTCACATAATCGTACCAACATGTATTTAGCGTTTTTTCCGATCTTACTAAGTTGTATCGCTTTTAAAAGTGAAACGATTGACTGTGGGACTTAATTGAACTGATTCTGGACTGAGACCTTATAAATGTTATAAATGAGCCAATTGGACTCCAAGAAATAACATTCTTTTTAACTCGACATGATTGCCGGAACTCAGCGATTATACTGGGCGCTGTGGGAGCGCTTTATTTAAATATTAAGATCAATAAGTCATTTTTTACTGTGGGACTAATCCTAGCCGTTAGTTCGCGCTGAAGAAGTAGAGACAGTTTCAAAAACTACATTTCGTTGACTTTCTAACGGTGTCAATCCGTTTGAGTTACAACGGTTGCTTCACATATTCGTACCAACATGTATTTAGCGATTTTTTCCGATATTACTAAGTTGTATCGCTTTTAAAAGTGAAACGATTTACTGTGGGACTTAATTGAACTGATTCTGGACTGTGAATTAATAAATGCGATAAATGAGCCAATTGGACTCCAAGAAATAACATTCTTTTTAACTCGACATGATTGCCGGAACTCAGCGATTATACTGGGCGTTGTGGGAGCGCTTTATTTAAATATTAAGATAAATAAGTCATTTTTTACTGTGGGACCAATCCTAGCCGTTAGTTCGCGCTGAAGAAGTAGAGACAGTTTCAAAAACTACATTTCGTTGTCTTTTTAACGTTGTCAATCCGTTTGAGTTACAACTGTTGCGTCACATATTCGTACCAACATGTATTTAGTGATTTTGTTCCGATATTACTATGTTGTATCGCTTTTAAAAGTGAAACGATTGACTGTGGGACTTAATTGAACTGATTCTGGACTGTGACCTTATAAATGTGATAAATGAGCCAATTGGACTCCAAGAAATAACATTCTTTTTAACTCGACATGATTGCCGGAACTCAACGATTACACTGGACCCTGTGGTAGCGCTTCATTTAGAACATTAGATAAATAAGTCATTTTTTACTGTGGGACCTATCCTAGCCGTTAGTTCACGCTGAAGAAATAGAGACAGTTTCAAAAACTACATTTCATTGACTTTCTAACGGTTTCAATCCGTTTGAGTTACAACGGTCGCTTCACATAATCGTACCAACATGTATTTAGCGTTTTTTCCGATCTTACTAAGTTGTATCGCTTTTAAAAGTGAAACGATTGACTGTGGGACTTAATTGAACTGATTCTGGACTGAGACCTTATAAATGTTATAAATAAGCCAATTGGACTCCAAGAAATAACATTCTTTTTAACTCGACATGATTGCCGGAACTCAGCGATTATACTGGGCGCTGTGGGAGCGCTTTATTTAAATATTAAGATCAATAAGTCATTTTTTACTGTGGGACCAATCCTAGCCGTTAGTTCGCGCTGAAGAAGTAGAGACAGTTTCAAAAACTACATTTCGTTGACTTTCTAACGGTGTCAATCCGTTTGAGTTACAACGGTTGCTTCACATGTTCGTACCAACATGTATTTAGCGATTTTTTCCGATATTACTAAGTTGTATCGCTTTTAAAAGTGAAACGATTTACTGTGGGACTTAATTGAACTGATTCTGGACTGTGAATTAATAAATGCGATAAATGAGCCAATTGGACTCCAAGAAATAACATTCTTTTTAACTCGACATGATTGCCGGAACTCAGCGATTATACTGGGCGCTGTGGGAGCGCTTTATTTAAATATTAAGATAAATAAGTCATTTTTTACTGTGGGACCAATCCTAGCCGTTAGTTCGCGCTGAAGAAGTAGAGACAGTTTCAAAAACTACATTTCGTTGTCTTTTTAACGTTGTCAATCCGTTTGAGTTACAACGGTTGCGTCACATATTCGTACCAACATGTATTTAGTGATTTTGTTCCGATATTACTATGTTGTATCGCTTTTAACGGTGAACCGATTAACTGTGGGACTTAGTTTAACTGATTCTGGACTGTGACCTGATAAATGTGATAAATGAGCCAATTGGACTCCAGGGAATGACATTCTTCTTAATTTGACAGGATTAATGAAACTCAGCGATTACACTGGGCGGTGTGGTAGTGCTTCATTTAAAAATTAAGATTAATAAGTCAATTTTTACTGTGGGACCAATCATAGCCGTTGTTTCAAAAACTGCATTTCATTGTCTTTTTAACGGTGTCAATCCGTTTGAGTTACAACGGTTGCGTCACATATTCGTACCAACATGTATTTAGTGATTTTGTTCCGATATTACTAAGTTGTATCGCTTTTAACGGTGAACCGATTAACTGTGGGACTTAGTTCAACTGATTCTGGACTGTGACCTGCTAAATGTGATAAATGAGCCAATTGGACTCCAAGGAATGACATTCTTCTTAATTTGACAGGATTAATGAAACTCAGCGATTACACTGGGCGGTGTGGTAGTGCTTCATTTATAAATTAAGATTAATAAGTCATTTTACTGTGGGACTAATCATAGCCGTTAGTTCACGCTGAAGAAATAGAGACAGTTTCAAAAACTACATTTCATTGTCTTTTTAAGGGCGGCAATCCGTTTGAGTTACAACGGTTGCGTCACATATTCGTACCAACATGTATTTAATGATTTTGTTACGATATAACAAAGTTGTATCGCTTTTAAAAGTGAAACGATTGACTGTGGAATTAATTGAACTGTTTCTGGACTGTGACCTTATAAATGTGATAAATGAGCCAATTGAACTCCAAGAAATAACATTCTTTTTAACTTGACATGATTGCCGGAATTCAGCGATTACACTGTACCCTGTGGTAGCGCTTTATTTAAACATTTCGATAAATAAGTCATTTTTTACTGTGGGAACAATCCTATCCGTTAGTTCACGCTGAAGAAATAGAGACAGTTTTAAAAACTACCTTTCATTGACTTTCTAACGGTGTCAATCCGTTTGACTTACAACGGTTGCTTCACATATTTGAACCAACATGTATTTAGCGATTTTTTCCGATATTACTAAGTTGTATCGCTTTTAAAAGTGAAACGATTGACTGTGGGACTTAATTAAAATGATTCTGGACTGTGACCTGATAAATGTGATAAATGAGCCAATTGAACTCCAAGAAATAACATTCTTTTTAACTCGACATAATTGCCGGAACTCAGCGATTACACTGGACCCTGTGGTAGCGCTTCATTTAAAAATTTAGATAAATAAGTCATTTTTTACTATGGGACCAATCCTAGCCGTTAGTTCGCGCTGAAAAAACAGAGACAGTTTCAAAAACTACTTTTCATTGACTTTCTAACGGTGTCAATCCGTTGGAGTTACAACGATTGCGTCACGTATTCGTACCAACATGTATTTAGCGATTTGTTCCGATCTTACTAAGTTGTATCGCTTTTAAAAGTGAAACGATTGACTGTGGGAATTAATTGAAATGATTCTGGACTGTGACCTGATAAATGTGATAAATGAGCCAATTGAACTCCAAGAAATAACACTCTTTTTAACTCGACATGATTGCCGGAACTCAGCGATTACACTGGACCCTGTGATAGCGCTTTATTTAAAAATTTCGATAAATAAGTAATTCTTTACTGTGGGACCAATCCTATCCGTTAGTTCACGCTGAAGAAATAGAGACAGTTTCAAAAACTACCTTTCATTGACTTTCTAACGGTGTCAACCCGTTTGAGTTACAACGGTTGCGTCACATATTCGTACCAACATGTATTTAGTGATTTTGTTCCGATATAACTATGTTGTATCGCTTTTAAAAGTGAAACGATTGACTGTGGGAATTAATTGAACTGTCTCTGGACTGTGACCTTATAAATGTGATTAATGAGCCAATTGATCTCCAAGAAATAACATTCTTTTTAACTTGACATGATTGCCGAAACTCAGCGATTACATTGGACCCTGTGGTAGCGCTTCAATTAAAAATTTCGATAAATAAGTCATTTTTTACTGTGGGACCAATCCTATCCGTTAGTTCACGCTGAAGAAATAGAGACAGTTTTAAAAACTACCTTTCATTGACTTTCTAACGGTGTCAATCCGTTTGACTTACAACGGTTGCTTCACATATTCGAACCAACATGTATTTAGCGATTATTCCGGATATTACTAAGTTGTATCGCTTTTAAAAGTGAAACGATTGACTGTGGGACTTAATTGGACTGATTTTGGACTGTGATCTTATAAATGTGATAAATGAGCCTCCAAGGAATGACAATCTTCTTAATTTGACATGATTGCCGGAACTCAGCGATTACACTGGGCGCTGTGGTAGCGCTTCATTTAAAAATTTAGATAAATAAGTCATTTTTTACTGTGGGACCAATCCTAGCCGTTAGTTCGCGCTGAAGAAATAGAGACAGTTTCAAAAACTACCTTTCATTGACTTTCTAGTGGTGTCAATCCGTTTGAGTTACAACGGTTGCTTCACATAATCGTACCAACATGTATTTAGCGTTTTTTCCGATCTTACTATGTTGTATCGCTTTTAAAAGTGAAACGATTGACTGTGGGACTTAATTGAACTGATTCTGGACTGTGACCTTATAAATGTTATAAATGAGCCAATTGGACTCCAAGAAATAACATTCTTTTTAACTCGACATGATTGCCGGAACTCAACGATTACACTGGACCCTGTGGTAGCGCTTTATTTAAAAGTTTAGATAAATAAGTCACTTTTTACTGTGGGACCAATCCTATCCGTTAGTTCACGCTGAAGAAATAGAAACAGTTTCAAAAACTACCTTTCATTGACTTTCTAACGGTGTCAATCCGTTTGAGTTACAACGGTTGCTTCACATATTCGTACCAACATGTATTTAGCGGTTTTTTCCGATATTACTAAGTTGTATCGCTTTTAAAAGTGAAACGATTTACTGTGGGACTTAATTGAACTGATTCTGGACTGTGAATTAATAAATGTGATAAATGAGCCAATTGGACTCCAAGAAATAACATTCTTTTTAACTCGACATGATTGCCGGAACTCAGCGATTATACGGGGCGCTGTGGGAGCGCTTTATTTAAATATTAAGATAAATAAGTCATTTTTTACTGTGCGACCAATCCTAGCCGTTAGTTCGCGCTGAAGAAGTAGAGACAGTTTCAAAAACTACATTTCGTTGACTTTCTAACGGTGTCAATCCGTTCGAGTTACAACGGTTGCTTCACATATTCGTACCAACATGTATTTAGCGATTTTTTCCGATCTTACTAAGTTGTATCGCTTCTAAAAGTGAAACAATTGACTGTGGGACTTAATTGAACTTATTCTGGACTGTGACCTTATAAATCTGATAAATGAGCCAATTGGACCCCAAGAAATAACATTCTTTTTAACTCGACATGATTGCCGGAACTCAGCGATTATACTGGGCGCTGTGGGAGCGCTTTATTTAAATATTAAGATAAATAAGTCATTTTTTACTGTGGGACCAGTCCTAGCCGTTAGTTCGCGCTGAAGAAGTAGAGACAGTTTCAAAAACTACATTTCGTTGACTTTCTAACGGTGTCAATCCGTTTGAGTTACAACGGTTGCTTCACATATTCGTACCAACATGTATTTAGCGATTTTTTCCGATCTTACTAAGTTGTATCGCTTTTAAAAGTGAAACAATTGACTGTGGGACTTAATTGAACTGATTCTGGACTGTGACCTTATAAATCTGATAAATGAGCCAATTGGACCCCAAGAAATAACATTCTTTTTAACTCGACATGATTGCCGGAACTCAGCGATTATACTGGGCGCTGTGGGAGCGCTTTATTTAAATATTAAGATAAATAAGTCATTTTTTACTGTGGGACCAATCCTAGCCGTTAGTTCGCGCTGAAGAAGTAGAGACAGTTTCAAAAACTACATTTCGTTGACTTTCTAACGGTGTCAATCCGTTTGAGTTACAACAGTTGCTTCACATATTCGTACCAACATGTATTTAGCGATTTTTTCCGATCTTACTAAGTTGTATCGCTTTTAAAAGTGAAACGATTGACTGTGGGACTTAATTGAACTGATTCTGGACTGTGAATTAATAATTGTGATAAATGAGCCAATTGGACTCCAAGAAATAACATTCTTTTTAACTCGACATGATTGCCGGAACTCAACGATTACACTGGACCCTGCGGTAGCGCTTCATTTAAAACATTAGATAAATCAGTCATTTTTTACTGTGGGACCAATCCTAGCCGTTAGTTCACGCTGAAGAAGTAGAGACAGTTTCAAAAACTACATTTCGTTAACTTTCTAACGGTGTCAATCCGTTTGAGTTACAACGGTTGCTTCACATATTCGTACCAACATGTATTTAGCGATTTTTTCCGATCTTACTAAGTTGTATCGCTTTTAAAAGTGAAACAATTGACTGTGGGACTTAATTGAACTGATTCTGGACTGTGAACTTATAAATCTGATAAATGAGCCAATTGGACTCCAAGAAATAACATTCTTTTTAACTCGACATGATTGCCGGAACTCAACGATTACACTGGACCCTGTGGTAGCGCTTCATTTAAAACATTAGATAAATAAGTCATTTTTTACTGTGGGACCTATCCTAGCCGTTAGTTCACGCTGAAGAAATAGAGACTTTTTAACTCTTTTTAACTCGACATAATTGCCGGAACTCAGCGATTACACTGGACCCTGTGGTAGCGCTTCATTTAAAAATTTAGATAAATAAGTCATTTTTTACTATGGGACCAATCCTAGCCGTTAGTTCGCGCTGAAAAAACAGAGACAGTTTCAAAAACTACTTTTCATTGACTTTCTAACGGTGTCAATCCGTTGGAGTTACAACGATTGCGTCACGTATTCGTACCAACATGTATTTAGCGATTTGTTCCGATCTTACTAAGTTGTATCGCTTTTAAAAGTGAAACGATTGACTGTGGGAATTAATTGAAATGATTCTGGACTGTGACCTGATAAATGTGATAAATGAGCCAATTGAACTCCAAGAAATAACATTCTTTTTAACTCGACATGATTGCCGGAACTCAGCGATTACACTGGACCCTGTGGTAGCGCTTTATTTAAAAATTTCGATAAATAAGTAATTCTTTACTGTGGGACCAATCCTATCCGTTAGTTCACGCTGAAGAAATAGAGACAGTTTCAAAAACTACCTTTCATTGACTTTCTAACGGTGTCAACCCGTTTGAGTTACAACGGTTGCGTCACATATTGGTACCAACATGTATTTAGTGATTTTGTTCCGATATAACTATGTTGTATCGCTTTTAAAAGTGAAACGATTGACTGTGGGAATTAATTGAACTGTCTCTGGACTGTGACCTTATAAATGTGTTTAATGAGCCAATTGATCTCCAAGAAATAACATTCTTTTTAACTCGACATGATTGCCGGAACTCAGCGATTACACTGGACCCTGTGGTAGCGCTTTATTTAAAAATTTCGATAAATAAGTAATTCTTTACTGTGGGACCAATCCTATCCGTTAGTTCACGCTGAAGAAATAGAGACAGTTTCAAAAACTACCTTTCATTGACTTTCTAACGGTGTCAACCCGTTTGAGTTACAACGGTTGCGTCACATATTCGTACCAACATGTATTTAGTGATTTTGTTCCGATATAACTATGTTGTATCGCTTTTAAAAGTGAAACGATTGACTGTGGGAATTAATTGAACTGTCTCTGGACTGTGACCTTATAAATGTGATTAATGAGCCAATTGATCTCCAAGAAATAACATTCTTTTTAACTTGACATGATTGCCGAAACTCAGCGATTACATTGGACCCTGTGGTAGCGCTTCATTTAAAAATTTCGATAAATAAGTCATTTTTTACTGTGGGACCAATCCTATCCGTTAGTTCACGCTGAAGAAATAGAGACAGTTTTAAAAACTACCTTTCATTGACTTTCTAACGGTGTCAATCCGTTTGACTTACAACGGTTGCTTCACATATTCGAACCAACATGTATTTAGCGATTATTCCGGATATTACTAAGTTGTATCGCTTTTAAAAGTGAAACGATTGACTGTGGGACTTAATTGAACTGATTCTGGACTGTGACCTTATAAATGTTATAAATGAGCCAATTGGACTCCAAGAAATAACATTCTTTTTAACTCGACATGATTGCCGGAACTCAACGATTACACTGGATCCTGTGGTAGCGCTTTATTTAAAAGTTTAGATAAATAAGTCACTTTTTACTGTGGGACCAATCCTATCCGTTAGTTCACGCTGAAGAAATAGAGACAGTTTCAAAAACTACATTTCATTGACTTTCTAACGGTTTCAATCCGTTTGAGTTACAACGGTTGCTTCACATAATCGTACCAACATGTATTTAGCGATTTTTTCCGATATTACTAAGTTGTATCGCTTTTAAAAGTGAAACGATTTACTGTGGGACTTAATTGAACTGATTCTGGACTGTGAATTAATAAATGTGATAAATGAGCCAATTGGACTCCAAGAAATAACATTCTTTTTAACTCGACATGATTGCCGGAACTCAGCGATTATACTGGGCGCTGTGGGAGCGCTTTATTTAAATATTAAGATAAATAAG
Organism: Hydractinia symbiolongicarpus; assembly: GCF_029227915.1. Lineage (NCBI taxonomy): Eukaryota > Metazoa > Cnidaria > Hydrozoa > Anthoathecata > Hydractiniidae > Hydractinia > Hydractinia symbiolongicarpus. The sequence goes on along the minus strand of NC_079888.1, from coordinate 474,609 downwards.
TCATTTTTTACTGTGCGACCAATCCTAGCCGTTAGTTCACGCTGAAGAAATAGAGACAGTTTCAAAAACTACATTTCATTGACTTTCTAACGGTTTCAATCCGTTTGAGTTACAACGGTTGCTTCACATAATCGTACCAACATGTATTTAGCGATTTTTTCCGATATTACTAAGTTGTATCGCTTTTAAAAGTGAAACGATTTACTGTGGGACTTAATTGAACTGATTCTGGACTGTGAATTAATAAATGTGATAAATGAGCCAATTGGACTCCAAGAAATAACATTCTTTTTAACTCGACATGATTGCCGGAACTCAGCGATTATACTGGGCGCTGTGGGAGCGCTTTATTTAAATATTAAGATAAATAAGTCATTTTTTACTGTGCGACCAATCCTAGCCGTTAGTTCGCGCTGAAGAAGTAGAGACAGTTTCAAAAACTACATTTCGTTGACTTTCTAACGGTGTCAATCCGTTTGAGTTACAACGGTTGCTTCACATATTCGTACCAACATGTATTTAGCGATTTTTTCCGATCTTACTAAGTTGTATCGCTTTTAAAAGTAAAACAATTGACTGTGGGACTTAATTGAACTGATTCTGGACTGTGAATTAATAAATGTGATAAATGAGCCAATTGGACTCCAAGAAATAACATTCTTTTTAACTCGACATGATTGCCGGAACTCAGCGATTATACTGTGCGCTGTGGGAGCGCTTTATTTAAATATTAAGATAAATAAGTCATTTTTTACTGTGGGACCAATCCTAGCCGTTAGTTCGCGCTGAAGAAGTAGAGACAGTTTCAAAAACTACATTTCGTTGACTTTCTAACGGTGTCAATCCGTTTGAGTTACAACGGTTGCTTCACATATTCGTACCAACATGTATTTAGCGATTTTTTCCGATCTTACTAAGTTGTATCGCTTTTAAAAGTGAAACGATTGACTGTGGGACTTAATTGAACTGATTCTGGACTGTGAATTAATAAATGTGATAAATGAGCCAATTGGACTCCAAGAAATAACATTCTTTTTAACTCGACATGATTGCCGGAACTCAGCGATTATACTGGGCGCTGTGGGAGCGCTTTATTTAAATATTAAGATAAATAAGTCATTTTTTACTGTGGGACCAATCCTAGCCGTTAGTTCCCGCTGTAGAAGTAGAGACAGTTTCAAAAACTACATTTCGTTGACTTTCTAACGGTGTCAATCCGTTTGAGTTACAACGGTTGCTTCACATATTCGTACCAACATGTATTTAGCGATTTTTTCCGATCTTACTAAGTTGTATCGCTTTTAAAAGTGAAACAATTGACTGTGGGACTTAATTGAACTGATTCTGGTCTGTGACCTTATAAATCTGATAAATGAGCCAATTGGACTCCAAGAAATAACATTCTTTTTAACTCGACATGATTGCCGGAACTCAACGATTACACTGGACCCTGTGGTAGCGCTTCATTTAAAACATTAGATAAATAAGTCATTTTTTACTGTGGGACCTATCCTAGCCGTTAGTTCACGCTGAAGAAATAGAGACAGTTTCAAAAACTACATTTCATTGACTTTCTAACGGTTTCAATCCGTTTGAGTTACAACCGTTGCTTCACATAATCGTACCAACATGTATTTAGCGATTTTTTCCGATATTACTAAGTTGTATCGCTTTTAAAAGTGAAACGATTTACTGTGGGACTTAATTGAACTGATTCTGGACTGTGAATTAATAAATGTGATAAATGAGCCAATTGGACTCCAAGAAATAACATTCTTTTTAACTCGACATGATTGCCGGAACTCAGCGATTTTACTGGGCGCTGTGGGAGCGCTTTATTTAAAAACTTCGATAAATAAGTAATTTATTACTGTGGGACCAATCCTATCAGTTAGTTCACGCTGAAGAAATAGAGACAGTTTCAAAAACTACCTTTCATTGACTTTCTAACGGTGTCAATCCGTTTGAGTTACAACGGTTGCTTCACATATCCGTATCAACATGTATTAAGTGTTTTTTTTTCGATATTACTAAGTGGTATCGCTTTCAAAAGTAAAACGATTGACTGTGGGACTTAATTGAACTGATTCTGAACTGTCATCTTATAAATGTGATAAATGAGCCAATTGGACTCCAAGAAATAACATTCTTTTTAACTCGACATGATTGCCGGAACTCAACGATTACACTGGACCCTGTGGTAGCGCTTTATTTAAAAGTTTAGATAAATAAGTCACTTTTTACTGTGGGACCAATCCTATCCGTTAGTTCACGCTGACGAAATAGAGACAGTTTCAAAAACTACCTTTCATTGACTTTCTAACGGTGTCAATCCGTTTGAGTTACAACGGTTGCTTCACATATTCGTACCAACATGTATTTAGCGATTTTTTCCGATATTACTAAGTTGTATCGCTTTTAAAAGTGAAACGATTGACTGTGAGACTTAATTGAACTGATTCTGGACTGTGACCTTATAAATGTGGTAAATGAGCCAATTGGACTCCAAGAAATAACATTCTTTTTAACTCGATATGATTGCCGGAACCAAACGATTACACTGGACCCTGTGGTAGCGCTTCATTTATAAATTTAGATAAATAAGTCATTTTTTACTGTGGGACCAATTCTAGCCGTTAGTTCGCGCTGAAAAAACAGAGACAGTTTCAAAAACTACTTTTCATTGACTTTTTAACGGTGTCAATCCGTTTGAGTTACAACGGTTGCTTCACGTATTCGTACCAACATGTATTTAGCGATTTTTTCCGATATTACTCAGTTGTATCGCTTTTAAAAGTGAGACGATTTACTGTGGGACTTAATTGAACTGATTCTGGACTGTGAATTAATAAATGTGATAAATGAGCCAATTGAACTCCAAGAAATAACATTCTTTTTAACTCGACATGATTGCCGGAACTCAGCGATTACACTGGACCCTGTGGTAGCGCTTTATTTAAAAATTTCGATAAATAAGTAATTTATTACTGTGGGACCAATCCTATCAGTTAGTTCACGCTGAAGAAATAGAGACAGTTTCAAAAACTACCTTTCATTGACTTTCTAACGGTGTCAATCCGTTTGAGTTACAACGGTTGCTTCACATATCCGTATCAACATGTATTAAGTGTTTTTTTTCGATATTACTAAGTGGTATCGCTTTCGAAAGTGAAACGATTGACTGTGGGACTTAATTGAACTGATTCTGGACTGTCATCTTATAAATGTGATAAATGAGCCAATTGGACTCCAAGAAATAACATTCTTTTTAACTCGACATAATTGCCGGAACTCAACGATTACACTGGACCCTGTGGTAGCGCTTTATTTAAAAGTTTAGATAAATCAGTCACTTTTTACTGTGGGACCAATCCTATCCGTTAGTTCACGCTGAAGAAATAGAGACAGTTTCAAAAACTACCTTTCATTGACTTTCTAACGGTGTCAATCCGTTTGAGTTACAACGGTTGCTTCACATATTCGTACCAATATGTATTTAGCGATTTTTTCCGATATTACTCAGTTGTATCGCTTTTAAAAGTGAAACGATTTACTGTGGGACTTAATTGAACTGATTCCGGACTGTGAAGTAATAAATGTGATAAATGAGTCAATCGGACTCCACGAAATAACATTCTTTTTAACTCGACATGATTGCCGGAACTCAGCGATTATACTGGGCGCTGTGGGAGCGCTTTATTTAAATATTAAGATAAATAAGTCATTTTTTACTGTGGGACCAATCCTAGCCGTTAGTTTGCGCTGAAGAAGTAGAGACAGTTTCAAAAACTATATTTCGTTGACTTTCTAACGGTGTCAATCCGTTTGAGTTACAACGGTTGCTTCACATATTCGTACCAACATGTATTTAGCGATTTTTTCCGATCTTGCTAAGTTGTATCGCTTTTAAAAGTGAAACAATTGACTGTGGGACTTAATTGAACTGATTCTGGACTGTGACCTTATAAATGTGATAAATGAGCCAATTGGACTCCAAGAAATAACATTCTTTTTAACTGGACATGATTGCCGGAACTCAACGGTTACACTGGACCCTGTGGTAGCGCTTCATTTAAAAATTTCGATAAATAAGTCATTTTTTACTGTGGGACCAATCCTATCCGTTAGTTCACGCTGAAGAAATAGAGACAGTTTCAAAAACTACATTTCGTTGACTTTCTAACGGTGTCAATCCGTTTGAGTTACAACGGTTGCGTCAAAGATTCATACCAACATGTATTTAGCGATTTCTTCCGGTATTACTAAGTTGTATCGCTTTTAAAAGTGAAACGATTGACTGTGGGACTTAATTAAACTGATTCCGGACTGTGACCTGCTACATGTGATAAATGAGTCACTTGGTCTCCAAGGATTGACAATCTTCTTAATTTGACATGATTGCCGGAACTCAGCGATTACACTGGACCCTGTGGTAGCGCTTCATTTAAAAATTTCGATAAATAAGTCATTTTTTACTGTGGGACCAATCCTATCCGTTAGTTCACGCTGAAGAAATAGAGACAGTTTCAAAAACTACATTTCGTTGACTTTCTAACGGTGTCAATCCGTTTGAGTTACAACGGTTGCGTCAAAGATTCATACCAACATGTATTTAGCGATTTCTTCCGGTATTACTAAGTTGTATCGCTTTTAAAAGTGAACCGATTTACTGTGGGACTTAATTGAACTGATTCCGGACTGTGAAGTAATAAATGTGATAAATGAGTCAATCGGACTCCACGAAATAACATTCTTTTTAACTCGACATGATTGCCGGAACTCAGCGATTATACTGGGCGCTGTGGGAGCGCTTTATTTAAATATTAAGATAAATAAGTCATTTTTTACTGTGGGACCAATCCTAGCCGTTAGTTTGCGCTGAAGAAGTAGAGACAGTTTCAAAAACAACATTTCGTTGACTTTCTAACGGTGTCAATCCGTTTGAGTTACAACGGTTGCTTCACATATTCGTACCAACATGTATTTAGCGATTTTTTCCGATCTTGCTAAGTTGTATCGCTTTTAAAAGTGAAACAATTGACTGTGGGACTTAATTGAACTGATTCTGGACTGTGACCTTATAAATGTGATAAATGAGCCAATTGGACTCCAAGAAATAACATTCTTTTTAACTGGACATGATTGCCGGAACTCAACGGTTACACTGGGCTCTGTGGGAGCGCTTTATTTAAAAATTAAGATAAATATGTCATTTTTTACTGTGGGGCCAATCCTAGCCGTTAGTTCGCGCTGAAGAAATAGAGACAGTTTCAAAAACCAGATTTCATTGACTTTCTAACGGTGTCAATCCGTTTGAGTTACAACGGTTGCGTCAAAGATTCATACCAACATGTATTTAGCGATTTCTTCCGGTATTACTAAGTTGTATCGCTTTTAAAAGTGAAACGATTGACTGTGGGACTTAATTAAACTGATTCCGGACTGTGACCTGCTACATGTGATAAATGAGTCACTGGTCTCCAAGGATTGACAATCTTCTTAATTTGACATGATTGCCGGAACTCAGCGATTACACTGGACCCTGTGGTAGCGCTTCATTTAAAAATTTCGATAAATAAGTCATTTTTTACTGTGGGACCAATCCTATCCGTTAGTTCACGCTGAAGAAATAGAGAGTGTTTCAAAAACTACATTTCATTTTCTTTTTAACGGTGTCAATCCGTTTGAGTTACAACGGTTGCGTCACATATTCGTACCAACATGAATTTTGTGATTTTGTTCCGATATTACTAAGTTGTATCGCTTTTAAAAGTGAAACGATTGACTGTGGGACTTACCTGAACTGATTCTGGACTGTGACCTTATAAATGTTATAAATGGGCCAATTGGACTCCAAGAAATAACATTCTTTTTAACTCGACATGATTGCCGGAACTCAACGATTACACTGGACCCTGTGGTAGCGCTTTATTTAAAAATTTAAATAAATAAGTCACTTTTTACTGTGGGACCAATCCTATCCGTTAGTTCACGCTGAAGAAATAGACACAGTTTCAAAAGCTACCTTTCATTGACTTTCTAACGGTGTCAATCCGTTGGAGTTACAACGGTTGCTTCACATATCCGTACCAACATGTATTTAGCGTTTTTTTCCGATATTACTAAGTTGTATCTCCTTTAAAAATGAAACGATTGACTGTGGGACTTACTTGAACTGATTCTGGACTGTGATCTTATAAATGTGATAAATGAGCGAAATCGAATCCAAGAAATAACATTCTTTTTAACTCAACATGATTGCCGGAACTCAGCGATTACACTGGGCGCTGTGGGAGCGCTTTATTCAAAAATTAAGATAAATAAGTCATTTTTTACTGTGGGACCAATCGTAGCCGTTAGTTCGCGATGAAGAAGTAGAGACAGTTTCAAAAACTACATTTCATTGAAACGGTGTCAATCCGTTTGAGTTACAACGGTTGCTTCACATATTCGCACCAACATGTATTTAGCGATTTTTTCCGATCTTACTAAGTTGTATCGCTTTTAAAAGTGAAACGATTTACTGTGGGACTTAGTTGAACTGATTCTGGACTGTAAGCTGATAAATGTGATAAATGAGCCAATTGGACTCCAAGGAATGACATTCTTCTTAATTTGACATGATTGCTGGGACTCAGCGATTACACTGGGCGGTGTGGTAGCGCTTTATTTAAAAATTGAGATCAGTAAGTCATTTTTTACTGTGGGACCAATCCTAGCCGTTAGTTCACGCTGAAGAAATAGAGACAGTTTCAAAAACTACATTTCATTGTCTTTTTAACGGTGGCAATCCGTTTGAGTTACAACGGTTGCGTCACATATTCGTACCAACATGTATTTAGTGATTTTGTTCCGATCTTACTAAGTTGTATCGCTTTTAAAAGTGAAACGATTGACTGTGGGACTTAATTGAACTGATTCTGGACTGTGACCTTATAAATGTTATAAATGAGCCAATTGGACTCCAAGAAATAACATTCTTTTTAACTCGATATGATTGCCGGAACTCAACGATTACACTGGACCCTGTGGTACCGCTTTATTTAAAAATTTAGATAAATAAATCACTTTTTACTGTGGGACCAATCCGATCCGTTAGTTCACGCTGAAGAAATAGAGACAGTTTCAAAAGCTACCTTTCATTGACTTTCTAACGTTGTCAATCCGTTTGAGTTCAACGGTTGCTTCACATATCCGTACCAACATGTTTTTAGCGATTTCTTCCGGTATTACTAAGTTGTATCGCTTTTAAAAGTGAAACGATTGACTGTGGGACTTAATTAAACTGATTCCGGACTGTGACCTGCTACATGTGATAAATGAGTCATTGGTCTCCAAGGAATGACAATCTTCTTAATTTGACATGATTGCCGGAACTCAGCGATTACACTGCACCCTGTGGTAGCGCTTCATTTAAAAATTTTGATAAATAAGTCATTTTTTACTGTGGGACCAATCCTATCCGTTATTTCACGCTGAAGAAATAGAGACAGTTTCAAAAACTACATTTTATTGTCTTTTTAACGGTGTCAATTCGTTTGTGTTACAACGGTTGCGTCACATATTCGTACCAACATGTATTTTGTGATTTTGTTCCGATATTACTAAGTTGTATCGCTTTTAACGGTGAACCGATTGACTGTGGGACTTAGTTGAACTGATTCTGGACTGTAAGCTGATAAATGTGATAAATGAGCCAATTGGACTCCAAGGAATGACATTCTTCTTAATTTGACATGATTGCTGGGACTCAGCGATTACACTGGGCGGTGTGGTAGCGCTTTATTTAAAAATTGAGATAAGTAAGTCATTTTTTACTGTGGGACCAATCCTAGCCGTTAGTTCACGCTGAAGAAATAGAGACAGTTTCAAAAACTACATTTCATTGTCTTTTTAACGGTGGCAATCCGTTTGAGTTACAACGGTTGCGTCACATATTCGTACCAACATGTATTTAGTGATTTTGTTCCGATCTTACTAAGTTGTATCGCTTTTAAAAGTGAAACGATTGACTGTGGGACTTAATTGAACTGATTCTGGACTGTGAATTAATAAATGTGATAAATGAGCCAATTGAACTCCAAGAAATAACATTCTTTTTAACTCGAAATGATTGCCGGAACTCAGCGATTACACTGGACCCTGTGGTAGCGCTTTATTTAAAAATTTCGATAAATAAGTAATTTATTACTGTGGAACCAATCCTATCAGTTAGTTCACGCTGAAGAAATAGAGACAGTTTCAAAAACTACCTTTCATTGACTTTCTAACGGTGTCAATCCGTTTGAGTTACAACGGTTGCTTCACATATCCGTATCAACATGTATTAAGTGTTTTTTTTCGATATTACTAAGCGGTATCGCTTTCGAAGGTGAAACGATTGACTGTGGGACTTAATTGAACTGATTCTGGACTGTCATCTTATAAATGTGATAAATGAGCCAATTGGACTCCAAGAAATAACATTCTTTTTAACTCGACATAATTGCCGGAACTCAACGATTACACTGGACCCTGTGGTAGCGCTTTATTTAAAAGTTTAGATAAATCAGTCACTTTTTACTGTGGGACCAATCCTATCCGTTAGTTCACGCTGAAGAAATAGAGACAGTTTCAAAAACTACCTTTCATTGACTTTCTAACGGTGTCAATCCGTTTGAGTTACAACGGTTGCTTCACATATTCGTACCAATATGTATTTAGCGATTTTTTCCGATATTACTCAGTTGTATCGCTTTTAAAAGTGAAACGATTTACTGTGGGACTTAATTGAACTGATTCCGGACTGTGAATTAATAAATGTGATAAATGAGCCAATCGGACTCCAAGAAATAACATTCTTTTTAACTCGACATGATTGCCGGAACTCAGCGATTATACTGGGCGCTGTGGGAGGGCTTTATTTAAATATTAAGATAAATAAGTCATTTTTTACTGTGGGACCAATCCTAGCCGTTAGTTTGCGCTGAAGAAGTAGAGACAGTTTCAAAAACTACATTTCGTTGACTTTCTAACGGTGTCAATCCGTTTGAGTTACAACGGTTGCTTCACATATTCGTACCAACATGTATTTAGCGATTTTTTCCGATCTTGCTAAGTTGTATCGCTTTTAAAAGTGAAACAATTGACTGTGGGACTTAATTGAACTGATTCTGGACTGTGACCTTATAAATGTGATAAATGAGCCAATTGGACTCCAAGAAATAACATTCTTTTTAACTGGACATGATTGCCGGAACTCAACGATTACACTGGGCGCTGTGGGAGCGCCTTATTTAAAAATTAAGATAAATATGTCATTTTTTACTGTGGGGCCAATCCTAGCCGTTAGTTCGCGCTGAAGAAATAGAGACAGTTTCAAAAACCAGATTTCATTGACTTTCTAACGGTGTCAATCCGTTTGAGTTACAACGGTTGCGTCAAAGATTCATACCAACATGTATTTAGCGATTTCTTCCGGTATTACTAAGTTGTATCGCTTTTAAAAGTGAAACGATTGACTGTGGGACTTAATTAAACTGATTCCGGACTGTGACCTGCTACATGTGATAAATGAGTCACTTGGTCTCCAAGGATTGACAATCTTCTTAATTTGACATGATTGCCGGAACTCAGCGATTACACTGGACTCTGTGGTAGCGCTTCATTTAAAAATTTCGATAAATAAGTCATTTTTTACTGTGGGACCAATCGTAGCCGTTAGTTCGCGATGAAGAAGTAGAGACAGTTTCAAAAACTACATTTCATTGTCTTTTTAACGGTGTCAATCCGTTTGAGTTACAACGGTTGCGTCACATATTCGTACCAACATGTATTTAGCGTTTTTTTCCGATATTACTAAGTTGTATCGCCTTTAAAAATGAAACGATTGACTGTGGGACTTAATTGAACTGATTCTGGACTGTGAATTAATAAATGTGATAAATGAGCCAATCGGACTCCAAGAAATAACATTCTTTTTAACTCGACATGATTGCCGGAACTCAGCGATTATACTGGGCGCTGTGGGAACGCTTTATTTAAATATTAAGATAAATAAGTCATTTTTTACTGTGGGATCAATCCTAGCCGTTAGTTCGCGCTGAAGAAGTAGAGAAAGTTTCAAAAAGTAAATTTCGTTGACTTTCTAACGGTGTCAATCCGTTTGAGTTACAACGGTTGCTTCACATATTCGTACCAACATGTATTTACCGATTTTTTCCGATCTTACTAAGTTGTATCGCTTTGAAAAGTGAAACAATTGACTGTGGGACTTAATTGAACTGATTCTGGACTGTGACCTTATAAATGTGATAAATGAGCCAATTGGACTCCAAGAAATAACATTCTTTTTAACTCGACATGATTGGCGGAACTCAACGATTACACTGGGCGCTGTGGGAGCGCTTTATTTAAAAATTAAGATAAATATGTCATTTTTTACTGTGGGGCCAATCCTAGCCGTTAGTTCGCGCTGAAGAAATAGAGACAGTTTCAAAAACTAGATTTCATTGACTTTCTAACGGTGTCAATCCGTTTGAGTTACAACGGTTGCGTCAAAGATTCATACCAACATGTATTTAGCGATTTCTTCCGGTATTACTAAGTTGTATCGCTTTTAAAAGTGAAACGATTGACTGTGGGACTTAATTAAACTGATTCCGGACTGTGACCTGCTACATGTGATAAATGAGTCACTTGGTCTCCAAGGAATGACAATCTTCTTAATTTGACATGATTGCCGGAACTCAGCGATTACACTGGGCGGTGTGGTAGCGCTTTATTTAAAAATTGAGATAAGTAAGTCATTTTTTACTGTGGGACCAATCCTAGCCGTTAGTTCACGCTGAAGAAATAGAGACAGTTTCAAAAACTACATTTCATTGTCTTTTTAACGGTGGCAATCCGTTTGTGTTACAACGGTTGCGTCACATATTCGTACCAACATGTATTTAGTGATTTTGTTCCGATCTTACTAAGTTGTATCGCTTTTAAAAGTGAAACGATTGACTGTGGGACTTAATTGAACTGATTCTGGACTGTGACCTTATAAATGTTATAAATGAGCCAATTGGACTCCAAGAAATAACATTCCTTTTAACTCGATATGATTGCCGGAACTCAACGATTACACTGGACCCTGTGGTAGCGTTTTATTTAAAAATTTAGATAAATAAATCACTTTTTACTGTGGGACCAATCCTATCCGTTAGTTCACGCTGAAGAAATAGAGACAGTTTCAAAAGCTACCTTTCATTGACTTTCTAACGTTGTCAATCCGTTTGAGTTCAACGGTTGCTTCACATATCCGTGCCAACATGTATTTAGCGTTTTTTTCCGATATTACTAAGTTGTATCGCCTTTAAAAATGAAAATATTGACTGTGGGACTTAATTGAACTGATTCTGGACTGTGATCTTATAAATGTGATAAATGAGCCAAATGGAATCCAAGAAATAACATTCTTTTTAACTCGACATGATTTCCGGAACTCAACGATTACACTGGACCCTGTGGTAGCGCTTTATTTAAAAGTTTAGATAAATAAGTCACTTTTTACTGTGGGACCAATCCTAACCGTTAGTTCGCGCTGAAAAAGTAGAGACAGTTTCAAAAACTAAATTTCGTTGACTTTCTAACGGTGTCAATCCGTTTGAGTTACAACGGTTGCTTCACATATTCGTACCAACATGTATTTAGCGATTTTTTCCGATCTTACTAAGTTGTATCGCTTTTAAAAGTGAAACAATTGACTGTGGGACTTAATTGAACTGATTCTGGACTGTGACCTTATAAATGTGATAAATGAGCCAATTGGACTCCAAGAAATAACATTCTTTTTAATTCGACATGATTGCCGGAACTGAACGATTACACTGGGCGCTGTGGGAGCGCTTTATATAAAAATTAAGATAAATATGTCATTTTTTACTGTGGGGCCAATCCTAGCCGTTAGTTCACGCTGAACAAATAGAGACAGTTTCAAAAACTACCTTTCATTGACTTTCTAACGGTGTCAATCCGTTTGAGTTACAACGGTTGCTTCATATATCCGTACCAACATGTATTAAGTGTTTTTTTTCGATATTACTAAGTGGTGTCGCTTTTGAAAGTGAAACGATTGACTGTGGGACTTAATTGAACTGATTCTGGACTGTCATCTTATAAATGTGATAAATGAGCCAATTGGAATCCAAGAAATAACATTCTTTTTAACTTGACATGATTGCCGGAACTCAGCGATTACACTGGACCCTGTGGTAGCGCTTTATTTTAAAATTTCGATAAATATGTAATTTTTTACTGTGGGACCAATCCTATCCGTTAGTTCACGCTGAAGAAACAGAGACAGTTTCAAAAACTACCTTTCATTGACTTTCTAACGGTGTCAATCCGTTTGAGTTACAACGGTTGCTTCACATATCCGTACCAACATGTATTAAGTGTTTTTTTTCGATATTACTAAGTGTTGTCGCTTTTGAAAGTGAAACGATTGACTGTGGGAATTAATTGAACTGTTTCTGGACTGTCATCTTATAAATGTGATAAATGAGCCAATTGGAATCCAAGAAATAACATTCTTTTTAACTTGACATGATTGCCGGAACTCAGCGATTACACTGGGCGCTGTGGGAGCGCTTTATTTAAAAATTAAGATAAATATGTCATTTTTTACTGTGGCGCCAATCCTAGCCGTTAGTTCGCGCTGAAGAAATAGAGACAGTTTCAAAAAGTAGATTTCATTGACTTTCTAACGGTGTCAATCCGTTTGAGTTACAAGGGTTGCGTCAAAGATTCATACCAACATGTATTCAGCGATTTCTTCCGGTATTACTAAGTTGTATCGCTTTTAACGGTGAACCGATTGACTGTGGGACTTAGTTGAACTGATTCTGGACTGTAACCTGATAAATGTGATAAATGAGCAAATTGGACTATAAGAAATGACATTCTTCTTAATATGACATGATTGCTGGAACTCAGCGATTACACTGGGCGGTGTGGTAGCGCTTTATTTAAAAATTAAGATAAATAAGTCATTTTTTACTGTGGGACCAATCCTAGCCGTTAGTTCACGCTGAAGAAATAGAGACAGTTTCAAAAACTACATTTAATTGTATTTTTAACGGTGGCAATCCGTTTGAGTTACAACGGTTGCGTCACATATTCGCACCAACATGTATTTAGTGATTTTGTTCCGATCTTACTAAGTTGTATCGCTTTTAAAAGTGAAACGATTGACTGTGGGACTTAATTGAACTGATTCTGGACTGTGACCTTATAAATGTTATAAATGAGCCAATTGGACTCCAAGAAATAACATTTTTTTTAACTCGACATGATTGCCGGAACTCAACGATTACACTGGACCCTGTGGTAGCAATTTATTTAAAAATTTATATAAATAAGTCACTTTTTACTGTGGGACCAATCCTATCCGTTAGTTCACGCTGAAGAAATAGAGACAGTTTCAAAAACTACCTTTAGTTGACTTTCTAATGTTGTCAATCCGTTTGAGTTACAACGGTTGCTTCACATATTCGTACCAACATGTATTTAGCGTTTTTTTCCAACATTACTAAATTGTATCTCCTTTAAAAGTGAAACGATTGACTGTGGGACTTAATTGAACTGATTCTGGACTGTGATCTGATAAATGTGATAAATGAGCCAATTGAACTCCAAGAAAAAACATTCTTTTTAACTCGACATGATTGTCGAAACTCAGCAATTACACTGGGCGCTGTGGGAGCGCTTTTTTTAAAAATTAAGATAAATAAGTCATTTTTTACTGTGGGACCAATCTTAGCCGTTAGTTTGCGCTGAAGAAGTAGAGACAGTTTCAAAAACTACATTTCATTGACTTTCTAACAGTGTCAATCCGTTTGAGTTACAACGGTTGCTTCACATATTCGTACCAACATGTATTTAGAGATTTTTTTCGATCTTACTAAGTTGTATCGCTTTTAAAAGTTAAACAATTGACTGTGGGACTTAATTGAACTGATTCTGGACTGTGACCTTATAAATGTGATAAATGAGCCAATTGGACTCCAAGAAATAACATTCCTCTTAATTTGACAGGATTAATGAAACTCAGCGATTACACTAGGCGGTGTGATAGTGCTTCATTTAAAAATTAAGATTAATAAGTCATTTTGTACTGTGAGACCAATCCTAGCCGTTAGTTCACGCTGAAGAAGTAGAGACAGTTTCAAAAACTACATTTCATTGTCTTTTTAACGGTGGCAATCTGTTTGAGTTACAACGGTTGCGTCAACAATTTGTATCAACATGTATTTAGTGATTTTGTTCCGATATTACTAACTTGTATCGCTTTTAAAAGTGAAACGATTGACTGTGAGACTTAATTGGACTGATTTTGGACTGTGATCTTATAAATGTGATAAATGACCCAATTGAACTCCAAGAAATAACATTCTTTTTAACTCGACATGATTGCCGGAACTTAGCGATTACACTGGACCCTGTGGTAGCGCTTCATTTAAAAATTTCGATAAATAAGTAATTTTTTACTATGGGACCAATCCTATCCGTTAGTTCACGCTGAAGAAATAGAGACAGTTTCAAAAACTACATTTCATTGTCTTTTTAACGGTGTCAATCCGTTTGAGTTACAACGGTTGCGTCACATATTCGTACCAACATGTATTTTGTGATTTTGTTCCGATATTACTAAGTTGTATCGCTTTTAACGGTGAACCGATTGACTGTGGGACTTAGTTGAACTGATTCTGGACTGTAACCTGATAAATGTGATAAATGAGCCAAGTGAACTCCAAGGAATGACATTCTTCTTAATTTGACATGATTGCTGGGACTCAGCGATTACACTGGGCGGTGTGGTAGCGTTTTATTTAAAAATTAAGATAAATAAGTCATTTTTTACTGTGGGACCAATCCTAGCCGTTAAATCACGCTGAAGAAATAGAGACAGTTTCAAAAACTACATTTCATTGTCTTTTTAACGGTGGCAATCTGTTTGAGTTATAACGGTTGCGTCAACAATTTGTACCAACATGTATTTAGTGATTTTGTTCCGATATTACTAACTTGTATCGCTTTTAAAAGTGAAACGATTGACTGTGGGACTTAATTGGACTGATTTTGGACTGTGATCTTTTAAATGTGATAAATGAGCCAATTGAACTCCAAGAAATAACATTCTTTTTAACTCGGCATGATTGCCGGAACTCAGCGATTACACTGGACCCTGTGGTAGCGCTTCATTCAAAAATTTCGATAAATAAGTAATTTTTTACTATGGGACCAATCCTATCCGTTAGTTCACGCTGAAGAAATAGAGACAGTTTCAAAAACTACATTTCATTGTCTTTTTAACGGTGTCAATCCGTTTGAGTTACAACGGTTGCTTCACATATTCGTGCCAACATGTATTTAGTGATTTTGTTCCGATATTACTAAGTTGTATCACCTTTAACGGTGAACCGATTGACTGTGGGACTTAGTTAAACTGATTCTGGACTGTGACCTGCTAAATGTGATAAATGAGCCACTTGGTCTCCAAGGAATGACAATCTTCTTAATTTGACATGATTGTTGGAACTCAGCGGATACACTGAGCGCTGTGGTAGCGCTTCATTTAAAAATTAAGATTAATAAGTCATATTTTACTGTGGGACCAATCCTAGCCGTTAGTTGTCGCTGAAGAGATAGAGACAGTTTCAAAAACTGCATTTCATTGTCTTTTTAACGGTGGCAAACCGTTTGAGGTACAACGGTTGCGTCACATATTCGTACCAACATGTATTTAGTGATTTTGTTCCGATATTACTAAGTTGTATCACTTTTAACGGTGAACCGATTGACTGTGGGACTTAGTTGAACCCATTCTGGACTGTGACCTGATAAATGTGATAAATGAGCCAATTGGACTCCAAGGAATGACACTCTTCTTAATTTGACAGGATTAATGAAACTCAGCGATTACACTAGGCGGTGTGATAGTGCTTCATTTAAAAATTAAGATTAATAAGTCATTTTGTACTGTAAGACCAATCCTAGCCGTTAGTTCACGCTGAAGAAGTAGAGACAGTTTCAAAAACTACATTTCATTGACTTTCTAACGGTGTCAATCCGTTTCAGTTACAACGGTTGCTTCACATATTCGTACCAACATGTATTTAGCGATTTTTTCCGATCTTACTAAGTTGTATCGCTTTTAAAAGTTAATCAATTGACTGTGGGACTTAATTGAACTGATTCTGGACTGTGACCTTATAAATGTGATAAATGAGCCAATTGAACTCCAAGAAATAACATTCTTTTTAACTCGACATGATTGCCGGAACTTAGCGATTACACTGGACCCTGTGGTAGCGCTTCATTTAAAAATTTCGATAAATAAGTAATTTTTTACTATGGGACCAATCCTATCCGTTAGTTCACGCTGAAGAAATAGAGACAGTTTCAAAAACTACATTTCATTGTCTTTTTAACGGTGTCAATCCGTTTGAGTTACAACGGTTGCGTCACATATTCGTACCAACATGCATTTTGTGATTTTGTTCCGATATTACTAAGTTGTATCGCTTTTAACGGTGAACCGATTGACTGTGGGACTTAGTTGAACTGATTCTGGACTGTAACCTGATAAATGTGATAAATGAGCCAAGTGGACTCCAAGGAATGACATTCTTCTTAATTTGACAGGATTAATGAAACTCAGCGATTACATTGGGCGGTGTGATAGTGCTTCATTTAAAAATTAAGATTAATAAGTCATTTTGTACTGTGAGACCAATCCTAACCGTTAGTTCACGCTGAAGCAATAGAGACAGTTTCAAAAACTACATTTCATTGTCTTTTTAACGGTGGCAATCTGTTTGAGTTACAACGGTTGCGTCAACAATTTGTACCAACATGTATTTAGTGATTTTGTTCCGATATTACTAACTTGTATCGCTTTTAAAAGTAAAACGATTGACTGTGGGACTTAATTGGACTGATTTTGGACTGTGATCTTATAAATGTGATAAATGAGCCAATTGAACTCCAAGAAATAACATTCTTTTTAACTCGACATGATTGCCGGAACTCAGCGATTACACTGGACCCTGTGGTAGCGCTTCATTTAAAAATTTCGATAAATAAGTAATTTTTTACTATGGGACCAATCCTATCCGTTAGTTCACGCTGAAGAAATAGAGACAGTTTCAAAAACTACATTTCATTGTCTTTTTAACGGTGTCAATCCGTTTGAGTTACAACGGTTGCGTCACATATTCGTACCAACATGTATTTTGTGATTTTGTTCCGATATTACTAAGTTGTATCGCTTTTAACGGTGAACCGATTGACTGTGGGACTTAGTAGAACTGATTCTGGACTGTAACCTGATAAATGTGATAAATGAGCCAAGTGGACTCCAAGGAATGACATTCTTCTTAATTTGACATGATTGCTGGGACTCAGCGATTACACTGGGCGGTGTGGTAGCGCTTTATTTAAAAATTAAGATAAATAAGTCATTTTTTACTGTGGGACCAATCCTAGCCGTTAATTCACGCTGAAGAAATAGAGACAGTTTCAAAAACTACATTTCA
Organism: Hydractinia symbiolongicarpus; assembly: GCF_029227915.1. Lineage (NCBI taxonomy): Eukaryota > Metazoa > Cnidaria > Hydrozoa > Anthoathecata > Hydractiniidae > Hydractinia > Hydractinia symbiolongicarpus. Next base: position 457,042 of record NC_079888.1, on the reverse strand, counting down.
TTGTCTTTTTAACGGTGGCAATCCGTTTGAGTTACAACGGTTGCTTCACATATTCGAACCAACATGTATTTAGCCATTTTTCCCGATATTACTAAGTTGTATCGCCTTTAAAAGTGAAAAGATTGACTGTGAGACTTAATTGGACTAATTTTCGACTGTGATCTTATAAATGTGATAAATGAGCCAATTGGACTCCAAGGAATGACAATCTTCTTAATTTGACATGATTGTTGGAACTCAGCGGATACACTGAGCGCTGTGGTAGCGCTTCATTTAAAAATTAAGATTAATAAGTCATATTTTACTGTGGGACCAATCCTAGCCGTTAGTTGTCGCTGAAGAGATAGAGACAGTTTCAAAAACTGCATTTCATTGTCTTTTTAACGGTGGCAAACCGTTTGAGTTACAACGGTTGCGTCACATATTCGTACCAACATGTATTTAGTGATTTTGTTCCGATATTACTAAGTTGTATCACTTTTAACGGTGAACCGATTGACTGTGGGAATTAGTTGAACCCATTCTGGACTGTGACCTGATAAATGTGATAAATGAGCCAATTGGACTCCAAGGAATGACATTCTTCTTAATTTGACAGGATTAATGAAACTCAGCGATTACACTAGGCGGTGTGATAGTGCTTCATTTAAAAATTAAGATTAATAAGTCATTTTGTACTGTGAGACCAATCCTAGCCGTTAGTTCACGCTGAAAAAGTAGAGACAGTTTCAAAAACTACATTTCATTGACTTTCTAACGGTGTCAATCCGTTTCAGTTACAACGGTTGCTTCACATATTCGTACCAACATGTATTTAGCGATTTTTTCCGATCTTACTAAGTTGTATCGCTTTTAAAAGTTAATCAATTGACTGTGAGACTTAATTGGACTAATTTTGGACTGTGATCTTATAAATGTGATAAATGAGCCAATTGGACTCCAAGGAATGACAATCTTCTTAATTTGACATGATTGCCGGAACTCAGCGATTACACTGGACCCTGTGGTAGCGTTTCATTTAAAAATTTCAATAAATAAGTCATTTTTTACTGTGGGACCAATCCTATCCGTTAGTTCACGCTGAAGAAATAGAGACAGTTTCAAAAACTACATTTCATTGTCTTTTTAACGGTGTCAATCCGTTTGAGTTACAACGGTTGCGTCACATATTCGTACCAACATGTATTTAGTGATTTTGTTCCGATATTACTAAGTTGTATCGCCTTTAACGGTGAACCGATTAACTGTGGGACTTAGTTCAACTGATTCTGGACTGTGACCTGATAAATGTGATAAATGAGCCAATTGGACTCCAAGGAATGACATTCTTCTTAATTTGACATGATTGCCGGAACTCAGCGATTACACTGGGCGCTGTGGTAGCGCTTCATTTAAAAATTTAGCTAAATAAGTCATTTTTTACTGTGGGACCAATCCTAGCCGTTAGTTCGCGCTGAAGAAATAGAGACAGTTTCAAAAACTACCTTTCATTGACTTTCTAACGGTGTCAATCCGTTTGAGTTACAACGATTGCGTCACGTATTCGTACCAACATGTATTTAGCGATTTGTTCAGATATTACTAAGTTGTATCGCTTTTAAAAGTGAAACGGTTGACTGTGGGAATTAATTGAATTGTTTCTGGACTGTGACCTTATAAATGTGATAAATGAGCCAATTGAACTCCAAGAAATAACATTCTTTTTAACTCGACATGATTGCCGGAACTCAGCGATTACACTGGACCCTGTGGTAGCGCTTCATTTAAAAATTTCGATAAATAAGTAATTTTTTACTATGGGACCAATCCTATTCGTTAGTTCACGCTGAAGAAGTAGAGACAGTTTCAAAAACTACATTTCATTGACTTTCTAACGGTGTCAATCCGTTTGAGTTACAACGGTTGCTTCATATATTCGTACCAACATGTATTTAGCGATTTTTTCCGATCTTACTAAGTTGTATCGCTTTTAAAAGTTAAACAATTGACTGTGGGACTTAATTGAACTGATTCTGGACTGTGACCTTATAAATGTGATAAATGAGCCAATTGGACTCCAAGAAATAACATTCTTTTTAACTCGACATGATTGCCGGAACTCAACGATTACACTGGACCCTGTGGTAGCGCTTCATTTAAAAATTTAGATAAATAAGTCATTTTTTACTGTGGGACCAATCCTAGCCATTAGTTCGCGCTGAAAAAGCAGAGACAGTTTCAAAAACTACTTTTCATTGACTTTCTAACGGTGTCAATCCGTTTGAATTACAACGATTGCGTCACGTATTCGTACCAACATGTATTTAGCGATTTGTTCAGATATTACTAAGTTGTATCGCTTTTAAAAGTGAAACGGTTGACTGTGGGAATTAATTGAATTGTTTCTGGACTGTGACCTTATAAATGTGATAAATGAACCAATTGAACTCCAAGAAATAACATTCTTCTTAACTCGACATGATTGCCGGAACTCAGCGATTACACTGGACCCTGTCGTAGCGCTTCATTTAAAAATTTCGATAAATAAGTAATTTTTTACTATGGGACCAATCCTATCCGTTAGTTCACGCTGAAGAAGTAGAGACAGTTTCAAAAACTACATTTCATTGACTTTCTAACGGTGTCAATCCGTTTGAGTTACAACGGTTGCTTCATATATTCGTACCAACATGTATTTAGCGATTTTCTCCGATCTTACTAAGTTGTATCGCTTTTAAAAGTTAAACAATTGACTGTGGGACTTAATTGAACTGATTCTGGACTGTGACCTTATAAATGTGATAAATGAGCCAATTGGACTCCAAGAAATAACATTCTTTTTAACTCGACATGATTGCCGGAACTCAACGATTACACTGGACCCTGTGGTAGCGCTTCATTTAAAAATTTAGATAAATAAGTCATTTTTTACTTTGGGACCAATCCTAGCCGTTAGTTCGCGCTGAAAAAACAGAGACAGTTTCAAAAACTACTTTTCATTGACTTTCTAACGGTGTCAATCCGTTTGAGTTACAACTATTGCGTCACGTATTCGTGCCAACATGTATTTAGCGATTTGTTCCGATATTACTAAGTTGTATCGCTTTTAAAAGTGAAACGATTGACTGTGGGAATTAATTGAACTGTTTCTGGACTGTGACCTTATAAATGTGATAAATGAGCCAATTGAACTCCAAGAAATAACATTCTTTTTAACTCGACATGATTGCCGGAACTCAGCGATTACACTGGACCCTGTGGTAGCGCTTCATTTAAAAATTTCGATAAATAAGTAATTTTTTACTATGGGACCAATCCTATTCGTTAGTTCACGCTGAAGAAATAGAGACAGTTTCCAAAACTACATTTCATTGTCTTTTTAACGGTGTCAATCCGTTTGAGTTACAACGGTTGCGCCACATATTCGTACCAACATGTATTTTGTGATTTTGTTCCGATATTACTAAGTTGTATCGCTTTTAACGGTGAACCGATTGACTGTGGGACTTAGTTGAACTAATTCTGGACTGTAACCTGATAAATGTGATAAATGAGCCAAGTGGACTCCAAGGAATGACATTCTTCTTAATTTGACATGATTGCTGGGACTCAGCGATTACACTGGGCGGTGTGGTAGCGCCTTATTTAAAAATTAAGATAAATAAGTCATTTTTTACTGTGGGACCAATCCTAGCCGTTAGTTCACGCTGAAGAAATAGAGACAGTTTCAAAAACTACATTTCATTGTCTTTTTAATGGCGGCAATCCGTTTGAGTTACAACGGTTGCTTCACATATTCGAACCAACATGTATTTAGCCATTTTTCCCGATATTACTAAGTTGTATCGCTTTTAAAAGTGAAACGATTAACTGTGGGACTTAGTTCAACTGATTCTGGACTGTGATCTTATAAATGTGATAAATGAGCCAATTGGACTCCAAGAAATAACATTCTTTTTAACTCGACATGATTGCCGGAACTCAACGATTACACTGGACCCTGTGGTAGCGCTTCATTTAAAAATTTAGATAAATAAGTCATTTTTTACTGTGGGACCAATCCTAGCCATTAGTTCGCGCTGAAAAAGCAGAGACAGTTTCAAAAACTACTTTTCATTGACTTTCTAACGGTGTCAATCCGTTTGAATTACAACGATTGCGTCACGTATTCGTACCAACATGTATTTAGCGATTTGTTCAGATATTACTAAGTTGTATCGCTTTTAAAAGTGAAACGGTTGACTGTGGGAATTAATTGAATTGTTTCTGGACTGTGACCTTATAAATGTGATAAATGAACCAATTGAACTCCAAGAAATAACATTCTTCTTAACTCGACATGATTGCCGGAACTCAGCGATTACACTGGACCCTGTCGTAGCGCTTCATTTAAAAATTTCGATAAATAAGTAATTTTTTACTATGGGACCAATCCTATCCGTTAGTTCACGCTGAAGAAGTAGAGACAGTTTCAAAAACTACATTTCATTGACTTTCTAACGGTGTCAATCCGTTTGAGTTACAACGGTTGCTTCATATATTCGTACCAACATGTATTTAGCGATTTTCTCCGATCTTACTAAGTTGTATCGCTTTTAAAAGTTAAACAATTGACTGTGGGACTTAATTGAACTGATTCTGGACTGTGACCTTATAAATGTGATAAATGAGCCAATTGGACTCCAAGAAATAACATTCTTTTTAACTCGACATGATTGCCGGAACTCAACGATTACACTGGACCCTGTGGTAGCGCTTCATTTAAAAATTTAGATAAATAAGTCATTTTTTACTTTGGGACCAATCCTAGCCGTTAGTTCGCGCTGAAAAAACAGAGACAGTTTCAAAAACTACTTTTCATTGACTTTCTAACGGTGTCAATCCGTTTGAGTTACAACTATTGCGTCACGTATTCGTGCCAACATGTATTTAGCGATTTGTTCCGATATTACTAAGTTGTATCGCTTTTAAAAGTGAAACGATTGACTGTGGGAATTAATTGAACTGTTTCTGGACTGTGACCTTATAAATGTGATAAATGAGCCAATTGAACTCCAAGAAATAACATTCTTTTTAACTCGACATGATTGCCGGAACTCAGCGATTACACTGGACCCTGTGGTAGCGCTTCATTTAAAAATTTCGATAAATAAGTAATTTTTTACTATGGGACCAATCCTATTCGTTAGTTCACGCTGAAGAAATAGAGACAGTTTCCAAAACTACATTTCATTGTCTTTTTAACGGTGTCAATCCGTTTGAGTTACAACGGTTGCGCCACATATTCGTACCAACATGTATTTTGTGATTTTGTTCCGATATTACTAAGTTGTATCGCTTTTAACGGTGAACCGATTGACTGTGGGACTTAGTTGAACTAATTCTGGACTGTAACCTGATAAATGTGATAAATGAGCCAAGTGGACTCCAAGGAATGACATTCTTCTTAATTTGACATGATTGCTGGGACTCAGCGATTACACTGGGCGGTGTGGTAGCGCCTTATTTAAAAATTAAGATAAATAAGTCATTTTTTACTGTGGGACCAATCCTAGCCGTTAGTTCACGCTGAAGAAATAGAGACAGTTTCAAAAACTACATTTCATTGTCTTTTTAATGGCGGCAATCCGTTTGAGTTACAACGGTTGCTTCACATATTCGAACCAACATGTATTTAGCCATTTTTCCCGATATTACTAAGTTGTATCGCTTTTAAAAGTGAAACGATTAACTGTGGGACTTAGTTCAACTGATTCTGGACTGTGATCTTATAAATGTGATAAATGAGACAATTGGACTCCAAGGAATGACAATCTTCTTAATTTGACATGATTGCCGGAACTCAGCGATTACACTGGACCCTGTGGTAGCGCTTCATTTAAAAATTTCGATAAATAAGTCATTTTTTACTGTGGGACCAATCCTATCCGTTAGTTCACGCTGAAGAAATAGAGACAGTTTCAAAAACTACATTTCATTGTCTTTTTAACGGTGTCAATCCGTTTGAGTTACAACGGTTGCGTCACATATTCGTACCAACATGTATTTAGTGATTTTGTTCCGATATTACTAAGTTGTATCGCTTTTAACGGTGAACCGATTAACTGTGGGACTTAGTTGAACTGATTCTGGACTGTAACCTGATAAATGTGATAAATGTGCCAAGTGGACTCCAAGGAATGACATTCTTCTTAATTTGACAGGATTAATGAAACTCAGCGATTACACTGGGCGGTGTGATAGTGCTTCATTTAAAAATTAAGATTAATAAGTCATTTTGTACTGTGAGACCAATCCTAACCGTTAGTTCACGCTGAAGAAATAGAGACAGTTTCCAAAACTACATTTCATTGTCTTTTTAACGGTGTCAATCCGTTTGAGTTACAACGGTTGCGCCACATATTCGTACCAACATGCATTTTGTGATTTTGTTCCGATATTACTAAGTTGTATCGCTTTTAACGGTGAACCGATTGACTGTGGGACTTAGTTGAACTAATTCTGGACTGTAACCTGATAAATGTGATAAATGAGCCAAGTGGACTCCAAGGAATGACATTCTTCTTAATTTGACATGATTGCTGGGACTCAGCGATTACACTGGGCGGTGTGGTAGCGCCTTATTTAAAAATTAAGATAAATAAGTCATTTTTTACTGTGGGACCAATCCTAGCCGTTAGTTCACGCTGAAGAAATAGAGACAGTTTCAAAAACTACATTTCATTGTCTTTTTAATGGCGGCAATCCGTTTGAGTTACAACGGTTGCTTCACATATTCGAACCAACATGTATTTAGCCATTTTTCCCGATATTACTAAGTTGTATCGCTTTTAAAAGTGAAACGATTAACTGTGGGACTTAGTTCAACTGATTCTGGACTGTGATCTTATAAATGTGATAAATGAGACAATTGGACTCCAAGGAATGACAATCTTCTTAATTTGACATGATTGCCGGAACTCAGCGATTACACTGGACCCTGTGGTAGCGCTTCATTTAAAAATTTCGATAAATAAGTCATTTTTTACTGTGGGACCAATCCTATCCGTTAGTTCACGCTGAAGAAATAGAGACAGTTTCAAAAACTACATTTCATTGTCTTTTTAACGGTGTCAATCCGTTTGAGTTACAACGGTTGCGTCACATATTCGTACCAACATGTATTTAGTGATTTTGTTCCGATATTACTAAGTTGTATCGCTTTTAACGGTGAACCGATTAACTGTGGGACTTAGTTGAACTGATTCTGGACTGTAACCTGATAAATGTGATAAATGTGCCAAGTGGACTCCAAGGAATGACATTCTTCTTAATTTGACAGGATTAATGAAACTCAGCGATTACACTGGGCGGTGTGATAGTGCTTCATTTAAAAATTAAGATTAATAAGTCATTTTGTACTGTGAGACCAATCCTAACCGTTAGTTCACGCTGAAGAAATAGAGACAGTTTCAAAAACTACATTTCATTGTCTTTTTAACGGTGCCAATCCGTTTGAGTTACAACGGTTGCGTCACATATTCGTACCAACATGTATTTTGTGACTTTGTTCCGATATTACTAAGTTGTATCGCTTTTAAAAGTGAAACTATTGACTGTGGGACTTAATTGGACTGATTCTGGACTGTGATCTTATAAATGTGATAAATGAGCCAATTGAACTCCAAGAAATAACATTCTTTTTAACTCGACATGATTGCCGGAACTCAGCGATTACACTGGACCCTGTGGTAGCGCTTTATTTAAAAATCTCGATAAATAAGTAATTTTTTACTATGGGACCAATCCTATCCGTTAGTTCACGCTGAAGAAATAGAGACAGTTTCAAAAACTACATTTCATTGTCTTTTTAACGGTGCCAATCCGTTTGAGTTACAACGGTTGCGTCACATATTCGTACCAACATGTATTTTGTGACTTTGTTCCGATATTACTAAGTTGTATCGCTTTTAACGGTGAACAGATTGACTGTGGGACTTAGTTGAACTGATTCTTCACTGTAACCTGATAAATGTGATAAATGAGCCAAGTGGACTCCAAGGAATGACATTCTTCTTAATTTGACATGATTGCTGGGACTCAGCGATTACACTGGCGGTGTGGTAGCGCTTTATTTAAAAATTAAGATAAATAAGTCATTTTTTATTCTGGGACCAATCCTAGCCGTTAATTCACGCTGAAGAAATAGAGACAGTTTTAAAAACTACATTTCATTGTCTTTCTAACGGTGGCAATCCGTTTGAGTTACAACGGTTGCTTAACATATTCGAACCAACATGTATTTAGTGATTTTGTTCCGATATTACTAAGTTGTATCGCTTTTAAAAGTGAAACTATTGACTGTGGGACTTAATTGGACTGATTCTGGACTGTGATCTTATAAATGTGATAAATGAGCCAATTGAAATCCAAGAAATAACATTCTTTTTAACTCGACATGATTGCCGGAACTCAGCGATTACACTGGACCCTGTGGTAGCGCTTCATTTAAAAATTTCGATAATTAAGTAATTTTTTACTATGGGACCAATCCTATCCGTTAGTTCACGCTGAAGAAATAGAGACAGTTTCAAAAACTACATTTCATTGTCTTTTTAACGGTGTCAATCCGTTTGAGTTACAACGGTTGCGTCACATATTCGTACCAACATGTATTTTGTGACTTTGTTCCGATATTACTAAGTTGTATCGCTTTTAACGGTGAACCGATTGACTGTGGGACTTAGTTGAACTGATTCTGGACTGTAACCTGATAAATGTGATAAATGAGCCAAGTGGACTCCAAGGAATGACATTCTTCTTAATTTGACATGATTGCTGGGACTCAGCGATTACACTGGGCGGTGTGGTAGCGCTTTATTTAAAAATTAAGATAAATAAGTCATTTTTTACTGTGGGACCAATCCTAGCCGTTAGTTCACGCTGAAGAAATAGAGACAGTTTCAAAAACTACATTTCATTGTCTTTTTAACGGTGTCAATCCGTTTGAGTTACAACGGTTGCGTCACATATTCGTACCAACATGTATTTAGTGATTTTGTTCCGATTTTACTAAGTTGTATCGCTTTTAACGGTGAACCGATTAACTGTGGGACTTAGTTTAACGATTCTGGACTGTGACCTGATAAATGTGATAAATGAGCCAATTGGACTCCAAGGAATGACATTCTTCTTAATTTGACAGGATTAATGAAACTGAGCGATTACACTGGGCGGTGTGATAGTGCTTCAATTAAAAATTAAGATTAATAAGTCATTTTGTACTGTGAGACCAATCCTAGCCGTTAGTTCACGCTGAAGAAATAGAGACAGTTTCAAAAACTACATTTCATTGTCTTTTTAACGGTGGCAATCTGTTTGAGTTGCAACGGTTGTGTCACATATTCGTACCAACATGTATTTAATGATTTTGTTCCCATATAACTAAGTTGTATCGCTTTTAAAAGTGAAACGATTGACTCTGGAATTAATTGAACTGTTTCTGGAATGTGACCTTATAAATGTGATAAATGAGCCAATTGAACTCCAAGAAATAACATTCTTTTTAACTTGACATGATTGCCGGAACTCAGCGTTTACACTGGACCCTGTGGTAGGGCTTTATTTAAAAATTTCGATAAATAAGTCATTTTTTACTGTGGGACCAATCCTATCCGTTAGCTCATGCTGAAGAAATAGAGACAGTTTCAAAAACTACCTTTCATTGACTTTCTAACGGTGTCAATCCGTTTGACTTACAACGGTTGCTTCACATATTCGAACCAACATGTATTTAGCGATTTTTTCCGATATTACTAAGTTGTATCGCTTTTAAAAGTGAAACGATTGACTGTGGGACTTAATTGAAATGATTCTGGACTGTGACCTGATAAATGTGATAAATGAGCCAATTGAACTCCTAGAAATAACATTCTTTTTAACTCGACATAATTGCCGGAACTCAGCGATTACACTGGACCCTGTGGTAGCGCTTCATTTAAAAATTTCGATAAATAAGTCATTTTTTACTGTGGGACCAATCCTATCCGTTAGTTTACGCTGAAGAAATAGGGACAGTTTCAAAAACTACATTTCATTGTCTTATTAACCGTGTCAATCCGTTTCAGTTACAACGGTTGCGTCACATATTCGTACAAACATGTATTTAGTGATTTTGTTCCGATATTACTAAGTTGTATCGCTTTTAACGGTGAACCGATTAACTGTGGGACTTAGTTCAACTGATTCTGGACTGTCACCTGATAAATGTGATAAATGAGCCAATTGGACTCCAAGGAATAACATTCTTCTTAATTTGACAGGATTAATGAAACTCAGCGATTACACTGGGCGGTGTGTTAGTGCTTCATTTAAAAATTAGGATTAATAAGTCATTTTTTACTGTGGGACCAATCATAGCCGTTAGTTCACGCTGAAGAAATAGAGACAGTTTCAAAAACTACATTTCATTGTCATTTTAAGGGTGGCAATCCGTTTGAGTTACAACAGTTGCGTCGCATATTCGTACCAACATGTATTTAATGATAATGTTCCGATATAACTAAGTTGTATCGCTTTTAAAAGTGAAACGATTGACTGTGGAATTAATTGAACTGTTTCTGGACTGTGACCTTATAAATGTGATAAATGAGCCAATTGAACTCCAAGAAATAACATTCTTTTTAAATTGACATGATTGCCGGAACTCAGCGATTACACTAGAACCTGTGGTAGCGCTTTATTTAAACATTTCGATAAATAAGTCATTTTTTACTGTGGGACCAATCCTATCCGTTAGTTCACGCTGAAGAAATAGAGACAGTTTTAAAAACTACCTTTCATTGACTTTCTAACGGTGTTAATCCGTTTGACTTACAACGGTTGCTTTACATATTCGAACCAACATGTATTTAGCGATTTTTTCCGATATTACTAAGTTGTATCGCTTTTAAAAGTGAAACGATTGACTGTGGGACTTAATTGAAATGATTCTGGACTGTGACCTGATAAATGTGATAAATGAGCCAATTGAACTCCTAGAAATAACATTCTTTTTAACTCGACATAATTGCCGGAACTCAGCGATCACACTGGACCCTGTGGTAGCGCTTCATTTAAAAATTTCGATAAATAAGTCATTTTTTACTGTGGGACCAATCCTATCCGTTAGTTTACGCTGAAGAAATAGGGACAGTTTCAAAAACTAAATTTCATTGTCTTATTAACCGTGTCAATCCGTTTCAGCTACAACGGTTGCGTCACATATTCGTACCAACATGTATTTAGTGATTTTGTTCCGATATTACTAAGTTGTATCGCTTTTAACGGTGAACCGATTAACTGTGGGACTTAGTTCAACTGATTCTGGACTGTGACCTGATAAATGTGATAAATGAGCCAATTGGACTCCAAGGAATGACATTCTTCTTAATTTGACAGGATTAATGAAACTCAGCGATTACACTGGGCGGTGTGTTAGTGCTTCATTTAAAAATTAAGATTAATAAGTCATTTTTTACTGTGGGACCAATCATAGCCGTTAGTTCACGCTGAAGAAATAGAGACAGTTTCAAAAACTACATTTCATTGTCATTTTAAGGGTGGCAATCCGTTTGAGTTACAACAGTTGCGTCACATATTCGTACCAACATGTATTTAATGATTATGTTCCGATATAACTAAGTTGTATCGCTTTTAAAAGTGAACCGATTGACTATGGAATTAATTGAACTGTTTCTGGACTGTGACCTTATAAATATGATAAATGAGCCAATTGAACTCCAAGAAATAACATTCTTTTTAACTTGACATGATTGCAGGAACTCAGCGATTACACTGGAACCTGTGGTAGCGCTTTATTTAAACATTTCGATAAATAAGTAATTTTTTCCTGTGGGACCAATCCTATCCGTTAGTTCACGCTGAAGAAATAGAGACAGTTTTAAAAACTACCTTTCATTGACTTTCTAACGGTGTTAATCCGTTTGACTTACAACGGTTGCTTTACATATTCGAACCAACATGTATTTAGCGATTTTTTCCGATATTACTAAGTTGTATCGCTTTTAAAAGTGAAACGATTGACTGTGGGACTTAATTGGATAGATTTTGGACTGTGATCTTATAAATGTGATAAATGAGCCAATTGAACTCCAAGAAATAACATTCTTTTTAACTTGACATGATTGCCGGAACTCAGCGATTACACTGGACCCTGTGGTAGCGCTTTATTTAAAAATTTCGATAAATAAATCATTTTTTACTGTGGGAGCAATCCTATCCATTAGTTCACGCTGAAGAAATAGAGACAGTTTTAAAAACTACCTTTCAATGATTTTCTAACGCTGCTAATCCGTTTGACTTACAACGGTTGCTTCACATATTCAAACCAACATGCATTTAGCGATTTTTTCCAATATTACTAAGTTGTATCGCTTTTAAAAAGTGAAACGATTGACTGTGGGACTTAATTGGACTGATTTTGGACTGTGATCTTGTAAATGTGATAAATGAGCCAATTAGACTCCAAGGAATGACAATCTTCTTAATTTGACATGATTGCCGGAACTCAGCGATTACCCTGGACCCTGTGGTAGCGTTTCATTTAAAAATTTCGATAAATAAGTCATTTTTTACTGTGGGACCAATCCTAGCCGTTAGTTCACGCTGAAGAAATAGAGACAGTTTCAAAAACTACATTTCATTGTCTTTTTAACGGTGTCAATCCGTTTGAGTTACAACGGTTGCGTCACATATTCGTACCAACATGTATTTAGTGATTTTGTTCCGATATAACTAAGTTGTATCGCTTTTAACGGTGAACCGATTGACTGTGGGACTTAGTTGAAATGATTCTGGACTGTGACCTGATAAATGTGATAAATGAGCCAATTGAACTCCCAGAAATAACATTCTTTTTAACTCGACATAATTGCCGAAACTCAGCGATTACACTGGACCCTGTGGTAGCGCTTCATTTAAAAATTTCGATAAATAAGTTATTTTTTACTGTGGGACCAATCCTATCCGTTAGTTCGCGCTGAAGAAATGGAGACAGTTTCAAAAACTACATTTCATTGACCTTCTAACGGTGTCAATCCGTTTGAGTTACAACGGTTGCGTCACATATTCGTACCAATATGCATTTAGTGATTTTCTTCGGCTATTACTAAGTTGTATTGCTTTTAAATGTTAAACGACTGATTGTGGGACTTAATTGAACTGATTCTGCACTGTAACCTGATAAATGTGATAAATGAGCCAATTGGACTATAAGGAATGACATTCTTCTTAATTTGACATGATTGCTGGAACTCAGCGATTACACTGGGCGCTGTTGTAGCGTTTTATTTAAAAATTGAGATAAATAAATCATTTTTTACTGTGGGACCAATCCTAGCCGTTATTTCGCGCTGAAGAAATAGAGACAGTTTCAAAAACTGCATTTCATTGACTTTCTAACGGTGTCAATCCGTTTGAGTTACAACTGTTGCGTCACATATTCGTACCAACATGTATGTATTGATTTTTTTCCGATATTACTAAGTTGTATCGCTTTTAAAAGTGAAACGATTGACTGTGGGAATTAATTGAACTGTTTCTGGACTGTGATCTTATAAATGTGATAAATGAGCCAATTGGACTCCAAGGAATGACAATCTTCTTAATTTGACATGATTGCCGGAACTCAGCGATTACACTGGTCCCTGTGGTAGCGCTTCATTTAAAAATTTCGATAAATAAGTCATTTTTTACTGTGGGACCAATCCTAGCCGTTAGTTCACGCTGAAGAAATAGAGACAGTTTCGAAAACTACATTTCATTGTCTTTTTAGCGGTGTCAATCCGTTTGAGTTACAACGGTTGCGTCACATATTCGTACCAACATGTATTTAGTGATTTTGTTCCGATATTACTAAGATGTATCGCTTTTAACGGTGAACCGTTTGACTGCGGGACTTAGTTGAAATGATTCTGGACTGTGACCTGATAAATGTGATAAATGAGCCAATTGGACTCCAAGGAATGACATTCTTCTTAATTTGACAGGATTAATGAAACTCAGCGATTGCACTGGGCGGTGTGGTAGTGCTTCATTTAAAAATTAAGATTAATAAGTCATTTTTTACTGTGGGACCAATCATAGCCGTTAGTTCACGCTGAAGAAATAGAGACAGTTTCAAAAACTACATTTCATTGTCTTTTTAACGGTGTAAATCCGTTTAAGTTACAACGGTTGCGTCACATATTCGTACCAACATGTATTTAGTGATTTTGTTCCGATATTACTAAGTTGTATCGCTTTTAAAAGTGAAACGATTGACTGTGGGACTTAATTGGACTGATTTTGGACTGTGATCTTATAAATGTGATAAATGAGCCAATTAGACTCCAAGGAATGACAATCTTCTTAATTTGACATGATTGCCGGAACTCAGCGATTACACTGGAACCTGTGGTAGCGGTTTATTTAAAAATTTCGATAAATAAGTCATTTTTTACTGTGGGACCAATCCTAGCCGTTAGTTCACGCTGAAGAAATAGAGACAGTTTCGAAAACTACATTTCATTGTCTTTTTAGCGGTGTCAATCCGTTTGAGTTACAACGGTTGCGTCACATATTCGTACCAACATGTATTTAGTGATTTTGTTCCGATATTACTAAGATGTATCGCTTTTAACGGTGAACCGTTTGACTGCGGGACTTAGTTGAAATGATTCTGGACTGTGACCTGATAAATGTGATAAATGAGCCAATTGGACTCCAAGGAATGACATTCTTCTTAATTTGACAGGATTAATGAAACTCAGCGATTGCACTGGGCGGTGTGGTAGTGCTTCATTTAAAAATTAAGATTAATAAGTCATTTTTTACTGTGGGACCAATCATAGCCGTTAGTTCACGCTGAAGAAATAGGGACAGTTTCAAAAACTACATTTCATTGTCTTTTTAACGGTGTCAATCCGTTTGAGTTACAACGGTTGCGTCACATATTCGTACCAACATGTATTTAGTGATTTTGTTCCGATATTACTAAGTTGTATCGCTTTTAAAAGTGAAACGATTGACTGTGGGACTTAATTGGACTGATTTTGGACTGTGATCTTATAAATGTGATAAATGAGCCAATTAGACTCCAAGGAATGACAATCTTCTTAATTTGACATGATTGCCGGAACTCAGCGATTACACTGGAACCTGTGGTAGCGGTTTATTTAAAAATTTCGATAAATAAGTCATTTTTTACTGTGGGACCAATCCTATCCGTTAGTTAACGCTGAAGAAATAGAGACAGTTTCAAAAACTACATTTCATTGTCTTTTTAACGGTGTCAATCCGTTTGAGTTACAACGGTTGCGTCACATATTCGTACCAACATGTATTTAGTGATTTTGTTCCGATATTACTAAGTTGCATCGCTTTTAACGGTGAACCGATTGACTGTGGGACTTAGTTGAAATGATTCTGGACTGTGACCTGATAAATGTGATAAATGAGCCAATTGGACTCCAGGGAATGACATTCTTCTTAATTTGACAGGATTAATGAAACTCAGCGATTACACTGGGCGGTGTGGTAGTGCTTCATTTAAAAATTAAGATTAATAAGTCATTTTTTACTGTGGGATCAATCCTAGCCGTTAGTTCAAGCTAAAAAAATAGAGACATTTTCAAAAACTACATTTCATTGTCTTTTTAACGCTGGCAATCCGTTTGAGTTACAACGGTTGCGTCACATATTCGTACCAACATGTATTTAGTGATTTTGTTCCGATATTACTAAGTTGTATCGCTTTTAACGGTAAACCGATTGACTGTGGAACTTAGTTGAACCGATTCTGGACTGTGACCTGATAAAGGTGATAAATGAGCCAATTGGACTCCAAGGAATGACATTCTTCTTAATTTGACAAGATTGATGGAATTCAGCGATTACACTGGACCCTGCGGTAGCGCTTCATTTAAAACTTTAGATAAATAAGTCATTTTTTACTGTGGGACCAATCCTATCCGTTAATTCACGCTGAAGAAAGAGAGACAGTTTCAAAAACTACATTTCATTGTCTTTTTAACGGTGTCAATCCGTTTGAGTTACAACGGTTGCGTCACATATTCGAACCAACATATATTTAGTGATTTTGTTTCGATATTACTAAGTTGTATCGCTTTTAACGGTGAACCGATTGACTGTGGGACTTAGTTGAAATGATTCTGGACTGTGACCTGATAAAGGTGATAAATGAGCCAATTGGACTCCAAGGAATGACATTCTTCTTAATTTGACAGAATTAATGAAACTCAGCGATTACACTGGGCGGTGTGATAGTGCTTCATTTAAAAATTAAGATTAATAAGTCATTTTGTACTGTGAGACCAATCCTAACCGTTAGTTCACGCTGAAGAAATAGAGACAGTTTCAAAAACTACATTTCATTGTCTTTTTAACGGTGTCAATCCGTTTGAGTTACAACGGTTGCGTCAACAATTTGTACCAACATGTATTTAGTGATTTTGTTCCGATATTACTAACTTGTATCGCTTTTAAAAGTGAAACAATTGACTGTGGGACTTAATTGGACTGATTTTGGACTGTGATCTTATAAATGTGATAAATGAGCCAATTGAACTCCAAGAAATAACATTCTTTTTAACTCGACATGATTGCCGGAACTCAGCGATTACACTGGACCCTGTGGTAGCGCTTTATTTAAAAATCTCGATAAATAAGTAATTTTTTACTATGGGACCAATCCTATCCGTTAGTTCACGCTGAAGAAATAGAGACAGTTTCAAAAACTACATTTCATTGTCTTTTTAACGGTGCCAATCCGTTTGAGTTACAACGGTTGCGTCACATATTCGTACCAACATGTATTTTGTGACTTTGTTCCGATATTACTAAGTTGTATCGCTTTTAACGGTGAACCGATTGACTGTGGGACTTAGTTGAACTGATTCTGGACTGTAACCTGATAAATGTGATAAATGAGCCAAGTGGACTCCAAGGAATGACATTCTTCTTAATTTGACATGATTGCTGGGACTCAGCGATTACACTGGGCGGTGTGGTAGCGCTTTATTTAAAAATTAAGATAAATAAGTCATTTTTTATTCTGGGACCAATCCTAGCCGTTAATTCACGCTGAAGAAATAGAGACAGTTTTAAAAACTACATTTCATTGTCTTTCTAACGGTGGCAATCCGTTTGAGTTACAACGGTTGCTTCACATATTCGAACCAACATGTATTTAGTGATTTTGTTCCGATATTACTAAGTTGTATCGCTTTTAAAATTGAAACTATTGACTGTGGGACTTAATTGGACTGATTCTGGACTGTGATCTTATAAATGTGATAAATGAGCCAATTGAAATCCAAGAAATAACATTCTTTTTAACTCGACATGATTGCCGGAACTCAGCGATTACACTGGACCCTGTGGTAGCGCTTCATTTAAAAATTTCGATAATTAAGTAATTTTTTACTATGGGACCAATCCTATCCGTTAGTTCACGCTGAAGAAATAGAGACAGTTTCAAAAACTACATTTCATTGTCTTTTTAACGGTGTCAATCCGTTTGAGTTACAACGGTTGCGTCACATATTCGTACCAACATGTATTTAGTGATTTTGTTCCGATTTTACTAAGTTGTATCGCTTTTAACGGTGAACCGATTAACTGTGGGACTTAGTTTAACTGATTCTGGACTGTGACCTGATAAATGTGATAAATGAGCCAATTGGACTCCAAGAAATAGCATTCTTTTTAACTCGACATGATTGCCGGAACTCAGTGATTACACTGGGCGGTGTGATAGTGCTTCATTTAAAAATTAAGATTAATAAGTCATTTTGTACTGTGAGACCAATCCTAGCCGTTAGTTCACGCTGAAGAAATAGAGACAGTTTCAAAAACTACATTTCATTGTCTTTTTAACGGTGGCAATCTGTTTGAGTTGCAACGGTTGTGTCACATATTCGTACCAACATGTATTTAATGATTTTGTTCCCATATAACTAAGTTGTATCGCTTTTAAAAGTGAAACGATTGACTGTGGAATTAATTGAACTGTTTCTGGAATGTGACCTTATAAATGTGATAAATGAGCCAATTGAACTCCAAGAAATAACATTCTTTTTAACTTGACATGATTGCCGGAACTCAGCGTTTACACTGGACCCTGTGGTAGCGCTTTATTTAAAAATTTCAATAAATAAGTCATTTTTTACTGTGGGACCAATCCTATCCGTTAGCTCATGCTGAAGAAATAGAGACAGTTTCAAAAACTACCTTTCATTGACTTTCTAACGGTGTCAATCCGTTTGACTTACAACGGTTGCTTCACATATTCGAACCAACATGTATTTAGCGATTTTTTCCGATATTACTAAGTTGTATCGCTTTTAAAAGTGAAACGATTGACTGTGGGACTTAATTGAAATGATTCTGGACTGTGACCTGATAAATGTGATAATTGAGCCAATTGAACTCCTAGAAATAACATTCTTTTTAACTCGACATAATTGCCGGAACTCAGCGATTACACTGGACCCTGTGGTAGTGGTTCATTTAAAAATTTCGATAAATAAGTCATTTTTTACTGTGGGACCAATCCTATCCGTTAGTTTACGCTGAAGAAATAGGGACAGTTTCAAAAACTACATTTCATTGTCTTATTAACGGTGTCAATCCGTTTCAGTTACAACGGTTGCGTCACATATTCGTACAAACATGTATTTAGTGATTTTGTTCCGATATTACTAAGTTGTATCGCTTTTAACGGTGAACCGATTAACTGTGGGACTTAGTTCAACTGATTCTGGACTGTGACCTGATAAATGTGATAAATGAGCCAATTGGACTCCAAGGAATGACATTCTTCTTAATTTGACAGGATTAATGAAACTCAGCGATTACACTGGGCGGTGTGTTAGTGCTTCATTTAAAAATTAGGATTAATAAGTCATTTTTTACTGTTGGACCAATCATAGCCGTTAGTTCACGCTGAAGAAATAGAGACAGTTTCAAAAACTACATTTCATTGTCATTTTAAGGGTGGCAATCCGTTTGAGTTACAACAGTTGCGTCACATATTCGTACCAACATGTATTTAATGATAATGTTCCGATATAACTAAGTTGTATCGCTTTTAAAAGTGAAACGATTGACTGTGGAATTAATTGAACTGTTTCTGGACTGTGACCTTATAAATGTGATAAATGAGCCAATTGAACTCCAAGAAATAACATTCTTTTTAAATTGACATGATTGCCGGAACTCAGCGATTATACTAGAACCTGTGGTAGCGCTTTATTTAAACATTTCGATAAATAAGTCATTTTTTACTGTGGGACCAATCCTATCCGTTAGTTCACGCTGAAGAAATAGAGACAGTTTTAAAAACTACCTTTCATTGACTTTCTAACGGTGTTAATCCGTTTGACTTACAACGGTTGCTTTACATATTCGAACCAACATGTATTTAGCGATTTTTTCCGATATTACTAAGTTGTATCGCTTTTAAAAGTGAAACGATTGACTGTGGGACTTAATTGAAATGATTCTGGACTGTGACCTGATAAATGTGATAAATGAGCCAATTGAACTCCTAGAAATAACATTCTTTTTAACTCGACATAATTGCCGGAACTCAGCGATTACACTGGACCCTGTGGTAGCGCTTCATTTAAAAATTTCGATAAATAAGTCATTTTTTACTGTGGGACCAATCCTATCCGTTAGTTTACGCTGAAGAAATAGGGACAGTTTCCAAAACTACATTTCATTGTCTTATTAACCGTGTCAATCCGTTTCAGTTACAACGGTTGCGTCACATATTCGTACGAACATGTATTTAGTGATTTTGTTCCGATATTACTAAGTTGTATCGCTTTTAACGGTGAACCGATTAACTGTGGGACTTAGTTCAACTGATTCTGGACTGTGACCTGATAAATGTGATAAATGAGCCAATTGGACTCCAAGGAATGACATTCTTCTTAATTTGACAGGATTAATGAAACTCAGCGATTACACTGGGCGGTGTGTTAGTGCTTCATTTAAAAATTAAGATTAATAAGTCATTTTTTACTGTGGGACCAATCATAGCCGTTAGTTCACGCTGAAGAAATAGAGACAGTTTCAAAAACTACATTTCATTGTCATTTTAAGGGTGGCAATCCGTTTGAGTTACAACAGTTGCGTCACATATTCGTACCAACATGTATTTAATGATTATGTTCCGATATAACTAAGTTGTATCGCTTTTAAAAGTGAATCGATTGACTATGGAATTAATTGAACTGTTTCTGGACTGTGACCTTATAAATGTGATAAATGAGCCAATTGAACTCCAAGAAATAACATTCTTTTTAAATTGACATGATTGCCGGAACTCAGCGATTACACTGGAACCTGTGGTAGCGCTTTATTTAAACATTTCGATAAATAAGTAATTTTTTACTGTGGGACCAATCCTATCCGTTAGTTCACGCTGAAGAAATAGAGACAGTTTTAAAAACTACCTTTCATTGACTTTCTAACGGTGTTAATCCGTTTGACTTACAACGGTTGCTTTACATATTCGAACCAACATGTATTTAGCGATTTTTTCCGATATTACTAAGTTGTATCGCTTTTAAAAGTGAAACGATTGACTGTGGGACTTAATTGGATAGATTTTGGACTGTGATCTTATAAATGTGATAAATGAGCCAATTGAACTCCAAGAAATAACATTCTTTTTAACTTGACATGATTGCCGGAACTCAGCGATTACACTGGACCCTGTGGTAGCGCTTTATTTAAAAATTTCGATAAATAAGTCATTTTTTACTGTGGGAGCAATCCTATCCATTAGTTCACGCTGAAGAAATAGAGACAGTTTTAAAAACTACCTTTCAATGATTTTCTAACGGTGCTAATCCGTTTGACTTACAACGGTTGCTTCACATATTGAAACCAACATGCATTTAGCGATTTTTTCCAATATTACTAAGTTGTATCGCTTTTAAAAAGTGAAACGATTGACTGTGGGACTTAATTGGACTGATTTTGGACTTTGATCTTGTAAATGTGATAAATGAGCCAATTAGACTCCAAGGAATGACAATCTTCTTAATTTGACATGATTGCCGGAACTCAGCGATTACCCTGGACCCTGTGGTAGCGTTTCATTTCAAAATTTCGATAAATAAGTCATTTTTTACTGTGGGACCAATCCTAGCCGTTAGTTCACGCTGAAGAAATAGAGACAGTTTCAAAAACTACATTTCATTGTCTTTTTAACGGTGTCAATCCGTTTGAGTTACAACGGTTGCGTCACATATTCGTACCAACATGTATTTAGTGATTTTGTTCCGATATAACTAAGTTGTATCGCTTTTAACGGTGAACCGATTGACTGTGGGACTTAGGTGAAATGATTCTGGACTGTGACCTGATAAATGTGATAAATGAGCCAATTGAACTCCAAGAAATAACATTCTTTTTAACTCGACATAATTGCCGAAACTCAGCGATTACACTGGACCCTGTGGTAGCGCTTCATTTAAAAATTTCGATAAATAAGTTATTTTTTACTGTGGGACCAATCCTATCCGTTAGTTCGCGCTGAAGAAATGGAGACAGTTTCAAAAACTACATTTCATTGACCTTCTAACGGTGTCAATCCGTTTGAGTTACAACGGTTGCGTCACATATTCGTACCAATATGTATTTAGTGATTTTGTTCCGATATAACTAAGTTGTATTGCTTTTAAATGTTAAACGACTGACTGTGGGACTTAATTGAACTGATTCTGGACTGTAACCTGATAAATGTGCTAAATGAGCCAATTGGACTATAAGGAATGACATTCTTCTTAATTTGACATGATTGCTGGAACTCAGCGATTACACTGGGCGCTGCTGTAGCGTTTTATTTAAAAATTGAGATAAATAAGTCATTTTTTACTGTGGGACCAATCCTAGCCGTTATTTCACGCTGAAGAAATAGAGACAGTTTCAAAAACTGCATTTCATTGACTTTCTAACGGTGTCAATCCGTTTGAGTTACAACTGTTGCGTCACATATTCGTACCAACATGTGTGTATTGATTTTTTTCCGATATTACTAAGTTGTATCGCTTTTAAAAGTGAAACGATTGACTGTGGGAATTAATTGAACTGTTTCTGGACTGTGATCTTATAAATGTGATAAATGAGCCAATTGGACTCCAAGGAATGACAATCTTCTTAATTTGACATGATTGCCGGAACTCAGCGATTACACTGGTCCCTGTGGTAGCGCTTCATTTAAAAATTTCGATAAATAAGTCATTTTTTACTGTGGGACCAATCCTAGCCGTTAGTTCACGCTGAAGAAATAGAGACAGTTTCAAAAACTACATTTCATTGTCTTTTTAGCGGTGTCAATCCGTTTGAGTTACAACGGTTGCGTCACATATTCGTACCAACATGTATTTAGTGATTTTGTTCCGATATTACTAAGATGTATCGCTTTTAACGGTGAACCGTTTGACTGCGGGACTTAGTTGAAATGATTCTGGACTGTGACCTGATAAATGTGATAAATGAGCCAATTGGACTCCAAGGAATGACATTCTTCTTAATTTGACAGGATTAATGAAACTCAGCGATTGCACTGGGCGGTGTGGTAGTGCTTCATTTAAAAATTAAGATTAATAAGTCATTTTTTACTGTGGGACCAATCATAGCCGTTAGTTCACGCTGAAGAAATAGAGACAGTTTCAAAAACTACATTTCATTGTCTTTTTAACGGTGTCAATCCGTTTGAGTTACAACGGTTGCGTCACATATTCGTACCAACATGTATTTAGTGATTTTGTTCCGATATTACTAAGTTGTATCGCTTTTAAAAGTGAAACGATTGACTGTGGGACTTAATTGGACTGATTTTGGACTGTGATCTTATAAATGTGATAAATGAGCCAATTGGACTCCAAGGAATGACAATCTTCTTAATTTGACATGATTGCCGGAACTCAGCGGTTACACTGGAACCTGTGGTAGCGGTTTATTTAAAAATTTCGATAAATAAGTCATTTTTTACTGTGGGACCAATCCTATCCGTTAGTTCACGCTGAAGAAATAGAGACAGTTTCAAAAACTACATTTCATTGTCTTTTTAACGGTGTCAATCCGTTTGAGTTACAACGGTTGCGTCACATATTCGTACCAACATGTATTTAGTGATTTTGTTCCGATATTACTAAGTTGCATCGCTTTTAACGGTGAACCGATTGACTGTGGGACTTAGTTGAAATGATTCTGGACTGTGACCTGATAAATGTGATAAATGAGCCAATTGGACTCCAGGGAATGACATTCTTCTTAATTTGACAGGATTAATGAAACTCAGCGATTACACTGGGCGGTGTGGTAGTGCTTCATTTAAAAATTAAGATTAATAAGTCATTTTTTACTGTGGGATCAATCCTAGCCGTTAGTTCAAGCTAAAAAAATAGAGACATTTTCAAAAACTACATTTCATTGTCTTTTTAACGCTGGCAATCCGTTTGAGTTACAACGGTTGCGTCACATATTCGTACCAACATGTATTTAGTGATTTTGTTCCGATATTACTAAGTTGTATCGCTTTTAAAAGTGAAACGATTGACTGTGGGACTTAATTGGACTGATTTTGGACTGTGATCTTATAAATGTGATAAATGAGCCAATTGGACTCCAAGGAATGACAATCTTCTTAATTTGACATGATTGCCGGAACTCAGCGGTTACACTGGAACCTGTGGTAGCGGTTTATTTAAAAATTTCGATAAATAAGTCATTTTTTACTGTGGGACCAATCCTATCCGTTAGTTCACGCTGAAGAAATAGAGACAGTTTCAAAAACTACATTTCATTGTCTTTTTAACGGTGTCAATCCGTTTGAGTTACAACGGTTGCGTCACATATTCGTACCAACATGTATTTAGTGATTTTGTTCCGATATTACTAAGTTGCATCGCTTTTAACGGTGAACCGATTGACTGTGGGACTTAGTTGAAATGATTCTGGACTGTGACCTGATAAATGTGATAAATGAGCCAATTGGACTCCAGGGAATGACATTCTTCTTAATTTGACAGGATTAATGAAACTCAGCGATTACACTGGGCGGTGTGGTAGTGCTTCATTTAAAAATTAAGATTAATAAGTCATTTTTTACTGTGGGATCAATCCTAGCCGTTAGTTCAAGCTAAAAAAATAGAGACATTTTCAAAAACTACATTTCATTGTCTTTTTAACGCTGGTAAACCGTTTGAGTTACAACGGTTGCGTCACATATTCGTACCAACATGTATTTAGTGATTTTGTTCCGATATTACTAAGTTGTATCGCTTTTAACGGTAAACAGATTGACTGTGGAACTTAGTTGAACCGATTCTGGACTGTGACCTGATAAAGGTGATAAATGAGCCAATTGGACTCCAAGGAATGACATTCTTCTTAATTTGACAAGATTGATGGAACTCAGCGATTACACTGGACCCTGCGGTAGCGCTTCATTTAAAACCTTAGATAAATAAGTCATTTTTTACTGTGGGACCAATCCTATCCGTTAATTCACGCTGAAGAAATAGAGACAGTTTCAAAAACTACATTTCATTGTCTTTTTAACGGTGTCAATCCGTTTGAGTTACAACGGTTGCGTCACATATTCGTACCAACATATATTTAGTGATTTTGTTTCGATATTACTAAGTTGTATCGCTTTTAACGGTGAACCGATTGACTGTGGGACTTAGTTGAAATGATTCTGGACTGTGACCTGATAAATGTGATAAATGGGCCAATTGAACTCCAAGAAATAACATTCTTTTTAACTCGACATAATTGCCGGAACTCAGCGATTACACTGGACCCTGTGGTAGCGATTCATTTAAAAATTTCGATAAATAAGTCATTTTTTACTGTGGGACCAATCCTATCCGTTAGTTTACGCTGAAGAAATAGGGACAGTTTCAAAAACTACATTTCATTGTCTTATTAACCGTGTCAATCCGTTTCAGTTACAACGGTTGCGTCACATATTCGTACGAACATGTATTTAGTGATTTTGTTCCGATATTACTAAGTTGTATCGCTTTTAACGGTGAACCGATTAACTGTGGGACTTAGTTCAACTGATTCTGGACTGTGACCTGATAAATGTGATAAATGAGCCAATTGGACTCCAAGGAATGACATTCTTCTTAATTTGACAGGATTAATGAAACTCAGCGATTACACTGGGCGGTGTGTTAGTGCTTCATTTAAAAATTAAGATTAATAAGTCATTTTTTACTGTGGGACCAATCATAGCCGTTAGTTCACGCTGAAGAAATAGAGACAGTTTCAAAAACTACATTTCATTGTCATTTTAAGGGTGGCAATCCGTTTGAGTTACAACAGTTGCGTCACATATTCGTACCAACATGTATTTAATGATTATGTTCCGATATAACTAAGTTGTATCGCTTTTAAAAGTGAACCGATTGACTATGGAATTAATTGAACTGTTTCTGGACTGTGACCTTATAAATGTGATAAATGAGCCAATTGAACTCCAAGAAATAACATTCTTTTTAACTTGACATGATTGCCGGAACTCAGCGATTACACTGGAACCTGTGGTAGCGCTTTATTTAAACATTTCGATAAATAAGTAATTTTTTACTGTGGGACCAATCCTATCCGTTAGTTCACGCTGAAGAAATAGAGACAGTTTTAAAAACTACCTTTCATTGACTTTCTAACGGTGTTAATCCGTTTGACTTACAACGGTTGCTTTACATATTCGAACCAACATGTATTTAGCGATTTTTTCCGATATTACTAAGTTGTATCGCTTTTAAAAGTGAAACGATTGACTGTGGGACTTAATTGGATAGATTTTGGACTGTGATCTTATAAATGTGATAAATGAGCCAATTGAACTCCAAGAAATAACATTCTTTTTAACTTGACATGATTGCCGGAACTCAGCGATTACACTGGACCCTGTGGTAGCGCTTTATTTAAAAATTTCGATAAATAAGTCATTTTTTACTGTGGGAGCAATCCTATCCATTAGTTCACGCTGAAGAAATAGAGACAGTTTTAAAAACTACCTTTCAATGATTTTCTAACGGTGCTAATCCGTTTGACTTACAACGGTTGCTTCACATATTCAAACCAACATGCATTTAGCGATTTTTTCCAATATTACTAAGTTGTATCGCTTTTAAAAAGTGAAACGATTGACTGTGGGACTTAATTGGACTGATTTTGGACTTTGATCTTGTAAATGTGATAAATGAGCCAATTAGACTCCAAGGAATGACAATCTTCTTAATTTGACATGATTGCCGGAACTCAGCGATTACCCTGGACCCTGTGGTAGCGTTTCATTTCAAAATTTCGATAAATAAGTCATTTTTTACTGTGGGACCAATCCTAGCCGTTAGTTCACGCTGAAGAAATAGAGACAGTTTCAAAAACTACATTTCATTGTCTTTTTAACGGTGTCAATCCGTTTGAGTTACAACGGTTGCGTCACATATTCGTACCAACATGTATTTAGTGATTTTGTTCCGATATAACTAAGTTGTATCGCTTTTAACGGTGAACCGATTGACTGTGGGACTTAGTTGAAATGATTCTGGACTGTGACCTGATAAATGTGATAAATGAGCCAATTGAACTCCAAGAAATAACATTCTTTTTAACTCGACATAATTGCCGAAACTCAGCGATTACACTGGACCCTGTGGTAGCGCTTCATTTAAAAATTTCGATAAATAAGTTATTTTTTACTGTGGGACCAATCCTATCCGTTAGTTCGCGCTGAAGAAATGGAGACAGTTTCAAAAACTACATTTCATTGACCTTCTAACGGTGTCAATCCGTTTGAGTTACAACGGTTGCGTCACATATTCGTACCAATATGTATTTAGTGATTTTGTTCCGATATAACTAAGTTGTATTGCTTTTAAATGTTAAACGACTGACTGTGGGACTTAATTGAACTGATTCTGGACTGTAACCTGATAAATGTGCTAAATGAGCCAATTGGACTATAAGGAATGACATTCTTCTCAATTTGACATGATTGCTGGAACTCAGCGATTACACTGGGCGCTGCTGTAGCGTTTTATTTAAAAATTGAGATAAATAAGTCATTTTTTACTGTGGGACCAATCCTAGCCGTTATTTCACGCTGAAGAAATAGAGACAGTTTCAAAAACTGCATTTCATTGCCTTTCTAACGGTGTCAATCCGTTTGAGTTACAACTGTTGCGTCACATATTCGTACCAACATGTGTGTATTGATTTTTTTCCGATATTACTAAGTTGTATCGCTTTTAAAAGTGAAACGATTGACTGTGGGAATTAATTGAACTGTTTCTGGACTGTGATCTTATAAATGTGATAAATGAGCCAATTGGACTCCAAGGAATGACAATCTTCTTAATTTGACATGATTGCCGGAACTCAGCGATTACACTGGTCCCTGTGGTAGCGCTTCATTTAAAAATTTCGATAAATAAGTCATTTTTTACTGTGGGACCAATCCTAGCCGTTAGTTCACGCTGAAGAAATAGAGACAGTTTCAAAAACTACATTTCATTGTCTTTTTAGCGGTGTCAATCCGTTTGAGTTACAACGGTTGCGTCACATATTCGTACCAACATGTATTTAGTGATTTTGTTCCGATATTACTAAGATGTATCGCTTTTAACGGTGAACCGTTTGACTGCGGGACTTAGTTGAAATGATTCTGGACTGTGACGTGATAAATGTGATAAATGAGCCAATTGGACTCCAAGGAATGACATTCTTCTTAATTTGACAGGATTAATGAAACTCAGCGATTGCACTGGGCGGTGTGGTAGTGCTTCATTTAAAAATTAAGATTAATAAGTCATTTTTTACTGTGGGACCAATCATAGCCGTTAGTTCACGCTGAAGAAATAGAGACAGTTTCAAAAACTACATTTCATTGTCTTTTTAACGGTGTCAATCCGTTTGAGTTACAACGGTTGCGTCACATATTCGTACCAACATGTATTTAGTGATTTTGTTCCGATATTACTAAGTTGTATCGCTTTTAAAAGTGAAACGATTGACTGTGGGACTTAATTGGACTGATTTTGGACTGTGATCTTATAAATGTGATAAATGAGCCAATTGGACTCCAAGGAATGACAATCTTCTTAATTTGACATGATTGCCGGAACTCAGCGGTTACACTGGAACCTGTGGTAGCGGTTTATTTAAAAATTTCGATAAATAAGTCATTTTTTACTGTGGGACCAATCCTATCCGTTAGTTCACGCTGAAGAAATAGAGACAGTTTCAAAAACTACATTTCATTGTCTTTTTAACGGTGTCAATCCGTTTGAGTTACAACGGTTGCGTCACATATTCGTACCAACATGTATTTAGTGATTTTGTTCCGATATTACTAAGTTGCATCGCTTTTAACGGTGAACCGATTGACTGTGGGACTTAGTTGAAATGATTCTGGACTGTGACCTGATAAATGTGATAAATGAGCCAATTGGACTCCAGGGAATGACATTCTTCTTAATTTGACAGGATTAATGAAACTCAGCGATTACACTGGGCGGTGTGGTAGTGCTTCATTTAAAAATTAAGATTAATAAGTCATTTTTTACTGTGGGATCAATCCTAGCCGTTAGTTCAAGCTAAAAAAATAGAGACATTTTCAAAAACTACATTTCATTGTCTTTTTAACGCTGGCAATCCGTTTGAGTTACAACGGTTGCGTCACATATTCGTACCAACATGTATTTAGTGATTTTGTTCCGATATTACTAAGTTGTATCGCTTTTAAAAGTGAAACGATTGACTGTGGGACTTAATTGGACTGATTTTGGACTGTGATCTTATAAATGTGATAAATGAGCCAATTGGACTCCAAGGAATGACAATCTTCTTAATTTGACATGATTGCCGGAACTCAGCGGTTACACTGGAACCTGTGGTAGCGGTTTATTTAAAAATTTCGATAAATAAGTCATTTTTTACTGTGGAACCAATCCTATCCGTTAGTTCACGCTGAAGAAATAGAGACAGTTTCAAAAACTACATTTCATTGTCTTTTTAACGGTGTCAATCCGTTTGAGTTACAACGGTTGCGTCACATATTCGTACCAACATGTATTTAGTGATTTTGTTCCGATATTACTAAGTTGCATCGCTTTTAACGGTGAACCGATTGACTGTGGGACTTAGTTGAAATGATTCTGGACTGTGACCTGATAAATGTGATAAATGAGCCAATTGGACTCCAGGGAATGACATTCTTCTTAATTTGACAGGATTATTGAAACTCAGCGATTACACTGGGCGGTGTGGTAGTGCTTCATTTAAAAATTAAGATTAATAAGTCATTTTTTACTGTGGGATCAATCCTAGCCGTTAGTTCAAGCTAAAAAAATAGAGACATTTTCAAAAACTACATTTCATTGTCTTTTTAACGCTGGCAATCCGTTTGAGTTACAACGGTTGCGTCACATATTCGTACCAACATGTATTTAGTGATTTTGTTCCGATATTACTAATTTGTATCGCTTTTAACGGTAAACAGATTGACTGTGGAACTTAGTTGAACCGATTCTGGACTGTGACCTGATAAAGGTGATAAATGAGCCAATTGGACTCCAAGGAATGACATTCTTCTTAATTTGACAAGATTGATGGAACTCAGCGATTACACTGGACCCTGCGGTAGCGCTTCATTTAAAACTTTAGATAAATAAGTCATTTTTTACTGTGGGACCAATCCTATCCGTTAATTCACGCTGAAGAAATAGAGACAGTTTCAAAAACTACATTTCATTGTCTTTTTAACGGTGTCAATCCGTTTGAGTTACAACGGTTGCGTCACATATTCGTACCAACATATATTTAGTGATTTTGTTTCGATATTACTAAGTTGTATCGCTTTTAACGGTGAACCGATTGACTGTGGGACTTAGTTGAAATGATTCTGGACTGTGACCTGATAAATGTGATAAATGAGCCAATTGAACTCCAAGAAATAACATTCTTTTTAACTCGACATAATTGCCGGAACTCAGCGATTACACTGGACCCTGTGGTAGCGATTCATTTAAAAATTTCGATAAATAAGTCATTTTTTACTGTGGGACCAATCCTATCCGTTAGTTCACGCTGAAGAAATAGAGACAGTTTCAAAAACTACATTTCATTGTCTTTTTAACGGTGTCAAACCGTTTGAGTTACAACGGTTGCGTCACATATTCGTACCAACATGTATTTAGTGATTTTCTTCCGCTATTACTAAGTTGTATTGCCTTTAAAAGTTAAACGACTGACTGTGGGACTTAATTGACCTGATTCTGGACTGTAACCTGATAAATGTGATAAATGAGCCAATTGGACTCCAAGGAATGACATTCTTCTTAATTTGACATGATTGCTGGAACTCAGCGATTACACTGGGCGCTGTTGTAGCGTTTTATTTATAAATTAAGATAAATAAGTCATTTTTTACTGTGGGACCAATCCTAGCCGTTATTTCACGCTGAAGAAATAGAGACAGTTTCAAAAACTGCATTTCATTGACTTTCTAACGGTGTCAATCCGTTTGAGTTACAACTGTTGCGTCACATATTCGTACCAACATGTGTGTATTGATTTTGTTCCGATATTACTAAGTTGTATCGCTTTTAAAAGTGAAACGATTGACTGTGGGAATTAATTGAACTGTTTCTGGACTGTGACCTTATAAATGTGATAAATGAGCCAATTCAACTCCAAGAAATAACATTCTTTTCAACTTGACATGATTGCCGGAACTCAGCGGTTACACTGGGCGGTGTGGTAGTGCTTCATTTAAAAATTAAGATTAATAAGTCATTTTTTACTGTGGGACCAATCCTAGCCGTTAGTTCAAGCTAAAAAAATAGAGACATTTTCATAAACTACATTTCATTGTCTTTTTAACGCTGGCAATCCGTTTGAGTTACAACGGTTGCGTCACATATTCGTACCAACATGTATTTAGTGATTTTGTTCCGATATTACTAAGTTGTATCGCTTTTAACGGCAAACCGATTGACTGTGGAACTTAGTTGAACTGATTCTGGACTGTCACCTGATAAAGGTGATAAATGAGCCAATTGGACTCCAAGGAATGACATTCTTCTTAATTTGACAAGATTGATGGAACTCAGCGATTACACTGGACCCGGCGGTAGCGCCTCATTTAAAACTTTAGATAAATAAGTCATTTTTTACTGTGGGACCAATCCTATCCGTTAATTCACGCTGAAGAAATAGAGACAGTTTCAAAAACTACATTTCATTGTCTTTTTAACGGTGTCAATCCGTTTGAGTTACAACGGTTGCGTCACATATTCGTACCAACATATATTTAGTGATTTTGTTCCGATATTACTAAGTTGTATCGCTTTTAACGGTGAACCGATTGACTGTGGGACTTAGTTGAAATGATTCTGGACTGTGACCTGATAAATGTGATAAATGAGCTAATTGAACTCCAAGAAATAACATTCTTTTCCACTCGACATAATTGCCGGAACTCAGCGATTACACTGGACCCTGTGGTAGCGATTCATTTAAAAATTTCGATAAATAAGTCATTTTTTACTGTGGGACCAATCCTATCCGTTAGTTCACGCTGAAGAAATAGAGACAGTTTCAAAAACTACATTTCATTGTCTTTTTAACGGTGTCAAACCGTTTGAGTTACAACGGTTGCGTCACATATTCGTACCAACATGTGTTTAGTGATTTTCTTCCGCTATTACTAAGTTGTATTGCCTTTAAAAGTTAAACGACTGACTGTGGGACTTAATTGAACTGATTCTGGACTGTAACCTGATAAATGTGATAAATGAGCCAATTGGACTCCAAGGAATGACATTCTTCTTAATTTGACATGATTGCTGGAACTCAGCGATTACACTGGGCGCTGTTGTAGCGTTTTATTTATAAATTAAGATAAATAAGTCATTTTTTACTGTGGGACCAATCCTAGCCGTTATTTCACGCTGAAGAAATAGAGACAGTTTCAAAAACTGCATTTCATTGACTTTCTAACAGTGTCAATCCGTTTGAGTTACAACTGTTGCGTCACATATTCGTACCAACATGTGTGTATTGATTTTGTTCCGATATTACTAAGTTGTATCGCTTTTAAAAGTGAAACGATTGACTGTGGGAATTAATTGAACTGTTTCTGGACTGTGACCTTATAAATGTGATAAATGAGCCAATTCAACTCCAAGAAATAACATTCTTTTCAACTTGACATGATTGCCGGAACTCAGCGGTTACACTGGGCGGTGTGGTAGTCCTTCATTTAAAAATTAAGATTAATAAGTCATTTTTTACTGTGGGACCAATCCTAGCCGTTACTTCACGCTGAAGAAATAGAGACAGTTTCAAAAACTACATTTCATTGTCTTTTTAACGGTGGCAATCTGTTTGAATTACAACGGTTGCGTCAACAATTTGTACCAACATGTATTTAGTGATTTTGTTCCGATATTACTAAGTTGTATCGCTTTTAAAAGTGAAACGATTGACTGTGGGACTTAATTGAACTGTTTCTGGACTGTGACCTTATAAATGTGATAAATGAGCCAAATGAACTCCAAGAAATTACATTCTTTTTAACTCCACATGATTGCCGAAACTCAGCGATTACACTGGGCGCTGTGGTAGCGCTTTGTTTAAAAATTAAGATAAATAAGTCGTTTTTTACTGTGGGACCAATCCTATCCGTTAGTTCTGGCGGAAAAAATAGAGACAGTTTCAAAAACTACCTTTCATGGACTTTCTAACGGTGTCAATCCTTTTGATTTACAACGGTTGCTTCACATATTCGAACCAACATGTATTTAGCGATTTTTTCCGATATTACTAAGTTGTATCGCTTTTAAAAGTGAAACGATTGACTGTGGGACTTAATTGAACTGATTCTGGACAGTGATCTTATAAATGTGATAAATGAGCCAATTGGACTCCAAGAAATAACATTCTTTTCAACTCGACATGATTGCCGGAACTCATTGATTACACTGGGCGCTGTGGTAGCGCTTTATTTAAAAATTTCCATAAAAAAGTCATTTTTTACTGTGGGACCAATCCTATCCCTTAGTTCACGCTGAAGAAATAAAGACAGTTTTAAAAACTACCTTTCATTGACTTTCTAACGGTGTCAATCCGTTTGACTTACAACGGTTGCTTCACATATTCGAACCAACATGTATTTAGCGATTTTTTCCGATATTACTAAATTGTATCGCTTTTAAAAGTGAAACGATTGACTGTGGGACTTAATTGGACTGATTGTGGACTGTGATCTTATAAATGTGATAAATGAGCCAATTGGACTCCAAGGAATTACAATCTTCTTAATTTGACATGATTGCCGGAACTCAGCGATTACACTGGACCCTGTGGTAGCGCTTCAATAAAAAATTTAGATAAATAAGTCATTTTTTACTGTGGGACCAATCCTATCCGTTAGTTCACGCTGAAGAAATAGAGACAATTTCAAAAACTACATTTCATTGTCTTTTTAACGGTGTCAATCTGTTTGAGTTACAACATTGCGTCACATATTCGTACCAACATGTATTTAGTGATTTTGTTCCGATATTACTAAGTTGTATCGCTTTTAACGGTGAACCGATTGACTGTGGGACTTAATTGAACTGTTTCTGGACTGTGACCTTATAAATGTGAAAAATGAGCCAATTGAACTCCAAGAAATAACATTCTTTTTAACTCCACATGATTGCCGGAACTCAGCGATTACACTGGGCGCTGTGGTAGCGCTTTATTTAAAAATTTCGATAAATAAGTCATTTTTTACTGTGGGACCAATCCTATCCCTTAGTTCACGCTGAAGAAATAGAGACAGTTTTAAAAACTACCTTTCATTGACTTTCTAACGTTGTCAATCCGTTTGACTTACAACGGTTGCTTCACATATTCGAACCAACATGTATTTAGCGATTTTTTCCGATATTACTAAGTTGTATCGCTTTTAAAAGTGAAACGATTGACTGTGGGACTTAATTGGACTGATTGTGGACTGTGATCTTATAAATGTGATAAATGAGCCAATTGGACTCCAAGGAATTACAATCTTCTTAATTTGACATGATTGCCGGAACTCAGCGATTACACTGGACCCTGTGGTAGCACTTCATTTAAAAATTTCGATAAATAAGTCATTTTTTACTGTCTGACTAATCCTATCCGTTAGTTCACGCTGAAGAAATAGAGACAATTTCAAAAACTACATTTCATTGTCTTTTTAACGGTGTCAATCTGTTTGAGTTACAACATTGCGTCACATATTCGTACCAACATGTATTTAGTGATTTTGTTCCGATATTACTAAGTTGTATTGCCTTTAAAAGTTAAACGACTGACTGTGGGACTTAATTGAACTGATTCTGGACTGTAACCTGATAAATGTGATAAATGAGCCAATTGGACTCCAAGGAATGACATTCTTCTTAATTTGACATGATTGCTGGAACTCAGCGATTACACTGGGCGCTGTTGTAGCGTTTTATTTATAAATTAAGATAAATAAGTCATTTTTTACTGTGGGACCAATCCTAGCCGTTATTTCACGCTGAAGAAATAGAGACAGTTTCAAAAACTGCATTTCATTGACTTTCTAACAGTGTCAATCCGTTTGAGTTACAACTGTTGCGTCACATATTCGTACCAACATGTGTGTATTGATTTTGTTCCGATATTACTAAGTTGTATCGCTTTTAAAAGTGAAACGATTGACTGTGGGAATTAATTGAACTGTTTCTGGACTGTGACCTTATAAATGTGATAAATGAGCCAATTCAACTCCAAGAAATAACATTCTTTTCAACTTGACATGATTGCCGGAACTCAGCGGTTACACTGGGCGGTGTGGTAGTCCTTCATTTAAAAATTAAGATTAATAAGTCATTTTTTACTGTGGGACCAATCCTAGCCGTTACTTCACGCTGAAGAAATAGAGACAGTTTCAAAAACTACATTTCATTGTCTTTTTAACGGTGGCAATCTGTTTGAATTACAACGGTTGCGTCAACAATTTGTACCAACATGTATTTAGTGATTTTGTTCCGATATTACTAAGTTGTATCGCTTTTAAAAGTGAAACGATTGACTGTGGGACTTAATTGAACTGTTTCTGGACTGTGACCTTATAAATGTGATAAATGAGCCAAATGAACTCCAAGAAATTACATTCTTTTTAACTCCACATGATTGCCGAAACTCAGCGATTACACTGGGCGCTGTGGTAGCGCTTTGTTTAAAAATTAAGATAAATAAGTCGTTTTTTACTGTGGGACCAATCCTATCCGTTAGTTCTCGCGGAAAAAATAGAGACAGTTTCAAAAACTACCTTTCATGGACTTTCTAACGGTGTCAATCCTTTTGATTTACAACGGTTGCTTCACATATTCGAACCAACATGTATTTAGCGATTTTTTCCGATATTACTAAGTTGTATCGCTTTTAAAAGTGAAACGATTGACTGTGGGACTTAATTGAACTGATTCTGGACAGTGATCTTATAAATGTGATAAATGAGCCAATTGGACTACAAGAAATAACATTCTTTTCAACTCGACATGATTGCCGGAACTCATTGATTACACTGGGCGCTGTGGTAGCGCTTTATTTAAAAATTTCCATAAAAAAGTCATTTTTTACTGTGGGACCAATCCTATCCCTTAGTTCACGCTGAAGAAATAGAGACAGTTTTAAAAACTACCTTTCATTGACTTTCTAACGGTGTCAATCCGTTTGACTTACAACGGTTGCTTCACATATTCGAACCAACATGTATTTAGCGATTTTTTCCGATATTACTAAGTTGTATCGCTTTTAAAAGTGAAACGATTGACTGTGGGACTTAATTGGACTGATTGTGGACTGTGATCTTATAAATGTGATAAATGAGCCAATTGGACTCCAAGGAATTACAATCTTCTTAATTTGACATGATTGCCGGAACTCAGCGATTACACTGGACCCTGTGGTAGCGCTTCAATAAAAAATTTAGATAAATAAGTCATTTTTTACTGTGGGACCAATCCTATCCGTTAGTTCACGCTGAAGAAATAGAGACAATTTCAAAAACTACATTTCATTGTCTTTTTAACGGTGTCAATCTGTTTGAGTTACAACATTGCGTCACATATTCGTACCAACATGTATTTAGTGATTTTGTTCCGATATTACTAAGTTGTATCGCTTTTAACGGTGAACCGATTGACTGTGGGACTTAATTGAACTGTTTCTGGACTGTGACCTTCTAAATGTGAAAAATGAGCCAATTGAACTCCAAGAAATAACATTCTTTTTAACTCCACATGATTGCCGGAACTCAGCGATTACACTGGGCGCTGTGGTAGCGCTTTATTTAAAAATTTCGATAAATAAGTCATTTTTTACTGTGGGACCAATCCTATCCCTTAGTTCACGCTGAAGAAATAGAGACAGTTTTAAAAACTACCTTTCATTGACTTTCTAACGGTGTCAATCCGTTTGACTTACAACGGTTGCTTCACATATTCGAACCAACATGTATTTAGCGATTTTTTCCGATATTACTAAGTTGTATCGCTTTTAAAAGTGAAACGATTGACTGTGGGACTTAATTGGACTGATTGTGGACTGTGATCTTATAAATGTGATAAATGAGCCAATTGGACTCCAAGGAATTACAATCTTCTTAATTTGACATGATTGCCGGAACTCAGCGATTACACTGGACCCTGTGGTAGCACTTCATTTAAAAATTTCGATAAATAAGTCATTTTTTACTGTCTGACTAGTCCTATCCGTTAGTTCACGCTGAAGAAATAGAGACAATTTCAAAAACTACATTTCATTGTCTTTTTAACGGTGTCAATCTGTTTGAGTTACAACATTGCGTCACATATTCGTACCAACATGTATTTAGTGATTTTGTTCCGATATTACTAAGTTGTATCGCTTTAAACGGTGAACCGATTGACTGTGGGACTTAGTTGAACTGATTCTGGACTGTGACCTGATAAAGGTGATAAATGAGCCAATTGGACTCCAAGGAATGACATTCTTCTTAATTTGACAAGATTGATGGAACTCAGCGATTACACTGGACCCTGCGGTAGCGCTTCATTTAAAACTTTAGATAAATAAGTCATTTTTTACTGTGGGACCAATCCTATCCGTTAATTCACGCTGAAGAAATAGAGACAGTTTCAAAAACTACATTTCATTGTCTTTTTAACGGTGTCAATCCGTTTGACTTACAACGGTTGCTTCACATATTCGAACCAACATGTATTTAGCGATTTTTTCCGATATTACTAAGTTGTATCGCTTTTAAAAGTGAAACGATTGACTGTGGGACTTAATTGGACTGATTGTGGACTGTGATCTTATAAATGTGATAAATGAGCCAATTGGACTCCAAGGAATTACAATCTTCTTAATTTGACATGATTGCCGGAACTCAGCGATTACACTGGACCCTGTGGTAGCACTTCATTTAAAAATTTCGATAAATAAGTCATTTTTTACTGTCTGACTAGTCCTATCCGTTAGTTCACGCTGAAGAAATAGAGACAATTTCAAAAACTACATTTCATTGTCTTTTTAACGGTGTCAATCTGTTTGAGTTACAACATTGCGTCACATATTCGTACCAACATGTATTTAGTGATTTTGTTCCGATATTACTAAGTTGTATCGCTTTAAACGGTGAACCGATTGACTGTGGGACTTAGTTGAACTGATTCTGGACTGTGACCTGATAAAGGTGATAAATGAGCCAATTGGACTCCAAGGAATGACATTCTTCTTAATTTGACAAGATTGATGGAACTCAGCGATTACACTGGACCCTGCGGTAGCGCTTCATTTAAAACTTTAGATAAATAAGTCATTTTTTACTGTGGGACCAATCCTATCCGTTAATTCACGCTGAAGAAATAGAGACAGTTTCAAAAACTACATTTCATTGTCTTTTTAACGGTGTCAATCCGTTTGAGTTACAACGGTTGCGTCACATATTCGTACCAACATATATTTAGTGATTTTGTTCCGATATTACTAAGTTGTATCGCTTTTAAGGGTGAACCGATTGACTGTGGGACTTAGTTGAAATGATTCTGGACTGTGACCTGATAAATGTGATAAATGAGCCAATTGAACTCCAAGAAATAACATTCTTTTTAACTCGACATAATTGCCGGAACTCAGCGATTACACTGGACCCTGTGGTAGCGATTCATTTAAAAATTTCGATAAATAAGTCATTTTTTACTGTGGGACCAATCCTATCCGTTAGTTCACGCTGAAGAAATAGAGACAGTTTCAAAAACTACATTTCATTGTCTTTTTAACGGTGTCAATCCGTTTGAGTTACAACGGTTGCGTCACATATTCGTACCAACATGTATTTAGTGATTTTGTTCCGATATTACTAAGTTGTATCGCTTTTAACGGTGAACCAAATAACTGTGGGACTTAGTTCAACTGATTCTGGATTGTGACCTGATCAATGTGATAAATGAGCCAATTGGACTCCAAGGAATGACATTTTTCTTAATTTCACAGGATTAATTAAATTCAGAGATTACACTGTTAGGTGTGGTAGTGCTTCATTTAAAAATTAAGATTAATAAGTCATTTTTTACTGTGGGACCAACCCTAGCCGTTAGTTCGCGCTGAAGAAATGGAGACAGTTTCAAAAACTACATTTCATTGACCTTCTAACGGTGTCAATCCGTTTGAGTTACAACGGTTGCGTCACATATTCGTACCAACATGTATTTAGTGATTTTCTTCCGCTATTACTAAGTTGTATTGCCTTTAAAACTTAAACGACTGACTGTGGGACTGCATTGAACTGATTCTGGACTGTAACCTGATAAATGTGATAAATGAGCCAATTGGACTCCAAGGAATGACATTCTTCTTAATTTGACATGATTGCTGGAACTCAGCGATTACACTGGGCGCTGTTGAAGCGTTTTATTTATAAATTAAGATAAATAAGTCATTTTTTACTGTGGGACCAATCCTAGCCGTTATTTCACGCTGAAGAAATAGAGACAGTTTCAAAAACTGCATTTCATTGACTTTCTAACGGTGTCAATCCGTTTGAGTTACAACTGTTGCGTCACATTTTCGTACCAACATGTGTGTATTGATTTTGTTCCGATATTACTAAGTTGTATCGCTTTTAAAAGTGAAACGATTGACTGTGGGAATTAATTGAACTGTTTCTGGACTGTGACCTTATAAATGTGATAAATGAGCCAATTGAACTCCAAGAAATAACATTCTTTTCAACTTGACATGATTGCCGGAACTCAGCGGTTACACTGGGCGGTGTGGTAGTCCTTCATTTAAAAATTAAGATTAATAAGTCATTTTTTACTGTGGGACCAATCCTAGACGTTACTTCACGCTGAAGAAATAGAGACAGTTTCAAAAACTACATTTCATTGTCTTTTTAACGGTGGCAATCTGTTTGAGTTACAACGGTTGCGTCAACAATTTGTACCAACATGTATTTAGTGATTTTGTTCCGATATTACTAAGTTGTATCGCTTTTAAAAGTGAAACGATTGACTGTGGGACTTAATTGGCCTGTATTTGGACTGTGATGTTATAAATGTGATAAATGAGCCAATTGGACTCCAAGGAATGACAATCTTCTTAATTTGACATGATTGCCGGAACTCAGTGATTACACGGACCCTGTGGTAACGCTTCATTTAAAAATTTCGATAAATAAGTCACTTTAGACTGTGGGACCAATCCTATCCGTTAGTTCACGCTGAAGAAATAGAGACAGTTTCAAAAACTACATTTCATTGTCTTTTTAGCGGTGTCAATCCGTTTGAGTTACAACGGTTGCGTCACATATTCGTACCAACATGTATTTAGTGATTTTGTTCCGATATTACTAAGTTGTATCGCTTTTAACGGTGAACCGATTGACTGTGGGACTTAGTTGAAATGATTCTGAACTGTGACATGGTAAATGTGATAAATGAGCCAATTGGACTCCAAGGAATGACATTCTTCTTAATTTGACAGAATTAATGAAACTCAGCGATTACACTGGCCGGTGTGGTAGTGCTTCATTTAAAAATTAAGATTAATAAGACATTTTTTACTTTGGGACCAATCCTAGCCGTTAGTTCACGCTGAAGAAATAGAGACAGTTTCAAAAACTACATTTCATTGTCTTTTTAACGGTGGCAATCCGTTTGAGTTACAACGGTTGCGTCACATATTCGTACAATAATGTATTTAGTGATTATGTTCCGATATTACTAAGTTGTATCGCTTTTAAAAGTGAAACGATTGACTGTGGGACTTAATTGGACTGATTTGGGACTGTGATCTTATAAATGTGATAAATGAGCCAATTGGACTCCAAGGAATGACAATCTTCTTAATTTGACATGATTGCCGGAACTCAGCGATTACACTGGACCCTGTGGTAGCGCTTCATTTAAAAATTTAGATAAAGAAGCCGTTTTTTACTGTGGGACCAATCCTATCCGTTAGTTCACGCTGAAGAAATAGAGACATTTTCAAAAACTACATTTCATTGACTTTCTAACGGTGTCAATCCGTTTGAGTTACAACGGTTGCTTCACATATTCGTACCAACATGTATTTAGCGATTTTTCCGATCTTACTAAGTTGTATCGCTTTTAAAAGTGAAACGATTGACTGTGGGAATTAATTGAACTGTTTCTGGACTGTGACCTTATAAATGTGATAAATGAGCCAATTGAACTCCAAGAAATAACATTCTTTTCAACATGACATGATTGCCGGAACTCAGCGGTTACACTGGGCGGTGTGGTAGTCCTTCATTTAAAAATTAAGATTAATAAGTCATTTTTTACTGTGGGACCAATCCTAGACGTTACTTCACGCTGAAGAAATAGAGACAGTTTCAAAAACTACATTTCATTGTCTTTTTAACGGTGGCAATCTGTTTGAGTTACAACGGTTGCGTCAACAATTTGTACCAACATGTATTTAGTGATTTTGTTCCGATATTACTAAGTTGTATCGCTTTTAAAAGTGAAACGATTGACTGTGGGACTTAATTGGCCTGTATTTGGACTGTGATGTTATAAATGTGATAAATGAGCCAATTGGACTCCAAGGAATGACAATCTTCTTAATTTGACATGATTGCCGGAACTCAGCGATTACACGGACCCTG
Organism: Hydractinia symbiolongicarpus; assembly: GCF_029227915.1. Lineage (NCBI taxonomy): Eukaryota > Metazoa > Cnidaria > Hydrozoa > Anthoathecata > Hydractiniidae > Hydractinia > Hydractinia symbiolongicarpus. Next base: position 415,797 of record NC_079888.1, on the reverse strand, counting down.
TGGTAACGCTTCATTTAAAAATTTCGATAAATAAGTCACTTTAGACTGTGGGACCAATCCTATCCGTTAGTTCACGCTGAAGAAATAGAGACAGTTTCAAAAACTACATTTCATTGTCTTTTTAGCGGTGTCAATCCGTTTGAGTTACAACGGTTGCGTCACATATTCGTACCAACATGTATTTAGTGATTTTGTTCCGATATTACTAAGTTGTATCGCTTTTAACGGCGAACCGATTGACTGTGGGACTTAGTTGAAATGATTCTGAACTGTGACATGGTAAATGTGATAAATGAGCCAATTGGACTCCAAGGAATGACATTCTTCTTAATTTGACAGAATTAATGAAACTCAGCGATTACACTGGCCGGTGTGGTAGTGCTTCATTTAAAAATTAAGATTAATAAGACATTTTTTACTTTGGGACCAATCCTAGCCGTTAGTTCACGCTGAAGAAATAGAGACAGTTTCAAAAACTACATTTCATTGTCTTTTTAACGGTGGCAATCCGTTTGAGTTACAACGGTTGCGTCACATATTCGTACAATAATGTATTTAGTGATTATGTTCCGATATTACTAAGTTGTATCGCTTTTAAAAGTGAAACGATTGACTGTGGGACTTAATTGGACTGATTTGGGACTGTGATCTTATAAATGTGATAAATGAGCCAATTGGACTCCAAGGAATGACAATCTTCTTAATTTGACATGATTGCCGGAACTCAGCGATTACACTGGACCCTGTGGTAGCGCTTCATTTAAAAATTTAGATAAAGAAGCCGTTTTTTACTGTGGGACCAATCCTATCCGTTAGTTCACGCTGAAGAAATAGAGACATTTTCAAAAACTACATTTCATTGACTTTCTAACGGTGTCAATCCGTTTGAGTTACAACGGTTGCTTCACATATTCGTACCAACATGTATTTAGCGATTTTTCCGATCTTACTAAGTTGTATCGCTTTTAAAAGTGAAACAATTGACTGTGGGACGTAATTGAACTGATTCTGGACTGTGACCTTATAAATGTGATAAATGAGCCAATTGGACTCCAAGAAATAACATTCTTCTTAATTCAACAGGATTGCCGGAACTCGGTGATTACACTGGGCAGTGTGGAAGCGCTTTATTTAAAAATTAAGATAAATATGTCATTTTTTTCTGTGGGACCAATCCTAGCCGTTAGTTCGCGCTGAAGAAATAGAGACAGTTTCAAAAACTACATTTCATTGACTTTCTAACGGTGTCAATCCGTTTGAGTTACAACGGTTGCGTCAAAGATTCGTACCATCATGTATTTAGCGATTTTTTCCGGTATTACTATATTGTATCGGTTTTAAAAGTGAAACGATTGACTGATGGACTTAATTGAACTGATTCTGGACTGTGACCTGCTATATGTGATAAATGAGCCACTTGGTCTCCAAGGAATGACAATCTTCTTAATTTGACAAGATTGCTGGAACTCAGCGATTACACTGGACCTGTGGTAGCGCTTCATTTAAAAATTTAGATAAATAAGCCATTTTTTACTGTTGGACCAATCCTATCCGTTAGTTCACGCTGAAGAAATAGAGACATTTTCAAAAACTACATTTCATTGACTTTCTAACGGTGTCAATCCGTTTGAGTTACAACGGTTGCTTCACATATTCGTACCAACATGTATTTAGCGATTTTTCCGATCTTACTAAGTTGTATCGGTTTTAAAAGTGAAATAATTGACTGTGGGACTTAATTGAACTGATTCTGGACTGTGACCTGCTATATGTGATAAATGAGCCACTTGGTCTCCAAGGAATGACAATCTTCTTAATTTGACAAGATTGCTGGAACTCAGCGATTACACTGGACCCTGTCGTAGCGCTTCATTTAAAAATTTAGATAAATAAGCCATTTTTTACTGTTGGACCAATCCTATCCGTTGGTTCACGCTGAAGAAATAGAGACATTTTCAAAAACTACATTTCATTGACTTTCTAACGGTGTCAATCCGTTTGAGTTACAACGGTTGCTTCACATATTTGTACCAATATGTATATAGCGATTTTTCCGATCTTACTAAGTTGTATCGGTTTTAAAAGTGAAACAATTGACTGTGGGACTTAATTGAACTGATTCTGGACTGTGACCTTATAAATGTGATAAATGAGCCAATTGGACTCCAAGAAATAACATTCTTTTTAACTCGACATGATTGCCGGAACTCAACGATTACACTGGACCCTGTGTTAGCGCTTCATTTAAAAATTTAGATAAATAAGCCATTTTTTACTGTGGGACCAATCCTATCCGTTAGTTCACGCTGAAGAAATAGAGACATTTTCAAAAACTACATTTCATTGACTTTCTAACGGTGTCAATCCGTTTGAGTTACAACGGTTGCTTCACATATTCGTACCAACATCTATTTAGCGATTTTTCCGATCTTACTAAGTTGTATCGCTTTTAAAAGTGAAACAATTGACTGTGGGACTTAATTGAACTGATTCTGGACTGTGACCTTATAAATGTGATAAATGAGCCAATTGGACTCCAAGAAATAACAATCTTCTTAACTCGACAGGATTGCCGGAACTCAGCGATTACACTGGACCCTGCGGTAGCGCTTCATTTAAAATTTAGATAAATAAGTCATTTTTTACTGTGGGACCTATCCTAGCCGTTAGTTCACGCTGAAGAAATAGAGACAGTTTCGAAAACAACCTTTCATTGACTTTCTAACTGTGTCAATCCGTCTGAGTTACAACGGTTGCTTCACATATTCGTACCAACATGTATTTAGCGTTTTTTTCCGATATTACTAAGTTGTATCACTTTTAAAAGTGAAACGATTGACTGTGAGACTTAGTTGAAATGATTCTGGACTGTGACCTGATAAATGTGATAAATGAGCCAATTGAACTCCAAGAAATAACATTCTTTTTAACTCGACATGATTGCCGGAACTGAACGATTACACTGGACCCTGTGGTAGCGCTTCATTTAAAAATTTAGATAAATAAGCCATTTTTTACTGTGGGACCAATCCTATCCGTTAGTTCACGCTGAAGAAATAGAGACATTTTCAAAAACTACATTTCATTGACTTTCTAACGGTGTCAATCCGTTTGAGTTACAACGGTTGTTTCACATATTCGTACCAACAAGTATTTAGCGATTTTTCCGATCTTACTAAGTTGTATCGCTTTTAAAAGTGAAACAATTGACTGTGGGACTTAATTGAACTGATTCTGGACTGTGACCTTATAAATGTGATAAATGAGCCACTTGGTCTCCAAGGAATGACATTCTTCGTAATTTGACAGGATTAATGAAACTCAGCGATTACACTAGCCGGTGTGGTAGTGCTTCATTTAAAAATTAAGATTAATAAGTCATTTTTTACTGTGGGACCAATCCTAGCCGTTAGTTCACGCTGAAGAAATAGAGACAGTTTCAAAAACTACATTTCATTGTCTTTTTAACGGTGGCAATCCGTTTGAGTTACAACGGTAGCGTCACATATTCGTACCATAATGTATTTAGTGATTATGTTCCGATATTACTAAGTTGTATCGCTTTTAAAAGTGAAACGATTGACTGTGGGACTTAATTGGACTGATTTGGGACTGTGATCTTATAAATGTGATAAATGAGCCAATTGGACTCCAAGGAATGACAATCTTCTTAATTCGACATGATTGCCGGAACTCAGCGATTACACTGGACCCTGTGGTAGCGCTTCATTTAAAAATTTAGATAAATAAGCCATTTTTTACTGTGGGACCAATCCTATCCGTTAGTTCACGCTGACGAAATAGAGGCATTTTCAAAAACTACATTTCATTGACTTTCTAACGGTGTCAATCCGTTAGAGTTACAACGGTTGCTTCACATATTCGTACCAACATGTATTTAGCAATTTTTTCCGGTATTACTATATTGTATCGGTTTTAAAAGTGAAACGATTGACTGTGGGACTTAATTGAACTGATTCTGGACTGTGACCTGCTATATGTGATAAATGAGCCACTTGGTCTCCAAGGAATGACAATCTTCTTAATTTGACAAGATTGCTGGAACTCAGCGATTACACTGGACCCTGTGGTAGCGCTTCATTTAAAAATTTAGATAAATAAGCCATTTTTTACTGTTGGACCAATCCTATCCGTTAGTTCACGCTGAAGAAATAGAGACATTCTCAAAAACTACATTTCATTGACTTTCTAACGGTGTCAATCCGTTTGAGTTACAACGGTTGCGTCAAAGATTCGTACCAAGATGTATTTAGCTATTTCTTCCGGTATTACTAAGTTGTATCGCTTTTAAAAGTGAAACGATTGACTGTGGGACTTTATTGAACTGATTCTGGACTGTGACCTTATATATGTGATAAATGAGCCAATTGGTCTCCAAGGAATGACAATCTTCTTAATTTGACAAGATTGCTGGAACTCAGCGATTACACTGGACCCTGCGGTAGCGCTTCATTTAAAACTTTACATAACTAAGTCATTTTTTACTGTGGTACCAATCCTAGCCGTTAGTTCGTGCTGAAGAAATAGAGACAGTTTCAATAACTACATTTCATTGACTTTTTAACGGTGTCAATCCGTTTGAGTTACAACGATTTCGTCACGTATTCGTACCAACATGTATTTAGCGATTTGTTCCGATCTTACGAAGTTGTATCGCTTTTAAAAGTGAAACGATTAACTGTGGGAATTAATTGAACTGTTTCTGGACTTTGATCTTATAAATGCGATAAATGAGCCAATTGAACTCCGAAAATAACATTCTTTTTAACTCGACATGATTGCCGGAACTCAGCGATTACACTAGACCCTGTGGTAGCGCTTCATTTGAAAATTTCGCTAATTAAGTCATTTTTTACTGTGGGACCAATCCTATCCGTTAGTTCACGCTGAAGAAATAGAGACATTTTCAAAAACTACATTTCATTGACTTTCTAACGGTGTCAATCCGTTTGAGTTACAACGGTTGCTTCACATATTCGTACCAACAAGTATTTAGCGATTTTTCCAATCTGACTAAGTTGTATCGCTTTTAAAAGTGAAACAATTGACTGTGGGACTTAATTGAAGTGATTCTGGACTGTGACCTTATAAATGTGATAAATGAGCCACTTGGTCTCCAAGGAATGACATTCTTCTTAATTTGACAGGATTAATGAAACTCAGCGATTACACTAGCCGGTGTGGCAGTGCTTCATTTAAAAATTAAGATTAATAAGTCATTTTTTACTGTGGGACCAATCCTAGCCGTTAGTTCACGCTGAAGAAATAGAGACAGTTTCAAAAACTACATTTCATTGTCTTTTTAACGGTGGCAATCCGTTTGAGTTACAACGGTTGCGTCACATATTCGTACCATAATGTATTTAGTGATTATGTTCCGATATTACTAAGTTGTATCGCTTTTAAAAGTGAAACGATTGACTGTGGGACTTAATTGGACTGATTTGGGACTGTGATCTTATAAATGTGATAAATGAGCCAATTGGACTCCAAGGAATGACAATCTTCTTAATTTGACATGATTGCCGGAACTCAGCGATTACACTGGACCCTGTGGTAGCGCTTCATTTAAAAATTTAGATAAATAAGCCATTTTTTACTGTGGGACCAATCCTATCCGTTAGTTCACGCTGAAGAAATAGAGACATTTTCAAAAACTACATTTCATTGAATTTCTAACGGTGTCAATCCGTTTGAGTTACAACGGTTGCTTCACATATTCGTACCAACATGTATTTAGCGATTTTTCCGATCTTACTAAGTTGTATCGCTTTTAAAAGTGAAACAATTGACTGTGGGACTTAATTGAACTGATTCTGGACTGTGACCTTATAAATGTGATAAATGAGCCAATTGGACTCCAAGAAATAACATTCTTCTTAACTCGACAGGATTGCCGGAACTCAGTGATTACACTGGGCAGTGTGGAAGCGCTTTATTTAAAAATTAAGATAAATATGTCATTTTTTTCTGTGGGACCAATCCTAGCCGTTAGTTCGCGCTGAAGAAATAGAGACAGTTTCAAAAACTACATTTCATTGACTTTCTAACGGTGTCAATCCGTTTGAGTTACAACGGTTGCGTCAAAGATTCGTACCAACATGTATTTAGCGATTTTTTCCGGTATTACTATATTATATCGGTTTTAAAAGTGAAACGATTGACTGTGGGACTTAATTGAACTGATTCTGGACTGTGACCTGCTATATGTGATAAATGAGCCACTTGGTCTCCAAGGAATGACAATCTTCTTAATTTGACAAGATTGCTGGAACTCAGCCATTACACTGGACCCTGTGGTAGCGCTTCATTTAAAAATTTAGATAAATAAGCCATTTTTTACTGTGGGACCAATCCTATCCGTTAGTTCACGCTGAAGAAATAGAGACATTTTAAAAAACTACATTTCATTGACTTTCTAACGGTGTCAAACCGTTTAAGTTACAACGGTTCCGTCAAAGATTCGTACCAACATGTATTTAGCTATTTCTTCCGGTATTACTAAGTTGTATCGCTTTTAAAAGTGAAACGATTGACTGTGGGACTTTATTGAACTGATTCTGGACTGTGACCTTATATATGTGATAAATGAGCCAATTGGTCTCCAAGGAATGACAATCTTCTTAATTTGACAAGATTGCTGGAACTCAGCGATTACACTGGACCCTGCGGTAGCGCTTCATTTAAAACTTTACATAACTAAGTCATTTTTTACTTTGGTACCAATCCTAGCCGTTAGTTCGTGCTGAAGAAATAGAGACAGTTTCAAAAACTACATTTCATTGACTTTTTAACGGTGTCAATCCGTTTGAGTTACAACGATTTCGTCACATATTCGTACCAACATGTATTTAGCGATTTGTTCCGATCTTACGAAGTTGTATCGCTTTTAAAAGTGAAACGATTAACTGTGGGAATTAATTGAACTGTTTCTGGACTTTGATCTTATAAATGCGATAAATGAGCCAATTGAACTCCAAAAATAACATTCTTTTTAACTCGACATGATTGCCGGAACTCAGCGATTACACTAGACCCTGTGGTAGCGCTTCATTCAAAAATTTCGCTAAATAAGTCATTTTTTACTGTGGGACCAATCCTATCCGTTAGTTCACGCTGAAGAAATAGAGACAGTTTCAAAAACTACCTTTCATTGACTTTCTAACGGAGTCAATCTGTTTGACTTCCAACGGTTGCTTCACCTATTCGAACCAACATGTATATAGCGATTTTTTCCATTATTACTAAGTCGTATCGCTTTTAAAAGTGAAAAGATTGACTGCGGGACTTAATTGGACTGATTTTGGACTGTGATCTTATAAATGTCATAAATGAGCCAATTGGACTCCAAGGAATGACATTCTTCTTAATTTGACATGATTGCTGGGACTCAGCGGTTACACTGGGCGCTGTGGTAGCGCTTTATATAAAAATTAAGATAAATAAGTCATTTCTTACTGTGGAAGCAATCCTAGCCGTTACTTCGCACTGAAGAAATAGAGACAGTTTCATAAACTACATTTCATTGACTTTTTAACGGTGTCAATCCGTTTGAGTTACAACTGTTGCGTCACATATTTGTACCAACATGTGTGTATTGATTTTGTTCCGATATTACTAAGTTGTATCGCTTTTAAAAGTGAAACGATTGACTGTGAGACTTAGTTGAAATGATTCTAGACTGTGACCTGATAAATGTGATAAATGAGCCAATTGGACTCCAAGAAATAACATTCTTCTTAACTCGACAGGATTGCCGGAACTCAGTGATTACACTGGGCGCTGTGGAAGCGCTTTTTTTAAAAATTAAGATAAATATGTCATTTTTTTCTGTGGGACCAATCCTAGCCGTTAGTTCGCCCTGAAGAAATAGAGACAGTTTCAAAAACTACATTTCATTGACTTTCTAACGGTGTCAATCCGTTTGAGTTACAACGGTTGCGTCAAAGATTCGTACCAACATGTATTTAGCGATTTTTTCCGGTATTACTAAGTTGTATCGCTTTTAAAAGTGAAACGATTGACTGTGGGACTTAATTGAACTGATTCTGGACTGTGACCTGCTATATGTGATAAATGAGCCACTTGGTCTCCAAGGAATGACAATCTTCTTAATTTGACAAGATTGCTGGAACTCAGCGATTACACTGGACCCTGTGGTAGCGCTTCATTTAAAAATTTAGATAAATAAGCCATTTTTTACTGTGGGACCAATCCTATCCGTTAGTTCACGCTGAAGAAATAGAGACATTTTCAAAAACTACATTTCATTGACTTTCTAACGGTGTCAATCCGTTTGAGTTACAACGGTTGCTTCACATATTCGTACCAACATGTATTTAGCGATTTTTCCGATCTTACTAAGTTGCATCGGTTTTAAAAGTGAAACAATTGACTGTGGGACTTAATTAAACTGATTTTGGACTGTGACCTTATCAAAGTGATAAATGAGCCAATTGGACTCCAAGAAATAACATTCTTTTTAACTCGACATGATTGCCGGAACTCAACGATTACACTGGACCCTGTGGTAGCGCTTCATTTAAAAATTTAGATAAATAAGCCATTTTTTACTGTGAAACCAATCCTATCCGTTAGTTCACGCTGAAGAAATAGAGACATTTTCAAAAACTACATTTCATTGACTTTCTAACGGTGTCAATCCGTTTGAGTTACAACGGTTGCTTCACATATTCGTACCAACATGTATTTAGCGATTTTTCCGATCTTACTAAGTTGTATCGGTTTTAAAAGTGAAACAATTGACTGTGGGACTTAATTAAACTGATTTTGGACTGTGACCTTATAAATGTGATAAATGAGCCAATTGGACTCCAAGAAATAACATTCTTTTTAACTCGACATGATTGCCGGAACTCAACGATTACACTGGACTCTGTGGTAGCGCTTCATTTAAAAATTTAGATAAATAAGCCATTTTTTACTATGGGACCAATCCTATCTGTTAGTTCACGCTGAAGAAATAGAGACATTTTCAAAAACTACATTTCATTGACTTTCTAACGGTGTCAATCCGTTTGAGTTACAACGGTTGCTTCACATATTCGTACCAAGATGTATTTAGCGATTTTTCCGATCTTACTAAGTTGTATCGCTTTTAAAAGTGAAACAATTGACTGTGGGACTTAATTGAACTGATTCTGGACTGTGACCTTATAAATGTGATAAATGAGCCAATTGGACTCCAAGAAACAACATTCTTCTTAACTCGACAGGATTGCCGGAACTCAGCGATTACACTGGACCCTGCGGTAGCGCTTCATTTAAAACTTTAGATAAATAAGTCATTTTTTACTGTGGGACCTATCCTAGCCGTTAGTTCACGCTGAAGAAATAGAGACAGTTTCAAAAACTACATTTCATTGACTTTCTAACGGTGTCAATCCGTTTGAGTTACAACGGTTGCGTCAAAGATTCGTACCAACATGTATTTAGCGATTTTTTCCGGTATTACTATATTGTATCGGTTTTAAAAGTGAAACGATTGACTGTGGGACTTAATTGAACTGATTCTGGACTGTGACCTGCTATATGTGATAAATGAGCCACTTGGTCTCCAAGGAATGACAATCTTCTTAATTTGACAAGATTGCTGGAACTCAGCCATTACACTGGACCCTGTGGTAGCGCTTCATTTAAAAATTTAGATAAATAAGCCATTTTTTACTGTGGGACCAATCCTATCCGTTAGTTCACGCTGAAGAAATAGAGACATTTTAAAAAACTACATTTCATCGACTTTCTAACGGTGTCAATCCGTTTGAGTTACAACGGTTCCGTCAAAGATTCGTACCAACATGTATTTAGCTATTTCTTCCGGTATTACTAAGTTGTATCGCTTTTAAAAGTGAAACGATTGACTGTGGGACTTTATTGAACTGATTCTGGACTGTGACCTTATATATGTGATAAATGAGCCAATTGGTCTCCAAGGAATGACAATCTTCTTAATTTGACAAGATTGCTGGAACTCAGCGATTACACTGGACCCTGCGGTAGCGCTTCATTTAAAACTTTACATAACTAAGTCATTTTTTACTTTGGTACCAATCCTAGCCGTTAGTTCGTGCTGAAGAAATAGAGACAGTTTCAAAAACTACATTTCATTGACTTTTTAACGGTGTCAATCCGTTTGAGTTACAACGATTTCGTCACATATTCGTACCAACATGTATTTAGCGATTTGTTCCGATCTTACGAAGTTGTATCGCTTTTAAAAGTGAAACGATTAACTGTGGGAATTAATTGAACTGTTTCTGGACTTTGATCTTATAAATGCGATAAATGAGCCAATTGAACTCCAAAAATAACATTCTTTTTTACTCGACATGATTGCCGGAACTCAGCGATTACACTAGACCCTGTGGTAGCGCTTCATTCAAAAATTTCGCTAAATAAGTCATTTTTTACTGTGGGACCAATCCTATCCGTTAGTTCACGCTGAAGAAATAGAGACAGTTTCAAAAACTACCTTTCATTGACTTTCTAACGGAGTCAATCTGTTTGACTTCCAACGGTTGCTTCACCTATTCGAACCAACATGTATATAGCGATTTTTTCCATTATTACTAAGTCGTATCGCTTTTAAAAGTGAAAAGATTGACTGCGGGACTTAATTGGACTGATTTTGGACTGTGATCTTATAAATGTGATAAATGAGCCAATTGGACTCCAAGGAATGACATTCTTCTTAATTTGACATGATTGCTGGGACTCAGCGGTTACACTGGGCGCTGTGGTAGCGCTTTATATAAAAATTAAGATAAATAAGTCATTTCTTACTGTGGAAGCAATCCTAGCCGTTACTTCGCGCTGAAGAAATAGAGACAGTTTCATAAACTACATTTCATTGACTTTTTAACGGTGTCAATCCGTTTGAGTTACAACTGTTGCGTCACATATTTGTACCAACATGTGTGTATTGATTTTGTTCCGATATTACTAAGTTGTATCGCTTTTAAAAGTGAAACGATTGACTGTGAGACTTAGTTGAAATGATTCTAGACTGTGACCTGATAAATGTGATAAATGAGCCAATTGGACTCCAAGAAATAACATTCTTCTTAACTCGACAGGATTGCCGGAACTCAGTGATTACACTGGGCGCTGTGGAAGCGCTTTTTTTAAAAATTAAGATAAATATGTCATTTTTTTCTGTGGGACCAATCCTAGCCGTTAGTTCGCCCTGAAGAAATAGAGACAGTTTCAAAAACTACATTTCATTGACTTTCTAACGGTGTCAATCCGTTTGAGTTACAACGGTTGCGTCAAAGATTCGTACCAACATGTATTTAGCGATTTTTTCCGGTATTACTAAGTTGTATCGCTTTTAAAAGTGAAACGATTGACTGTGGGACTTAATTGAACTGATTCTGGACTGTGACCTGCTATATGTGATAAATGAGCCACTTGGTCTCCAAGGAATGACAATCTTCTTAATTTGACAAGATTGCTGGAACTCAGCGATTACACTGGACCCTGTGGTAGCGCTTCATTTAAAAATTTAGATAAATAAGCCATTTTTTACTGTGGGACCAATCCTATCCGTTAGTTCACGCTGAAGAAATAGAGACATTTTCAAAAACTACATTTCATTGACTTTCTAACGGTGTCAATCCGTTTGAGTTACAACGGTTGCTTCACATATTCGTACCAACATGTATTTAGCGATTTTTCCGATCTTACTAAGTTGCATCGGTTTTAAAAGTGAAACAATTGACTGTGGGACTTAATTAAACTGATTTTGGACTGTGACCTTATCAAAGTGATAAATGAGCCAATTGGACTCCAAGAAATAACATTCTTTTTAACTCGACATGATTGCCGGAACTCAACGATTACACTGGACCCTGTGGTAGCGCTTCATTTAAAAATTTAGATAAATAAGCCATTTTTTACTGTGGGACCAATCCTATCCGTTAGTTCACGCTGAAGAAATAGAGACATTTTCAAAAACTACATTTCATTGACTTTCTAACGGTGTCAATCCGTTTGAGTTACAACGGTTGCTTCACATATTCGTACCAACATGTATTTAGCGATTTTTCCGATCTTACTAAGTTGTATCGGTTTTAAAAGTGAAACAATTGACTGTGGGACTTAATTAAACTGATTTTGGACTGTGACCTTATAAATGTGATAAATGAGCCAATTGGACTCCAAGAAATAACATTCTTTTTAACTCGACATGATTGCCGGAACTCAACGATTACACTGGACTCTGTGGTAGCGCTTCATTTAAAAATTTATATAATTAAGCCATTTTTTACTATGGGACCAATCCTATCTGTTAGTTCGCGCTGAAGAAATAGAGACATTTTCAAAAACTACATTTCATTGACTTTCTAACGGTGTCAATCCGTTTGAGTTACAACGGTTGCTTCACATATTCGTACCAAGATGTATTTAGCGATTTTTCCGATCTTACTAAGTTGTATCGCTTTTAAAAGTGAAACAATTGACTGTGGGACTTAATTGAACTGATTCTGGACTGTGACCTTATAAATGTGATAAATGAGCCAATTGGACTCCAAGAAACAACATTCTTCTTAACTCGACAGGATTGCCGGAACTCAGCGATTACACTGGACCCTGCCGTAGCGCTTCATTTAAAACTTTAGATAAATAAGTCATTTTTTACTGTGGGACCTATTCTAGCCGTTAGTTCACGCTGAAGAAATAAAGACAGTTTCGAAAACAACCTTTCATTGACTTTCTAACTGTCTCAATCCGTCTGAGTTACAACGGTTGCTTCACATATTCGTACCAACATGTATTTAGCGTTTTTTTCCGATATTACTAAGTTGTATCACTTTTAAAAGTGAAACGATTGACTGTGAGACTTATTTGAAATGATTCTGGACTGTGACCTGATAAATGTGATAAATGAGCCAATTGAACACCAAGAAATAACATTCTTTTTAACTCGACATGATTGCCGGAACTGAACGATTACACTGGACCCTGTGGTAGCGCTTCATTTAAAAATTTAGATAAATAAGCCATTTTTTACTGTGGGACCAATCCTATCCGTTAGTTCACGCTGAAGAAATAGAGACATTTTCAAAAACTACATTTCATTGACTTTCTAACGGTGTCAATCCGTTTGAGTTACAACGGTTGCTTCACATATTCGTACCAACATCTATTTAGCGATTTTTCCGATCTTACTAAGTTGTATCGCTTTTAAAAGTGAAACAATTGACTGTGGGACTTAATTGAACTGATTCTGGACTGTGACCTTATAAATGTGATAAATGAGCCAATTGGACTCCAAGAAATAACATTCTTCTTAACTCGACAGGATTGCCGGAACTCAGCGATTACACTGGACCCTGCGGTAGCGCTTCATTTAAAACTTTAGATAAATAAGTCATTTTTTACTGTGGGACCTATCCTAGCCGTTAGTTCACGCTGAAGAAATAGAGACAGTTTCGAAAACAACCTTTCATTGACTTTCTAACTGTGTCAATCCGTCTGAGTTACAACGGTTGCTTCACATAATCGTACCAACATGTATTTAGCGTTTTTTTCCGATATTACTAAGTTGTATCACTTTTAAAAGTGAAACGATTGACTGTGAGACTTAGTTGAAATGATTCTGGACTGTGACCTGATAAATGTGATAAATGAGCCAATTGAACTCCAAGAAATAACATTCTTTTTAACTCGACATGATTGCCGGAACTGAACGATTACACTGGACCCTGTGGTAGCGCTTCATTTAAAAATTTAGATAAATAAGCCATTTTTTACTGTGGGACCAATCCTATCCGTTAGTTCGCGCTGAAGAAATAGAGACAGTTTCAAAAACTACATTTCATTGACTTTCTAACGGTGTCAATCCGTTTGAGTTACAACGGTTGCGTCAAAGAATCGTACCAACATGTATTTCGCGATTTTTTCCGGTATTACTATATTGTATCGGTTTTAAAAGTGAAACGATTGACTGTGGGACTTAATTGAACTGATTCTGGACTGTGACCTACTATATGTGATAAATGAGCCACTTGGTCTCCAAGGAATGACAATCTTCTTAATTTGACAAGATTGCTGGAACTCAGCGATTACACTGGACCCTGTGGTAGCGCTTCATTTAAAAATTTAGATAAATAAGCCATTTTTTACTGTTGGACCAATCCTATCCGTTAGTTCACGCTGAAGAAATAGAGACATTTTAAAAAACTACATTTCATTGACTTTCTAACGGTGTCAATCCGTTTGAGTTACAACGGTTGCGTCAAAGATTCGTACCAACATGTATTTAGCTATTTCTTCCGGTATTACTAAGTTGTATCGCTTTTAAAAGTGAAACGATTGACTGTGGGACTTAATTGAACTGATTTTGGACTGTGATCTTATAAATGTGATAAATGAGCCAATTGGACTCCAAGGAATGACATTCTTCTTAATTTGACATGACTGCTGGGACTCAGCGGTTACACTGGGCGCTGTGGTAGCGCTTTATATAAAAATTAAGATAAATAAGTCATTTTTTACTGTGGAAGCAATCCTAGCCGTTACTTCGCGCTGAAGAAATAGAGACAGTTTCATAAACTACATTTCATTGACTTTTTAACGGTGTCAATCCGTTTGAGTTACAACTGTTGCGTCACATATTTGTACCAACATGTGTGTATTGATTTTGTTCCGATATTACTAAGTTGTATCGCTTTTAAAAGTGAAACGATTGACTGTGAGACTTAGTTGAAATGATTCTAGACTGTGACCTTATAAATGTGATAAATGAGCCAATTGGACTCCAAGAAATAACATTCTTTTTAACTCGACATGATTGCCGGAACTCAACGATTACACTGGACCCTGTGGTAGCGCTTCATTTAAAAATTTAGATAAATAAGCCATTTTTTACTGTGGGACCAATCCTATGCGTTAGTTCACGCTGAAGAAATAGAGACATTTTAAAAAACTACATTTCATTGACTTTCTAACGGTGTCAATCCGTTTGAGTTACAACGGTTGCGTCAAAGATTCGTACCAACATGTATTTAGCTATTTCTTCCGGTATTACTAAGTTGTATCGCTTTTAAAAGTGAAACGATTGACTGTGGGACTTTATTGAACTGATTCTGGACTGTGACCTTATATATGTGATAAATGAGCCAATTGGTCTCCAAGGAATGACAATCTTCTTAATTTGACAAGATTGCTGGAACTCAGCGATTACACTGGACCCTGCGGTAGCGCTTCATTTAAAACTTTACAAAACTAAGTCATTTTTTACTGTTGGACCAATCCTATCCGTTAGTTCACGCTGAAGAAATAGAGACAGTTTCAAAAACTACCTTTCATTGACTTTCTAACGGAGTCAATCCGTTTGACTTCCAACGGTTGCTTCACCTATTCGAACCAACATGTATATAGCGATTTTTTCCGTTATTACTAAGTCGTATCGCTTTTAAAAGTGAAAAGATTGACTGCGGGACTTAATTGGACTGATTTTGGACTGTGATCTTATAAATGTGATAAATGAGCCAATTGGACTCCAAGGAATGACAATCTTCTTAATTTGACATGACTGCTGGGACTCAGCGGTTACACTGGGCGCTGTGGTAGCGCTTTATATAAAAATTAAGATAAATAAGTCAT
The DNA here is from genome assembly GCF_029227915.1 of Hydractinia symbiolongicarpus. Taxonomy (NCBI): domain Eukaryota; kingdom Metazoa; phylum Cnidaria; class Hydrozoa; order Anthoathecata; family Hydractiniidae; genus Hydractinia; species Hydractinia symbiolongicarpus. The sequence continues at coordinate 400,146 of NC_079888.1, read as the reverse complement.
TTCTTACTGTGGAACCAATCCTAGCCGTTACTTCGCGCTGAAGAAATAGAGACATTATAAAAAACTACATTTCATTGACTTTCTAACGGTGTCAATCCGTTTGAGTTACAACGGTTGCGTCAAAGAATCGTACCAACATGTATTTAGCGATTTTTTCCGGTATTACTATATTGTATCGGTTTTAAAAGTGAAACGATTGACTGTGGGACTTAATTGAACTGATTCTGGACTGTGACCTGCTATATGTGATAAATGAGCCACTTGGTCTCCAAGGAATGACAATCTTCTTAATTTGACAAGATTGCTGGAACTCAGCGATTACACTGGACCCTGTGGTAGCGCTTCATTTAAAAATTTAGATAAATAAGCCATTTTTTACTGTTGTTTAATCCTATCCGTTAGTTCACGCTGAAGAAATAGAGACATTTTAAAAAACTACATTTCATTGACTTTCTAACGGTGTCAATCCGTTTGAGTTACAACGGTTGCGTCAAAGATTCGTACCAACATGTATTTAGCTATTTCTTCCGGTATTACTAAGTTGTATCGCTTTTAAAAGTGAAACGATTGACTGTGGGACTTAATTGAACTGATTCTGGACTGTGACCTTATATATGTGATAAATGAGCCAATTGGTCTCCAAGGAATGACAATCTTCTTAATTTGACAAGATTGCTGGAACTCAGCGATTACACTGGACCCTGCGGTAGCGCTTCATTTAAAACTTTACATAACTAAGTCATTTTTTGCTGTGGTACCAATCCTAGCCGTTCGTTCGTGCTGAAGAATTAGAGACAGTTTCAAAAACTACATTTCATTGACTTTTTAACGGTGTCAATCCGTTTCAGATACAACGATTGTTTCACGTATTCGTACCAACATGTATTTAGCGATTTGTTCCGATATTACTAAGTTGTATCGCTTTTAAAAGTGAAACGATTGACTGTGAGACTTAGTTGAAATGATTCTAGACTGTGACCTTATAAATGTGATAAATGAGCCAATTGGACTCCAAGAAATAACATTCTTTTTAACTCGACATGATTGCCGGAACTCAACGATTACACTGGACCCTGTGGTAGCGCTTCATTTAAAAATTTAGATAAATAAGCCATTTTTTACTGTGGGACCAATCCTATCCGTTAGTTCACGCTGAAGAAATAGAGACATTTTAAAAAACTACATTTCATTGACTTTCTAACGGTGTCAATCCGTTTGAGTTACAACGGTTGCGTCAAAGATTCGTACCAACATGTATTTAGCTATTTCTTCCGGTATTACTAAGTTGTATCGCTTTTAAAAGTGAAACGATTGACTGTGGGACTTTATTGAACTGATTCTGGACTGTGACCTTATATATGTGATAAATGAGCCAATTGGTCTCCAAGGAATGACAATCTTCTTAATTTGACAAGATTGCTGGAACTCAGCGATTACACTGGACCCTGCGGTAGCGCTTCATTTAAAACTTTACAAAACTAAGTCATTTTTTACTGTTGGACCAATCCTATCCGTTAGTTCACGCTGAAGAAATAGAGACATTTTAAAAAACTACATTTCATTGACTTTCTAACGGTGTCAATCCGTTTGAGTTACAACGGTTGCGTCAAAGATTCGTACCAACATGTATTTAGCGATTTGTTCCGATCTTACGAAGTTGTATCGCTTTTAAAAGTGAAACGATTAACTGTGGGAATTAATTGAACTGTTTCCGGACTTTGACCTTATAAATGCGATAAATGAGCCAATTGAACTCCAAAAATAACATTCTTTTTAACTCGACATGATTGCCGGAACTCAGCGATTACACTGGACCCTGTGGTAGCGCTTCATTTAAAAATTTCGCTAAATAAGTCATTTTTTACTGTGGGACCAATCCTATCCGTTAGTTCACGCTGAAGAAATAGAGACAGTTTCAAAAACTACCTTTCATTGACTTTCTAACGGAGTCAATCCGTTTGACTTCCAACGGTTGCTTCACCTATTCGAACCAACATGTATATAGCGATTTTTTCCGTTATTACTAAGTCGTATCGCTTTTAAAAGTGAAAAGATTGACTGCGGGACTTAATTGGACTGATTTTGGACTGTGATCTTATAAATGTGATAAATGAGCCAATTGGACTCCAAGGAATGACAATCTTCTTAATTTGACATGACTGCTGGGACTCAGCGGTTACACTGGGCGCTGTGGTAGCGCTTTATATAAAAATTAAGATAAATAAGTCATTTCTTACTGTGGAACCAATCCTAGCCGTTACTTCGCGCTGAAGAAATAGAGACATTATAAAAAACTACATTTCATTGACTTTCTAACGGTGTCAATCCGTTTGAGTTACAACGGTTGCGTCAAAGAATCGTACCAACATGTATTTAGCGATTTTTTCCGGTATTACTATATTGTATCGGTTTTAAAAGTGAAACGATTGACTGTGGGACTTAATTGAACTGATTCTGGACTGTGACCTGCTATATGTGATAAATGAGCCACTTGGTCTCCAAGGAATGACAATCTTCTTAATTTGACAAGATTGCTGGAACTCAGCGATTACACTGGACCCTGTGGTAGCGCTTCATTTAAAAATTTAGATAAATAAGCCATTTTTTACTGTTGTTTAATCCTATCCGTTAGTTCACGCTGAAGAAATAGAGACATTTTAAAAAACTACATTTCATTGACTTTCTAACGGTGTCAATCCGTTTGAGTTACAACGGTTGCGTCAAAGATTCGTACCAACATGTATTTAGCTATTTCTTCCGGTATTACTAAGTTGTATCGCTTTTAAAAGTGAAACGATTGACTGTGGGACTTAATTGAACTGATTCTGGACTGTGACCTTATATATGTGATAAATGAGCCAATTGGTCTCCAAGGAATGACAATCTTCTTAATTTGACAAGATTGCTGGAACTCAGCGATTACACTGGACCCTGCGGTAGCGCTTCATTTAAAACTTTACATAACTAAGTCATTTTTTGCTGTGGTACCAATCCTAGCCGTTCGTTCGTGCTGAAGAATTAGAGACAGTTTCAAAAACTACATTTCATTGACTTTTTAACGGTGTCAATCCGTTTCAGATACAACGATTGTTTCACGTATTCGTACCAACATGTATTTAGCGATTTGTTCCGATCTTACGAAGTTGTATCGCTTTTAAAAGTGAAACGATTAACTGTGGGAATTAATTGAACTGTTTCTGGACTTTGACCTTATAAATGCGATAAATGAGCCAATTGAACTCCAAAAATAACATTCTTTTAAACTCGACATGATTGCCGGAACTCAGCGATTACACTGGACCCTGTGGTAGCGCTTCATTTAAAAATTTCGCTAAATAAGTCATTTTTTACTGTGGGACCAATCCTATCCGTTAGTTCACGCTGAAGAAATAGAGACAGTTTCAAAAACTACCTTTCATTGACTTTCTAACGGTGTCAATCCGTTTGAGTTACAACGATATCGTCACGTATTCGTACCAACATGTATTTAGCGATTTGTTCCGATCTTACGAAGTTGTATCGCTTTTAAAAGTGAAACGATTACCTGTGGGAATTAATTGAACTGTTTCTGGACTTTGACCTTATAAATGCGATAAATGAGCCACTTGAACTCCAAAAATAACATTCTTTTTAACTTGACATGATTGCCGGAACTCAGCGATTACACTGGACCCTGTGGTAGCGCTTCATTTAAAAATTTCGCTAAATAAGTCATTTTTTACTGTGGGACCAAAACTATCCGTTAGTTCACGCTGAAGAAATAGAGACAGTTTCAAAAACTACCTTTCATTGACTTTCTAACGGAGTCAATCCGTTTGACTTCCAACGGTTGCTTCACATATTTGTACCAACATGTGTGTATTGATTTTGTTCCGATATTACTAAGTCGTATCGCTTTTAAAAGTGAAAAGATTGACTGCGGGACTTAGTTGAACTGATTCTGGACTGTGACCTGATAAAGGTGATAATTGAGCCAATTGGACTCCAAGGAATGACATTCTTCTTAATTTGACATGATTGCTGGGACTCAGCGGTTACACTGGGCGCTGTGGTAGCGCTTCATTTAAAACTTTAGATAAATAAGTCATTTTTACTGTGGTACCAATCCTAGCCGTTAAGTCGCCCTGAAGAAATAGAGACAGTTTCAAAAACTACATTTCATTGACTTTCTAACGGTGTCAATCCGTTTGAGTTACAACGGTTGCGTCAAAGATTCGTACCAACATGTATTTAGCGATTTTTTCCGGTATTACTAAGTTGTATCGCTTTTAAAAGTGAAACGATTGACTGTGGGACTTAATTGAACTGATTCAGGACTGTGACCTGCTATGTGTGATAAATGAGTCACTTGGTCTCCAAGGAATGACAATCTTCTTAATTTGACAAGATTGCTGGAACTCAGCGATTACACTGGACCCTGTGGTAGCGCTTCATTTAAAAAATTAGATAAATAAGCCATTTTTTACTGTGGGACCAATCCTATCCGTTAGTTCACGCTGAAGAAATAGAGACATTTTCAAAAACTACATTTCATTGACTTTCTAACGGTGTCAATCCGTTTGAGTTACAACGGTTGCTTCACATGTTCGTACCAACATGTATTTAGCGATTTTTCCGATCTTACTAAGTTGTATCGGTTTTAAAAGTGAAACAATTGACTGTGGGACTTAATTAAACTGATTTTAGACTGTGACCTTATAAATGTGATAAATGAGCCAATTGGACTCCAAGAAATAACATTCTTTTTAACTCGACATGATTGCCGGAACTCAACGATTACACTGGACCCTGTGGTAGCGCTTCATTTAAAAATTTAGATAAATAAGCCATTTTTTACTATGGGACCAATCCTATCCGTTAGTTCACGCTGAAGAAATAGAGACATTTTCAAAAACTACATTTCATTGACTTTCTAACGGTGTCAATCCGTTTGAGTTACAACGGTTGCTTCACATATTCGTACCAACATGTATTTAGCGATTTTTTCGATCTTACTAAGTTGTATCGCTTTTAAAAGTGAAACAATTGACTGTGGGACTTAATTGAACTGATTCTGGACTGTGACCTTATAAATGTGATAAATGAGCCAATTGGACTCCAAGAAATAACATTCTTCTTAACTCGACAGGATTGCCGGAACTCAGCGATTACACTGGACCCTGCGGTAGCGCTTCATTTAAAACTTTAGATAAATAAGTCATTTTTTACTGTGGGACCTATCCTAGCCGTTCGTTCGTGCTGAAGAATTAGAGACAGTTTCAAAAACTACATTTCATTGACTTTTTAACGGTGTCAATCCGTTTGAGATACAACGATTGCGTCACGTATTCGTACCAACATGTATTTAGCGATTTGTTCCGATCTTACGAAGTTGTATCGCTTTTAAAAGTGAAACGATTAACTGTGGGAATTAATTGAACTGTTTCTGGACTTTGACCTTATAAATGCGATAAATGAGCCAATTGAACTCCAAAAATAACATTCTTTTTTAACTCGACATGATTACCGGAACTCAGCGATTACACTGGACCCTGTGGTAGCGCTTCATTTAAAAATTTCGCTAAATAAGTCATTTTTTACTGTGGGACCAATCCTATCCGTTAGTTCACGCTGAAGAAATAGAGACAGTTTCAAAAACTACCTTTCATTGACTTTCTAACGGTGTCAATCCGTTTGAGTTACAACGATATCGTCACGTATTCGTACCAACATGTATTTAGCGATTTGTTCCGATCTTACGAAGTTGTATCGCTTTTAAAAGTGAAACGATTACCTGTGGGAATTAATTGAACTGTTTCTGGACTTTGACCTTATAAATGCGATAAATGAGCCAATTGAACTCCAAAAAAAACATTCTTTTTAACTTGACATGATTGCCGGAACTCAGCGATTACACTGGACCCTGTGGTAGCGCTTCATTTAAAAATTTCGCTAAATTAGTCATTTTTTACTGTGGGACCAATCCTATCCGTTAGTTCACGCTGAAGAAATAGAGACAGTTTCAAAAACTACCTTTCATTGACTTTCTAACGGTGTCAATCCGTTTGAGTTACAACGGTTGCGTCAAAGATTCGTACCAACATGTATTTAGCTATTTCTTCCGGTATTACTAAGTTGTATCGCTTTTAAAAGTGAAACGATTGACTGTGGGACTTAATTGAACTGATTCTGGACTGTGACCTTATATATGTGATAAATGAGCCAATTGGTCTCCAAGGAATGACAATCTTCTTAATTTGACAAGATTGCTGGAACTCAGCGATTACACTGGACCCTGCGGTAGCGCTTCATTTAAAACTTTACATAACTAAGTCATTTTTTACTGTCGTACCAATCCTAGCCGTTAGTTCGTGCTGAAGAAATAGAGACAGTTTCATAAACTACCTTTCATTGACTTTCTAACGGAGTCAATCCGTTTGACTTCCAACTGTTGCTTCACATATTTGTACCAACATGTGTGTATTGATTTTGTTCCGATAATACTAAGTCGTATCGCTTTTAAAAGTGAAAAGATTGACTGCGGGACTTAGTTGAACTGATTCTGGACTGTGACCTGATAAAGGTGATAATTGAGCCAATTGGACTCCAAGGAATGACATTCTTCTTAATTTGACATGATTGCTGGGACTCAGCGGTTACACTGGGCGCTGTGGTAGCGCTTCATTTAAAACTTTAGATAAATAAGTCATTTTTTACTGTGGTACCAATCCTAGCCGTTAAGTCGCCCTGAAGAAATAGAGACAGTTTCAAAAACTACATTTCATTGACTTTCTAACGGTGTCAATCCGTTTGAGTTACAACGGCTGCGTCAAAGATTCGTACCAACATGTATTTAGCGATTTTTTCCGGTATTACTAAGTTGTATCGCTTTTAAAAGTGAAACGATTGACTGTGGGACTTAATTGAACTGATTCAGGACTGTGACCTGCTATGTGTGATAAATGAGTCACTTGGTCTCCAAGGAATAACATTCTTCTTAACTCGACAGGATTGCCGGAACTCAGCGATTACACTGGACCCTGCGGTAGCGCTTCATTTAAAAATTTAGATAATAAAGCCTTTTTTACTGTGGGACCAATCCTACCCGTTAGTTCACGCTGAAGAAATAGAGACATTTTCAAAAACTACATTTCATTGACTTTCTAACGGTGTCAATCCGTTTGAGTTACAACGGTTGCTTCACATATTCGTACCAACATGTATTTAGCGATTTTTTCGATCTTACTAAGTTGTATCGCTTTTAAAAGTGAAACAATTGACTGTGGGACTTAATTGAACTGATTCTGGACTGTGACCTTATAAATGTGATAAATGAGCCAATTGGACTCCAAGAAATAACATTCTTCTTAACTCGACAGGATTGCCGGAACTCAGCGATTACACTGGACCCTGCGGTAGCGCTTCATTTAAAACTTTAGATAAATAAGTCATTTTTTACTGTGGGACCTATCCTAGCCGTTAGTTCACGCTGAAGAAATAGAGACAGTTTCGAAAACAACCTTTCATTGACTTTCTAACTGTGTCAATCCGTCTGAGTTACAACGGTTGCTTCACATATTCGTACCAACATGTATTTAGCGTTTTTTTCCGATATTACTAAGTTGTATCACTTTTAAAAGTGAAACGATTGACTGTGAGACTTAGTTGAAATGATTCTGGACTGTGACCAGATAAATGTGATAAATGAGCCAATTAAACTCCAAGAAATAACATTCTTTTTAACTCGACATGATTGCCGGAACTGAACGATTACACTGGACCCTGTGGTAGCGCTTCATTTAAAAATTTAGATAAATAAGCCATTTTTTACTGTGGGACCAATCCTATCCGTAAGTTCACGCTGAAGAAATAGAGACATTTTCAAAAACTACATTTCATTGACTTTCTAACGGTGTCAATCCGTTTGAGTTACAACGGTTGCTTCACATATTCGTACCAACATCTATTTAGCGATTTTTCCGATCTTACTAAGTTGCATCGCTTTTAAAAGTGAAACAATTGACTGTGGGACTTAATTGAACTGATTCTGGACTGTGACCTTATAAATGTGATAAATGAGCCAATTGGACTCCAAGAAATAACATTCTTCTTAACTCGACAGGATTGCCGGAACTCAGCGATTACACTGGACCCTGCGGTAGCGCTTCATTTAAAACTTTAGATAAATAAGTCATTTTTTACTGTGGGACCTATCCTAGCCGTTAGTTCACGCTGAAGAAATAGAGACAGTTTCGAAAACAACCTTTCATTGACTTTCTAACTGTGTCAATCCGTCTGAGTTACAACGGTTGCTTCACATATTCGTACCAACATGTATTTAGCGTTTTTTTCCGATATTACTAAGTTGTATCACTTTTAAAAGTGAAACGATTGACTGTGAGACTTAGTTGAAATGATTCTGGACTGTGACCTGATAAATGTGATAAATGAGCCAATTGAACTCCAAGAAATAACATTCTTTTTAACTCGACATGATTGCCGGAACTAAACGATTACACTGGACCCTGTGGTAGCGCTTCATTTAAAAATTTAGATAAATAAGCCATTTTTTACTGTGGGACCAATCCTATCCGTTAGTTCACGCTGAAGAAATAGAGACATTTTCAAAAACTACATTTCATTGACTTTCTAACGGTGTCAATCCGTTTGAGTTACAACGGTTGCTTCACATATTCGTACCAACATGTATTTAGCGATTTTTCCGATCTTACTAAGTTGTATCGCTTTTAAAAGTGAAACAATTGACTGTGGGACTTAATTGAACTGATTCTGGACTGTGACCTTATAAATGTGATAAATGAGCCAATTGGACTCCAAGAAATAACATTCTTCTTAACTCGACAGGATTGCCGGAACTCAGTGATTACACTGGGCGCTGTGGAAGCGCTTTATTTAAAAATTAAGATAAATATGTCATTTTTTTCTGTGGGACCAATCCTAGCCGTTAGTTCGCGCTGAAGAAATAGAGACAGTTTCAAAAACTACATTTCATTGACTTTCTAACGGTGTCAATTCGTTTGAGTTACAACGGTTGCGTCAAAGATTCGTACCAACATGTATTTAGCGATTTTTTCCGGTATTACTATATTGTATCGGTTTTAAAAGTGAAACGATTGACTGTGGGACTTAATTGAACTGATTCTGGACTGTGACCTGCTATATGTGATAAATGAGCCACTTGGTCTCCAAGGAATGACAATCTTCTTAATTTGACAAGATTGCTGGAACTCAGCGATTACACTGGACCCTGCGGTAGCGCTTCATTTAAAACTTTACATAAGTAAGTCATTTTTTACTGTGGTACCAATCCTAGCCGTTAGTTCGTGCTGAAGAAATAGAGACAGTTTCAAAAACTACATTTCATTGACTTTTTAACGGTGTCAATCCGTTTGAGTTACAACGATTGCGTCACGTATTCGTACCAACATGTATTTAGCGATTTGTTCCGATCTTACGAAGTTGTATCGCTTTTAAAAGTGAAACGATTAACTGTGGGAATTAATTGAACTGTTTCTGGACTTTGACCTTATAAATGCGATAAATGAGCCAATTGAACTCCAAAAATAACATTCTTTTTAACTCGACATGATTGCCGGAACTCAGCGATTACACTGGGCGCTGTGGTAGCGCTTTATATAAAAATTAAGATAAATAGGCATTTCTTACTGTGGAACCAATCCTAGCCGTTACTTCGCGCTGAAGAAATAGAGACAGTTTCATAAACTACATTTCATTGACTTTTTAACGGTGTCAATCCGTTTGAGTTACAACTGTTGCGTCACATATTTGTACCAACATGTGTGTATTGATTTTGTTCCGATATTACTAAGTTGTATTGCTTTTAACGGTGAACCGATTGACTGTGGGACTTAGTTGAACTGATTTTGGACTGTGACCTGATAAAGGTGATAAATGAGATAATTGGACTCCAAGGAATGACAATCTTGTTAATTTGACAAGATTGCTGGAATTCAGCGATTACACTGGACCCTGCGGTAGCGCTTCATTTAAAACTTTAGATAAATAAGTCATTTTTTACTGTGGGACCTATCCTAGCCGTTAGTTCACGCTGAAGAAATAGAGACAGTTTCGAAAACAACCTTTCATTGACTTTCTAACTGTGTCAATCCGTCTGAGTTACAACGGTTGCTTCACATATTCGTACCAACATGTATTTAGCGTTTTTTTCCGATATTACTAAGTTGTATTGCTTTTAAAAGTGAAACGATTGACTGTGAGACTTAGTTGAAATGATTCTGGACTGTGACCTGATAAATGTGATAAATGAGCCAATTGGACTCCAAGAAATAACATTCTTCTTAACTCGACAGGATTGCCGGAACTCAGTGATTACACTGGGCGCTGTGGAAGCGCTTCATTTAAAAATTAAGATAAATATGTCATTTTTTTCTGTGGGACCAATCCTAGCCGTTAGTTCGCGCTGAAGAAATAGAGACAGTTTCAAAAACTACATTTCATTGACTTTCTAACGGTGTCAATCCGTTTGAGTTACAACGGTTGCGTCAAAGATTCTTACCAACATGTATTTAGCGATTTTTTCCGGTATTACTAAGTTGTATCGCTTTTAAAAGTGAAACGATTGACTGTGGGACTTAATTGAACTGATTCTGGACTGTGACCTGCTATATGTGATAAATGAGCCACTTGGTCTCCAAGAAATGACAATCTTCTTAATTTGACAAGATTGCTGGAACTCAGCGATTACACTGGACCCGGTGGTAGCGCTTCATTTAAAAATTTAGATAAATAAGCCATTTTTTACTGTGGGACCAATCCTATCCGCTAGTTCACGCTGAAGAAATAGAGACATTTTCAAAAACTACATTTCATTGACTTTCCAACGGTGTCAATCCGTTTGAGTTACAACGGTTGATTCACATATTCGTACCAACATATATTTAGCGATTTTTCCGATCTTATTAAGTTGTATCGGTTTTAAAAGTGAAACAATTGACTGTGGGACTTAATTGAACTGATTTTGGACTGTGACCTTATAAATGTGATAAATGAGCCAATTGGACTCCAAGAAATAACATTCTTTTTAACTCGACATGATTGCCGGAACTCAACGATTACACTGGACCCTGTGGTAGCGCTTCATTTAAAAATTTAGATAAATAAGCCAATTTTTTACTGTGGGACCAATCCTATCCGTTAGTTCACGCTGAAGAAATAGAGACATTTTCAAAAACTACATTTCATTGACTTTCTAACGGTGTCAATCCGTTTGAGTTACAACGGTTGCTTCACATATTCGTACCAAGATGTATTTAGCGATTTTTCCGATCTTACTAAGTTGTATCGCTTTTAAAAGTGAAACAATTGACTGTGGGACTTAATTGAACTGATTCTGGACTGTGACCTTATAAATGTGATAAATGAGCCAATTGGACTCCAAGAAATAACATTCTTCTTAACTCGACAGGATTGCCGGAACTCAGTGATTACACTGGGCGCTGTAGAAGCGCTTTATTTAAAAATTAAGATAAATATGTCATTTTTTTCTGTGGGACCAATCCTAGCCGTTAGTTCGCGCTGAAGAAATAGAGACATTTTAAAAAACTACATTTCATTGACTTTCTAACGGTGTCAATCCGTTTGAGTTACAACGGTTGCGTCAAAGATTCGTACCAACATGTATTTAGCTATTTCCTCCGGTATTACTAAGTTGTGTCGCTTTTAAAAGTGAAACGATTGACTGTGGGACTAAATTGAACTGATTCTGGACTGTGACCTTATATATGTGATAAATGAGCCAATTGAACTCAAAGAAATAACATTCTTTTTAACTGGACATGATTGCCGGAACTCAACGATGGCACAGGACTCTGTGGTAGCGCTTCATTTAAAAATTTTGATAAATAAGTCATTTTTTAGTGTGGGACCAATCCTATCCGTTAGTTCACGCTGAAGAAATAGAGACAGTTTCGAAAACAACCTTTCATTGACTTTCTAACTGTGTCAATCTGTTCGAGTTACAACGGTTGCTTCACATATTCGTAGCAACATGTATTTAGCGATTTTTCCGATCTTACTAAGTTGTATCGCTTTTAAAAGTGAAACAATTGACTGTGGGACTTAATTGAACTGATTCTGGACTGTGACCTTATAAATGTGATAAATGAGCCAATTGGACTCCAAGAAATAACATTCTTCTTAACTCGACAGGATTGCCGGAACTCAGTGATTACACTGGGCGCTGTGAAAGCGCTTTATTTAAAAGTGAAGATAAATATGTCATTTTTTTCTGTGGGACCAATCCTAGCCGTTAGTTCGCGCTGAAGAAATAGAGACAGTTTCAAAAACTACATTTCATTGACTTTCTTACTTCGCGCTGAAGAAATAGAGACAGTCTCATAAACTACATTTCATTAACTTTTTAACGGTGTCAATCCGTTTGCGTTACAACGGTTGCGTCACATATTCGTGCCAACATGTATTTAGTGATTTTGTTCCGATATTACTAAGTTGTATCGCCTTTAACGGTGAACCGATTGACTGTGGGACTTAGTTGAACTGATTCTGGACTGTGACCTGATAAATGTGATAAATGAGCCAATTGAACTCCAAGAAATAACATTCTTTTTAACTCGACATGATTGCCGGAACTCAGCGATTACACTGGGCGCTGTGGGAGCGCTTCATTTAAAAAATAAGATAGATAAGTCATTTTTTACTGTGGGACCAATCCTAGCTGTTAGTTGGCGCTAAAGAAATAGAGACAGTTTCAAAAGCTACATTTCATTGACTTTCTAACTGTATTAATCCGTTTGAGTTACAACGGTTGCGTCAAAGATTCGTACCAACATGTATTTAGCGATTTCTTCCGGTATTACTAAGTTGTATCGCTTTTAAAAGTGAAACGATTGACTGTGGGACTTAATTGAACTGATTCTGGACTGTGACCTGCTATATGTGATAAATGAGCCACTTGGTCTCCAAGGAATAACATTCTTTTTAACTCGGCATGATTGCCGGAACTCAACGATTATACTGGACCCAGTGGTAGCGCTTCATTTAAAAATTTAGATAAATAAGTCATTTTTTACTGTGGGACCAATCCTAGCCGTTAGTTTGCGCTGAAGAAACAGAGATAGTTTCAAAAACTACATTTCATTGACTTTCTAACGGTGTCAATCCGTTTGAGTGACAACGATTGCGTCACGTATTCGTACCAACATGTATTTAGCGATTTGTTCCAATCTTACTAAGTTGTATCGCTTTTAAAAGTGAAACGATTGACCGTGGGAATTAATTGAACTGTTTCTGGACTGTGACCTTATAAATGATATAAATGAGCCAATTGAACTCCAAGAAATAACATTCTTTTTAACTCGACATGATTGCCGGAACTCAGCGATTACACTGGACCCTGTGGTAGCGCTTCATTTAAAAATTTCGATAAATAAGTAATTTTTTACTGTGGGACAAATACTATCCGTTAGTTCACGCTGAAGAAATAAAGACAGTTTCAAAAACTACCTTTCATTGAATTTCTAACGGTGTCAATCCGTTTGCGTTACAACGGTTGCTTCACATATCCGTACCAACATGTATTAAGTGTTTTTTTCGATATTACTAAGTGGTATCGCTTTTAAAAGTGAAACGATTGACTGTGGGACTTAATTGAACTGATTCTGGCTGTCATCTTATAAATGTGATAAATGAGCCAATTGGACTCCAAGAAATAGCATTCTTTTTAACTCGACATGATTGCCGGAACTCAGTGATTACACTGGGCTCTGTGGAAGCGCTTTATTTAAAAATTAAGATAAATATGTCATTTTTTTCTGTGGGACCAATCCTAGCCGTTACTTCGCGCTGAAGAAATAGAGACAGTTTCAAAAACTACATTTCATTGACTTTCTAACGGTGTCAATCCGTTTGAGTTACAACGGTTGCGTCAAAGATTCGTACCAATTGACTGTGGGACTTAATTGAACTGATTCTGGACTGTGACCTTATATATGTGATAAATGAGCCAATTGGACTCAAAGAAATAACATTCTTTTTAACTCGACGTGATTGCCGGAACTCAACGATTACACTGGACCCTGTGGTAGCGCTTCATTTAAAAATTTAGATAAATAAGTCATTTTTTACTGTGGGACCAATCCTATCCGTTAGTTCACGCTGAAGAAATAGAGACAGTTTCGAAAACAAACTTTCACTGACTTTCTAACAGTGTCAATCCGTTTGAGTTACAACGGTTGCTTCACATGTTCGTACCAACATGTATTAAGCGATTTTTTCCGATCTTACTAAGTTGTATCGCTTTTAAAAGTGAAACAATTGACTGTGGGACTTAATTGAACTGATTCTGGACTGTGACCTTATAAATGTGATAAATGAGCCAATTGGACTCCAAGAAATAACATTCTTTTTAACTCGACATGATTGCCGGAACTCAACAATTATACTGGACCCTGTGGTAGCGCTTTATTAAAAAATTTCGATAAATAAGTAATTTTTTACTGTGGGACCAATCTTAGCCGTTAGTTGGCGCTGAAGAAACAGAGACAGTTTCAAAAACTACATTTCATTGACTTTCTAACGGTGTCAATCCGTTTGAGTGACAACGATTGCGTCACGTATTCGTACCATCATGTATTTAGCGATTTGTTCCGATCTTGCTAAGTTGTCTCGCTTTTAAAAGTGAAACGATTGACTGTGGGAATTAATTGAACTGTTTCTGGACTGTGACCTTATAAATGTGATAAATGAGCCAATTGAACTTCAAGAAATAACATTCTTTTTAACTCGACATGATTGCCGGAACTCAGGTATTACACTGGAACCTGTGGTAGCGCTTTATTTAAAAATTTCGATAAATGAGTATTTTTTTACTGTGGGACCAATCCTAGCCGTTAGTTCGCGCTGAAGAAACAGAGACAGTTTCAAAAACTACATTTCATTAACTTTTTAACGGTGTCAATCCGTTTGAGTGACAACGATTTCGTCACGTATTCGTACCAACATGTATTTAGCGATTTCTTCCGATCTTACTAAGTTGTATCGCTTTTAAAAGAGAAACAATTGACTGTGGAACTTAATTGAACTGATTCTGGATTGTGACCTGCTAAATGTGATAAATGAGCCACTTGGTCTCCAAGGAATGACAATCTTCTTAATTTGACATGATTGTTGGAACTCAGCGGATACACTGGGCGCTGTGGTAGCGCTTCATTTAAAAATTAAGATTAATAAGTCATATTTTACTGTGGGACCAATCCTAGCCGTTAGTTGGCGCTGAAGAGATAGAGACAGTTTCAAAAACTACATTTCATTGTCTTTTTAACGGTGGCAATCCGTTTGAGTTACAACAGTTGCGTCACATATTCGTACCAACATGTATTTAGTGATTTTGTTCCGATATTACTAAGCTGTATCTCCTTTAACGGTGAACCGATTGACTGTGGGACTTAGTTGAACTGATTCTGGACTGTGACCTTATAAATGTGATAAATGGGCCAATTCGACTCCAAGAAATAACATTCTTTATAACTCGACATGATTGCCGGAACTCAACGATTATACTGGACCCTGTGGTATCGCTTCATTTAAAAATTTAGATAAATAAGTCATTTTTTACTGTGGGACCAATCCTAGCCGTTAGTTCGCGCTGAAGAAACAGAGACAGCTTCAAAAACTATATTTCATTGACTTTCTAACGGTGTCAATCCGTTTGAGTGACAACGATTGCGTCACGTATTCGTACCAACATGTATTTAGCGATTTGTTCCGATCTTACTAAGTTGTATCGCTTTTAAAAGTGAAACGATTGACCGTGGGAATTAATTGAACTGTTTCTGGACTGTGACCTTATAAATGTGATAAATGAGCTAATTGAACTCCAAGAAATAACATTCTTTTTAACTCGACATGATTGCCGGAACTCAACAATTATACTGGACCCTGTGGTAGCGCTTCATTTAAAAATATCGATAAATAAGTCATTTTTACTGTGGGACCTATCCTACCCGTTAGTTCCCGCTGTAAAAATAGACACAGTCTCAAAAACTAACTTTCATTGACTTTCTAACGGTGTCAATCCGTTTGAGTTACAACGGTTGCTTCACATATTCGTACCAACATGTATTTAATGATTTTGTTCCGATATTACCAAGTTGTATCGCTTTCAACGGTGAACCGATTGACTGTGGGACTTAGTTGAACTGATTCTGGACTGTGACCTGATAAATGTGATAAATGAGCCAATTGAACTCCAAGGAATAACATTCTTTTTAACTCGACATAATTGCCGGAACTCAGCGATTACACTGGACCATGTGGTAGCGCTTCATTTAAAAATTTCGATAAATAAGTCATTTTTTCTGTGGGATTAATCCTAGCCGTTAGTTCCCACTGAAGAAACAGAGACAGTTTCAAAAACTACATTTCATTGACTTTCTAACGGTGTCAATCCGTTTGAGTGACAACGATTTCGTCACGTATTCGTACCAACATGTATTTAGCGATTTCTTCCGATCTTACTAAGTTGTATCGCTTTTAAAAGAGAAACAATTGACTGTGGAACTTAATTGAACTGATTCTGGACTGTGACCTGCTAAATGTGATAAATGAGCCACTTGGTCTCCAAAGAATGACAATCTTCTTAATTTGACATGATTGTTGGAACTCAGCGGATACACTGGGCGCTGTGGTAGCGCTTCATTTAAAAATTAAGATTAATAAGTCATATTTTACTGTGGGACCATTCCTAGCCTTTAGTTCACGCTGAAGAAATAGAGACAGTTTCAAAAACTACATTTCATTAACTTTCTAACGGTGGCAATCCGTTTGAGTTACAACGATTGCGTCACGTATTCGATTCAACATGTATTTAGCGATTTGTTCCGATCTTACTAAGTTGTATCGCTTTTAAAATTGAAACGATTGACCGTGGGAATTAACTGAACTGTTTCTGGACTGTGACCTTATAAATGAATTGAACTTTAACGGTGAATTGATTGACTGTGGGACTTAGTTGAACTGATTCTGGACTGTGACCTTATAAATGTGATAAATGAGCGAATTCGACTCCAAGAAATAACATTCTTTATAACTCGACATGATTGGCGGAACTCAACGATTATACTGGACCCTGTGGTAGCGCTTCATTTAAAAATTTAGATGAATAAGTCATTTTTTACTGTGGGACCAATCCTAGCCGTTAGTTCGCGCTGAAGAAACAGAGACAGTTTCAAAAACTACATTTTATTGACTTTCTAACGGTGTCAATCCGTTTGAGTGACAACGATTGTGTCACGTATTCGTACCATCATGTATTTAGCGATTTGCTCCGATCTTACTAAGTTGTATCGCTTTTAAAAGTGAAACGATTGACTGTGGGAATTAATTGAACTGTTTCTGGACTGTGACCTTATAAATGTGATAAATGAGCCAATTGAACTTCAAGAAATAACATTCTTTTTAACTCGACATGATTGCCGGAACTCAGCGATTACATTGGACCCTGTGGTAGCGCTTTATTGAAAAATTTCGATAAATAAGTAATTTTTTACTGTGGGACCAATCCTATCCGTTAGTTCACGCTGAAGAAATAGAGACAGTTTCAAAAACTACCTTTCATTGACTTTCTAACGGTGTCAATCCGTTTGCGTTACAACGGTTGCTTAACATATCCGTACCAACATGTATTAAGTGTTTTTTTCGATATTACTAAGTGGTATCGCTTTTAAAAGTGAAACGATTGATTGTGGGACTTAATTGAATTGATTCTGGCTGTCATCTTATAAATGTGATAAATGAGCCAATTGGACTCCAAGAAACAACATTATTTTTAACTCGACATGATTGCAGGAACTCAGCCATTACACTGAACCCTGTGGTAGCGCTTTATTTAAAAATTTCGATAAATAAGTAATATTTTACTGTGGGACCAATCCTAGCCGTTAGTTCGCGCTGAAGAAATAGAGACAGTTTCAAAAACTACATTTCATTGACTTTCTAACGGTGTCAAACCGTTTGAGTTACAACGGCTGCGTCAAAGATCCGTACCAACATGTATTTAGCGATTTCTTCCGGTATTACTAAGTTGTATCGCTTTTAAAAGTGAAACGATTGACTGTGGGACTTAATTGAACTGATTCTGGACTGTGACCTGCTAAATGTGATAAATGAGCCACTTGGTCTCCAAGGAATGACAATCTTCTTAATTTGACATGATTGCCGGAACTCACCGATTACACTGGACCCTGTGGTAGCGCTTCATTTAAAAATTTCGATAAATAAGTCATTTCTTACTGTGGGACCAATCCTATCCGTTAGATCACGCTAAAGAAATAGAGACAGTTTCAAAAACTACATTTCATTGTCTTTTTAATGGTGTCAATCCGTTTGAGTTATAACGGTTGCGTCACATATTCGTACCAACATGTATTTAGTGATTTTGTTCCGATAGTACTAAGTTGTATCGCTTTTAACGGTGAACCGATTGACTGTGGGCTTTGTTGAACTCATTCTGGACTGTGAACTGATAAATGTGATAATTGAGCCAATTGGACTCCAAGAAATAACATTCTTTTTAACTCGACATGATTGCCGGAACTCAGTGATTACACTGGGCGCTGTGGAAGCGCATTATTTAAAAATTAAGATAATTATGTCATTTTTTTCTGTGGGACTAATCCTAGCCGTTAGTTCGCGCTGAAGAAATAGAGACAGTTTCAAAAACTACATTTCATTGACTTTCTAACGGTGTAAATCCGTTTGAGTTACAACGGTTGCGTCAAAGATACGTACCAACATGTATTTAGCGATTTCTTCCGGTATTACTAAGTTGTATCGCTTTTAAAAGTGAAACGATTGACTGTGGGACTTAATTGAACTGATTCTGGACTGTGACCTGCTAAATGTGATAAATGAGCCACTTGGTCTCCAAGGAATGACAATCTTCTTAATTTGACATGATTGCCGGAACTCAGCGATTACACTGGACCCTGTGGTAGCGCTTCATTTAAAAATTTCGATAAATAAGTCATTTTTTACTGTGGGACCAATCCTATCCGTTAGATCACGCTGAAGAAATAGAGACAGTTTCAAAAACTACATTTCATTGACTTTCTAACGGTGTCAATCCGTTTGAGTGACAACGATTGCGTCACGTATTCGTACCAACATGTATTTAGCGATTTGTTCCGATCTTACTAAGTTGTATCGCTTTTAAAAGTGAAACGATTGACCGTGGGAATTAATTGAACTGTTTCTGGACTGTGACCTTATAAATGTGATAAATGAGCCAATTGAACTCCAAGAAATAACATTCTTTTTAACTCGACATGATTGCCGGAACTCAGCGATTACACTGGACTCTGTGGTAGCGCTTTATTTAAAAATTTCGATAAATAAGTAATTTTTTACTGTGGGACCAATCCTATCCGTTAGTTCACGCTGAAGAAATTGAGACAGTTTCAAAAACTACCTTTCATTGACTTTCTAACGTTGTCAATCCGTTTGCGTTACAACGGTAGCTTCACATATCCGTACCAACATGTATTAAGTGTTTTTTTCGATATTACTAAGTGGTATCGCTTTTAAAATTGAAACGATTGACTGTGGGACTTAATTGAACTGATTCTGGCTGTCATCTTATAAATGTGATAAATGAGCCAATTGGACTCCAAGAAATAACATTCTTTTTAAGTCGACATGATTGCCGGAACTCAGTGATTACACTGGGCGCTGTGGAAGCGCTTTATTTAAAAATTAAGATAAATATGTCATTTTTTTCTGTGGGACCAATCCTAGCCGTTACTTCGCGCTGAAGAAATAGAGACAGTTTCAAAAACTACATTTCATTGACTTTCTAGCGGTATCAATCCGTTTGAGTTACAACGGTTGCGTCAAAGATTCGTACCAACATGTATTTAGTGATTTTGTTCCGATATTACTAAGTTGTATCGCTTTTAACGGTGAACCGACTGACTGTGGGACTTAGTTGAACTCATTCTGGACTGTGACCTGATAAATGTGATAAATGAGCCAATTCGACTCCAAGAAATAACATTCTTTTTAACTCGACATGATTGCCGGAACTCAGTGATTACACTGGGCGCTGTGGAAGCGTTTTATTTAAAAATTAAGATAAATATGTCATTTTTTGCTGTGGGACCAATCCTAGCCGTTAGTTCGCGCTGAAGAAATAGAGACAGTTTCATAAACTACATTTCATTGACTTTCTAATGGTGTAAATCCGTTTGAGTTACAACGGTTGCGTCAAAGATTCGTACCAACATGTATTTAGCGATTTCTTCCGGTATTACTAAGTTGTATCGCTTTTAAAAGTGAAACGATTGACTGTGGGACTTAATTGAACTGATTCTTGACTGTGACCTGCTAAATGTGATAAATGAGCCACTTGGTCTCCAAGGAATGACAACCTTCTTAATTTGACAAGATTGCTGAAACTCAGCGATTACACTGGACCCTGCGGTAGCGCGTTTAAGTTACAACTGTTGCTTCACATATCCGTGCCAACATGTATTTAGTGATTTTGTTCCGATATTACTAAGTTGTATCGCCTTTGACGGTGAACCGATCGACTGTGGGACTTAGTTGAACTGATTCTGGACTGTCACCTGATAAATGTGATAAATGAGCCACTTGGTCTCCCAGGAATGACATTCTTCTTAATTTGACATGATTGCTGGAACTCAGCGGATACACTGGGCGCTGTGGTAGCGCTTCATTTAAAAATTAAGATTAATAAGTCATATTTTACTGTGGGACCAATCCTAGCCGTTAGTTCACGTTGAAGAAATAGAAAGAGTTTCAAAAACTACATTTCATTGACTTTCTAACGGTGTCAATCAGTTTGAGTTACAACGGTTGCTTCACATATTCGTATCAACTTTTTTCCGATATTACTAAGTTGTATCGCTTTTAAAAGTGAAACGATTGACTGTAGGAATTAATTGAACTGTTTCTGGACTGTGACCTTATAAATGTGATAAATGAGCCAATTGAACTCCAAGAAATAACATTCTTTTTAACTCGACATGATTCCCGGAACTCAGTGAATACACTGGACCCTGTGGTAGCGCTTCATTTAGAAATTTAGATAAATAAGTCATTTTTTACTGTGGGACCAATCCTATCCGTTAGTTCGCGCTGAAGAAATAGAGACAGTTTCAAAAACTACATTTCATTGACTTTCTAACGGTGTCAATCCGTTTGAGTGACAACGATTGCGTCACGTATTCGTACCAACATGTATTTAGCGATTTGTTCCGATCTTACTAAGTTGTATCGCTTTGAACAGTGAAACGATTGACTGTGGGACTTAATTGAACTGATTCTTGACTGTGACCTGCAAAAAGTGATATATGAGCCACTTGGTCTTCAAGGAATGACAATCTTCTTAATTTGACAGGATTGCTGGAACTCAGTGTATACACTGGGCGCTATGGTAGCGCTTCATTTAAAAATTAAGATTAATAAGTCTTATTTTACTGTGAGACCAATCCTAGCCGTTAGTTTACGCTGAAGAAATAGAGACAGTTTCAAAAACTACATTTCATTGACTTTCTAACGGTGTCAATCCGTTTGAGTTACAACGGTTGCTTCAAATATTCGTATCAACATGTATCTAGCGATTTTTCCGATACTACTAAGTTGTATCGCTTTAAAAAGTGAAACGATTGACTGTGAGACTTAATTGAACTGATTCTGGACTGTGACCTTATAAATGTGGTAAATGAGCCAATTGGACTCCAAGAAATAACATTCTTTTTAACTCGATATGATTGCCGGAACCAAACGATTACACTGGACCCTGTGGTAGCTCATCATTTAAAAATTTAGATAAATAAGTCATTTTTTACTGTGGGACCAATCCTAGCCGTTAGTTCGCGCTGAAGAAATAGAGACAGTTTCAAAAACTACCTTTCATTGACTTTCTAACGGTGTCAATCCGTTTGAGTTACAACGATTCCGTCACGTATTCGTACCAACATGTATTTAGCGATTTGTTCCGATCTTACTAACTTGTATCGCTTTTAAAAGTGAAACGATTGACTGTGGGACTTAGTTCAACTGATTCTGGACTGTGACCTGATAAATGTGATAAATGAACCAATTGGACTCCAAGAAATGACATTCTTCTTAATTTGACAGGATTGCTGGAACACAGCGATTACACTGGACGGTGTGGTAGCGCTTCATTTAAAAATTAATATTAATACGTCATATTTTACTGTGGGACCAATCCTAGCCGTTAGTTCACGCTGAAGAAATAGAGACAGTTTCAAAAACTACATTTCATTGACTTTCTAACGGTGTCAATCCGTTTGAGTTACAACAATTGCGTCAAGTATTCGTACCAACATGTATTTAGCGATTAGTTCCGATCTCACTAAGTTGTATCGCTTTTAAAAGTGAAACTATTGACTGTGGGAATTAATTGAACTGTTTCTGAACTGTGACCTTATAAATGTGATAAATGAGACAATTGAACTCGAAGAAATAACATTCTTTTTAACTCGACATGATTGCCGGAACTCAGCGATTACGCTGGACCCTGTAGTAGCGCTTCATTTAAAAATTTCGATAAATAAGTCATTTTTTTACTGTGGGACCAATCCTATCCGTTAGTTCACGCTGAAGAAATAGAGACAGTTTCAAAAACTACCCTTTATTGACTTTCTAACGGTGTCAATCCGTTTGAGTTACAAAGGTTGCTTCACATATTCTTATCAACATGTATCTAGCGATTTTTTCCGATATTACTAAGTTGTATCGCTTTTAAAAGTGAAACGATTGACTGTGAGACTTAATTGAACTGATTCTGGACTGTGACCTTATAAATGTGGTAAATGAGCCAATTGGACTCCAAGAAATAACATTCTTTTTAACTCGATATGATTGCCGGAACCAAACGATTACACTGGACCCTGTGGTAGCTCATCATTTAAAAATTTAGATAAATAAGTCATTTTTTACTGTGGGACCAATCCTAGCCGTTAGTTCGCGCTGAAGAAATAGAGACAGTTTCAAAAACTACCTTTCATTGACTTTCTAACGGTGTCAATCCGTTTGAGTTACAACGATTCCGTCACGTATTCGTACCAACATGTATTTAACGATTTGTTCCGATCTTACTAAGTTGTATCGCTTTTAAAAGTGAAACGATTGACTGTGGGACTTAGTTCAACTGATTCTGGACTGTGACCTGATAAATGTGATAAATGAACCAATTGGACTCCAAGAAATGACATTCTTCTTAATTTGACAGGATTGCTGGAACTCAGCGATTACACTGGACGGTGTGGTAGCGCTTCATTTAAAAATTAAGATTAATACCTCATATTTTACTGTGGGACCAATCCTAGCCGTTAGTTCACGCTGAAGAAATAGAGACAGTTTCAAAAACTACATTTCATTGACTTTCTAACGGTGTCAATCCGTTTGAGTTACAACAATTGCGTCAAGTATTCGTACCAACATGTATTTAGCGATTAGTTCCGATCTCCCTAAGTTGTATCGCTTTTAAAAGTGAAACTATTGACTGTGGGAATTAATTGAACTGTTTCTGGAATGTGACCTTATAAATGTGATAAATGAGACAATTGAACTCGAAGAAATAACATTCTTTTTAACTCGACATGATTGCCGGAACTCAGCGATTACGCTGGACCCTGTAGTAGCGCTTCATTTAAAAATTTCGATAAATAAGTCATTTTTTTACTGTGGGACCAATCCTATCCGTTAGTTCACGCTGAAGAAATAGAGACAGTTTCAAAAACTACCCTTTATTGACTTTCTAACGGTGTCAATCCGTTTGAGTTACAAAGGTTGCTTCACATATTCTTATCAACATGTATCTAGCGATTTTTTCCGATATTACTAAGTTGTATCGCTTTTAAAACTGAAACGATTGACTGTGAGACTTAATTGAACTGATTGTGGACTGTGACCTTATAAATGTGGTAAATGAGCCAATTGGACTCCAAGAAATAACATTCTTTTTAACTCCATATGATTGCCGGAACCAAACGATTACACTGGACCCTGTGGTAGCGCTTCATTTAAAAATTTAGATAAATAAGTCATTTTTTACTGTGGGACCAATCCTAGCCGTTAGTTCACGCTGAAGAAATAGAGACAGTTTCAAAAACTATATTTCATTGTCTTTTTAACGGTGTCAATCCGTTTGAGTTACAACGGTTGCGTTACATATTCGTTTACAACATGTATTTAGTGATTTTGTTCCGATATTACTAAGTTGTATTGCTTTTAACGGTGAACCGATTGACTGTGGGACTTAGTTCAACAGATTCTGGACTGTGACCTGATAAATGTGATAAATGAACAAATTGGACTCCAAGGAATGACATTCTTCTTAATTTGACAGGATTGCTGGAACTCAGCGATTACACTGGACCCTGTGGTAGCGCTTTATTTAAAATGTAAGATTAATAAGTCATTTATTACTGTGGGACCAATCCTAGCCGTTTGCTCACGCTGAAGAGATAGAGACAGTTTCAAAAACTACATTTCATTGTCTTTTTAACGCTGGCAATCCGTTTGAGTTACAACGGTTTCGTCACATATTTGTACCAACATGTATTTAGTGATTCTGTTCCGACATTACTAAGTTGTATCGCTTTCAACGGTGAACCGACTGACTGTGGGACTTAATTGAACTGATTCTTGACTGTGACCTGCTAAATGTGATAAATGAGCCACTTGGTCTCCAAGGAATGACAACCTTCTTAATTTGACAAGATTGCTGGAACTCAGCGATTACACTGGACCCTGCGGTAGCGCTTCATTTAAAATTTTACATAAATAAGTCATTTTTTACTGTGGGACCAATCCTAGCCGTTAGTTCGCGCTGAAGAAATAGAGACAGTTTCAAAAACTACATTTCATTGACTTTTTAACGGTGTCAATCCGTTTGAGTTACAACGGTTGCTTCACATATTCGTACCAACATGTATTTAGCGATTTGTTCCGATCTTACTAAGTTGTATCGCTTTTAAAAGTGAAAGGATTGACTGTGGGAATTAGTTGAACTGTTTCTGGACTGTGACCTTATAAATGCGATAAATGAGCCAATTGAACTCCAAGAAATAACATTCTTCTTAATTTGACATGATTGCCGGAACTCAGCGATTACACTGGACCCTGTGGTAGCGCGTTTGAGTTACAACTGTTGCTTCACATATTCGTGCCAACATGTATTTAGTGATTTTGTTCCGATATTACTAAGTTGTATCGCCTTTGACGGTGAACCGATCGACTGTGGGATTTAGTTGAACTGATTCTGGACTGTGACCTGATAAATGTGATAAATGAGCCACTTGGTCTCCCAGGAATGACATTCTTCTTAATTTGACATGATTGCTGGAACTCAACAGATACACTGGGCGCTGTGGTAGCGCTTCATTTAAAAATTAAGATTAATAAGTCATATTTTACTGTGGGACCAATCCTAGCCGTTAGCTCACGTTGAAGAAATAGAGAGAGTTTCAAAAACTACATTTCATTGACTTTCTAACGGTGTCAATCAGTTTGAGTTACAACGGTTGCTTCACATATTCCTATCAACATGTATCTAGCGATTTTTTCCGATATTACTAAGTTGTATCGCTTTTAAAAGTGAAACGAATGACTGTAGGAATTAATTGAACTGTTTCTGGACTGTGACCTTATAAATGTGATAAATGAGCCAATTGAACTCCAAGAAATAACATTCTTTTTAACTCGACATGATTCCCGGAACTCAGTGAATACACTGGACCCTGTGGTAGCGCTTCATTTAGAAATTTAGATAAATAAGTCATTTTTTACTGTGGGACCAATCCTAGCCGTTAGTTCGCGCTGAAGAAATAGAGACAGTTTCAAAAACCACATTTCATTGACTTTCTAACGGTGTCAATCCGTTTGAGTTAAAACGATTGCGTCACGTATTCGTACCAACATGTATTTAGCGATTTGTTCCGATCTTACTAAGTTGTTTCGCTTTTAAAAGTGAAACGATGGACTGTGGGAATTAATTGAACTGTTTCTGGACTGTGACCTTATAAATGCGATAAATGAGCCAATTCAACTCCAAGAAATAACATTCTTTTTAACTCGACATGATTGCCGGAACTCAGCGATTACACCGGACCCTGTGGTAGCGCTTAATTTTAAAATTTCGATAAATAATTCATTTCTAACTGTGGGACCAATCCTATCCGTTAGTTCCCGTTGAAGAAATAGAGA
The DNA here is from genome assembly GCF_029227915.1 of Hydractinia symbiolongicarpus. Lineage (NCBI taxonomy): Eukaryota > Metazoa > Cnidaria > Hydrozoa > Anthoathecata > Hydractiniidae > Hydractinia > Hydractinia symbiolongicarpus. The sequence continues at coordinate 373,893 of NC_079888.1, read as the reverse complement.
CAGTTTCAAAAACTAACTTCCATTGATTTTCTAACGGTGTCAATCCGTTTGAGTTACAACGGTTGCTTCACATATTCGTGCCAACATGTATTTAGTGATTTTGTTCCGATATTACTAAGTTGTATCGCTTTTAAAGGTGAACCGATTGACTGTGGGACTTAGTTGAAGTGATTCTGGACTGTGACCTGATAAATGTGATAAATGCGCCAATTGGACTCCAAGGAACAACATTCTTTTTAATTTGACAAGATTGCTGGAACTCAGCGATTACACTGGTCCCTGCGGTAGCGCTTCATTTAAAACTTTAGATAAATAAGTCATTTTTTACTGTGGGACCAATCCTATCCGTTAGTTCGCGCTGAAGAAATAGAGACAGTTTCAAAAACTACATTTCATTGACTTTTTAACGGTGTCAATCCGTTTGAGTTACAACGGTTGCGTTACATATTCGTTTACAACATGTATTTAGTGATTTTGTTCCGATATTACTAAGTTGTATTGCTTTTAACGGTGAACCGATTGACTGTGGGACTTAGTTCAACAGATTCTGGACTGTGACCTGATAAATGTGATAAATGAACAAATTGGACTCCAAGGAATGACATTCTTCTTAATTTGACAGGATTGCTGGAACTCAGCGATTACACTGGACCCTGTGGTAGCGCTTTATTTAAAATGTAAGATTAATAAGTCATTTATTACTGTGGGACCAATCCTAGCCGTTAGCTCACGCTGAAGAGATAGAGACAGTTTCAAAAACTACATTTCATTGTCTTTTTAACGCTGGCAATCCGTTTGAGTTACAACGGTTGCGTCACATATTTGTACCAACATGTATTTAGTGATTCTGTTCCGACATTACTAAGTTGTATCGCTTTCAACGGTGAACCGACTGACTGTGGGACTTAATTGAACTGATTCTTGACTGTGACCTGCTAAATGTGATAAATGAGCCACTTGGTCTCCAAGGAATGACAACCTTCTTAATTTGACAAGATTGCTGGAACTCAGCGATTACACTGGACCCTGCGGTAGCGCTTCATTTAAAATTTTACATAAATAAGTCATTTTTTACTGTGGGACCAATCCTAGCCGTTAGTTCGCGCTGAAGAAATAGAGACAGTTTCAAAAACTACATTTCATTGACTTTTTAACGGTGTCAATCCGTTTGAGTTACAACGGTTGCTTCACATATTCGTACCAACATGTATTTAGCGATTTGTTCCGATCTTACTAAGTTGTATCGCTTTTAAAAGTGAAAGGATTGACTGTGGGAATTAGTTGAACTGTTTCTGGACTGTGACCTTATAAATGCGATAAATGAGCCAATTGAACTCCAAGAAATAACATTCTTCTTAATTTGACATGATTGCCGGAACTCAGCGATTACACTGGACCCTGTGGTAGCGCGTTTGAGTTACAACTGTTGCTTCACATATTCGTGCCAACATGTATTTAGTGATTTTGTTCCGATATTACTAAGTTGTATCGCCTTTGACGGTGAACCGATCGACTGTGGGACTTAGTTGAACTGATTCTGGACTGTGACCTGATAAATGTGATAAATGAGCCACTTGGTCTCCCAGGAATGACATTCTTCTTAATTTGACATGATTGCTGGAACTCAGCAGATACACTGGGCGCTGTGGTAGCGCTTCATTTAAAAATTAAGATTAATAAGTCATATTTTACTGTGGGACCAATCCTAGCCGTTAGCTCACGTTGAAGAAATAGAGAGAGTTTCAAAAACTACATTTCATTGACTTTCTAACGGTGTCAATCAGTTTGAGTTACAACGGTTGCTTTACATATTCGTATCAACATGTATCTAGCGATTTTTTCCGATATTACTAAGTTGTATCGCTTTTAAAAGTGAAACGAATGACTGTAGGAATTAATTGAACTGTTTCTGGACTGTGACCTTATAAATGCGATAAATGAGCCAATTGAACTCCAAGAAATAACATTCTTTTTAACTCGACATGATTGCCGGAACTCAGCGATTACACCGGACCCTGTGGTAGCGCTTAATTTTAAAATTTCGATAAATAATTCATTTCTAACTGTGGGACCAATCCTATCCGTTAGTTCCCGTTGAAGAAATAGAGACAGTTTCAAAAACTAACTTCCATTGATTTTCTAACGGTGTCAATCCGTTTGAGTTACAACGGTTGCTTCACATATTCGTGCCAACATGTATTTAGTGATTTTGTTCCGATATTACTAAGTTGTATCGCTTTTAACGGTGAACCGATTGACTGTGGGACTTAGTTGAAGTGATTCAGGACTGTGACCTGATAAATGTGATAAATGCGCCAATTGGACTCCAAGGAACAACATTCTTTTTAATTTGACAAGATTGCTGGAACTCAGCGATTACACTGGTCCCTGCGGTAGCGCTTCATTTAAAACTTTAGATAAATAAGTCATTTTTTACTGTGGGACCAATCCTATCCGTTAGTTCGCGCTGAAGAAATAGAGACACTTTCAAAAACTACATTTCATTGACTTTCTAACGGTGTTAATCCGTTTGAGTTACAACGATTGCGTCACGTATTCGTACCAACATGTATTTAGCGATTTGTTCCGATCTTACTAAGTTGTATCGCTTTTAACAGTGAAACGATTGACTGTAGGACTTAATTGAACTGATTCTGGACTGTGACCTGCAAAAAGTGATATATGAGCCACTTGGACTTCAAGGAATGACAATCTTCTTAATTTGACAGGATTGCTGGAACTCAGTGTATACAATGGGCGCTATGGTAGCGCTTCATTTAAAAATTAAGATTAATAAGTCTTATTTTACTGTGGGACCAATCCTAGCCGTTAGTTTACGCTGAAGAAATAGAGACAGTTTCAAAAACTACATTTCATTGACTTTCTAACGGTGTCAATCCGTTTGAGTTACAACGGTTGCTTCACATATTCGTATCAACATGTATCTAGCGATTTTTTGCGATATTACTAAGTTGTATCGCTTTAAAAAGTGAAACGATTGACTGTGAGACTTAATTGAACTGATTCTGGACTGTGACCTTATAAATGTGGTAAATGAGCCAATTGGACTCCAAGAAATAACATTCTTTTTAACTCGATATGATTGCCGCAACCAAACGACTACACTGGACCCTGTGGTAGCTCATCATTTAAAAATTTAGATAAATAAGTCATTTTTTACTATGGGACCAATCCTAGCCGTTAGTTCGCGCTGAAGAAATAGAGACAGTTTCAAAAACTACATTTCATTGACTTTCTAACGGTGTCAATCCGTTTGAGTTACAACAATTCCGTCACGTATTCGTACCAACATGTATTTAGCGATTTGTTCCGATCTTACTAAGTTGTATCGCTTTTAAAAGTGAAACGATTGACTGTGGGACTTAGTTCAACTGATTCTGGACTGTGACCTGATAAATGTGATAAATGAACCAATTGGACTCCAAGAAATGACATTCTTCTTAATTTGACAGGATTGCTGGAACTCAGCGATTACACTGGACGGTGTGGTAGCGCTTCATTTAAAAATTAAGATTAATACCTCATATTTTACTGTGGGACCAATCCTAGCCGTTAGTTCACGCTGAAGAAATAGAGACAGTTTCAAAAACTACATTTCATTGATTTTCTAACGGTGTCAATCCGTTTGAGTTACAACAATTGCGTCAAGTATTCGTACCAACATGTATTTAGCGATTAGTTCCGATCTCACTAAGTTGTATCGCTTTTAAAAGTGAAACTATTGACTGTGGGAATTAATTGAACTGTTTCTGGACTGTGACCTTATAAATGTGATAAATGAGACAATTGAACTCGAAGAAATAACGTTCTTTTTAACTCGACATGATTGCCGGAACTCAGCGATTACGCTGGACCCTGTAGTAGCGCTTCATTTAAAAATTTCGATAAATAAATCATTTTTTTACTGTGGGACCAATCCTATCCGTTAGTTCACGCTGAGGAAATAGAGACAGTTTCAAAAACTGCCCTTTATTGACTTTCTAACGGTGTCAATCCGTTTGAGTTACAACGGTTGCTTCACATATTTGTATCAACATGTATCTAGCGATTTTTTCCGATATTACTAAGTTGTATCGCTTTTAAAAGTGAAACGATTGACTGTGAGACTTAATTGAACTGATTCTGGACTGTGACCTTATAAATGTGGTAAATGAGCCAATTGGACTCCAAGAAATAACATTCTTTTTAACTCGATATGATTGCCGGAACCAAACGATTACACTGGACCCTGTGGTAGCGCTTTATTTAAAAATTTAGATAAATAAGTCATTTTTTACTGTGGGACCAATCCTAGCCGTTAGTTCACGCTGAAGAAATAGAGACAGTTTCAAAAACTATATTTCATTGTCTTTTTAACGGTGTCAATCCGTTTGAGTTACAACGGTTGCGTTACATATTCGTTTACAACATGTATTTAGTGATTTTGTTCCGATATTACTAAGTTGTATTGCTTTTAACGGTGAACCGATTGACTGTGGGACTTAGTTCAACAGATTCTGGACTGTGACCTGATAAATGTGATAAATGAACCAATTGGACTCCAAGGAATGACATTCTTCTTAATTTGACAGGATTGCTGGAACTCAGCGATTACACTGGACGGTGTGATAGCGCTTCATTTAAAATGTAAGATTAATAAGTCATTTATTACTGTGGGACCAATCCTAGCCGTTAGCTCACGCTGAAGAGATAGAGACAGTTTCAAAAACTACATTTCATTGTCTTTTTAACGCTGGCAATCCGTTTGAGATACAACGGTTGCGTCACATATTTGTACCAACATGTATTTAGTGATTCTGTTCCGATATTATTAAGTTGTATCGTTTTCAACGGTGAACCGACTGACTGTGGGACTTAGTTGAACTGATTCTGGACTGTGACCTGATAAATGTGATAAATGTGTCAATTGGACTCCAAGAAATAACATTCTTTTTAACTCGACATGATTGCCGGAACTCAGCGATTACACTGGGCGCTGTGGGAGCGCTTCATTTAAAAATTAAGATAAATAAGTCATTTTTTACTGTGGGACCAATCCTAGCCGTTAGTTGGCGCTGAAGAAATAGAGACAGTTTCAAAAGCTACATTTCATTGACTTTCTAACGGTGTCAATCCGTTTGAGTTACAACGGTTGCGTCACATATTCGTATCAACATGTATTTAGCGATTTCTTCCGCTATTACAAATTTGTTACGCTTTTAAAAGTGAAACGATTGACTGTGGGAATTAATTGAACTGTTTCTGGACTGTGACCTTAAAAATGCGATAAATGAGCCAATTAAACGCCAAGATATAACATTCTTTTTAACTCGACATGATTGCCGGAACTCAGCGGTTACAACGGACCCTGTGGTAGTGCTTCATTTTAAAATTTCGATAAATAATTCATTTTTTACTGTGGGACCAATCCTAGCCGTTAGTTGGCGCTGAAGAAATACAGACAGTTTCAAAAGCTACATTTCATTGCCTTTCTAACGGTGTCAATCCGTTTGAGTTACAACGGTTGCGTCACATATTCGTATCAACATGTATTTAGCGATCTCTTCCGCTATTACAAAGTTGTTACGCTTTTAAAAGTGAAACGATTGACTGTGGGAATTAATTGAACTGTTTCTGGACTGTGTCCTTAAAAATGCGATAAATGAGCCAATTGAACGCCAAGAAATAACATTCTTTTTAACTCGACATGATTGCCGGAACTCAGCGATTACAACGGACCCTGTGGTAGTGCTTCATTTTAAAATTTCGATAAATAATTCATTTTTTATTGTGGGACCAATCCTAGCCGTTAGTTCGCACTGAAAAAATAAAGACAGTTTCAAAAATTACATTTCATTGACTTTCTAACGGTGTCAATCCGTTTGAGTTACAACGATTCCGTCACGTATTCGTACCAACATGTATTTAGCGATTTGTTCCGATCTTACTAAGTTGTATCGCTTTTAAAAGTGAAACGATTGACTGTGGGACTTAGTTCAACTGATTCTGGACTGTGACCTGATAAATGTGATAAATGAACCAATTGGACTCCAAGGAATGACATTCTTCTTAAATTAACAGGATTGTTGGAACTCAGCGATTACACTGGACGGTGTGGTAGCGCTTCATTTAAAAATTAAGATTAATAAGTGATATTTTACTGTGGGACCAATCCTAGCCGTTAGTTCACGCTGAAGAAATAGAGACAGTTTCAAACACTACATTACATTGACTTTCTAACGGTGTCAATCCGTTTGAGTTACAACAATTGCGTCAAGTATTCGTACCAACATGTATTTAGCGATTAGTTCCGATCTTACTAAGTTGTATCGCCTTTAAAAGTGAAACTATTGACTGTGGGAATTAATTGAACTGTTTCTGGACTGTGACCTTATAAATGTGATAAATGAGCCAATTGAACTCCAAGAAATAACATTCTTTTTAATTGGACAGGATTGCTGGAACTCAGCGATTACACTGGACGGTGTGGTAGCGCTTCATTTAAATTGTAAGATTAATAAGTCATTTATTACTGTGGGACCAATCCTAGCCATTAGTTCACGCTGAAGAGATTGAGACATTTTCAAAAACTACATTTCATTGTCGTTTTAACGGTGGCAATCCGTTTGAGTTACAACGGTTGCGTCACATATTCGTACCAACATGTATTTAGTGATTCTGTTCCGATATTACTAAGTTGTATCGCTTTTAAAAGTGAAACTATTGACTGTGGGAATTAATTGAACTGTTTCTGGACTGTGACCTTATAAATGTGATAAATGAGCCAATTGAACTCCAAGAAATAACATTCTTTTTAATTGGACAGGATTGCTGGAACTCAGCGATTACACTGGACCCTGCTGTAGCGCTTCATTTAAAACATTAGATAAATAAGTCATTTTTTACTGTGGGACCTATCCTAGCCGTTAGTTCACGCTGAAGAAATAGAGACAGTTTCAAAAGCTACATTTCATTAACTTTCTAACGGTGTCAATCCGTTTGAGTTACAACGATTGCGTCACGTATTCGTATCAACATGTATTTAGCGATTTGTTCCGATCTTACTAAGTTGTATCGCTTTTAAAAGTGAAACTATTGACTGTGGGAATTAACTGAACTGTTTTTGGACTGTGACCTTATAAATGTGATAAATGAGCCAATTGAACTCCAAGAAATCACATTCTTTTTAACTCGACATGATTGCCGGATCTCAGCGATTACGCTGGACCCTGTAGAAGCACTTCATTTAAAAATTTCGATAAATAAGTCATTTTTTTTACTGTGGGACCAATCCTATCCGTTAGTTCACGCTGAAGAAATAGAGAAAATTTCAAAAACTACCTTTTATTGACTTTCTCACGGTGTCAATCCGTTTGAGTTACAACGGTTGCTTCACATATTCGTATCAACATGTATCTAGCGATTTTTTCCGATATTACTAAGTTGTATCGCTTTTAAAAGTGAAACGATTGACTGTGAGACTTAATTGAACTGATTCTGGACTGTGACCTTATAAATGTGGTAAATGAGCCAATTGGACTCCAAGAAATAACATTCTTTTTAACTCGATATGATTGCCAGAACCAAACGATTACACTGGACCCTGTGGTAGCGCTACATTTAAAAATTTAGATAAATAAGTCATTTTTTACTGTGGGACCAATCCTAGCCGTTAGTTTGCGCTGAAGAAATAGAGACAGTTTCAAAAACTACATTTCATTGACTTTCTAACGGTGTCAATCCGTTTGAGTTACAACAATTGCGTCACGTATTCGTACCAACATGTATTTAGCGATTTGTTCCGATCCTACTAAGTTGTATCGCTTTTAAAAGTGAAACGATTGACTGTGGGACTTAGTTCAACTGATTCTGGACTGTGACCTGATAAATTTGATAAATGAACCAATTGGACTCCAAGGAATGACATTCTTCTTAATTGGACAGGATTGCTGGAACTCAGCGATAACACTGGACGGTGTGGTAGCGCTTCATTAAAAAATTAAGATTAATAAGTCATATTTTACTGTGGGACCAATCCTAGCCGTTAGTTGACGCTGAAGAAATAGAGACAGTTTCAAAAACTACATTTCATTGACTTTCTAACAGTGTCAATCCGTTTGAGTTACAACGATTGCGTCACGTATTCGTACCAACATGAATTTAGCGATTAGTTCCGATATTACTAAGTTGTATCGCTTTTAAAAGTGAAACGATTGACTGTGAGACTTAATTGAACTGATTCTGGACTGTGACCTTATAAATGTGGTAAATGAGCCAATTGGACTCCAAGAAATAACATTCTTTTTAACTCGATATGATTGCCAGAACCAAACGATTACACTGGACCCTGTGGTAGCGCTACATTTAAAAATTTAGATAAATAAGTCATTTTTTACTGTGGGACCAATCCTAGCCGTTAGTTTGCGCTGAAGAAATAGAGACAGTTTCAAAAACTACATTTCATTGACTTTCTAACGGTGTCAATCCGTTTGAGTTACAACAATTGCGTCACGTATTCGTACCAACATGTATTTAGCGATTTGTTCCGATCCTACTAAGTTGTATCGCTTTTAAAAGTGAAACGATTGACTGTGGGACTTAGTTCAACTGATTCTGGACTGTGACCTGATAAATTTGATAAATGAACCAATTGGACTCCAAGGAATGACATTCTTCTTAATTGGACAGGATTGCTGGAACTCAGCGATAACACTGGACGGTGTGGTAGCGCTTCATTAAAAAATTAAGATTAATAAGTCATATTTTACTGTGGGACCAATCCTAGCCGTTAGTTCACGCTGAAGAAATAGAGACAGTTTCAAAAACTACATTTCATTGACTTTCTAACAGTGTCAATCCGTTTGAGTTACAACGATTGCGTCACGTATTCGTACCAACATGAATTTAGCGATTAGTTCCGATCTTACTAAGTTGTATCGCTTTTAAAAGTGAAACTAATGACTGTGGGAATTAATTGAACTGTTTCTGGACTGTGACTTTATAAATGTGATAAATGAGCCAATTGAACTCCAAGAAATAACATTCTTTTTAACTCGACATGATTGCCGGAACTCAGCGATTACGCTGGACCCTGTAGTAGCGCTTCATTTAAAAATTTCGATAAATAAGTCATTTTTTACTGTGGAACCAATCCTATCAGTTAGTTCACGCTGAAGAAATAGAGACAGTTTCAAAAACTACCTTTTATTGACTTTCAAACGGTGTCAATCCGTTTGAGTTACAACGGTTGCTTCACATATTCGTATCAACATGTATCTAGCGATTTGTTCCGATCTTACTAAGTTGTATCGCTTTTATAAGTGAAACTATTGACTGTGGGAATTAATTGAACTGTTTCTGGACTGTGACCTTATAAATGTGATAAATGAGCCAATTGAACTCCAAGAAATAACATTCTTTTTAACTCGACATGATTGCCGGAACTCAGCGATTACGCTGGTCACTGTGGGAGCGCTTCATTTAAAAATTTCGATAAATAAGTCATTTTTTCACTGTGGGACCAATCCTATCCGTTTGTTCGCGCTGAAGAAATAGAGACAGTTTCAAAAACTACCTTTTATTGACTTTCTAACGGTGTCAATCCGTTTGAGTTACAACGGTTGCGTCACATATTCGTATCAACATGTTTTTGGCGATCTCTTCCGCTATTACTAAGTTGTATCGCTTTTAAAAGTGAAACGATTGACTGTGTGACTTAATTGAACTGATTCTAGACTGTGACCTGCTAAATGTGATAAATGAACCACTTGGTCCCCAAGGAATGACAATCTTCTTAATTTGACATGATTGCTGGAACTCAGCGGATATACTGTGCGCTGTGGTAGCGCTTCATTTAAAAATTAAGATTAATAAGTCATTTTTTACTGTGCGACCAATCCTAGCCGTTAGTTCACGCTGAAGAAATAGAGACAGTTTCAAAAACTATATTTCATTGTCTTTTCAACGGTGTCAATCCGTTTGAGTTACAACGGTTGCGTTACATATTCGTTTACAACATGTATTTAGTGATTTTGTTCCGATATTACTAAGTTGTATCGCTTTTAACGGTGAACCGATTGGCTGTGGGACTTAGTTCAACTGATTCTGGACTGTGACCTGATAAATGTAATAAATGAACCACTTGGTCTCCAAGGAATGACAATCTTCTTAATTTGACATGATTGCTGGAACTCAGCGGATATACTGTGCGCTGTGGTAGCGCTTCATTTGAAAATTAAGATTAATAAGTCATTTTTTACTGTGCGACCAATCCTAGCCGTTAGTTCACGCTGAAGAAATAGATACAGTTTCAAAAACTACATTTCATTGTCTTTTTAACGGTGGCAATCCGTTTGAGTTACAACGGTTGCGTCACATATTCGTACCAACATGTATTTAGTGATTCTGTTCCGATATTACTAAGTTGTATCGCTTTCAACGGTGAACCGATTGACTGTGGGAATTAATTGAACTGTTTTTGGACTGTGACCTTAAAAATTTGATAATTGAGCCAATTGAACTCCAAGAAAAAACATTCTTTTTAACTCGACATGATTGGTGGAACTCAGCGATTACACTGGGGGGTGTGGTAGCGCTTCATTTAAAAATTAAGATTAATAAGTCATTTTTTTACTGTAGGACCAATCCTATCCGTTAGTTCACGCTGAAGAAATAGAGACAGTTTCAAAAACTACCTTTTATTGACTTTCTAACAGTGTCAATCCGTTTGAGTTACAACGGTTGCGTCACATATTCGTATCAACATGTATTTAGCGATCTCTTTCGCTATTACTAAGTTGTATCGCTTTTAAAAGTAAAACGATTGACTGTGTGACTTAATTGAACTGATTCTAGACTGCAACCTGCTAAATGTGATAAATGAACCACTTGGTCTCCAAGGAATGACAATCTTCTTAATTTGACATGATTGCTGGAACTCAGCGGATATACTGTGCGCTGTGGTAGCGCTTCATTTAAAAATTAAGATTAATAAGTCATTTTTTACTGTGCGACCAATCCTAGCCGTTAGTTCACGCTGAAGAAATAGAGACAGTTTCAAAAACTATATTTCATTGTCTTTTCAACGGTGTCAATCCGTTTGAGTTACAACGGTTGCGTTACATATTCGTTTACAACATGTATTTAGTGATTTTGTTCCGATATTACTAAGTTGTATCGCTTTCAACGGTGAACCGATTGACTGTGGGAATTAATTGAACTGTTTTTGGACTGTGACCTTAAAAATGTGATAATTGAGCCAATTGAACTCCAAGAAATAACATTCTTTTTAACTCGACATGATTGCTGGAACTCAGCGATTACACTGGGGGGTGTGGTAGCGCTTCATTTAAAAATTAAGATTAATAAGTCATTTTTTTACTGTGGGACCAATCCTAGCCGTTAGCTCACGTTGAAGAAATAGAGAGAGTTTCAAAAACTACATTTCATTGACTTTCTAACGGTGTCAATCAGTTTGAGTTACAACGGTTGCTTCACATATTCGTATCAACATGTATCTAGCGATTTTTTCCGATATTACTAAGTTGTATCGCTTTTAAAAGTGAAACGATTGACTGTAGGAATTAATTGAACTGTTTCTGGACTGTGACCTTATAAATGTGATAAATGAGCCAATTGAACTCCAAGAAATAACATTCTTTTTAACTCGACATGATTCCCGGAACTCAGTGAATACACTGGACCCTGTGGTAGCGCTTCATTTAGAAATTTAGATAAATAAGTCATTTTTTACTGTGGGACCAATCCTATCCGTTAGTTCGCGCTGAAGAAATAGAGACAGTTTCAAAAACTACATTTCATTGACTTTCTAACGGTGTTAATCCGTTTGAGTTACAACGATTGCGTCACGTATTGGTACCAACATGTATTTAGCGATTTGTTCCGATCTTACTAAGTTGTATCGCTTTTAACAGTGAAACGATTGACTGTAGGACTTAATTGAACTGATTCTGGACTGTGACCTGCAAAAAGTGATATATGAGCCACTTGGTCTTCAAGGAATGACAATCTTCTTAATTTGACAGGATTGCTGGAACTCAGTGTATACAATGGGCGCTATGGTAGCGCTTCATTTAAAAATTTCGATAAATAATTCATTTTTTACTGTGGGACCAATCCTATCCGTTAGTTCCCGCTGAAAAAATAAAGACAGTTTCAAAAACTAACTTTCATTGATTTTCTAACGGTGTCAATCCGTTTGAGTTACAACGGTTGCTTCACATATTCGTGCCAACATGTATCTAGCGATTTTTCCGATATTACTAAGTTGTATCGCTTTTAAAATTGAAACGATTGACTGTGAGACTTAATTGAACTGATTCTGGACTGTGACCTTACAAATGTGGTAAATGAGCCAATTGGAATCCAAGAAATAACAGTCTTTTTTAACCCGATATAATTGCCGGAACCAAAGGATTACACTGGACCCTATGGTAGCTCATCATTTAAAAATTTAGATAAATAAGTCATTTTTTATTGTGGGACCAATCCTAGCCGTTAGTTCGCGCTGAAGAAATAGAGACAGTTTCAAAAATTACATTTCATTGACTTTCTAACGGTGTCAATCCGTTTGAGTTACAACGATTCCGTCACGTATTCGTACCAACATGTATTTAGCGATTTGTTCCGATCTTACTAAGTTGTATCGCTTTTAAAAGTGAAACGATTGACTGTGGGACTTAGTTCAACTGTTTCTGGACTGTGACCTTATAAATGTGATAAATGAGACAATTGAACTCGAAGAAATAACGTTCTTTTTAACTCGACATGATTGCCGGAACTCAGCGATTACGCTGGACCAAGTAGTAGCGCTTCATTTAAAAATTTCGATAAATAAATCAAGCGCGAACTAACGGTTGCGTCACATATTCGTATCAACATGTATTTAGCGATGTCTTCCGCTATTACAAATTTGTTACGCTTTTTAAAGTGAAACGATTGACTGTGGGAATTAATTGAACTGTTTCTGGACTGTGACCTTAAAAATGCGATAAATGAGCCAATTAAACGCCAAGATATAACATTCTTTTTAACTCGACATGATTGCCGGAACTCAGCGGTTACAACGGACCCTGTGGTAGTGCTTCATTTTAAAATTTCGATAAATAATTCATTTTTTACTGTGGGACCAATCCTAGCCGTTAGTTGGCGCTGAAGAAATACAGACAGTTTCAAAAGCTACATTTCATTGCCTTTCTAACGGTGTCAATCCGTTTGAGTTACAACGGTTGCGTCACATATTCGTATCAACATGTATTTAGCGATCTCTTCCGCTATTACAAAGTTGTTACGCTTTTAAAAGTGAAACGATTGACTGTGGGGATTAATTGAACTGTTTCTGGACTGTGACCTTAAAAATGCGATAAATGAGCCAATTGAACGCCAAGAAATAACATTCTTTTTAACTCGACATGATTGCCGGAACTCAGCGATTACAACGGACCCTGTGGTAGTGCTTCATTTTAAAATTTCGATAAATAATTCATTTTTTACTGTGGGACCAATCCTATCCGTTAGTTCCCGCTGAAAAAATAAAGACAGTTTCAAAAACTAACTTTCATTGATTTTCTAACGGTGTCAATCCGTTTGAGTTACAACGGTTGCTTCACATATTCGTGCCAACATGTATCTAGCGATTTTTCCGATATTACTAAGTTGTATCGCTTTTAAAATTAAAACGATTGACTGTGAGACTTAATTGAACTGATTCTGGACTGTGACCTTATAAATGTGGTAAATGAGCCAATTGGAATCCAAGAAATAACAGTCTTTTTAACCCGATATGATTGCCGGAACCAAAGGATTACACTGGACCCTATGGTAGCTCATCATTTAAAAATTTAGATAAATAAGTCATTTTTTATTGTGGGACCAATCCTAGCCGTTAGTTCGCGCTGAAGAAATAGAGACAGTTTCAAAAATTACATTTCATTGACTTTCTAACGGTGTCAATCCGTTTGAGTTACAACGATTCCGTCACATATTCGTACCAACATGTATTTAGCGATTTGTTCCGATCTTACTAAGTTGTATCGCTTTTAAAAGTGAAACGATTGACTGTGGGACTTAGTTCAACTGATTCTGGACTGTGACCTGATAAATGTGATAAATGAACCAATTGGACTCCAAGGAATGACATTCTTCTTAAATTAACAGGATTGCTGGAACTCAGCGATTACACTGGACGGTGTGGTAGCGCTTCATTTAAAAATTAAGATTAATAAGTGATATTTTACTGTGGGACCAATCCTAGCCGTTAGTTCACGCTGAAGAAATAGAGACAGTTTCAAAAACTACATTTCATTGATTTTCTAACGGTGTCAATCCGTTTGAGTTACAACAATTGCGTCAAATATTCGTACCAACATGTATTTAGCGATTAGTTCCGATCTCACTAAGTTGTATCGCTTTTAAAAGTGAAACTATTGACTGTGGGAATTAATTGAACTGTTTCTGGACTGTGACCTTATAAATGTGATAAATGAGACAATTGAACTCGAAGAAATAACGTTCTTTTTAACTCGACATGATTGCCGGAACTCAGCGATTACGCTGGACCCTGTAGTAGCGCTTCATTTAAAAATTTCGATAAATAAATCAAGCGCGAACTAACGGTTGCGTCACATATTCGTATCAACATGTATTTAGCGATGTCTTCCGCTATTACAAATTTGTTACGCTTTTAAAAGTGAAACGATTGACTGTGGGAATTAATTGAACTGTTTCTGGACTGTGACCTTAAAAATGCGATAAATGAGCCAATTAAACGCCAAGATATAACATTCTTTTTAACTCGACATGATTGCCGGAACTCAGCGGTTACAACGGACCCTGTGGTAGTGCTTCATTTTAAAATTTCGATAAATAATTCATTTTTTACTGTGGGACCAATCCTAGCCGTTAGTTATCGCTGAAGAAATACAGACAGTTTCAAAAGCTACATTTCATTGCCTTTCTAACGGTGTCAATCCGTTTGAGTTACAACGGTTGCGTCACATATTCGTATCAACATGTATTTAGCGATCTCTTCCGCTATTACAAAGTTGTTACGCTTTTAAAAGTGAAACGATTGACTGTGGGGATTAATTGAACTGTTTCTGCACTGTGACCTTAAAAATGCGATAAATGAGCCAATTGAACGCCAAGAAATAACATTCTTTTTAACTCGACATGATTGCCGGAACTCAGCGATTACAACGGACCCTGTGGTAGTGCTTCATTTTAAAATTTCGATAAATAATTCATTTTTTACTGTGGGACCAATCCTATCCGTTAGTTCCCGCTGAAAAAATAAAGACAGTTTCAAAAACTAACTTTCATTGATTTTCTAACGGTGTCAATCCGTTTGAGTTACAACGGTTGCTTCACATATTCGTGCCAACATGTATCTAGCGATTTTTCCGATATTACTAAGTTGTATCGCTTTTAAAATTGAAACGATTGACTGTGAGACTTAATTGAACTGATTCTGGACTGTGACCTTATAAATGTGGTAAATGAGCCAATTGGAATCCAAGAAATAACAGTCTTTTTAACCCGATATGATTGCCGGAACCAAAGGATTACACTGGACCCTATGGTAGCTCATCATTTAAAAATTTAGATAAATAAGTCATTTTTTATTGTGGGACCAATCCTAGCCGTTAGTTCGCGCTGAAGAAATAGAGACAGTTTCAAAAATTACATTTCATTGACTTTCTAACGGTGTCAATCCGTTTGAGTTACAACGATTCCGTCACGTATTCGTACCAACATGTATTTAGCGATTTGTTCCGATCTTACTAAGTTGTATCGCTTTTAAAAGTGAAACGATTGACTGTGGGACTTAGTTCAACTGATTCTGGACTGTGACCTGATAAATGTGATAAATGAACCAATTGGACTCCAAGGAATGACATTCTTCTTAAATTAACAGGATTGCTGGAACTCAGCGATTACACTGGACGGTGTGGTAGCGCTTCATTTAAAAATTAAGATTAATAAGTGATATTTTACTGTGGGACCAATCCTAGCCGTTAGTTCACGCTGAAGAAATAGAGACAGTTTCAAACACTACATTACATCGACTTTCTAACGGTGTCAATCCGTTTGAGTTACAACAATTGCGTCAAGTATTCGTACCAACATGTATTTAGCGATTAGTTCCGATCTTACTAAGTTGTATCGCCTTTAAAAGTGAAACTATTGACTGTGGGAATTAATTGAACTGTTTCTGGACTGTGACCTTATAAATGTGATAAATGAGCCAATTGAACTCCAAGAAATAACATTCTTTTTATTTGGACAGGATTGCTGGAACTCAGCGATTACACTGGACGGTGTGGTAGCGCTTCATTTAAATTGTAAGATTAATAAGTCATTTATTACTGTGGGACCAATCCTAGCCATTAGTTCACGCTGAAGAGATTGAGACAGTTTCAAAAACTACATTTCATTGTCTTTTTAACGGTGGCAATCCGTTTGAGTTACAACGGTTGCGTCACATATTCGTACCAACATGTATTTAGTGATTCTGTTCCGATATTACTAAGTTGTATCGCTTTTAAAAGTGAAACTATTGACTGTGGGAATTAATTGAACTGTTTCTGGACTGTGACCTTATAAATGTGATAAATGAGCCAATTGAACTCCAAAAAATAACATTCTTTTTAATTGGACAGGATTGCTGGAACTCAGCGATTACACTGGACCCTGCTGTAGCGCTTCATTTAAAACATTAGATAAATAAGTCATTTTTTAATGTGGGACCTATCCTAGCCGTTAGTTCACGCTGAAGAAATAGAGACAGTTTCAAAAGCTACATTTCATTAACTTTCTAACGGTGTCAATCCGTTTGAGTTACAACGATTGCGTCACGTATTCGTATCAACATGTATTTAGCGATTTGTTCCGATCTTACTAAGTTGTATCGCTTTTGAAAGTGAAACTATTGACTGTGGGAATTAACTGAACTGTTTTTGGACTGTGACCTTATAAATGTGATAAATGAGCCAATTGAACTCCAAGAAATCACATTCTTTTTAACTCGACATGATTGCCGGATCTCAGCGATTACGCTGGACCCTGTAGAAGCACTTCATTTAAAAATTTCGATAAATAAGTCATTTTTTTTACTGTGGGACCAATCCTATCCGTTAGTTCACGCTGAAGAAATAGAGACAATTTCAAAAACTACCTTTTATTGACTTTCTCACGGTGTCAATCCGTTTGAGTTACAACGGTTGCTTCACATATTCGTATCAACATGTATCTAGCGATTTTTTCCGATATTACTAAGTTGTATCGCTTTTAAAAGTGAAACGATTGACTGTGAGACTTAATTGAACTGATTCTGGACTGTGACCTTATAAATGTGGTAAATGAGCCAATTGGACTCCAAGAAATAACATTCTTTTTAACTCGATATGATTGCCGGAACCAAACGATTACACTGGACCCTGTGGTAGCGCTACATTTAAAAATTTAGATAAATAAGTCATTTTTTACTGTGGGACCAATCCTAGCCGTTAGTTTGCGCTGAAGAAATAGAGACAGTTTCAAAAACTACATTTCATTGACTTTCTAACGGTGTCAATCCGTTTGAGTTACAACGATTCCGTCACGTATTCGTACCAACATGTATTTAGCGATTTGTTCCGATCTTACTAAGTTGTATCGCTTTTAAAAGTGAAACGATTGACTGTGGGACTTAGTTCAACTGATTCTGGACTGTGACCTGATAAATGTGATAAATGAACCAATTGGACTCCAAGGAATGACATTCTTCTTAAATTAACAGGATTGCTGGAACTCAGCGATTACACTGGACGGTGTGGTAGCGCTTCATTTAAAAATTAAGATTAATAAGTGATATTTTACTGTGGGACCAATCCTAGCCGTTAGTTCACGCTGAAGAAATAGAGACAGTTTCAAACACTACATTACATCGACTTTCTAACGGTGTCAATCCGTTTGAGTTACAACAATTGCGTCAAGTATTCGTACCAACATGTATTTAGCGATTAGTTCCGATCTTACTAAGTTGTATCGCCTTTAAAAGTGAAACTATTGACTGTGGGAATTAATTGAACTGTTTCTGGACTGTGACCTTATAAATGTGATAAATGAGCCAATTGAACTCCAAGAAATAACATTCTTTTTATTTGGACAGGATTGCTGGAACTCAGCGATTACACTGGACGGTGTGGTAGCGCTTCATTTAAATTGTAAGATTAATAAGTCATTTATTACTGTGGGACCAATCCTAGCCATTAGTTCACGCTGAAGAGATTGAGACAGTTTCAAAAACTACATTTCATTGTCTTTTTAACGGTGGCAATCCGTTTGAGTTACAACGGTTGCGTCACATATTCGTACCAACATGTATTTAGTGATTCTGTTCCGATATTACTAAGTTGTATCGCTTTTAAAAGTGAAACTATTGACTGTGGGAATTAATTGAACTGTTTCTGGACTGTGACCTTATAAATGTGATAAATGAGCCAATTGAACTCCAAAAAATAACATTCTTTTTAATTGGACAGGATTGCTGGAACTCAGCGATTACACTGGACCCTGCTGTAGCGCTTCATTTAAAACATTAGATAAATAAGTCATTTTTTAATGTGGGACCTATCCTAGCCGTTAGTTCACGCTGAAGAAATAGAGACAGTTTCAAAAGCTACATTTCATTAACTTTCTAACGGTGTCAATCCGTTTGAGTTACAACGATTGCGTCACGTATTCGTATCAACATGTATTTAGCGATTTGTTCCGATCTTACTAAGTTGTATCGCTTTTAAAAGTGAAACTATTGACTGTGGGAATTAACTGAACTGTTTTTGGACTGTGACCTTATAAATGTGATAAATGAGCCAATTGAACTCCAAGAAATCACATTCTTTTTAACTCGACATGATTGCCGGATCTCAGCGATTACGCTGGACCCTGTAGAAGCACTTCATTTAAAAATTTCGATAAATAAGTCATTTTTTTTACTGTGGGACCAATCCTATCCGTTAGTTCACGCTGAAGAAATAGAGACAATTTCAAAAACTACCTTTTATTGACTTTCTCACGGTGTCAATCCGTTTGAGTTACAACGGTTGCTTCACATATTCGTATCAACATGTATCTAGCGATTTTTTCCGATATTACTAAGTTGTATCGCTTTTAAAAGTGAAACGATTGACTGTGAGACTTAATTGAACTGATTCTGGACTGTGACCTTATAAATGTGGTAAATGAGCCAATTGGACTCCAAGAAATAACATTCTTTTTAACTCGATATGATTGCCGGAACCAAACGATTACACTGGACCCTGTGGTAGCGCTACATTTAAAAATTTAGATAAATAAGTCATTTTTTACTGTGGGACCAATCCTAGCCGTTAGTTTGCGCTGAAGAAATAGAGACAGTTTCAAAAACTACATTTCATTGACTTTCTAACGGTGTCAATCCGTTTGAGTTACAACGATTGCGTCACGTATTCGTACCAACATGTATTTAGCGATTTGTTCCGATCTTACTAAGTTGTATCGCTTTTAAAAGTGAAACGATTGACTGTGGGACTTAGTTCAACTGATTCTGGACTGTGACCTGATAAATTTGATAAATGAACCAATTGGACTCCAAGGAATGACATTCTTCTTAATTGGACAGGATTGCTGGAACTCAGCGGTTACACTGGACGGTGTGGTAGCGCTTCATTAAAAAATTAAGATTAATAAGTCATATTTTACTGTGGGACCAATCCTAGTCGTTAGTTCACGCTGAAGAAATAGAGACAGTTTCAAAAACTACATTTCATCGACTTTCTAACGGTGTCAATCCGTTTGAGTTACAACAATTGCGTCAAGTATTCGTACCAACATGTATTTAGCGATTAGTTCCGATCTTACTAAGTTGTATCGCCTTTAAAAGTGAAACTATTGACTGTGGGAATTAATTGAACTGTTTCTGGACTGTGACCTTATAAATGTGATAAATGAGCCAATTGAACTCCAAGAAATAACATTCTTTTTATTTGGACAGGATTGCTGGAACTCAGCGATTACACTGGACGGTGTGGTAGCGCTTCATTTAAATTGTAAGATTAATAAGTCATTTATTACTGTGGGACCAACCCTAGCCATTAGTTCACGCTGAAGAGATTGAGACAGTTTCAAAAACTACATTTCATTGTCTTTTTAACGGTGGCAATCCGTTTGAGTTACAACGGTTGCGTCACATATTCGTACCAACATGTATTTAGTGATTCTGTTCCGATATTACTAAGTTGTATCGCTTTTAAAAGTGAAACTATTGACTGTGGGAATTAATTGAACTGTTTCTGGACTGTGACCTTATAAATGTGATAAATGAGCCAATTGAACTCCAAAAAATAACATTCTTTTTAATTGGACAGGATTGCTGGAACTCAGCGATTACACTGGACCCTGCTGTAGCGCTTCATTTAAAACATTAGATAAATAAGTCATTTTTTAATGTGGGACCTATCCTAGCCGTTAGTTCACGCTGAAGAAATAGAGACAGTTTCAAAAGCTACATTTCATTAACTTTCTAACGGTGTCAATCCGTTTGAGTTACAACGATTGCGTCACGTATTCGTATCAACATGTATTTAGCGATTTGTTCCGATCTTACTAAGTTGTATCGCTTTTAAAAGTGAAACTATTGACTGTGGGAATTAACTGAACTGTTTTTGGACTGTGACCTTATAAATGTGATAAATGAGCCAATTGAACTCCAAGAAATCACATTCTTTTTAACTCGACATGATTGCCGGATCTCAGCGATTACGCTGGACCCTGTAGAAGCACTTCATTTAAAAATTTCGATAAATAAGTCATTTTTTTTACTGTGGGACCAATCCTATCCGTTAGTTCACGCTGAAGAAATAGAGACAATTTCAAAAACTACCTTTTATTGACTTTCTCACGGTGTCAATCCGTTTGAGTTACAACGGTTGCTTCACATATTCGTATCAACATGTATCTAGCGATTTTTTCCGATATTACTAAGTTGTATCGCTTTTAAAAGTGAAACGATTGACTGTGAGACTTAATTGAACTGATTCTGGACTGTGACCTTATAAATGTGGTAAATGAGCCAATTGGACTCCAAGAAATAACATTCTTTTTAACTCGATATGATTGCCGGAACCAAACGATTACACTGGACCCTGTGGTAGCGCTACATTTAAAAATTTAGATAAATAAGTCATTTTTTACTGTGGGACCAATCCTAGCCGTTAGTTTGCGCTGAAGAAATAGAGACAGTTTCAAAAACTACATTTCATTGACTTTCTAACGGTGTCAATCCGTTTGAGTTACAACGATTCCGTCACATATTCGTACCAACATGTATTTAGCGATTTGTTCCGATCTTACTAAGTTGTATCGCTTTTAAAAGTGAAACGATTGACTGTGGGACTTAGTTCAACTGATTCTGGACTGTGACCTGATAAATGTGATAAATGAACCAATTGGACTCCAAGGAATGACATTCTTCTTAAATTAACAGGATTGCTGGAACTCAGCGATTACACTGGACGGTGTGGTAGCGCTTCATTTAAAAATTAAGATTAATAAGTGATATTTTACTGTGGGACCAATCCTAGCCGTTAGTTCACGCTGAAGAAATAGAGACAGTTTCAAAAACTACATTTCATTGATTTTCTAACGGTGTCAATCCGTTTGAGTTACAACAATTGCGTCAAGTATTCGTACCAACATGTATTTAGCGATTAGTTCCGATCTCACTAAGTTGTATCGCTTTTAAAAGTGAAACGATTGACTGTGAGACTTAATTGAACTGATTCTGGACTGTGACCTTATAAATGTGGTAAATGAGCCAATTGGACTCCAAGAAATAACATTCTTTTTAACTCGATATGATTGCCGGAACCAAACGATTACACTGGACCCTGTGGTAGCGCTACATTTAAAAATTTAGATAAATAAGTCATTTTTTACTGTGGGACCAATCCTAGCCGTTAGTTTGCGCTGAAGAAATAGAGACAGTTTCAAAAACTACATTTCATTGACTTTCTAACGGTGTCAATCCGTTTGAGTTACAACGATTGCGTCACGTATTCGTACCAACATGTATTTAGCGATTTGTTCCGATCTTACTAAGTTGTATCGCTTTTAAAAGTGAAACGATTGACTGTGGGACTTAGTTCAACTGATTCTGGACTGTGACCTGATAAATTTGATAAATGAACCAATTGGACTCCAAGGAATGACATTCTTCTTAATTGGACAGGATTGCTGGAACTCAGCGGTTACACTGGACGGTGTGGTAGCGCTTCATTAAAAAATTAAGATTAATAAGTCATATTTTACTGTGGGACCAATCCTAGTCGTTAGTTCACGCTGAAGAAATAGAGACAGTTTCAAAAACTACATTTCATTGACTTTCTAACAGTGTCAATCCGTTTGAGTTACAACGATTGCGTCACGTATTCGTACCAACATGAATTTAGCGATTAATTCCGATCTTACTAAGTTGTATCGCTTTTAAAAGTGAAACTAATGACTGTGGGAATTAATTGAACTGTTTCTGGACTGTGACTTTATAAATGTGATAAATGAGCCAATTGAACTCCAAGAAATAACATTCTTTTTAACTCGACATGATTGCCGGAACTCAGCGATTACGCTGGACCCTGTAGTAGCGCTTCATTTAAATATTTCGATAAATAAGTCATTTTTTTACTGTGGAACCAATCCTATCCGTTAGTTCACGCTGAAGAAATAGAGGCAGTTTCAAAAACTACCTTTTATTGACTTTCAAACGGTGTCAATCCGTTTGAGTTACAACGGTTGCTTCACATATTCGTATCAACATGTATCTAGCGATTTGTTCCGATCTTACTAAGTTGTATCGCTTTTATAAGTGAAACTATTGACTGTGGGAATTAATTGAACTGTTTCTGGACTGTGACCTTATAAATGTGATAAATGAGCCAATTGAACTCCAAGAAATAACATTCTTTTTAACTCGACATGATTGCCGGAACTCAGCGATTACGCTGGTCACTGTGGGAGCGCTTCATTTAAAAATTTCGATAAATAAGTCATTTTTTTACTGTGGGACCAATCCTATCCGTTTGTTCGCGCTGAAGAAATAGAGACAGTTTCAAAAACTACCTTTTATTGACTTTCTAACGGTGTCAATCCGTTTGAGTTACAACGGTGGCGTCACATATTCGTATCAACATGTTTTTGGCGATCTCTTCCGCTATTACTAAGTTGTATCGCTTTTAAAAGTGAAACGATTGACTGTGTGACTTAATTGAACTGATTCTAGACTGTGACCTGCTAAATGTGATAAATGAACCACTTGGTCCCCAAGGAATGACAATCTTCTTAATTTGACATGATTGCTGGAACTCAGCGGATATACTGTGCGCTGTGGTAGCGCTTCATTTAAAAATTAAGATTAATAAGTCATTTTTTACTGTGCGACCAATCCTAGCCGTTAGTTCACGCTCAAGAAATGGAGACAGTTTCAAAAACTATATTTCATTGTCTTTTCAACGGTGTCAATCCGTTTGAGTTACAACGGTTGCGTTACATATTCGTTTACAACATGTATTTAGTGATTTTGTTCCGATATTACTAAGTTGTATCGCTTTTAACGGTGAACCGATTGGCTGTGGGACTTAGTTCAACTGATTCTGGACTGTGACCTGATAAATGTAATAAATGAACCACTTGGTCTCCAAGGAATGACAATCTTCTTAATTTGACATGATTGCTGGAACTCAGCGGATATACTGTGCGCTGTGGTAGCGCTTCATTTAAAAATTAAGATTAATAAGTCATTTTTTACTGTGCGACCAATCCTAGCCGTTAGTTCACGCTGAAGAAATAGATACAGTTTCAAAAACTACATTTCATTGTCTTTTTAACGGTGGCAATCCGTTTGAGTTACAACGGTTGCTTCACATATTCGTACCAACATGTATTTAGTGATTCTGTTCCGATATTACTAAGTTGTATCGCTTTCAACGGTGAACCGATTGACTGTGGGAATTAATTGAACTGTTTTTGGACTGTGACCTTAAAAATTTGATAATTGAGCCAATTGAACTCCAAGAAAAAACATTCTTTTTAACTCGACATGATTGCTGGAACTCAGCGATTACACTGGGGGGTGTGGTAGCCCTTCATTTAAAAATTAAGATTAATAAGTCATTTTTTTACTGTGGGACCAATCCTATCCGTTAGTTCACGCTGAAGAAATAGAGACAGTTTCAAAAACTACCTTTTATTGACTTTCTAACGGTGTCAATCCGTTTGAGTTACAACGGTTGCGTCACATATTCGTATCAACATGTATTTAGCGATCTCTTCCGCTATTACTAAGTTGTATCGCTTTTAAAAGTAAAACGATTGACTGTGTGACTTAATTGAACTGATTCTAGACTGTAACCTGCTAAATGTGATAAATGAACCACTTGGTCTCCAAGGAATGACAATCTTCTTAATTTGACATGATTGCTGGAACTCAGCGGATATACTGTGCGCTGTGGTAGCGCTTCATTTAAAAATTAAGATTAATAAGTCATTTTTTACTGTGCGACCAATCCTAGCCGTTAGTTCACGCTGAAGAAATAGAGACAGTTTCAAAAACTATATTTCATTGTCTTTTCAACGGTGTCAATCCGTTTGAGTTACAACGGTTGCGTTACATATTCGTTTACAACATGTATTTAGTGATTTTGTTCCGATATTACTAAGTTGTATCGCTTTCAACGGTGAACCGATTGACTGTGGGAATTAATTGAACTGTTTTTGGACTGTGACCTTAAAAATGTGATAATTGAGCCAATTGAACTCCAAGAAATAACATTCTTTTTAACTCGACATGATTGCTGGAACTCAGCGATTACACTGGGGGGTGTGGTAGCGCTTCATTTAAAAATTAAGATTATTAAGTCATTTTTTTAACTGTGGGACCAATCCTATCCGTTAGTTCACGCTGAAGAAATAGAGACAGTTTCAAAAACTACCTTTTATTGACTTTCTAACGGTGTCAATCCGTTTGAGTTACAACGGTTGCTTCACATATTCGTACAAACATGTATCTAGCGATTTTTTCCGATATTACTAAGTTGTATGGCTTTTAAAAGTGAATCGATTGATTGTGGGACTTAATTGAACTGATTCTGGACTGTGACCTTATAAATGTGATAAATGAGCCAATTGGACTCCAAGAAATAACATTCTTTTTAACTCGACATGATTGCCGGAACCCAACGATTACACTGGACCCTGTGGTAGCGCTTCATTTAAAAATTAAGATTAATAAGTCATTTTTTTACTGTGGGACCAATCCTATCCGTTAGTTCACGCTGAAGAAATAGAGACAGTTTCAAACACTACATTACATTGACTTTCTAACGGTGTCAATCCGTTTGAGTTACAACAATTGCGTCACATATTCGTACCAACATGTATTTAGTGATTCTGTTCCGATATTACTGAGTTGTATCGCTTTCAACGGTGAACCGATTGACTGTGGGACTTAGTTTGAACTGATTCTGGACTGTGACCTGATAAATGTGATAAATGAGCCAATTGGACTCTAAGGAATGACATTCTTTTTAACTCGACATGATTGCCCGATCTCAGCGATTACGCTGGACCCTGTAGTAGCACTTCATTTAAAAATTTCGATAAATAAGTCATTTTTTTTAACTGTGGGACCAATCCTATCCGTTAGTTCACGCTGAAGAAATAGAGACAATTTCAAAAACTACCTTTTATTGACTTTCTCACGGTGTCAATCCGTTTGAGTTACAACGGTTGTTTCACATATTCGTACCAACATGTATTTAGTGATTTTGTTCCGATATTGCTAAGTTGTATCGCTTTTAAAAGTGAAACTATTGACTGTGGGAATTAATCGAACTGTTTTTGGACTGTGACCTAATAAATGTGATAAATGAACCAATTGGACTCCAAGGAATGACATTCTTTTTAATTTGACAGGATTGCTGGAACTCAGCGATTACGCTGGACCCTGTAGTAGCGCTTCATTTAAAAATTTCGATAAATAAGTCATTTTTATACTGTGGGACCAATCCTATCCGTTAGTTCACGCTGAAGAAATAGAGAGAGTTTCAAAAACTACCTTTTATTGACTTTCTAACAGTGTCAATCCGTTTGAGTTACAACGGTTGCTTCACATATTCGTATCAACATGTATCTAGCGATTTTTTCCGATAATACTAAGTTGTATCGCTTTTAAAAGTGAAACGATTGACTGTGGGAATTAATTGAACTGTTTCTGGACTGTGACTTTATAAATGTAATAAATGAGCCAATTGAACTCCAAGAAATAACATTCTTTTTAACTCGACATGATTGCCGGAACTCAGCGATTACGCTGGACCCTGTGGTAGCGCTTCATTTAAAAATTAAGATTAATAAGTCATTTTTTACTGTGGGACCAATCATAGCCGTTAGTTCACGCTGAAGAAATAGAGACAGTTTCAAAAACTACCTTTTATTGACTTTCTAACGGTGTCAATCCGTTTGAGTTACAACGGTTTCTTCACATATTCGTACAAACATGTATCTAGCGATTTTTTCCGATATTACTAAGTTGTATGGCTTTTAAAAGTGAAACGATTGACTGTGGGACTTAATTGAACTGATTCTGGACTGTGACCTTATAAATGTGATAAATTAGCCAATTGGACTCCAAGAAATAACATTCTTTTTAACTCGACATGATTGCCGGAACCCAACGATTACACTGGACCCTGTGGTAGCGCTTCATTTAAAAATTAAGATTAATAAGTCATTTTTTTACTGTGGGACCAATCCTATCCGTTAGTTCACGCTGAAGAAATAGAGACAGTTTCAAACACTACATTACATTGACTTTCTAACGGTGTCAATCCGTTTGAGTTACAACAATTGCGTCACATATTCGTACCAACATGTATTTAGTGATTCTGTTCCGATATTACTGAGTTGTATCGCTTTCAACGGTGAACCGATTGACTGTGGGACTTAGTTTGAACTGATTCTGGACTGTGACCTGATAAATGTGATAAATGAGCCAATTGGACTCTAAGGAATGACATTCTTTTTAACTCGACATGATTGCCCGATCTCAGCGATTACGCTGGACCCTGTAGTAGCACTTCATTTAAAAATTTCGATAAATAAGTCATTTTTTTTTACTGTGGGACCAATCCTATCCGTTAGTTCACGCTGAAGAAATAGAGACAATTTCAAAAACTACCTTTTATTGACTTTCTCACGGTGTCAATCCGTTTGAGTTACAACGGTTGTTTCACATATTCGTACCAACATGTATTTAGTGATTTTGTTCCGATATTGCTAAGTTGTATCGCTTTTAAAAGTGAAACTATTGACTGTGGGAATTAATCGAACTGTTTTTGGACTGTGACCTAATAAATGTGATAAATGAACCAATTGGACTCCAAGGAATGACATTCTTTTTAATTTGACAGGATTGCTGGAACTCAGCGATTACGTTGGACCCTGTAGTAGCGCTTCATTTAAAAATTTCGATAAATAAGTCATTTTTATACTGTGGGACCAATCCTATCCGTTATTTCACGCTGAAGAAATAGAGAGAGTTTCAAAAACTACCTTTTATTGACTTTCTAACAGTGTCAATCCGTTTGAGTTACAACGGTTGCTTCACATATTCGTATCAACATGTATCTAGCGATTTTTTCCGATAATACTAAGTTGTATCGCTTTTAAAAGTGAAACGATTGACTGTGGGAATTAATTGAACTGTTTCTGGACTGTGACTTTATAAATGTAATAAATGAGCCAATTGAACTCCAAGAAATAACATTCTTTTTAACTCGACATGATTGCCGGAACTCAGCGATTACGCTGGACCCTATAGTAGCGCTTCATTTAAAAATTTCGATAAATAAGTCATTTTTTTACTGTGGGACCAATCCTATCCGTTAGTTCACGCTGAAGAAATAGAGACAGTTTCAAAAACTACCTTTTATTGACTTTCTAACGGTGTCAATCCGTTTGAGTTACAACGGTTGCTTCACATATTCGTACAAACATGTATCTAGCGATTTTTTCCGATATTACTAAGTTGTATGGCTTTTAAAAGTGAAACGATTGACTGTGGGACTTAATTGAACTGATTCTGGACTGTGACCTTATAAATGTGATAAATGAGCCAATTGGACTCCAAGAAATAACATTCTTTTTAACTCGACATGATTGCCGGAACCCAACGATTACACTGGACCCTGTGGTAGCGCTTCATTTAAAAATTAAGATTAATAAGTCATTTTTTTACTGTGGGACCAATCCTATCCGTTAGTTCACGCTGAAGAAATAGAGACAGTTTCAAACACTACATTACATTGACTTTCTAACGGTGTCAATCCGTTTGAGTTACAACAATTGCGTCACATATTCGTACCAACATGTATTTAGTGATTTTGTTCCGATATTGCTAAGTTGTATCGCTTTTAAAAGTGAAACTATTGACTGTGGGAATTAATCGAACTGTTTTTATACTGTGACCTAATAAATGTGATAAATAAACCAATTGGACTCCTAGGAATGACATTCTTTTTAATTTGACAGGATTGCTGGAACTCAGCGATTACGCTGGACCCTGTAGTAGCGCTTCATTTAAAAAATTCGATAAATAAGTCATTTTTATACTGTGGGACCAATCCTATCCGTTAGTTCACGCTGAAGAAATAGAGAGAGTTTCAAAAACTACCTTTTATTGACTTTCTAACAGTGTCAATCCGTTTGAGTTACAACGGTTGCTTCACATATTCGTATCAACATGTATCTAGCGATTTTTTCCGATATTACTAAGTTCTATCGCTTTTAAAAGTGAAACGATTGACTGTGAGACTTAATTGAACTGATTCTGGACTGTGACCTTATAAATGTGGTAAATGAGCCAATTGGACTCCAAGAAATAACATTCTTTTTAACTCGATATGATTGCCGGAACCAAGCGATTACACTGGACCCTGTGGTAGCGATACATTTAAAAATTTAGATAAATAAGTCATTTCTTACTGTGGGACCAATCCTAGCCGTTAGTTTGCGCTGAAGAAATAGAGACAGTTTCAAAAACTACATTTCATTGACTTTCTAACGGCGTCAATCCGTTTGAGTTACAACGATTGCGTCACGTATTCGTACCAACATGAATTTAGCGATTAGTTCCGATCTTACTAAGTTGTATCGCTTTTAAAAGTGAAACTATTGACTGTGGGAATTAAATGAACTGTTTCTGGACTGTCACTTTATAAATGTGATAAATGAGCCAATTGAACTCCAAGAAATAACATTCTTTTTAACTCGACATGATTGCCGGAACTCAGCGATTACGCTGGACCCTGTAGTAGCGCTTCATTTAAAAATTTCGATAAATAAGTCATTTTTTTACTGTGGGACCAATCCTATCCGTTAGTTCACGCTGAAGAAATAGAGACAGTTTCAAAAACTACCTTTTATTGACTTTCAAACGGTGTCAATTCGTTTGAGTTACAACGGTTGCTTCACATATTCGAGAGATAGGAAAAGGCGGATGTTAGGACAGACCCCGTTGGCACTTTACCATTCCACGTTAAATTATAGGCCATCCACGTCAAATCAACGATAGAAGAGTCTATAAAATCCGTTAGCACCTACGAATGTCCGCCCCAACCCCCCAACCCCCCAACCCCCCAACCCCCGCCGTGTCCCCCGGGCCCCCTCCCATCCCCATGGGTCCCTACCCACCCTCATCTGTCGTGTCCCACAATTATAGTGTTATGTGTGTCTATAATGGCCTCTGGCTAGTGTGGTAATACCATCATCCAAAATTATGCGCTTATCATCATCCGCATTGAGCGCGAGTTTATTTGTTTTTATCGTGTGGACATCGTGCTTAATCGATCTGAAGGTCATCTGTTCTCTGTAAACATTTTCACCCTCCAACAGGCATCTCTTATAATCATCGAAACCTATGGTCTTCCTTACCACACACTTCTTGACCCCCTTGCACCTCTTATCCTCCCTACCACATAGCTGTTTGTATGCGTACGTCTTCGCTCTTAGAGCCACAAACTCGGTCATCACCTTACCACCCAACTCGTCCTTCATCAGCCCAATGATCTTTTTATTCAAACCTAATGGTAGAGGTCTACCATCTTCCTTATCATACCCCGATGTGTCAAATCTAGCAGACACATCATCGGCGATATCTTTGTAAAAGTCGTTGGTTTTGATGTGGTATACGAATGAATCAGTATCCATGTAACACAGTTTCACGTCATCACCATATTTCGGCTTCATGTAATCATAGTGAAACTCGTACATAATCATCTTGGACATGTCGAGAATTGCCAGTCCCAGGTATATCGGCTTATTCATTTTGATCTTTATCTTGGACATTTCAACACCCATCAATGTTTCTGAGAACCATGTGCTACCCTTGAAGTTGGGCTTCATCACCAGCTTCTCATACTGTTCCTTCTTCGTAGCCAAGCGTATATCTTTGTGTTTACGCTGATTCTCCATTGTCTTACCAAAGAACGAATTGTTCATCAGCTTGAAAAAGTCCTTCTCAAAGTCATTCTTCGACTCCGTGCGCAGCCGTGTATTGAAGTCGATGTATGACTTCAGCCACGCACTCTGATTAAATCTCAAGACCCTATGAACCTTCTCAAGAACAAGACCATGCTTCAACGCTTGAGCAAGCGCACGGATATGAGTGATATATTTCGTCTTATCAGAAAGACATGGCGTCAGCTTCTCGACGCCATTAATCTCCTTCCTCTCGGGCATGAAAGGAAGGTCGCTATGAGAATCATGAAGCTCCCGCGGATAGCTCACATCGACCTCAAGGATGTACCCCTCTTCACCATCTTCCTCAGCTAATTGCGAAATCAGTTCGGATGTGAAATCAGAAACCGTGTCATCAACCCACTCAAACCCCCCGGTCGGCATCTTCTGAATCATGGCCCAGCCGTACAAATTATTTGCATCTAGGTACTGAAGATAGCTATTAACCTCCTTCCTCCTGACCTTCCTCCCGACCTTGGTGGCTTTGGTGGTATATTGTTTCCCCTCTTTCGGTGTGGTTGGTCCCCAACATGACTTTTCATACAAACTCATGACCTTGTCCTTCATGGCTCTGTAGGCTTTACTGATTTTCAGCCTGATCGTCCTAGGTGCATGTTTCATTATCCAGTACCTCAAGTATCTCATTTTTGTTTTCACTATAGGTCTGGTTTTAGCCATTTCCTGCCGCTCAAAAATATCCATGTCAGAGCCATCAGGTGGATTGTACAAGTCACCCATATACTTATTGTTGGCCTTGGCGTGGCGGTGGACAGCCTGACACAATCCACCCCTAATACCGCTCTCAATGAACATGACCATCTCCATATCCGACAATAGATCTAGACTAACCTTGGTCTTTTTCAGACATGCTTGCCAGGTTAATCCAGGAGTTGTGTAGAAATGCGCGGGATCTAGTTCGTAGTATCTGGAACACGTCTCTCTGAATGTCTCAAACACATCAGCGAGCAATAGAACATCTGTCTTGAGATAGATGTCGTGATAAATGCCCATATTCCCAACCTTCATGTCCTTCCACACCTTCTGGGCATGTGCATAATCGGCATCACTGATGTGACTCATGTTCAGCTTGCTGTAGAAATCATCCTTTGACGGGAGCTCAGTTTCATTAAACCTATGGAATGAGTTAACATACTCATATGGGTATACACCCTTCCTTCTCATTATGTTGAATTCGTCACCATTGAAGAATTTTCGAAGGTTTTTGCACTGATCATCTGATAGGTTGTCAGCCAGAGAGCTTAGGCCGCTTGACATAAATCTAAATGAATCGATGAATCTCAGCTTTATCTTCCTGTCCTTAGTCTCACCATTTTTGTCGATGTATTCACCAACCTTAACATCGGTCGAGAAAGAGATATATTTCTCCTTATTCTCTGCGATTACATCCATACCATCCTCTCCGTACTTCCTTGCAAGCTCCTTAATGAATAAATGCGCATCATATCCGCTCAGATTGTGGAAGACAACCGGGATATAATTAGGTACCTTATACCGCAGATTACACCCCTGATGAGCGGCTCCACGAAACTTACCGGTGAAATGACAGTGATCCCTAACCTTGATGTCATCCTTGTCATCAAATTCCTTCATGCAAATGTGGCACACCTCGGCTCTATTGAAACCGTCACGCTCCTCATCCGTCAGTGGATCCATTTCTTTCTGAGGAAACATGTTATATAGCCTTTCCGACTCGGAAACCACATGATCCACAAAACGCGTAACACAGTCCTCACCGCGATAAAGATTAAGAGGGTTGGGAACGTCACCATGAGCATATTTACTATAACAACAGAATCCGGTTGGGACATGCTTACCGACTTTCTCGGTTGATGATCCGCCTTTTCTCTCATCCTCCGGCAATTCTTGTGTAAAAGCCTCGAAATCAGCATACATGATGAATGGGACCTTGAGCTGAAACTTACCATCGCTGAAGGTTAGAGTGGTACCCTCTTTGGGGAGTTGAACCTTAGCAGCATCATTATCCTTGCAATACTCAAAGTGCTCATCCCTTTTCATCTCACTCGGGAAACCGGAAAGACAATTCAAGCAATAATGTTCTTTATTCTTATGCTTTGAGTTAACCTTGCTCAGGACACCACTCAGGTTCTTAACAGCGATATAGTGCCTCTTATCCCCTTCACACAGTAAAAACAAAACAACCGTCTCATCCCGGTCAAGATGCTTCGACTTTCGACACATATAGACACCCTCTATGTCATCTTTCGTCAAAACATGCACAGCGACATCGGGGTTCCTCCTCTCAAAGAGATTTATCTTGTTTAGCGCCATTGGGAAAGTTATACCATCCCAATTATACTTATCATGCTTCTTAAGGATTGAGATTCGTTCAGGGTGATTATCGATCTTATCATGATTGAGAGCAGCGATAACAGCCCATCTGAAACATTCATCATCCTCGTTATGAGGGTTAATCACGGATCGCTTTCCGCTGAAGTTCTCCGGTAGTGGTAGGTAAGAACTACCTCTGGTTAATTTTAGTTTGTGAAAGTCCACATGCATATGTAGGATCCTCTCGATTGTGATTCCGCTGGCCGGAAGCGCGGGGTTCTCAATCTGCTCGATTATTTTATTAGTCATACGGAGGATCACATCGGAAATGTCATCGTTGGAATGTAATACCTCCATATAGCTATTGAACGCTTTGTCAACATATACACGTTGGGCATCGGTCGAGCCGGTGTCCTCCTTTACCCATTTCACCCACAGTGTAGCCTGAGTCTTCAGCGACTTCTTCTGCCTGAGCACTTCCTTCATCAACCTCTTAACGATAGGCTTAAGCTGTTTGAGAAAGACCTTGACATTCCTCTTCTTACCATCCGAGTTTATCTTGAAACGTTTGTATGAACGGTCAAACGCCTCCTCAATGGGGGTATAGGGGTTTTCCTCTTTCACCTCTTCCACCTCTTCCTCTCCACTGCCCTTTTTATACAAACCCATGATCTTATCCTTCATGGCTTTGAAAGCTTTTGTTGTTTTATCCTTAATAGCCTTAGGTACATGTTTCGTCAACCAGTCTCTCCATTCAATCAACTTGCTTTTCACTATAGGTCTGGTTTTAGCCATTTCTTCCTGCTCAAAAATATCCATGTCAGAGCCAGATCTAAATGGTCTAGGTCCCGGTCTCGGTGTCGGTATGGGTACAGATCCATCGGATCCTAGAAAACTCCCCAGAGATTTGATTGATGTAGGTGGTACATGTATGGTGGGTCTAGATGTTGGTAAAGGGCTGTAGAGTCTAGGCGGTCCGGTGTATCTAGGTGCCGGTATCGGTCTCGATACCGGTCTAGGTGCCGGTATCGGTCTCGACACCGGTCTAGGTGTCGGTCTCGGTCTCGGTCTCGGTCTAGGTCTCGACGCTGGTATGGGTCTCGACGCTGGTATAGATCTTAACGCAACGGTTGGTCTCAATAATTCGATAATCTCGGCCTTTCTGAGCTTTGCGTAGCCAGGTAGGCCGCGTTCCTTAGCGAGTTTTCTTAATTCAGCAAAGGTATTTCTCGAAGTCATGTTGAAGTATGATATACGATCTGTGGATCTTTAAGGTGATATACGATATGTGGATCTTTAAGGTGATATACGATCTGTGGATCTTTAAGCCATTTTATAAATCGTAAACCGTGTTGGGGGGTCGTGAGTGTCCTGGTTTGTGGGGCAACCACCATGCTAAATTGTAGTAAAACACGCTTTGTGATACATACATCGATACACCATGGGTACCCACCCATTGGCACCTCGAGGGTCGTGAATCACATTTGTTACCCGTCCGAGTAACAAAAATGCCCAATCACTTAGGTCTTAGATATGCCTCCCGGTTGTTCACTACCGGATCTCGAGGGTCTCGGTGCCGGTACGGGTCTCGGCGCTGGTACTGGTCTGGCGGGTCTCGGCACGGGTACCGGTCTAACCGGTGCTGAAACGGTAGTTGGTCTCAAAAATTCGATCAGATCGGCCTTTCTGAGCCTTAAGTAGCCATGATGTAGGCCGCGTTCTCTAGAGGATTTTTCTCTAGCGAGATGTATTAATTCGGAAACTGTATTTCTCGAAGTCATGCCCGGTTGTTCACTACCGGATCTCGATGGTCTCGGTGCCGGTACGGGTCTCGGCACGGGTACCGGTCTAACCGGTGCTGAAACGGTAGTTGGTCTCAAAAATTCGATCAGATCGGCCTTTCTGAGCCTTAAGTAGCCATGATGTAGGCCGCGTTCTCTAGAGGATTTTTCTCTAGCGAGATGTATTAATTCGGAAACTGTATTTCTCGAAGTCATGCCCGGTTGTGATATACGATCTGTGGATCTTTAAGCCGTTTTTTTATAAATCGTAAACCGGGGTGGAGGATCGTGAGGGGCTTCGTTCGCAAGACATCCACCAGCACCATGGGTACCCACCCACCAACACCTAGAGGGTCGTGACCGGTACACCATGGGTACCCACCCACCAACACCTAGAGGATCGTGAGGGGCTTCGTTCGCAAGACACCCACCAGCACCATGGGTACCCACCCACCAACACCTAGAGGGTCGTGACCGGTACACCATGGGTACCCACCCACCAACACCTAGAGGGTCGTGACAGGTACACCATGGGTACCCACCCACCAACATTTGTTACTCGTCTGAGTAACAAAAAAATACCCAATCACTTAGGTCTCTTGTCGTTATAACGTTTTTGACATTTCAGATACGCCTCCCTGTTGTTCACCCTCCACCTTGAACAGTATCCATACCATTCCCGCTTGGTATCCGGATCGATGGTGTAGGATGGGTCGAGATCATTCTTCTCAATCACCTCAACCAGTTTAGCCTTTCTCATTCCATAAATATACTTCACCCCACGAGCTTTAGCAACTTCTTGCAACTCTCGCAGTTTCATCAATTTGTAGTCCGGTGTGGTATTCATGTCCGACATATTATGGCATATACATATACATGTAAAAACTTTTAAGCACTTTTATCGTACCACATCATAACAAAAAAGGAGATAAATAAAGGTGTGCATAAATAAAACATGTCAAACTCTAAACTTCAAGAGACTTACTATCAACCTCAAAATTTATGGAAAGGACAAAAGGCTGTTCAGAGCTTAAGAGGATTCGGTTTCGGGCCAAAGGAAATTAGGAAGTGGCTATCAAAACAAGCATTTTGGCAAGTACATTTACCCGCTCCAAAACATGTTGAAAGACCACATTATGAAGTTACCACCCCTAATGATTTACATCAATTCGATTTATTGTACATGCCCGGTGACATACTGTATGGTAATAAATATAAGTACATTTTGTCGGGAATCGATGCTGCTTCCAGATACAAGGTAGCCCGACCTTTGAGGACTAAGAAAGCCAAAGAGGTTGCCGCTATGATTGAGGACATCTACAAGGCAGGACCATTAACTTATCCAAAAACTTTCCAATGTGATAACGGTTCAGAATTCAAAGCAGATGTGACAAAGCTGTCGGAGAAGCATAAGGTTGAAATTAAAAGGGCGACTACAAAATATAAGCATACGCACACAGCTTTTGTTGAGGCGTTGAACAAGATACTTGCCGAAAATTTATTCAAAATACAAGATGCTCAAGAACTGAATGATTCGGAAAAGGTATCATCTACATGGGTTAAGCATCTGTATAAACTGATTGATAGGCTAAACGATACAAAGACGCAGATGATTGATATGAAGCCAAAAGATGCTATTATAATGAAAGAGGTGCCTCTGGTTAATCAAGAGAGCTATCCACCTGAAGTAGAATTACCTAAGGATGGCCTGTATAGATATCTACTACAACCTGGTGAAGAGCATGATGATGGGCGGAGACGGGCAACCGATAGAATATGGTCGAAAAACACATATAGATTGCGTGAGGTAATAGCGCAACCTGGTAACCGTGTAATGTACTATGTTCAAGACGGACCCGGACGGGCTTTTGTAAAAGAGGAATTGATGTTAATACCCGAAGATACAGAATTACCTCCTGATTATGTGCAAGGTTGGTGAAAAGGGGGGCGATATCTTTACCTGTTTCTGGTAAAGATGATTGTGCCGAGGATCGCGCAGGGCGGCTGGCAGGTAAGGCCGCTATGGCTCAGTCTTGGGGGAAAAGGGGACGATCGCGCCACATAATGTCACAAACCGCCTTACATATTAATTTTTCAAATAGCACACGAAATATGCGAGCGGTGTACATGCGCACATCACTAACCTTGATTTACGGTCCTTCTGAGGCTTTGAACCTCGTCCATTAGACTTTTTTCAAACTGGCTGCGAGTTTCGCTCTCCATCTTTCTGTCGGTTTTCGTCATCTTGTCCAGAGCTTCGTAGTATATACCGCTCAGGGTTTGAAATTCAATGTGACTAATGTCGTCATTATTCAGAGCCCGCGAGACGGAGTTTTCAAACACGGCGATGGCGGACGTCGCAACATCATATAATTTCATGACCTTGTCAAGTTTGCTCCGATATCTTTTAATCAGAGCCATGACGGAGCCCGTGAAAATGGTTCCGGACAGTGCTACGGCTCCCAATCCGACGGAAGCGGGGATTCCGATGAGCGTGGCACCGGTTACCACCGAACCTATGCCCGAAGCGACGGTTAGGGCCGTGGCGCTGGCATTTAAAAGCACCAGTCTGTGCAGCGTCTTGTTATATTTCTCATATTTTGTATTGAACTTATCACGTAATTTTCTAAGCTCCCCAAGTTGAGAGTTCACGGTATTAGTATTAAACTTGTCCTGCTCGCTCGATCTCAAAATCGGCTCTACAGATCCGAGTGTGCCAGAGTAGCGTTTTATCGAAAACATCGATGGCATTTTGTACAACGCGATATGCGGCTCTTAATTTGATAAGTTTCTCCCGATATGTCCTAACATATTGGCCGGTAACCGCATAGGAAGCCGAGCCCAATAGACACATACCCGAATTCTGCATGTAATTTCCATGGGTACCGCCCAAATTTCTAATAATGGTCACCGCGGTCGCTATCGAGCCGGTAATTGCCGCGGTTCCGGATAATCCCTCCAGAATCGACCATATGATCAGAGATCCTCCGTGTTCGTGTGTCCTGTCTTGGAACTTGCCTCGTAATTTCACCAACTCCTCAAGTTGGGAATTGGATATATCCGTTTTAAACGCTTCTTCTCTGGTACTAGAACTCTCTGCCATTTCTATTATATTAGGAAAAAACTATCCTCTAAATAAAATAATGGCGGACATTGATATTGATCCGTTTGGTGACCATGGACAACCCGACGAGGGTCACGATGACACCACACCTCTGGTACCGAGGGAGCGCACGCGTGTGCAGATACACACACCTGATGAGGAGACATCATTCGGCGGAGGAACCTCTCTGCTCTCCAGAGTTACTAGTGAGCGGGTTAAATCGCTCCATGAGAAGCTATTAACTATATATCCAAACGAGAACCCGAGCGTGATACATACCGATCTGTTTGAGACTCGCGATGGCGAATTATACTACAAGGGTGATAACAGACCGCTGACACGTGATAGAGCTCTAAAGTCCATCGGAACCATTGCGGATCTACTGGGCAAGAAAAGGCTGCGCAGTTTAGGGTTCGATATACCGGTAGGTAGTAGTATTACCCCCCTACAGGCCGCTAGGCTAAACAAAATAGAAGAGAAACTACCGTCACCGGATAAAATAGAGAATGCGACGGATATAGAATTAGAAACCATGTCCGGGGATGTGGTGAACAGTGCGGAGGACTTGGTCTCGCTGGTCGATGATGGCACGCTGAGAGCCGAATATCCCGCGGGTGATATTCGCGGGTTAGATAGTTCGGTGCAGCGGATCCGCGGGAGTCTCCAACTCTCGACCGCCAAAAAGGTTTTCGTCATCTTGTCCAGAGCTTCGTAGTATATACCGCTCAGGGTTTGAAATTCAATGTGACTAATGTCGTCATTATTCAGAGCCCGCGAGACGGAGTTTTCAAACACGGCGATGGCGGACGTCGCAACATCAT
Organism: Hydractinia symbiolongicarpus; assembly: GCF_029227915.1. Classification (NCBI taxonomy): domain Eukaryota; kingdom Metazoa; phylum Cnidaria; class Hydrozoa; order Anthoathecata; family Hydractiniidae; genus Hydractinia; species Hydractinia symbiolongicarpus. The sequence goes on along the minus strand of NC_079888.1, from coordinate 335,272 downwards.
ATAATTTCATGACCTTGTCAAGTTTGCTCCGATATCTTTTAATCAGAGCCATGACGGAGCCCGTGAAAATGGTTCCGGACAGTGCTACGGCTCCCAATCCGACGGAAGCGGGGATTCCGATGAGCGTGGCACCGGTTACCACCGAACCTATGCCCGAAGCGACGGTTAGGGCCGTGGCGCTGGCATTTAAAAGCACCAGTCTGTGCAGCGTCTTGTTATATTTCTCATATTTTGTATTGAACTTATCACGTAATTTTCTAAGCTCCCCAAGTTGAGAGTTCACGGTATTAGTATTAAACTTGTCCTGCTCGCTCGAATACTCGGGAGCCGTGGGTAGCTTCGGATAAATCTCTGCCATTGTGTGGTTACTACAAAGAAAAACTTTACTCTAAATAACCTATATCCAGTTTATCCAGATCCTTGAGAGTTCTATGATACGTATCACACAAATTCTCAAAATCGGCTCAAAAGATCCGAGTGTGCCAGAGTAGCGTTTTATCGAAAACATCGATGGCATTTTGTACAACGCGATATGCGGCTCTTAATTTGATAAGTTTCTCCCGATATGTCCTAACATATTGGCCGGTAACCGCATAGGAAGCCGAGCCCAATAGACACATACCCGAATTCTGCATGTAATTTCCATGGGTACCGCCCAAATTTCTAATAATGGTCACCGCGGTCGCTATCGAGCCGGTAATTGCCGCGGTTCCGGATAATCCCTCCAGAATCGACCATATGATCAGAGATCCTCCGTGTTCGTGTGTCCTGTCTTGGAACTTGCCTCGTAATTTCACCAACTCCTCAAGTTGGGAATTGGATATATCCGTTTTAAACGCTTCTTCTCTGGTACTAGAACTCTCTGCCATTTCTATTATATTAGGAAAAAACTATCCTCTAAATAAAATAATGGCGGACATTGATATTGATCCGTTTGGTGACCATGGACAACCCGACGAGGGTCACGATGACACCACACCTCTGGTACCGAGGGAGCGCACGCGTGTGCAGATACACACACCTGATGAGGAGACATCATTCGGCGGAGGAACCTCTCTGCTCTCCAGAGTTACTAGTGAGCGGGTTAAATCGCTCCATGAGAAGCTATTTACTATATATCCAAACGAGAACCCGAGCGTGATACATACCGATCTGTTTGAGACTCGCGATGGCGAATTATACTACAAGGGTGATAACAGACCGCTGACACGTGATAGAGCTCTAAAGTCCATCGGAACCATTGCGGATCTACTGGGCAAGAAAAGGCTGCGCAGTTTAGGGTTCGATATACCGGTAGGTAGTAGTATTACCCCCCTACAGGCCGCTAGGCTAAACAAAATAGAAGAGAAACTACCGTCACCGGATAAAATAGAGAATGCGACGGATATAGAATTAGAAACCATGTCCGGGGATGTGGTGAACAGTGCGGAGGACTTGGTCTCGCTGGTCGATGATGGCACGCTGAGAGCCGAATATCCCGCGGGTGATATTCGCGGGTTAGATAGTTCGGTGCAGCGGATCCGCGGGAGTCTCCAACTCTCGACCGCCAAAAAGGTAGATGTTGAGAACAAGATACAGAAGGAACAAAATAAGTTGAAGGAGTTGGAAGATCCATCGTACACGGACGAACAGAGGGAGCAGGTGGCCGAGAGGTTGGAAAAGCTAAACGATGAGTTGGAGGCCCACCAGTCTGCCATCAATATCCTCAAGGGCGAACTTAACACCCAGATAAAAAGCATAAAGGAGACAATCGCCAAGGTACTTAGCAAAGATACTACATTGGGTGAAAAGATACGAACGCTATTCCGTGAACAGGGTATCACCATTGTCAGTGTACTAACAGCGTTCGGGATGGTTATCGGGCTTTTAGTTGAAACTTTGACACCCGGCGGTGGAGGGTCGACATCCACAACAAAAAAGCATTCCGAGGACGGCGGCGGTGGTGGTGCGAGGGAATGGATAAAGAACAAGCTGAGCGCTCTGGGATCTCTCCTGGGTAGATTGGCCGGTGCCGCAGCCGCGTCCCTACCGGGTATAATTGGATCCATCGTATCGTGGATCCTAAATAGAGCAAAGGAAGCGGTCGGTTGGTTGAGTCAAAACCTGTGGGCTTTGATAGTCGGAATCGGAGGTCTGATATACACCTACATGGTGACAAAGCGTTAGAGATTCGTGTAATCTGGAATATATGTTACATGACACATGTAACATAATACCCGCGGCATGGTACTATTTTTCGAAATACCACACGGCACCTCCGACGCCGATCATGCTTAGCGCGATAAATGCCAATTCCCTCTCATGCTGGCCGTTGCCGGGCGTATAAAAGTCGCTCAATACGGGCCTGCGCGGAATATCCGTGAGAGGTGATCCTCCAAATACTTTTTTATATTCCCGCATCGCGTCATCCAGCTCCGTGAATTTACCCTCGGCCTTCTTCTCAAGTCTGAGCTGCTTATTGATAAAGTCCACCCTCTCCTGTCTTTTACGTTGCCATATAACCTGAGCCTTCTGCAGTTGTTCTATGGCTAGATCATGCCGCTTCCGTTCCTTATCTATCCTATCCTTTGATAAACTTGAAAAGAGGTAGCTTGATCCGGTAAAGGCCAAAGCGTTCGCGAAAGCACCTCCCAACATCATTGCAATTGAAGCCATGTTTATATAATCCGGTATGATATAGTGGCGTTATTTTAATTCGATAGCCTCGGAGTCTATGACATCAGAGTCGTCTATGACCTCGGTATCGATGTATTCCACCTTGGGTAAAATCCTCTCAACTTTCTTGCGCTGGCATAAAACCCAGACCAACCATTCCAGTATTCGCAACATTATATATTTATAGTTTCGGGTATAATTTTCTGCTTAACCAGATATTCTCTTGACATTTCACTTGCGGCGACTATGGCTACAAGCTTTCCGGTATCTTCCAGGTCAAACTTCTGAATTGAGGGTGGTGTCATTTTTAATACCTTTTTCCCGAGCATTGAATAGCCTACAGCGAAAACGCATACGACCGATGCCTTATAAATATCGTTGACTATACTTTTCTTATCCATGTTTATATACTTCGAGATTATAATATCGCGATATTATCCCTTTATTCCATTTCAAGTTTACTCCTGGTTTTTCTAGTGTCCGATGGAGCTCTCGGTGGGGGATCCTTCACCTTACTCTGTGAAGTGTTGTTCCTCATCACCACCAACGCTCCAATTATTAGCATCACAATCACACCGCCGCCCATTATTGCGTAGTTGTTAACCCCACCCTTGGGAACATCTGTCACGGAATCCTCAATTACAATATCCTTAGGATCCTCCAACAGTGTCTGAGGTGTCGACCGCGTTGGTGTCGATTCCGTCTTCGCCTGCGTCTCTGCCTGCGCCATGAGCAGTCTTTTATAGTCTTCCCTCTGTTTGCGGTTGAATTCGGCCACCCTCTTACCAGCCTCAACCTTTTTAGGGTTCTTCGTTGTCACCTGAATAGGAGTCTGTTCCTCTGACATCTTTATTATCTATATCTATATTATTATTATTTGCGTTTAAATTTCTTCCAGCAATATAATGCCTACCTGTAATTAGACCCACACTGATTGGTGATAGTAGTGATCCGAACTTATAATACAAATCGCACGTGAACCTTTGAAGGGCGGAGTTTAGGAATGGGTCATTCTCCAGGTCATCACTCAGAGCCTTTTGATTTTTTATGCCCAGAGCCGCACAGGCACCCAGAGAGTACATGTGGATTATTGACTCTCCAAGAGACTTTACCATTTGACCGGACAGTTTAGCCTCGTATATGGCGAAAAGTTTATCCACCTCACCATTCCCGAGCTTCCGGATCCCCGCCTCCGTATACATCTTCCCCAGATACAGCTTGCTATTTCCGGTCAGCACGCACTCGAGCAATTTCTGTCTCTTCCCATCATCCTGTTCATCCCGTTCATCGATAAAAATTAGGTTGTCAATTGCCGTTTCAGCCATTTTCAATAGCGATAGGTATTTTTTAATACAAAAAAGGCAAAAACTAACCAATACCAGCAATAGCACTACAGCTATCACCAGTAATATGAAATTTATATATTCTATCATGGTACTACAGTACTACAGTACTATGCTGTAGTTTTCCTATAGATTTGTTAAAAGACTCTTGTAACAAAAAAATGCCCATTCTAGCAAATCACGTGAGTTCTTGGATGTTCCATCCTCATGACTAAATGTGTATATTTGCCATCTTTCAGCCTTTCCTTAACCTTCTGGATCTCCGACGATTCAATGACATCATTCTCTTCGTGGATGGTTGCGAGATCATGTCTGTCCTTCGGATACCACACATATAACATTTTTGCCTGCCTTCGTAAGTTCTTCGGTATCGCGGTGTATGATTGTGTGAGTAGCCACATGGTGTGGTTTCGATGCCGACCGCTGATGGCCAGCTCCAGAAGCGGTTGCCTCTTTTTGTCCAGTTTCTCATCCGCGATGATGTCGTCGATCAGGAATAATGTTTTGTACCCGGCACAGAAATCCGTCATCTTTTGAATCCATTCATATAACATACCTCTGGGCTCAATTAGAATCACATATCTATCCCTCCAGAACCAGTTACTCCCCATATATGTCTTGTTCCATCTTAATGTTGGACATATAATCACAATGAAATCGAAGTGATCAAAGTATTCACTCTCCAGCAGTGTTACTACGCGTTTGGATTTTCCGCAGCCCGTTGGACCGACGAATAGTGCCGTGTGAGGATCTTTCATGTAGTCCATCTTAATATAGTACATCCATAATTTCACCGTTTTGAATATTTAATTGAGCATCCATGATTAGATATATGTAGGCGTTTAAGGATCCCGCGGTTTCGGCCGTCTTTTCAACTTGCAGTGTGATGCCCTCGCTCGCATTTTCAATCCGTCGGCCGGTCCCGTGCAGTGAGTTTTCATCTATGGTTCTGAAATCCAGCCATAGAGCATATTTCGTGGTTAGGTAGTCCGCGACCTTCACATCATGTAGTTGCAGATGTTTCTGTATTTCACCGGCGTTGCTGTCCTTTTGCTTGCCCTCTGCGAAATACTTGCATATTTCACCATAATGCTCAAACGGCTGCATCCCCTGAGCGAAAAGTTGGTTGGGCTTACCCTCAACTATGGCGGATACCTTTTTGATCTTAGGATTGTAGAACCTACCTGTATCTCGTTTGTAAGCTTTCTCTTCCTCAAACAGAACCAATATACCCTTCAGAGACTTGCATGGTGTATTGAATGACCAATTCCAAGTTGTGTCTGACTTATCCACCCTAATTTGTCTATGTCTCAAGAATCTGTCATAGAGCACGGCCATGTTTTGGTATTCATTTGAGATGAATCTGGCGAGTGTGGGTTGTGTCACAATCTCATATTCGAGAGATATGTTGGAGATTTTGTATTTAGCATCCGGCGCGGGTGCCGATGCGGCACCAGAAGGGTTGGTTGGTGTTGATAATACTACCCTGTCATAATTGTTGAATGTTATCTCATAACACAGCCTATTACCTAATCCAGCCTGATAATATGGGATCGTGCTATCTAACATTTCAAAATCTAGTGGTATGGTGAACTTGTTTTTGTATGCATCATAAATAGCTTTGTCCGCTACCTCTGATGCGTCTTTATCCGCGGCTCCAACTCTCAGTTTCATACAGTTTTCTGTACACCCTTCATCAAAGATGATACCTTGTCTTATTGCATTTCTTTTTTCGGACTTGGTTAGCCATAAATCTCTGTAGCACCCGAAAAGATCAAAGTCATCAATGCTCAGAATCTCGGTACCCTCGAACTTGATAGCTAGCTTTTTAACAATTGCCCTCCCTATGTTAGAGACCAATGTTCTCTTCGTGTCGACTTTTGACTCGAGTTCAACGTCGAAACTTATTTTCGAAGTACCAGGAACAATGACATCATCGTTACCTAAATTAGGGAACCTAATCAGGAGTAACTGGTTCTGATCAATCTCACTTGGGTTGTGAGTGACAATTACTTTTTGATGCGTTCCTTTTACGCCATGTGCGATCCTAAGTGAACGCTCTGGGTTTAACTTTTTCCCGTATTCAATGCTATTCCATATTACTTTTATTTTATTTTACTTTAATTCGGTTAATGTCGGCTATATGTATTCGCCGCGTCCCTTATGTGCAGTGTAACTGTTTTCGGCGGACCACCAAACAGCGGCGTACCTTTTACTCCCAATACCTTACCATCTTGACCCGTGACTCCTATGGTGAGTGATTGAAGCAAACCGTTCTTTAGTTTCTTATATTGCGGGTTTTTAGGTTCAACATGCGTAAAACCATTACCATGCTCAGATATATGGTGTGTCATCAGCGTGCTGCTGTATTCACCATCTTCAAGATTTGATGAATTATCCAATTCATCAAGGTGAAAATGTAGTTCCGTTACGCCCTCTATATTATTATATTTCTTCAAATCAGGGTTTCTGACCAGTGGTGTTGATTTCACATCACCCCCTACGAGTGAATCCAACTCCCTCCCGGTGTAGTACTTACCCTTGGGTAAATGCAGTGTACCGATTGCATTGGTTAAGAGTACACTTATTGGAGCTATTACTTGATAAATGATATTGTCCGAAAACGCCTCCACGATCGCAACCTCCTTCGTGCCATGCGAGTTGTCGATCGGACGATGCAGATAGATTTTCTTCTCGCTATTTACGTCTTTTATTGTAACATACATTATTATATTAGAGATTGTGAATATATTTAAATCAAAGAATGGATGACATTTTCAAATATAACCCGAACGCGACATATAAGCCAAATGGAGGGACGTATCTTCAAGTATTGGGCGCCAGGGATCTGTACAAACAGGCCATTATTGTGTCCGAAAGCGGATCCTTCCCCGCTTCCTTTCCTAACATTTTTACCAATTATGAACTTGGTGAAAACGCGCAACGCATGAACGTGTGGAATGAGCAACCTTTTAGACTGTGGCAAACCCAGCTCAATTTCGCCACCTGGTGCGCTTCAAGTGCCTGCGGAGTCAGCTCCGAACACCTGAAGGATGGTAGATCCATGGTCAGGTCGATATATCGCTTCCATGTGTATTATCACATTAGGCGAATCATTAAGCGCTTGCAGATACCTCTGCCCTTTGAGGATAGCTTCAATCGATACGACAATCCCTATTCAAATGAGGAGTTTCTAAAAATCTGCAGCGATTATGGGGTTGATCCCAACCCCATGAAATACAGGGGTCAGAACTTTTTCAGCTCATATCAAAAAAGACGTAAAGAATATCCAACTCCGGGGTTAAGTTATTTCACAAACGACTCCATGACGCGGTGGATTGTAGAAAAATCCGATGGATTTACAAAAACGGGCCTTGTGAAGATCTCAAGCAGTGTTAGGGCCTATGCCTATCTTGTTCTTAGTTCTCAGGCCTCGGCACGCTCCTCCATCCTTGGTAATGATTCAAGTGCTCTGACCGCCCAAAGAGTTTTTATGAATAACCTTGAGGATATTGTTAACCGTAGGGTCGATATTCAGGAGGACATTAAGCGTTATCAGGATACTCTAAACTACGCTTCAAGTAAGGTTGATTATTCCGTTGGGCAGGGTATTTATATGATACCTAGTGACATGAATCTCAGAATTAAGACGGGTGTGGTGGGTTACAACAACAAGATTTTGATATCCGGCGAGGATCTTACCATTGGGATTAATCGAAAGGTTAACGAATCACATAAATCCGTGACGCCGGTCCATACCGATATCCATCCTGATCATCCTGATAAACACACTATCGTGAAACATGTTGATACCGTGGATACCGCGGATAAACACATTACCGGAGCTACCGGTGGCGGCGATGTTGGTGCTACTGGGAGTAGTACACACGAGGATGAGAAGATTGCTCTGATTTTATCTTTTACCGCGGCATTTAGCATATGGTATGCTTTCCGATAGCCAGAGGCCATTATAGACACACATAACACTATAATTGTGGGACACGACAGATGAGGGTGGGTAGGGACCCATGGGGATGGGAGGGGGCCCGGGGGACACGGCGGGGGTTGGGGGGTTGGGGGGTTGGGGGGTTGGGGCGGACATTCGTAGGTGCTAACGGATTTTATAGACTCTTCTATCGTTGATTTGACGTGGATGGCTTATAATTTAACGTGGAATGGTAAAGTGCCAACGGGGTCTGTCCTAACATCCGCCTTTTCCTATCTCTATTCGTATCAACATGTATCTAGCGATTTGTTCCGATCTTACTAAGTTGTATCGCTTTTATAAGTGAAACAATTGACTGTGGGAATTAATTGAACTGTTTCTGGACTGTGACCTTATAAATGTGATAAATGAGCCAATTGAACTCCAAGAAATAACATTCTTTTTAACTCGACATGATTGCCGGAACTCAGCGATTACGCTGGGCACTGTGGGAGCGCTTCATTTAAAAATTTCGATAAATAAGTCATTTATTTACTGTGGGACCAATCCTATCCGTTAGTTCGCGCTGAAGAAATAGAGACACTTTTAAAAACTACCTTTTATTGACTTTCTAACGGTGTCAATCCGTTTGAGTTACAACGGTTGCGTCACATATTCGTATCAACATGTATTTAGCGATCTCTTCCAATATTACTAAGTTGTATCGCTTTTAAAAGTGAAAAGATTGACTGTGTGACTTAATTGAACTGATTCTAGACTGTGACCTGCTAAATGTGATAAATGAACCACTTGGTCTCCAAGGAATGACAATCTTCTTAATTTGACATGATTGCTGGAACTCAGCGGATATACTGTGCGCTGTGGTAGCGCTTCATTTAAAAATTAAGATTAATAAGTCATTTTTTACTGTGCGACCAATCCTAGCCGTTATTTCACGCTGAAGAAATAGAGACAGTTTCAAAAACTATATTTCATTGTCTTTTCAACGGTGTCAATCCGTTTGAGTTACAACGGTTGCGTTACATATTCGTTTACAACATGTATTTAGTGATTTTGTTCCGATATTACTAAGTTGTATCGCTTTTAACGGTGAACCGATTGGCTGTGGGACTTAGTTCAACTGATTCTGGACTGTGACCTGATAAATGTAATAAATGAACCACTTGGTCTCCAAGGAATGACAATCTTCTTAATTTGACATGATTGCTGGAACTCAGCGGATATACTGTGCGCTGTGGTAGCGCTTCATTTAAAAATTAAGATTAATAAGTCATTTTTTACTGTGCGACCAATCCTAGCCGTTAGTTCACGCTGAAGAGATAGAGACAGTTTCAAAAACTACATTTCATTGTCTTTTTAACGGTGGCAATCCGTTTGAGTTACAACGGTTGCGTCACATATTCGTACCAACATGTATTTAGTGATTCTGTTCCCATATTACTAAGTTGTATCGCTTTCAACGGTGAACCGATTGCCTGTGGGAATTAATTGAACTGTTTTTGGACTGTGACCTTGAAAATGTGATAATTGAGCCAATTGAACTCCAAGAAATAACATTCTTCTTAACTGGACATGATTGCTGGAACTCAGCGATTACACTGGGGGGTGTGGTAGCGCTTCATTTAAAAATTTCGATAATTAAGTCATTTTTTACTGTGGGACCATTCCTATCCGTTAGTTCCCGCTGTAGAAATAGAGACAGTCTCAAAAACTAACTTTCATTGACTTTCTAACGGTGTCAATCCGTTTTAGTGACAACGGTTGCTTCACATATTCGTACCAACATGTATTTAGTGATTTTGTTCCGATATTACTAAGTTGTATCACTTTTAACGGTGAACCGATTGACTGTGGGACTTAGTTGAACTGATTCTGGACTGTGACCTGATAAATGTTATAAATGAGCCAATTGGACTCCAAGAAATAACATTCTTTTTAACTCGACATGATTGCCGGAACTCAGCGATTACACTGGGCGCTGTGGGAGGGCTTCATATAAAAATTAAGATAAATAAGTCATTTTTTACTGTGGGACCAATCCTAGCCGTTAGTTCGCGCTGAAGAAATAGAGACAGTTTCAAAAGCTACATTTCATTAACTTTCTAACGGTGTAAATCCGTTTGAGTTACAACGGTTGCGTCACATATTCGTACCAACATGTATTTAGCGATTTCTTCCGCTATTACTAAGTTGTATCGCTTTTAAAAGTGATACGATTGACTGTGTGACTTAATTGAGCTGATTCTGGACTGTGACCTGCTAAATGTGATAAATGAACCCCTTGTTCTCCAAGAAATGACAATCTTCTTAATTTGACATGATTGCTGGAACTCAGCGGATACACTGGGCGCTGTGATAGCGCTTCATTTCAAAATTAAGATTAATAAGTCATTTTTTTACTGTGGGACCAATCCTATCCGTTAGTTCACGCTGAAGAAATAGAGACAGTTTCAAAAACTACCTTTTTTTGACTTTCTAACGGTGTCAATCCGTTTGAGTTACAACGGTTGCGTCACATATTCGTATCAACATGTATTTAGCGATTTTTTCCGATCTTACTAAGTTGTATCGCTTTTAAAAGTGAAACGATTGACTGTGTGACTTAATTGAACTGATTCTAGACTGTGACCTGCTAAATGTGATAAATGAACCACTTGGTCTCCAAGGAATGACAATCTTTTTAATTTGACATGATTGCTGGACCTCAGCGGATACACTGGGCGCTGTGGTAGCGCTTCATTTAAAAATTAAGATTAATAAGTCATTTTTTACTGTGCGACCAATCCTACCCGTTAGTTCACGCTGAAGAAATAGAGACAGTTTCAAATAAGAGACAGTATATCCGCTGAGATCCAGCAATCATGTCAAATTAAGAAGATTGTCATTCCTTGGAGACCAAGTGGTTCATTTATCACATTTAGCAGGTCACAGTCTAGAATCAGTTCAATTAAGTCACACAGTCAATCGTTTCACTTTTAAAAGCGATACAACTTAGTAATAGCGGAAGAGATCGCTAAATACATGTTGATACGAATATGTGACGCAACCGTTGTAACTCAAACGGATTGACACCGTTAGAAAGTCAAAAAAAGGTAGTTTTTGAAACTGTCTCTATTTCTTCAGCGTGAACTAACGGATAGGATTGGTCCCACAGTAAAAAAATGACTTATTTATCGAAATTTTTAAATGAAGCGCTCCCACAGCGCCCAGCGTAATCGCTGAGTTCCGGCAATCATGTCGAGTTAAAAAGAATGTTATTTCTTGGAGTTCAATTGGCTCATTTATCACATTTATAAAGTCACAGTCCAGAAACAGTTCAATTAATTCCCACAGTCAATAGTTTCACTTTAAAAAGCGATACAACTTAGTAAGATCGGAACTAATCGCTAAATTCATGTTGGTACGAATACGTGACGCAATCGTTATAACTCAAACGGATTGACACCGTTAGAAAGTCAATGAAATGTAGTTTTTAAAACTGTCTCTATTTCTTCAGCGCAACAAACGGCTAGGATTGGTCCCACAGTAAAAAATGACTTATTTATCTAAATTTTTAAATGTAGCGCTACCACAGGGTCCAGTGTAATCGTTTGGTTCCGGCAATCATATCGAGTTAAAAAGAATGTTATTTCTTGGAGTCCAATTGGCTCATTTACCACATTTATAAGGTCACAGTCCAGAATCAGTTCAATTAAGTCTCACAGTCAATCGTTTCACTTTTAAAAGCAATACAACTTAGTAAGATCGGAACAAATTGCTAAATATTTGTTGATACGAATACGCGACGCAATCGTTATAACTCAAACGGATTGACACCGTTAGAAAGTTAATGAAATGTAGCTTTTGAAACTGTCTCTATTTCTTCAGCGTGAACTAACGGATAGGATTGGTCCCACAGTATAAAAATGACTTATTTATCAAAATTTTTAAATGAAGCGCTACTACAGGGTCCAGCGTAATCGCTGAGTTCCAGCAATCCTGTCAAATTAAAAGGAATGTGATTTCTTGGAGTTCAATTGGCTCATTTATCACATTTATAAGGTCACAGTCCAAAAACAGTTCAGTTAATTCCCACAGTCAATAGTTTCACTTTTAAAAGCAATACAACTTAGTAAGATCGGAACAAATTGCTAAATATTTGTTGATACGAATACGTGACGCAATCGTTGTAACTCAAACGGATTGACACCGTTAGAAAGTTAATGAAATGTAGCTTTGGAAACTGTCTCTATTTCTTCAGCGTGAACTAACGGATAGGATTGGTCCCACAGTAAAAAAAATGACTTATTTATCGAAATTTTTAAATGAAGTGCTACTACAAGGTCCAGTGTAATCGTTTGGTTCCGGCAATCATATTGAGTTAAAAAGAATGTTATTTCTTGGAGTCCAATTGGTTCATTTATCACATTTATCACGTCACAGTCGAGAATCAGTTGAACTAAGTCCCACAGTCAATCGTTTCACTTTTAAAAGCGATACAACTTAGTAAGATCGGAACAAATCGCTAAATACATGTTGGTACGAATATGTGAAGCAACCGTTGTAACTCAAACGGATTGACACCGTTAGAAAGTCAATGAAATGTAGTTTTTGAAACTGTCTCTATTTCTTCAGCGTAAACTAACGGCTAGGATTGGTCCCACAGTAAAATAAGACTTATTAATCTCAATTTTTAAATGAAGCGCTACCATAGCGCCCAGTGTATACACTGAGTTCCAGCAATCCTGTCAAATTAAGAAGAATGTCATTCCTTGAAGAACAAGTGGCTCATATATCACTTTTTGCAGGTCACAGTCCAGAATCAGTTCAATTAAGTCCCACAGTCAATCGTTTCACTGTTAAAAGCAATACAACTTAGTAAGATCGGAACAAATTGCTAAATACATGTTGGTACAAATACGTGACGCAATCGTTGTAACTCAAACGGATTGACACCCTTAGAAAGTCAATGAAATGTAGTTTTTGAAACTGTCTCTATTTCTTCAGCGCGAACTAACGGATAGGATTGGTCCCACAGTAAAAAATGACTTATTTATCTAAAGTTTTAAATGAAGCGCTACCGCAGGGTCCAGTGTAATCGCTGAGTTCCAGCAATCTTGTTAAATTAAGAACAATGTCATTCCTTGGAGTCCAATTGGCTCATTTATCACATTTATCAGGTCACAGTCCAGAATCACTTCAACTAAGTCCCACAGTCAATCGGTTCACCGTTAAAAGCGATACACCTGAGTAATATCGGAACAAAATCACTAAATACATGTTGGCACGAATATGTGAAGCAACCGTTGTAACTCAAACGGATTGACACCGTTAGAAAATCAATGAAAGTTAGTTTTTGAAACTGTCTCTATTTCTTCAGCGGGAACTAACGGATAGGATTGGTCCCACAGTAAGAAATGAATTATTTATCGAAATTTTAAAATTAAGCGCTACCACAGGGTCCGGTGTAATCGCTGAGTTCCGGCAATCATGTCGAGTTAAAAAGAATGTTATTTCTTGGAGTTCAATTGGCTCATTTATCGCATTTATAAGGTCACAGTCCAGAAACAGTTCAATTAATTCCCACAGTCAATCGTTTTACTTTTAAAAGCGATACAACTTAGTAAGATCGGAACAAATTGCTAAATACATGTTGGTACGAATACGCGACCCAATCGTTTTAAGTCATACGGATTGACACCGTTAGAAAGTCAATGAAATGTGGTTTTTGAAACTGTCTCTATTTCTTCAGCGCGAACTAACGGCTAGGATTGGTCCCACAGTAAAAAATGAATTATTTATCGAAATTTTAAAATTAAGCGCTACCACAGGGTCCGGTGTAATCGCTGAGTTCCGGCAATCATGTCGAGTTAAAAAGAATGTTATTTCTTGGAGTTCAATTGGCTCATTTATCGCATTTATAAGGTCACAGTCCAGAAACAGTTCAATTAATTCCCACAGTCAATCGTTTCACTTTTAAAAGCGATACAACTTAGTAAGATCGGAACAAATCTCTAAATACATGTTGGTACGAATACGTGACGCAATCGTTGTAACTCAAACGGATTGACACCGTTAAAAAGTCAATGAAATGTAGTTTTTGAAACTGTCTCTATTTCTTCAGCGCGAACTAACGGCTAGGATTGGTCCCACAGTAAAAAATGACTTATTTATGTAAAATTTTAAATGAATCGCTACCGCAGGGTCCAGTGTAATCGCTGAGTTCCAGCAATCTTGTCAAATTAAGATTCCTTGGAGACCAAGTGGCTCATTTATCACATTTAGCAGGTCACAGTCCAGAATCAGTTCAATTAAGTCCCACAGTCAATCGTTTCACTTTTAAAAGCGATACAACTTAGTAATACCGAAAGAAATCGCTAAATACATGTTGGTACGAATCTTTGACGCAACCGTTGTAACTCAAACGGATTGACACCGTTAGAAAGTCAATGAAATGTAGTTTATGAAACTGTCTCTATTTCTTCAGCGCGAACTAACGGCTAGGATTGGTCCCACAGAAAAAAATGACATATTTATCTTAATTTTTAAATAAAACGCTTCCACAGCGCCCAGTGTAATCACTGAGTTCCGGCAATCATGTCGAGTTAAAAAGAATGTTATTTCTTGGAGTCGAATTGGCTCATTTATCACAGTTATCAGGTCACAGTCCAGAATGAGTTCAACTAAGTCCCACAGTCAATCGGTTCACCGTTAAAAGCGATACAACTTAGTAATATCGGAACAAAATCACTAAATACATGTTGGTACGAATATGTGACGCAACTGTTGTAACTCAAACGGATTGACACCATTAAAAAGACAATGAAATGTAGTTTTTGAAACTGGGTCTATTTCTTCAGCGTGAACTAACGGATAGGATTGGTCCCACAGTAAAAAATGACTTATTTATCGAAATTTTTAAATGAAGCGCTACCACAGGGTCCAGTGTAATCGTTGAGTTCCGGCAATCATGTCAAATTAAGAAGATTGTCATTCCTTGGTCACCAAGTGGCTCATTTATCACATTTAGCAGGTCACAGTCCAGAATCAGTTCAATTAAGTCCCACAGTCAATCGTTTCACTTTTAAAAGCGATATAACTTAGTAATACCGGAAGAAATCGCTAAATACATGTTGCTACGAATCTTTGACGCAACCGTTGTAACTCAAACGGATTGACACCGTTAGAAAGTCAATGAAATGTAGTTTTTGAAACTGTCTCTATTTCTTCAGCGCGAAGTAACGGCTAGGATTGGTCCCACAGAAAAAAATTACATATTTGTCTTAATTTTTAAATAAAGCGCTTCCACAGCGCCCAGTGTAATCACTGAGTTCCGGCAATCATGTCGAGTTAAAAAGAATGTTATTTCTTGGAGTCCAATTGGCTCATTTATCACATTTATTAGATGACAGCCAGAATCAGTTCAATTAAGTCCCACAGTCAATCGTTTCACTTTTAAAAGCGATACCACTTAGTAATATCGAAAAAAACACTTAATACATGTTGGTACGGATATGTGAAGCTACCGTTGTAACGCAAACGGATTGACACCGTTAGAAAGTCAATGAAAGGTAGTTTTTGAAACTGTCTCAATTTCTTCAGCGTGAACTAACGGATAGGATTGGTCCCACAGTAAAAAATTACTTTTTTATCGAAATTTTTAAATAAAGCGCTACCACAGGGTCCAGTGTAATCGCTGAGTTCCGGCAATCATGTCGAGTTAAAAAGAATGTTTTTTCTTGGAGTTCAATTGGCTCATTTATCACATTTTTAAGGTCACAGTCCAGAATCAGTTCAATTAAGTCCCACAGTCAATCGTTTCACTTTTAAAAGCGATACAACTTAGTAATACCGGAAGAAATCGCTAAATACATGTTGGTACGAATCTTTGACGCAACCGTTGTAACTCAAACGGATTTACACCGTTAGAAATTCAATGAAATGTAGTTTTTGAAACTGTCTCTATTACTTCAGCGCAAACTAACGGCTAGGATTAGTCCCACAGAAAAAACTGACATAATTATCTTAATTTTTAAATAATGCGCTTCCACAGCGCCCAGTGTAATCACTGAGTTCCGGCAATCATGTCGAGTTAAAAAGAATGTTATTTCTTGGAGTCCAATTGGCTCATTTATCACATTTATCAGGTCACAGTCGAGAATGAGTTCAACTAAGCCTACAGTCAATCGGTTCACCGTTAAAAGCGATACAAATTAGTACTATCGGAACAAAATCACTAAATACATGTTGGTACGAATATGTGACGCAACCGTTATAACTCAAACGGATTGACACCATTAAAAAGACAATGAAATGTAGTTTTTGAAACTGTCTCTATTTCTTCAGCGTGATCTAACGGATGGGATTGGTCCCACAGTAAGAAATGACTTATTTATCGAAATTTTTAAATGAAGCGCTACCACAGGGTCCAGTGTAATCGCTGAGTTCCGGCAATCATGTCAAATTAAGAAGATTGTCATTCCTTGGAGACCAAGTGGCTCATTTATCACATTTAGCAGGTCACAGTCCAGAATCAGTTCAACTAAGTCCCACAGTCAGTCGGTTCACCGTTGAAAGCGATACAACTTAGTAATATCGGAACAGAATCACTAAATACATGTTGGTACAAATATGTGACGCAACCGTTGTAACTCAAACGGATTGCCAGCGTTAAAAAGACAATGAAATGTAGTTTTTGAAACTGTCTCTATCTCTTCAGCGTGAGCTAACGGCTAGGATTGGTCCCACAGTAAAAAATGACTTATTAATCTTACATTTTAAATGAAGCGCTACCACACCGTCCAGTGTAATCGCTGAGTTCCAGCAATCCTGTCAAATTAAGAAGAATGTCATTCCTTGGAGTCCAATTGGTTCATTTATCACATTTATCAGGTCACAGTCCAGAATCTGTTGAACTAAGTCCCACAGTCAATCGGTTCACCGTTAAAAGCAATACAACTTAGTAATATCGGAACAAAATCACTAAATACATGTTGTAAACGAATATGTAACGCAACCGTTGTAACTCAAACGGATTGACACCGTTAAAAAGACATGAAATATAGTTTTTGAAACTGTCTCTATTTCTTCAGCGTGAACTAACGGCTAGGATTGGTCCCACAGTAAAAAATGACTTATTTATCTAAATTTTTAAATGAAGCGCTACCACAGGGTCCAGTGTAATCGTTTGGTTCCGGCAATCATATCGAGTTAAAAAGAATGTTATTTCTTGTAGTCCAATTGGCTCATTTACCACATTTATAAGGTCACAGTCCAGAATCAGTTCAATTAAGTCTCACAGTCAATCGTTTCACTTTTAAAAGCGATACAACTTAGTAATATCGGAAAAAATCGCTAGATACATGTTGATACGAATATGTGAAGCAACCGTTGTAACTCAAACAAGTTGACACCGTTAGAAAGTCAATAAAGGGTAGTTTTTGAAACTGTCTCTCTTTCTTCAGCGTGAACTAACGGCTAGGATTGGTCCCACAGTAAAATAAGACTTATTAATCTTAATTTTTAAATGAAGCGCTACCATAGCGCCCAGTGTATACACTGAGTTCCAGCAATCTTGTCAAATTAAGAAGATTGTCATTCCTTGAAGACCAAGTGGCTCATATATCACTTTTTGCAGGTCACAGTCCAGAATCAGTTCAATTAAGTCCCACAGTCAATCGTTTCACTGTTAAAAGCGATACAACTTAGTAAGATCGGAACAAATTGCTAAATACATGTTGGTACGAATACGTGACGCAAACGTTGTAACTCAAACGGATTGACACCGTTAGAAAGTCAATGAAATGTAGTTTTTGAAACTGTCTCTATTTCTTCAGCGCGAACTAACGGCTAGGATTGGTCCCACAGTAAAAAATGACTTATTTATCTAAAGTTTTAAATGAAGCGCTACCGCAGGGTCCAGTGTAATCGCTGAGTTCCAGCAATCTTGTCAAATTAAGAAGAATGTCGTTCCTTGGAGTCCAATTGGCTCATTTATCACATTTATCAGGTCACAGTCCAGAATCACTTCAACTAAGTCCCACAGTCAATCGGTTCACCGTTAAAAGCGATACACCTTAGTAATATCGGAACAAAATCACTAAATACATGTTGGCACGAATATGTGAAGCAACCGTTGTAACTCAAACGGATTGACACCGTTAGAAAATCAATGAAAGTTAGTTTTTGAAACTGTCTCTATTTCTTCAGCGGGAACTAACGGATAGGATTGGTCCCACAGTAAGAAATGAATTATTTATCGAAATTTTAAAATTAAGCGCTACCACAGGGTCCGGTGTAATCGCTGAGTTCCGGCAATCATGTGGAGTTAAAAAGAATGTTATTTCTTGGAGTTCAATTGGCTCATTTATCGCATTTATAAGGTCACAGTCCAGAAACAGTTCAATTAATTCCCACAGTCAATCGTTTTACTTTTAAAAGCGATACAACTTAGTAAGATCGGAACAAATCGCTAAATACATGTTGGTACGAATACGTGACCCAATCGTTTTAAGTCATACGGATTGACACCGTTAGAAAGTCAATGAAATGTGGTTTTTGAAACTGTCTCTATTTCTTCAGCGCGAACTAACGGCTAGGATTGGTCCCACAGTAAAAAATGACTTATTTATCTAAATTTCTAAATGAAGAGGTACCACAGGGTCCAGTGTATTCACTGAGTTCCGGGAATCATGTCGAGTTAAAAAGAATGTTATTTCTTGGAGTTCAATTAGCTCATTTATCACATTTATAAGGTCACAGTCCAGAAACAGTTCAATTAATTCCTACAGTCAATCGTTTCACTTTTAAAAGCGATACAACTTAGTAATATCGGAAAAAATTGCTAGATACATGTTGATACGAATATGTGAAGCAACCGTTGTAACTCAAACTGATTGACACCGTTAGAAAGTCAATGAAATGTAGTTTTTGAAACTCTCCCTATTTCTTCAACGTGGACTAACGGCTAGGATTGGTCCCACAGTAAAATATGACTTATTAATCTTAATTTTTAAATGAAGCGCTACCACAGCGCCCAGTGTAACCGCTGAGTCACAGCAATCATGCCAAATTAAGAAGAATGTCATTCCTTGGAGTCCAATTGGCTCATTTATCACATTTATAAGATCACAGTCCAGAATCAGTTCAACTAAGTCCCACAGTCGATCGGTTCACCGTTAAAGGCGATACAACTTAGTAATATCGGAACAAAATCACTAAATAGATGTTGGCACGAATATGTGAAGCAACCGTTGTAACTCAAACGGATTGACACCGTTAGAAAATCAATGAAAGTTAGTTTTTGAAACTGCCTCTATTTCTTTAGCGGGAACTAACGGATAGGATTGGTCCCACAGTAAGAAATGAATTATTTATCGAAATTTTAAAATTAAGCGCTACCACAGGGTCCGGTGTAATCGCTGAGTTCCGGCAATCATGTCGAGTTAAAAAGAATGTTATTTCTTGGAGTTCAATTGGCTCATTTATCGCATTTATAAGGTCACAGTCCAGAAACAGTTCAATTAATTCCCACAGTCAATCGTTTTACTTTTAAAAGCGATACAACTTAGTAAGATCGGAACAAATCGCTAAATACATGTTGGTACGAATACGTGACCCAATCGTTTTAAGTCATACGGATTGACACCGTTAGAAAGTCAATGAAATGTGGTTTTTGAAACTGTCTCTATTTCTTCAGCGCGAACTAACGGCTAGGATTGGTCCCACAGTAAAAAATGACTTATTTATCTAAATTTCTAAATGAAGAGGTACCACAGGGTCCAGTGTATTCACTGAGTTCCGGGAATCATGTCGAGTTAAAAAGAATGTTATTTCTTGGAGTTCAATTGGCTCATTTATCACATTTATAAGGTCACAGTCCAGAAACAGTTCAATTAATTCCTACAGTCAATCGTTTCACTTTTAAAAGCGATACAACTTAGTAATATCGTAAAAAATCGCTAGATACATGTTGATACGAATATGTGAAGCAACCGTTGTAACTCAAACTGATTGACACCGTTAGAAAGTCAATGAAATGTAGTTTTTGAAACTCTCCCTATTTCTTCAACGTGAACTAACGGCTAGGATTGATCCCACAGTAAAATATGACTTATTAATCTTAATTTTTAAATGAAGCGCTACCACAGCGCCCAGTTTAACCGCTGAGTCCCAGCAATCATGCCAAATTAAGAAGAATGTCATTCCTTGGAGTCCAATTGGCTCATTTATCACATTTATAAGATCACAGGCCAGAATCAGTTCAACTAAGTCCCACAGTCGATCGGTTCACCGTTAAAGGCGATACAACTTAGTAATATCGGAACAAAATCACTAAATACATGTTGGCACGAATATGCGAAGCAACAGTTGTAACTCAAACGCGCTGCCACAGGGTCCAGTGTAATCGCTGAGTTCCGGCAATCATGTCAAATTAAGAAGAATGTTATTTCTTGGAGTTCAATTGGCTCATTTATCGCATTTATAAGGTCACAGTCCAGAAACAGTTCAATTAATATCCACAGTCAATCGTTTCACTTTTAAAAGCGATACAACTTAGTAAGATCGGAACAAATCGCTAAATACATGTTGGTACGAATACGTGACGCAATCGTTGTAACTCAAACGGATTGACACCGTTAAAAAGTCAATGAAATGTAGTTTTTGAAACTGTCTCTATTTCTTCAGCGCGAACTAACGGCTAGGATTGGTCCCACAGTAAAAAATGACTTATTTATGTAAAATTTTAAATGAAGCGCTACCGCAGGGTCCAGTGTAATAGCTGAGTTCCAGCAATCTTGTCAAATTAAGAAGGTTGTCATTCCTTGGAGACCAAGTGGCTCATTTATCACATTTAGCAGGTCACAGTCCAGAATCAGTTCAATTAAGTCCCACAGTCAATCGTTTCACTTTTAAAAGCGATACAACTTAGTAATACCGGAAGAAATCGCTAAATACATGTTGGTACGAATCTTTGACGCAACCGTTGTAACTCAAACGGATTGACACCGTTAGAAAGTCAATGAAATGTAGTTTATGAAACTGTCTCTATTTCTTCAGCGCGAACTAACGGCTAGGATTGGTCCCACAGAAAAAAATGACATATTTATCTTAATTTTTAAATAAAACGCTTCCACAGCGCCCAGTGTAATCACTGAGTTCCGGCAATCATGTCGAGTTAAAAAGAATGTTATTTCTTGGAGTCGAATTGGCTCATTTATCACATTTATCAGTTCACAGTCCAGAATGAGTTCAACTAAGTCCCACAGTCAATCGGTTCCCCGTTAAAAGCGATACAACTTAGTAATATCGGAACAAAATCACTAAATACATGTTGGTACGAATATGTGACGCAACCGTTGTAACTCAAACGGATTGACACCGTTAGAAAGTCAATGAAAGGTAGTTTTTGAAACTGTCTCAATTTCTTCAGCGTGAACTAACGGATAGGATTGGTCCCACAGTAAAAAATTACTTATTTATCGAAATTTTTAAATAAAGCGCTACCACAGGGTCCAGTGTAATCGCTGAGTTCCGGCAATCATGTCGAGTTAAAAAGAATGTTATTTCTTGGAGTTCAATTGGCTCATTTATCACATTTATAAGGTCACAGTCCAGAAACAGTTCAATTAATTCCCACGGTCAATCGTTTCACTTTTAAAAGCGATACAACTTAGTAAGATCGGAACAAATCGCTAAATACATGTTGGTACGAATACGTGACGCAATCGTTGTCACTCAAACGGATTGACACCGTTAGAAAGTCAATGAAATGTAGTTTTTGAAACTGTCTCTATTTCTTCAGCGTGATCTAACGGATAGGATTGGTCCCACAATAAAAAATGACTTATTTATCGAAATTTTTAAATGAAGCGCTACCACAGGGTCCAGTGTAATCGCTGAGTTCCAACAATCATGTCAAATTAAGAAGATTGTCATTCCTTGGAGACAAAGTGGCACATTTATCACATTTAGCAGGTCACCGTCCAGAATCAGTTCAATTAAGTCCCACAGTCAATCGTTTCACTTTTAAAAGCGATACAACTTAGTAATACCGGAAGAAATCGCTAAATACATGTTGGTACGAATCTTTGACGCAACCGTTGTAACTCAAACGGATTTACACCGTTAGAAAGTCAATGAAATGTAGTTTTTGAAACTGTCTCTATTTCTTCAGCGCGAACTAACGGCTAGGATTAGTCCCACAGAAAAAAATGACATAATTATCTTAATTTTTAAATAATGCGCTTCCACAGCGCCCAGTGTAATCACTGAGTTCCGGCAATCATGTCGAGTTAAAAAGAATGTTATTTCTTGGAGTCCAATTGGCTCATTTATCACATTTATCAGGTCACAGTCCAGAATGAGTTCAACTAAGCCCACAGTCAATCGGTTCACCGTTAAAAGCGATACAACTTAGTACTATCGGAACAAAATCACTAAATACATGTTGGTACGAATATGTGACGCAACCGTTATAACTCAAACGGATTGACACCATTAAAAAGACAATGAAATGTAGTTTTTGAAACTGTCTCTATTTCATCAGCGTGATCTAACGGATAGGATTGGTCCCACAGTAAGAAAAGACTTATTTATCGAAATTTTTAAATGAAGCGCTACCACAGGGTCCAGTGTAATCGCTGAGTTCCGGCAATCATGTCAAATTAAGAAGATTGTCATTCCTTGGAGACCAAGTGGCTCATTTATCACATTTAGCAGGTCACAGTCCAGAATCAGTTCAATTAAGTCCCACAGTCAATCGTTTCACTTTTAAAAGCGATACAACTTAGTAATACCGGAAAAAATCGCTAAATACATGTTGGTACGAATCTTTGACGCAACCGTTGTAACTCAAACGGATTGACACCGTTAGAAAGTCAATGAAATGTAGTTTTTGAAATTGTCTCTATTTCTTCAGCGCGAACTAACGGCTAGGATTGGTCCCACAGTAAAAAATTACTTATTTATCGAAATTTTTAAATAAAGCGCTACCACAGGGTCCAGTGTAATCGCTGAGTTCCGGCAATCATGTCGAGTTAAAAATAATGTTATTTCTTGGAGTCCAATTGGCTCATTTATCACATTTATAAGATGACAGCCAGAATCAGTTCAATTAAGTCCCACAGTCAATCGTTTCACTTTTAAAAGCGATACCACTTAGTAATATCGAAAAAAACACTTAATACATGTTGGTACGGATATGTTAAGCAACCGTTGTAACGCAAACGGATTGACACCGTTAGAAAGTCAATGAAAGGTAGTTTTTGGAACTGTCTCTATTTCTTCAGCGTGAACTAACGGATAGGATTGGTCCCACAGTAAAAAATTACTTATTTATCGAAATTTTTAAATAAAGCGCTACCACAGGGTCCAATGTAATCGCTGAGTGCCGGCAATCATGTCGAGTTAAAAAGAATGTTATTTCTTGGAGTTCAATTGGCTCATTTATCACATTTATAAGGTCACAGTCCAGAAACAGTTCAATTAATTCCCACGGTCAATCGTTTCACTTTTAAAAGCGATACAACTTAGTAAGATCGGAACAAATCGCTAAATACATGTTGGTACGAATACGTGACGCAATCGTTGTCACTCAAACGGATTGACACCGTTAGAAAGTCAATGAAATGTAGTTTTTGAAACTGTCTCTGTTTCTTCAGCCAAACTAACGGCTAGGACTGGTCCCACACTAAAAAATGACTTATTTATCTAAATTTTTAAATGAAGCGCTACCACAGGGTCCAGTATAATTGTTGAGTTCCGGCAATCATGTCGAGTTAAAAAGAATGTTATTTCTTGGAGTTCAATTGGCTCATTTATCACATTTATAAGGTCACAGTCCAGAAACAGTTCAATTAATTCCCACGGTCAATCGTTTCACTTTTAAAAGCGATACAACTTAGTAAGATCGGAACAAATCGCTAAATACATGTTGGTACGAATACGTGACGCAATCGTTGTCACTCAAACGGATTGACACCGTTAGAAAGTCAATGAAATGTAGTTTTTGAAACTGTCTCTGTTTTTTCAGCGAGAACTAACGGCTAGGATTGGGCCCACAGTAAAAAATGACTTATTTATCTAAATTTTTAAATGAAGCGCTACCACAGGGTCCAGTATAATCGTTGAGTTCCGGCAATCATGTCGAGTTATAAAGAATGTTATTTCTTGGAGTCGAATTCGCTCATTTATCACATTTATAAGGTCACAGTCCAGAATCAGTTCAACTAAGTCCCACAGTCAATCGGTTCACCGTTAAAGGCGATACCACTTAGTAATATCGAAAAAAACACTTAATACATGTTGGTACGGATATGTGAAGCAACCGTTGTAACGCAAACGGATTGACACCATTAGAAAGTCAATGAAAGGTAGTTTTTGAAACTGTCTCTAATATCTTCAGCGTGAACTAACGGATAGGATTGGTCCTACAGTAAAAAATTACTCATTTATCGAAATTTTTAAATAAAGCGCTACCACAGGGTCCAGTGTAATACCTGAGTTCCGGCAATCATGTCGAGTTAAAAAGAATGTTATTTCTTGAAGTTCAATTGGCTCATTTATCACATTTATAAGGTCACAGTCCAGAAACAGTTCAATTAATTCCCAGAGTCAATCGTTTCACTTTTAAAAGCGATACGACTTAGCAAGATCGGAACAAATCGCTAAATACATGATGGTACGAATACGTGACGCAATCGTTGTCACTCAAACGGATTGACACAGTTAGAAAGTCAATGAAATGTAGTTTTTGAAACTGTCTCTGTTTCTTCAGCGCGAACTAACGGCTAGGATTGGTCCCACAGTAAAAAATGACTTATTTATCTAAATTTTTAAATGAAGCGCTACCACAGGGTCCAGTATAATTGTTGACTTCCGGCAATCATGTCGAGTTAAAAAGAATGTTATTTCTTGGATTTCAATTGGCTCATTTATCACATTTATAAGGTCACAGTCCAGAAACAGTTCAATTAATTCCCACAGTCAATCGTTTCACTTTTAAAAGCGATACAACTTAGTAAGATCGGAACAAATCGCTAAATACATGTTGGTACGGATATGTTAAGCAACCGTTGTAACGCAAACGGATTGACACCGTTAGAAAGTCAATGAAAGGTAGTTTTTGGAACTGTCTCTATTTCTTCAGCGTGAACTAACGGATAGGATTGGTCCCACAGTAAAAAATTACTTATTTATCGAAATTTTTAAATAAAGCGCTACCACAGGGTCCAATGTAATCGCTGAGTGCCGGCAATCATGTCGAGTTAAAAAGAATGTTATTTCTTGGAGTTCAATTGGCTCATTTATCAGATTTATAAGGTCACAGTCCAGAAACAGTTCAATTAATTCCCACGGTCAATCGTTTCACTTTTAAAAGCGATACCACTTAGTAATATCGAAAAAAACACTTAATACATGTTGGTACGGATATGTTAAGCAACCGTTGTAACGCAAACGGATTGACACCGTTAGAAAGTCAATGAAAGGTAGTTTTTGGAACTGTCTCTATTTCTTCAGCGTGAACTAACGGATAGGATTGGTCCCACAGTAAAAAATTACTTATTTATCGAAATTTTTAAATAAAGCGCTACCACAGGGTCCAATGTAATCGCTGAGTGCCGGCAATCATGTCGAGTTAAAAAGAATGTTATTTCTTGGAGTTCAATTGGCTCATTTATCACATTTATAAGGTCACAGTCCAGAAACAGTTCAATTAATTCCCACGGTCATTCGTTTCACTTTTAAAAGCGATACAACTTAGTAAGATCGGAACAAATCGCTAAATACATGTTGGTACGAATACGTGACGCAATCGTTGTCACTCAAACGGATTGACACCGTTAGAAAGTCAATGAAATGTAGTTTTTGAAACTGTCTCTGTTTCTTCAGCCAAACTAACGGCTAGGACTGGTCCCACACTAAAAAATGACTTATTTATCTAAATTTTTAAATGAAGCGCTACCACAGGGTCCAGTATAATTGTTGAGTTCCGGCAATCATGTCGAGTTAAAAAGAATGTTATTTCTTGGAGTTCAATTGGCTCATTTATCACATTTATAAGGTCACAGTCCAGAAACAGTTCAATTAATTCCCACGGTCAATCGTTTCACTTTTAAAAGCGATACAACTTAGTAAGATCGGAACAAATCGCTAAATACATGTTGGTACGAATACGTGACGCAATCGTTGTCACTCAAACGGATTGACACCGTTAGAAAGTCAATGAAATGTAGTTTTTGAAACTGTCTCTGTTTTTTCAGCGAGAACTAACGGCTAGGATTGGGCCCACAGTAAAAAATGACTTATTTATCTAAATTTTTAAATGAAGCGCTACCACAGGGTCCAGTATAATCGTTGAGTTCCGGCAATCATGTCGAGTTATAAAGAATGTTATTTCTTGGAGTCGAATTCGCTCATTTATCACATTTATAAGGTCACAGTCCAGAATCAGTTCAACTAAGTCCCACAGTCAATCGGTTCACCGTTAAAGGCGATACCACTTAGTAATATCGAAAAAAACACTTAATACATGTTGGTACGGATATGTGAAGCAACCGTTGTAACGCAAACGGATTGACACCATTAGAAAGTCAATAAAAGGTAGTTTTTGAAACTGTCTCTAATATCTTCAGCGTGAACTAACGGATAGGATTGGTCCCACAGTAAAAAATTACTCATTTATCGAAATTTTTAAATAAAGCGCTACCACAGGGTCCAGTGTAATACCTGAGTTCCGGCAATCATGTCGAGTTAAAAAGAATGTTATTTCTTGAAGTTCAATTGGCTCATTTATCACATTTATAAGGTCACAGTCCAGAAACAGTTCAATTAATTCCCACAGTCAATCGTTTCACTTTTAAAAGCGATACAACTTAGCAAGATCGGAACAAATCGCTAAATACATGATGGTACGAATACGTGACGCAATCGTTGTCACTCAAACGGATTGACACAGTTAGAAAGTCAATGAAATGTAGTTTTTGAAACTGTCTCTGTTTCTTCAGCGCGAACTAACGGCTAGGATTGGTCCCACAGTAAAAAATGACTTATTTATCTAAATTTTTAAATGAAGCGCTACCACAGGGTCCAGTATAATTGTTGACTTCCGGCAATCATGTCGAGTTAAAAAGAATGTTATTTCTTGGAGTTCAATTGGCTCATTTATCACATTTATAAGGTCACAGTCCAGAAACATTTCAATTAATTCCCACGGTCAATCGTTTCACTTTTAAAAGCGATACAACTTAGTAAGATCGGAACAAATCGCTAAATACATGTTGGTACGAATACGTGACGCAATCGTTGTCACTCAAACGGATTGACACCGTTAGAAAGTCAATGAAATGTAGCTTTTGAAACTGTCTCTATTTCTTCAGCGTGATATAACGGATAGGATTTGTCCCACAGTAAAGAATGACTTATTTATCGAAATTTTTAAATGAAGCGCTACCACAGGGTCCAGTGTAATCGCTGAGTTCCGGCAATCATGTCAAATTAAGAAGATTGTCATTCCTTGGAGACCAAGTGGCTCATTTATCACATTTAGCAGGTCACAGTCCAGAATCAGTTCAATTAAGTCCCACAGTCAATCGTTTCACTTTTAAAAGCGATACAACTTAGTAATACCGGAAGAAATCGCTAAATACATGTTGGTACGAATCTTTGACGCAGCCGTTGTAACTCAAACGGTTTGACACCGTTAGAAAGTCAATGAAATGTAGTTTTTGAAACTGTCTCTATTCCTTCAGCGCGAACTAACGGCTAGGATTGGTCCCACAGTAAAATATTACTTATTTATCGAAATTTTTAAATAAAGCGCTACCACAGGGTCCAGTGTAATGGCTGAGTTCCGGCAATCATGTCGAGTTAAAAAGAATGTTATTTCTTGGAGTTCAATTGGCTCATTTATCACATTTATAAGGTCACAGTCCAGAAACAGTTCAGTTAATTCCCACGGTCAATCGTTTCACTTTTAAAAGCGATACAACTTAGTAAGATCGGAACAAATCGCTAAATACATGTTGGTACGAATACGTGACGAAATCGTTGTCACTCAAACGGATTGACACCGTTAGAAAGTCAATGAAATGTAGTTTTTGAAACTGTCTCTGTTTCTTCAGCGCGAACTAACGGCTAGGATTAATCCCACAGTAAAAAATGACTTATTTATCTAAATTTTTAAATGAAGCGCTACCACAGGGTCCAGTATAATCGTTGAGTTCCGGCAATCATGTCGAGTTAAAAAGAATGTTATTTCTTGGAGTCGAATTGGCTCATTTATCACATTTATAAGGTCACAGTCCAGAATCAGTTCAATTAAGTCCCACAGTCAATTGTTTCACTTTTAAAAGCGATACAACTTAGTAAGATCGGAAAAAATCGCTTAATACATGTTGGTACGAACATGTGAAGCAACCGTTGTAACTCAAACGGATTGACACTGTTAGAAAGTCAATGAAAGTTTGTTTTCGAAACTGTCTCTATTTCTTCAGCGTGAACTAACGGCTAGGATTGGTCCCACAGTAAAATATGACTTATTAATCTTAATTTTTAAATGAAGCGCTTCCACAGCGCCCAGTGTATCCGCTGAGTTCCAACAATCATGTCAAATTAAGAAGATTGTCATTCCTTGGAGACCAAGTGGCTCATTTATCACATTTAGCAGGTCACAGTCCAGAATCAGTTCAATTAAGTTCCACAGTCAATTGTTTCTCTTTTAAAAGCGATACAACTTAGTAAGATCGGAAGAAATCGCTAAATACATGTTGGTACGAATACATGACGAAATCGTTGTCACTCAAACGGATTGACACCGTTAGAAAGTCAATGAAATGCAGTTTTTGAAACTGTCTCTGTTTCTTCAGTGCGAACTAACGGCTAGGATTAGTCCCACAGTAAAAAATGACTTATTTATCGAAATTTTTAAATGAAGCGCTACCACATGGTCCAGTCTAATCG
This sequence comes from Hydractinia symbiolongicarpus, assembly GCF_029227915.1. NCBI lineage: Eukaryota > Metazoa > Cnidaria > Hydrozoa > Anthoathecata > Hydractiniidae > Hydractinia > Hydractinia symbiolongicarpus. The sequence goes on along the minus strand of NC_079888.1, from coordinate 306,388 downwards.
CTGAGTTCCGGCAATTATGTCGAGTTAAAAAGAATGTTATTTCTTGGAGTTCAATTGGCTCATTTATCACATTTATCAGGTCACAGTCCAGAATCAGTTCAACTAAATCCCACAGTCAATCGGTTCACCGTTGAAAGCGATACAACTTAGTAATATCGGAACAAAATCATTAAATACATGTTGGTACGAATATGTGAAGCAACCGTTGTAACTCAAACGGATTGACACCGTTAGAAAGTCAAGGAAAGTTAGTTTTTGAGACTGTGTCTATTTCTACAGCGGGAACTAACGGATAGGATAGGTCCCACAGTAAAAATGACTTATTTATCGATATTTTTAAATGAAGCGCTACCACAGGGTCCAGTATAATTGTTGAGTTCCGGCAATCATGTCGAGTTAAAAAGAATGTTATTTCTTGGAGTCGAATTGGCTCATTTATCACATTTATAAGGTCACAGTCTAGAATCAGTTCAATTAAGTCCCACAGTCAATTGTTTCACTTTTAAAAGCGATACAACTTAGTAAGATCGGAAAAAATCGCTTAATACATGTTGGTACGAACATGTGAAGCAACCGTTGTAACTCAAACGGATTGACACTGTTAGAAAGTCAATGAAAGTTTGTTTTCGAAACTGTCTCTATTTCTTCAGCGTGAACTAACGGATAGGATTGGTCCCACAGTAAAAAATGACTTATTTATCTAAATTTTTAAATAAAGCGCTACCACAGGGTCCAGTGTAATCGTTGAGTTCCGGCAATCACGTCGAGTTAAAAAGAATGTTATTTCTTTGAGTCCAATTGGCTCATTTATCACATATATAAGGTCACAGTCCAGAATCAGTTCAATTAAGTCTCACAGTCAATCGTTTCACTTTTAAAAGCGAAACAACTGAGTAAGATCGGAACATATCGCTAAATACATGATGAATCGAATCCGTGACGCAATCGTTGTAACTCAAACGGATTGCCACCGTTAGAAAGTTAATGAAATGTAGTTTTTGAAACTGTCTCTATTTCTTCAGCGTGAACTAACGGCTAGGATAGGTCCCACAGTAAAAAATGACTTATTTATCAAAAGTTTTAAATGAAGCGCTACCGCAGTGTCCAGTGTAATCGCTGAGTTCCAGCAATCTTGTCAAATTAAGAAGAATGTCATTCCTTGGAGTCCAATTGGCTCATTTATCACATTTATCAAGTCACAGTCCAGAATGGGTTCAACTGAGTCCCACAGTCAATCGGTTCACCGTTAAAAGCGATACAGCTTAGTAATATCGGAACAAAATCACTAAATACATGTTGGTACGAATATGTGACGCAACCGTTGTAACTCAAACGGATTGCCACCGTTAAAAAGACAATGAAATGCAGTTTTTGAAACTGTCTCTATCTCTTCAGCGCAAACTAACGGCTAGGATTGGTCCCACAGTAAAATATGACTTATTAATCTTAATTTTTAAATGAAGCGCTTCCACAGCGCCCAGTGTATCCGCTGAGTTCCAACAATAATGTCAAATTAAGAATATTGTCATTCCTTGGAGACCAAGTGGCTCATTTATCACATTTAGCAGGTCACAGTCCAGAATCAGTTCAATTAAGTTCCACAGTCAATTGTTTCTCTTTTAAAAGCGATACAACTTAGTAAGATCGGAAGAAATCGCTAAATACATGTTGGTACGAATACATGACGAAATCGTTGTCACTCAAACGGATTGACACCGTTAGAAAGTCAATGAAATGCAGTTTTTGAAACTGTCTCTGTTTCTTCAGTGCGAACTAACGGCTAGGATTAATCCCACAGTAAAAAATGACTTATTTATCGAAATTTTTAAATGAAGCGCTACCACATGGTCCAGTCTAATCGCTGAGTTCCGGCAATTATGTCGAGTTAAAAAGAATGTTATTTCTTGGAGTTCAATTGGCTCATTTATCACATTTATCAGGTCACAGTCCAGAATCAGTTCAACTAAGTCCCACAGTCAATCGGTTCACCGTTGAAAGCGATACAACTTAGTAATATCGGAACAAAATCATTAAATACATGTTGGTACGAATATGTGAAGCAACCGTTGTAACTCAAACGGATTGACACCGATAGAAAGTCAATGAAAGTTAGTTTTTGAGACTGTGTCTATTTCTACAGCGGGAACTAACGGATAGGATAGGTCCCACAGTAAAAATGACTTATTTATCGATATTTTTAAATGAAGCGCTACCACAGGGTCCAGTATAATTGTTGAGTTCCGGCAATCATGTCGAGTTAAAAAGAATGTTATTTCTTGGATTTCAATTGGCTCATTTATCACATTTATAAGGTCACAGTCCAGAAACAGTTCAGTTAATTCCCACGGTCAATCGTTTCACTTTTAAAAGCGATACAACTTAGTAAGATCGGAACAAATCGCTAAATACATGTTGGTACGAATACGTGACGAAATCGTTGTCACTCAAACGGATTGACACCGTTAGAAAGTCAATGAAATGTAGTTTTTGAAACTGTCTCTGTTTCTTCAGCGCGAACTAACGGCTAGGATTAATCCCACAGTAAAAAATGACTTATTTATCTAAATTTTTAAATGAAGCGCTACCACAGGGTCCAGTATAATCGTTGAGTTCCGGCAATCATGTCGAGTTAAAAAGAATGTTATTTCTTGGAGTCGAATTGGCTCATTTATCACATTTATAAGGTCACAGTCCAGAATCAGTTCAATTAAGTCCCACAGTCAATTGTTTCACTTTTAAAAGCGATACAACTTAGTAAGATCGGAAAAAATCGCTTAATACATGTTGGTACGAACATGTGAAGCAACCGTTGTAACTCAAACGGATTGACACTGTTAGAAAGTCAATGAAAATTTGTTTTCGAAACTGTCGCTATTTCTTCAGCGTGAACTAACGGATAGGATTGGTCCCACAGTAAAAAATGACTTATTTATCTAAATTTTTAAATGAAGCGCTACCACAGGGTCCAGTGTAATCGTTGAGTTCCGGCAATCACGTCGAGTTAAAAAGAATGTTATTTCTTTGAGTCCAATTGGCTCATTTATCACATATATAAGGTCACAGTCCAGAATCAGTTCAATTAAGTCTCACAGTCAATCGTTTCACTTTTAAAAGCGAAACAACTGAGTAAGATCGGAACAAATCGCTAAATACATGATGAATCGAATCCGTGACGCAATCGTTGTAACTCAAACGGATTGCCACCGTTAGAAAGTTAATGAAATGTAGTTTTTGAAACTGTCTCTATTTCTTCAGCGTGAACTAACGGCTAGGATAGGTCCCACAGTAAAAAATGACTTATTTATCAAAAGTTTTAAATGAAGCGCTACCACATGGTCCAGTCTAATCGCTGAGTTCCGGCAATTATGTCGAGTTAAAAAGAATGTCATTCCTTGGAGTCCAATTGGCTTATTTATCACATTTATCAAGTCACAGTCCAGAATGGGTTCAACTGAGTCCCACAGTCAATCGGTTCACCGTTAAAAGCGATACAGCTTAGTAATATCGGAACAAAATCACTAAATACATGTTGGTACGAATATGTGACGCAACCGTTGTAACTAAAACGGATTGCCACCGTTAAAAAGACAATGAAATGTAGTTTTTGAAACTGTCTCTACCTCTTCAGCGCCAACTAACGGCTAGGATTGGTCCCACAGTAAAATATGACTTATTAATCTTAATTTTTAAATGAAGCGCTACCACAGCGCCCAGTGTATCCGCTGAGTTCCAACAATCATGTCAAATTAAGAAGATTGTCATTCCTTGGAGACCAAGTGGCTCATTTATCACATTTAGCAGGTCACAGTCCAGAATCAGTTCAATTAAGTTCCACAGTCAATTGTTTCTCTTTTAAAAGCGATACAACTTAGTAAGATCGGAACAAATCGCTAAATACATGTTGGTACGAATACATGACGAAATCGTTGTCACTCAAACGGATTGACACCGTTAGAAAGTCAATGAAATGCAGTTTTTGAAACTGTCTCTGTTTCTTCAGTGCGAACTAACGGCTAGGATTAATCCCACAGTAAAAAATGACTTATTTATCGAAATTTTTAAATGAAGCGCTACCACATGGTCCAGTCTAATCGCTGAGTTCCGGCAATTATGTCGAGTTAAAAAGAATGTTATTTCTTGGAGTTCAATTGGCTCATTTATCACATTTATCAGGTCACAGTCCAGAATCAGTTCAACTAAGTCCCACAGTGAATCGGTTCACCGTTGAAAGCGATACAACTTAGTAATATCGGAACAAAATCATTAAATACATGTTGGTACGAATATGTGAAGCAACCGTTGTAACTCAAACGGATTGACACCGTTAGAAAGTCAATGAAAGTTAGTTTTTGAGACTGTGTCTATTTCTACAGCGGGAACTAACGGATAGGATAGGTCCCACAGTAAAAATGACTTATTTATCGATATTTTTAAATGAAGCGCTACCACAGGGTCCAGTATAATTGTTGAGTTCCGGCAATCATGTCGAGTTAAAAAGAATGTTATTTCTTGGAGTTCAATTGGCTCATTTATCACATTTATAAGGTCACAGTCCAGAAACAGTTCAATTAATTCCCACGGTCAATCGTTTCAATTTAAAAGCGAAACAACTTAGTAAGATCGGAACAAATCGCTAAATACATGTTGAATCGAATACGTGACACAATCGTTGTAACTCAAACGGATTGACACCGTTAAAAAGTTAATGAAATGTAGTTTTTGAAACTGTCTCTGTTTCTTCAGCGCGAACTAACGGCTAGGATTGGTCCCACAGTAAAAAATGACTTATTTATCTAAATTTTTCAATGAAGCGCTACCACAGGGTCCAGTATAATTGTTGAGTTCCGGCAATCATGTCGAGTTAAAAAGAATGTTATTTCTTGGAGTTCAATTGGCTCATTTATCACATTTATAAGGTCACAGTCCAGAAACAGTTCAATTAATTCCCACGGTCAATCGTTTAACTTTTAAAAGCGATACAACTTAGTAAGATCGGAACAAATCGCTAAATACATGTTGGTACGAATACGTGACGCAATCGTTGTCACTCAAACGGATTGATACCGTTAGAAAGTCAATGAAATGTAGTTTTTGAAACTGTCTCTGTTTCTTCAGCGCGAACTAACGGCTAGGATTGGTCCCACAGTAAAAAATGACTTATTTATCTAAATTTTTAAATGAAGCGCTACCACAGGGTCCAGTATAATCGTTGAGTTCCGGCAATCATGTCGAGTTATAAAGAATGTTATTTCTTGGAGTCGAATTGGCTCATTTATCACATTTATAAGGTCACAGTCCAGAATCAGTTCAACTAAGTCCCCACAGTCAATCGGTTCACCGTTAAAGGCGATACAGCTTAGTAATATCGGAACAAAATCACTAAATACATGTTGGTACGAATATGTGACGCAACCGTTGTAACTCAAACGGATTGCCACCGTTAAAAAGACAATGAAATGTAGTTTTTGAAACTGTCTCTATCTCTTCAGCGCCAACTAACGGCTAGGATTGGTCCCACAGTAAAATATGACTTATTAATCTTAATTTTTAAATGAAGCGCTACCACAGCGCCCAGTGTATCCGCTGAGTTCCAACAATTATGTCAAATTAAGAAGATTGTCATTCCTTGGAGACCAAGTGGCTCATTTATCACATTTAGCAGGTCACAGTCCAGAATCAGTTCAATTAAGTTCCACAGTCAATTGTTTCTCTTTTAAAAGCGATACAACTTAGTAAGATCGGAAGAAATCGCTAAATACATGTTGGTACGAATACGTGACGAAATCGTTGTCACTCAAACGGATTGACACCGTTAGAAAGTCAATGAAATGTAGTTTTTGAAACTGTCTCTGTTTCTTCAGTGCGAACTAACGGCTAGGATTAATCCCACAGTAAAAAATGACTTATTTATCTAAATTTTTAAATGAAGCGCTACCACAGGGTCCAGTATAATCGTTGAGTTCCGGCAATCCTGTCGAGTTAAGAAGAATGTTATTTCTTGGAGTCCAATTGGCTCATTTATCACATTTATAAGGTCACAGTCCAGAATCAGTTCAATTAAGTCCCACAGTCAATCGTTTCAATTTAAAAGCGAAACAACTTAGTAAGATCGGAACAAATTGCTAAATACATGTTGAATCGAATACGTGACACAATCGTTGTAACTCAAACGGATTGACACCGTTAAAAAGTTAATGAAATGTAGTTTTCGAAACTGTTTCTGTTTCTTCAGCACGAACTAACGGCTAGGATTGGTCCCACAGTAAAAAATGACTTATTTATCTAAATTTTTAAATGAAGCGCTACCACAGGGTCCAGTATAATTGTTGAGTTCCGGCAATCATGTCGAGTTAAACAGAATGTTATTTCTTGGAGTTCAATTGGCTCATTTATCACATTTATAAGGTCACAGTCCAGAAACAGTTCAATTAATTCCCACGGTCAATCGTTTCACTTTTCAAAGCGATACAACTTAGTAAGATCGGAACAAATCGCTAAATACATGTTGGTACGAATACGTGACGCAATCGTTGTCACTCAAACGGATTGACACCGTTAGAAAGTCAATGAAATGTAGTTTTTGAAACTGTCTCTGTTTCTTCAGCGCCAACTAACGGCTAGGATTGGTCCCACAGTAAAAAATGACTTATTTATCTAAATTTTTAAATAAAGCGCTACAACAGGGTCCAGTATAATTGTTGAGTTCCGGCAATCATGTCGAGTTAAAAAGAATGTTATTTCTTGGAGTCCAATTGGCTCATGTATCACATTTATAAGGTCACAGTCCATAATCAGTTCAATTAAGTTCCACAGTTAATTGTTTCTCTTTTAAAAGCGATACAACTTAGTAATAGCGGAAGAAATCGCTAAATACATGTTGATACGAATATGTGACGCAACCGTTGTAACTCAAACGGATTGACACCGTTAGAAAGTCAATGAAATGTAGTTTTTGAAACTGTCTCTGTTTCTTCAGCTCGAACTAACGGCTAGGATTGGTCCCACAGTAAAAAATGACTTATTTATCGAAATTTTTAAATGAAGCACTACCACAGGGTCCAGTGTAATCGCTGAGTTCCGGCAATCATGTCAAATTAGGAAGATTGTCATTCCTTGGAGACCAAGTGGCTCATTTATCACATTTAGCAGGTCACAGTCCAGAATCAGTTCAATTAAGTCCCACAGTCAATCGTTTCACTTTTAAAAGCGATACAACTTAGTAATACCGGAAGAAATCGCTAAATACATGTTGGTACGAATCTTTGACGCAGCCGTTGTAACTCAAACGGTTTGACACCGTTAGAAAGTCAATGAAATGTAGTTTTTGAAACTGTCTCTATTTTTTCTGCGCGAACTAACGGCTAGGATTGGTCCCACAGTAAAATATTACTTATTTATCGAAATTTTTAAATAAAGCGCTACCACAGGGTCCAGTGTAATGGCTGAGTTCCGGCAATCATGTCGAGTTAAAAAGAATGTTATTTATTGGAGTTCAATTGGCTCATTTATCACATTTATAAGGTCACAGTCCAGAAACAGTTCAATTAATTCCCACGGTCAATTGTTTCACTTTTCAAAGCGATACAACTTAGTAAGATCGGAACAAATCGCTAAATACATGTTGGTACGAATACGTGACGCAATCGTTGTCACTCAAACGGATTGACACCGTTAGAAAGTCAATGAAATGTAGTTTTTGAAACTGTCTCTGTTTCTTCAGCGCCAACTAACGGCTAGGATTGGTCCCACAGTAAAAAATGACTTATTTATCTAAATTTTTAAATGAAGAGCTACCACAGGGTCCAGTATAATCGTTGAGTTCCGGCAATCATGTCGAGTTAAAAAGAATGTTATTTCTTGGAGTCGAATTGGCTCATTTATCACATTTATAAGGTCACAGTCCAGAATCAGTTCAATTAAGTCCCACAGTCAATTGTTTAACTTTTAAAAGCGATACAACTTAGTAAGATCGGAAAAAATCGCTTAATACATGTTGGTACGAACATGTGAAGCAACCGTTGTAACTCAAACGGATTGACACTGTTAGAAAGTCAATGAAAGTTTGTTTTCGAAACTGTCTCTATTTCTTCAGCGTGAACTAACGGATAGGATTGGTCCCACAGTAAAAAATGACTTATTTATCTAAATTTTTAAATGAAGCGCTACCACAGGGTCCAGTGTAATCGTTGAGTTCCGGCAATCACGTCGAGTTAAAAAGAATGTTATTTCTTTGAGTCCAATTGGCTCATTTATCACATATATAAGGTCACAGTCCAGAATCAGTTCAATTAAGTCTCACAGTCAATCGTTTCACTTTTAAAAGCGAAACAACTGAGTAAGATCGGAACAAATCGCTAAATACATGATGAATCGAATCCGTGACGCAATCGTTGTAACTCAAACGGATTGCCACCGTTAGAAAGTTAATGAAATGTAGTTTTTGAAACTGTCTCTATTTCTTCAGCGTGAACTAACGGCTAGAATAGGTCCCACAGTAAAAAATGACTTATTTATCAAAAGTTTTAAATGAAGCGCTACCGCAGTGTCCAGTGTAATCGCTGAGTTCCAGCAATCTTGTCAAATTAAGAAGAATGTCATTCCTTGGAGTCCAATTGGCTCATTTATCACATTTATCAAGTCACAGTCCAGAATGGGTTCAACTGAGTCCCACAGTCAATCGGTTCACCGTTAAAAGCGATACAGCTTAGTAATATCGGAACAAAATCACTAAATACATGTTGGTACGAATATGTGACGCAACCGTTGTAACTCAAACGGATTGCCACCGTTAAAAAGACAATGAAATGCAGTTTTTGAAACTGTCTCTATCTCTTCAGCGCCAACTAACGGCTAGGATTGGTCCCACAGTAAAATATGACTTATTAATCTTAATTTTTAAATGAAGCGCTTCCACAGCGCCCAGTGTATCCGCTGAGTTCCAACAATAATGTCAAATTAAGAAGATTGTCATTCCTTGGAGACCAAGTGGCTCATTTATCACATTTAGCAGGTCACAGTCCAGAATCAGTTCAATTAAGTTCCACAGTCAATTGTTTCTCTTTTAAAAGCGATACAACTTAGTAATATCGGAACAAAATCATTAAATACATGTTGGTACGAATATGTGAAGCAACCGTTGTAACTCAAACGGATTGACACCGATAGAAAGTCAATGAAAGTTAGTTTTTGAGACTGTGTCTATTTCTACAGCGGGAACTAACGGATAGGATAGGTCCCACAGTAAAAATGACTTATTTATCGATATTTTTAAATGAAGCGCTACCACAGGGTCCAGTATAATTGTTGAGTTCCGGCAATCATGTCGAGTTAAAAAGAATGTTATTTCTTGGATTTCAATTGGCTCATTTATCACATTTATAAGGTCACAGTCCAGAAACAGTTCAGTTAATTCCCACGGTCAATCGTTTCACTTTTAAAAGCGATACAACTTAGTAAGATCGGAACAAATCGCTAAATACATGTTCGTACGAATACGTGACGAAATCGTTGTCACTCAAACGGATTGACACTGTTAGAAAGTCAATGAAATGTAGTTTTTGAAACTGTCTCTGTTTCTTCAGCGCGAACTAACGGCTAGGATTAATCCCACAGTAAAAAATGACTTATTTATCTAAATTTTTAAATGAAGCGCTACCACAGGGTCCAGTATAATCGTTGAGTTCCGGCAATCATGTCGAGTTAAAAAGAATGTTATTTCTTGGAGTCGAATTGGCTCATTTATCACATTTATAAGGTCACAGTCCAGAATCAGTTCAATTAAGTCCCACAGTCAATTGTTTCACTTTTAAAAGCGATACAACTTAGTAAGATCGGAAAAAATCGCTTAATACATGTTGGTACGAACATGTGAAGCAACCGTTGTAACTCAAACGTATTGACACTGTTAGAAAGTCAATGAAAGTTTGTTTTCGAAACTGTCGCTATTTCTTCAGCGTGAACTAACGGATAGGATTGGTCCCACAGTAAAAAATGACTTATTTATCTAAATTTTTAAATGAAGCGCTACCACAGGGTCCAGTGTAATCGTTGAGTTCCGGCAATCACGTCGAGTTAAAAAGAATGTTATTTCTTTGAGTCCTATTGGCTCATTTATCACATATATAAGGTCACAGTCCAGAATCAGTTCAATTAAGTCTCACAGTCAATCGTTTCACTTTTAAAAGCGAAACAACTGAGTAAGATCGGAACAAATCGCTAAATACATGATGAATCGAATCCGTGACGCAATCGTTGTAACTCAAACGGATTGCCACCGTTAGTAAGTTAATGAAATGTAGTTTTTGAAACTGTCTCTATTTCTTCAGCGTGAACTAACGGCTAGGATAGGTCCCACAGTAAAAAATGACTTATTTATCAAAAGTTTTAAATGAAGCGCTACCGCAGTGTCCAGTGTAATCGCTGAGTTCCAGCAATCTTGTCGAGTTAAAAAGAATGTTATTTCTTGGAGTTCAATTGGCTCATTTATCACATTTATAAGGTCACAGTCCAGAAACAGTTCAATTAATTCCCACGGTCAATCGTTTCACTTTTAAAAGCGATACAACTTAGTAAGATCGGAACAAATCGCTAAATACATGTTGGTACGAATACGTGACGCAATCGTTGTCACTCAAACGGATTGATACCGTTAGAAAGTCAATGAAATGTAGTTTTTGAAACTGTCTCTGTTTCTTCAGCGCGAACTAACGGCTAGGATTGGTCCCACAGTAAAAAATGACTTATTTATCTAAATTTTTAAATGAAGCGCTACCACAGGGTCCAGTATAATCGTTGAGTTCCGGCAATCATGTCGAGTTATAAAGAATGTTATTTCTTGGAGTCGAATTGGCTCATTTATCACATTTATAAGGTCACAGTCCAGAATCAGTTCAACTAAGTCCCCACAGTCAATCGGTTCACCGTTAAAGGCGATACAGCTTAGTAATATCGGAACAAAATCACTAAATACATGTTGGTACGAATATGTGACGCAACCGTTGTAACTCAAACGGATTGCCACCGTTAAAAAGACAATGAAATGTAGTTTTTGAAACTGTCTCTATCTCTTCAGCGCCAACTAACGGCTAGGATTGGTCCCACAGTAAAATATGACTTATTAATCTTAATTTTTAAATGAAGCGCTACCACAGCGCCCAGTGTATCCGCTGAGTTCTAACAATTATGTCAAATTAAGAAGATTGTCATTCCTTGGAGACCAAGTGGCTCATTTATCACATTTAGCAGGTCACAGTCCAGAATCAGTTTAATTAAGTTCCACAGTCAATTGTTTCTCTTTTAAAAGCGATACAACTTAGTAAGATCGGAAGAAATCGCTAAATACATGTTGGTACGAATACGTGACGAAATCGTTGTCACCCAAACGGATTGACACCGTTAGAAAGTCAATGAAATGTAGTTTTTGAAACTGTCTCTGTTTCTTCAGTGCGAACTAACGGCTAGGATTAATCCCACAGTAAAAAATGACTTATTTATCTAAATTTTTAAATGAAGCGCTACCACAGGGTCCAGTATAATCGTTGAGTTCCGGCAATCATGTCGAGTTAAATAGAATGTTATTTCTTGGAGTCCAATTGGCTCATTTATCACATTTATAAGGTCACAGTCCAGAATCAGTTCAATTAAGTCCCACAGTCAATTGTTTCACTTTTAAAACCGATACAACTTAGTAAGATCGGAAAAAATCGCTTAATACATGTTGGTACGAACATGTGAAGCAACTGTTGTAACTCAAACGGATTGACACCGTTAGAAAGTCAATGAAAGGTTGTTTTCGAAACTGTCTCTATTTTTTCAGCGTGAACTAACGGATAGGATTGGTCCCACATTAAAAAATGACTTATTTATCTAAATTTTTTAATGAAGCGCTACCATAGGGTCCAGTGTAATCGTTGAGTTCCGGCAATCATGTCGAGTTAAAAAGAATGTTATTTCTTTGAGTCCAATTGGCTCATTTATCACATATATATGGTCACAGTCCAGAATCAGTTCAATTAAGTCCCACAGTCAATCGTTTCAATTTAAAAGCGAAACAACTTAGTAAGATCGGAACAAATCGCTAAATACATGTTGAATCGAATACGTGACACAATCGTTGTAACTCAAACGGATTGACACCGTTAAAAAGTTAATGAAATGTAGTTTTTGAAACTGTTTCTGTTTCTTCAGCACGAACTAACGGCTAGGATTGGTCCCACAGTAAAAAATGACTTATTTATCTAAATTTTTAAATGAAGCGCTACCACAGGGTCCAGTATCATTGTTGAGCTCCGGCAATCATGTCGAGTTAAAAAGAATGTTATTTCTTGGAGTTCAATTGGCTCATTTATCACATTTATAAGGTCACAGTCCAGAAACAGTTCAATTAATTCCCACGGTCAATCGTTTCACTTTTAAAAGCGATACAACTTAGTAAGATCGGAACAAATCGCTAAATACATGTTGGTACGAATACGTGACGCAATCGTTGTCACTCAAACGGATTGACACCGTTAGAAAGTCAATGAAATGTAGTTTTTGAAACTGTCTCTGTTTCTTCAGCGCCAACTAACGGCTAGGATTGGTCCCACAGTAAAAAATGACTTATTTATCTAAATTTTTAAATAAAGCGCTACCACAGGGTCCAGTATAATTGTTGAGTTCCGGCAATCATGTCAAGTTAAAAAGAATGTTATTTCTTGGAGTCCAATTGGCTCATGTATCACATTTATAAGGTCACAGTCCAGAATCAGTTCAATTAAGTTCCACAGTTAATTGTTTCTCTTTTAAAAGCGATACAACTTAGTAATAGCGGAAGATATCGCTAAATACATGTTGATACGAATATGTGACGCAACCGTTGTATCTCAAACGGATTGACACCGTTAGAAAGTCAATGAAATGTAGTTCTTAAAACTGTCTCTGTTTCTTCAGCGCGAACTAACGGCTAGGATTGGTCCCACAGTAAAAAATGACTTATTTATCTAAATTTTTAAATGAAGCGCTACCACAGGGTCCAGTATAATTGTTGAGTTCCGGCAATCATGTCGAGTTAAAAAGAATGTTATTTCTTGGAGTTCAATTGGCTCATTTATCACATTTATAAGGTCACAGTCCAGAAACAGTTCAATTAATTCCCACGGTCAATCGTTTCACTTTTAAAAGCGATACAACTTAGTAAGATCGGAACAAATCGCTAAATACATGTTGGTACGGATACGTGACGCAATCGTTGTCACTCAAACGGATTGACATAGTTAGAAAGTCAATGAAATGTAGTTTTTGAAACTGTCTCTGTTTTTTCAGCGCCAACTAACGGCTAGGATTGGTCCCACAGTAAAAAATGACTTATTTATCTAAATTTTTAAATAAAGCGCTACCACAGGGTCCAGTATAATTGTTGAGTTCCGGCAATCATGTCGAGTTAAAAAGAATGTTATTTCTTGGAGTCCAATTGGCTCATGTATCACATTTATAAGGTCACAGTCCAGAATCAGTTCAATTAAGTTCCACAGTCAATTGTTTCTCTTTTAAAAGCGATACAACTTAGTAATAGCGGAAGAAATCGCTAAATACATGTTGATACGAATATGTGACGCAACCGTTGTAACTCAAACGGATTGACACCGTTAGAAAGTCAATGAAATGTAGTTTTTGAAACTGTCTCTGTTTCTTCAGCGCCAACTAACGGCTAGGATTGGTCCCACAGTAAAAAATGACTTATTTATCTAAATTTTTAAATAAAGCGCTACCACAGGGTCCAGTATAATTGTTGAGTTCCGGCAATCATGTCAAGTTAAAAAGAATGTTATTTCTTGGAGTCCAATTGGCTCATGTATCACATTTATAAGGTCACAGTCCAGAATCAGTTCAATTAAGTTCCACAGTTAATTGTTTCTCTTTTAAAAGCGATACAACTTAGTAATAGCGGAAGATATCGCTAAATACATGTTGATACGAATATGTGACGCAACCGTTGTAACTCAAACGGATTGACACCGTTAGAAAGTCAATGAAATGTAGTTCTTGAAACTGTCTCTATTTCTTCAGCGTGATCTAACGGATAGGATTTGTGCCACAGTAAAGAATGACTTATTTATCGAAATTTTTAAATGAAGCACTACCACAGGATCCAGTGTAATCGCTGAGTTCCGGCAATCATGTCAAATTAGGAAGATTGTCATTCCTTGGAGACCAAGTGGCTCATTTATCACATTTAGCAGGTCACAGTCCAGAATCAGTTCAATTAAGTCCCACAGTCAATCGTTTCACTTTTAAAAGCGATACAACTTAGTAATACCGGAAGAAATCGCTAAATACATGTTGGTACGAATCTTTGACGAAGCCGTTGTAACTCAAACGGTTTGACACCGTTAGAAAGTCAATGAAATGTAGTTTTTGAAACTGTCTCTATTTTTTCTGCGCGAACTAACGGCTAGGATTGGTCCCACAGTAAAATATTACTTATTTATCGAAATTTTTAAATAAAGCGCTACCACAGGGTCCAGTGTAATGGCTGAGTTCCGGCAATCATGTCGAGTTAAAAAGAATGTTATTTATTGGAGTTCAATTGGCTCATTTATCACATTTATAAGGTCACAGTCCAGAAACAGTTCAATTAATTCCCACGGTCAATCGTTTCACTTTTCAAAGCGATACAACTTAGTAAGATCGGAACAAATCGCTAAATACATGTTGGTACGAATACGTGACGCAATCGTTGTCACTCAAACGGATTGACACCGTTAGAAAGTCAATGAAATGTAGTTTTTGAAACTGTCTCTGTTTCTTCAGCGCCAACTAACGGCTAGGATTGGTTCCACAGTAAAAAATGACTTATTTATCTAAATTTTTAAATAAAGCGCTACCACAGGGTCCAGTATAATTGTTGAGTTCCGGCAATCATGTCGAGTTAAAAAGAATGTTATTTCTTGGAGTCCAATTGGCTCATGTATCACATTTATAAGGTCACAGTCCAGAATCAGTTCAATTAAGTTCCACAGTTAATTGTTTCTCTTTTAAAAGTGATACAACTTAGTAATAGCGGAAGAAGTCGCTAAATACATGTTGATACGAATATGTGACGCAACCGTTGTAACTCAAACGGATTGACACCGTTAGAAAGTCAATGAAATGTAGTTTTTGAAACTGTCTCTGTTTCTTCAGCGCGAACTAACGGCTAGGATTGGTCCCACAGTAAAAAATGACTTATTTATCTAAATTTTTAAATGAAGCGCTACCACAGGGTCCAGTATAATTGTTGAGTTCCGGCAATCATGTCGAGTTAAAAAGAATGTTATTTCTTGGAGATCAATTGGCTCATTTATCACATTTATAAGGTCACAGTCCAGAAACAGTTCAATTAATTCCCACGGTCAATCGTTTCACTTTTAAAAGCGATACAACTTAGTAAGATCGGAACAAATCGCTAAATACATGTTGGTACGAATACGTGACGCAATCGTTGTCACTCAAACGGATTGACACCGTTAGAAAGTCAATGAAATGTAGTTTTTGAAACTGTCTCTGTTTCTTCAGCGCCAACTAACGGCTAGGATTGGTCCCACAGTAAAAAATGACTTATTTATCTAAATTTTTAAATAAAGCGCTACCACAGGGTCCAGTATAATTGTTGAGTTCCGGCAATCATTTCGAGTTAAAAAGAATGTTATTTCTTGGAGTCCAATTGGCTCATGTATCACATTTATAAGGTCACAGTCCAGAATCAGTTCAATTAAGTTCCACAGTCAATTGTTTCTCTTTTAAAAGCGATACAACTTAGTAATAGCGGAAGAAATCGCTAAATACATGTTGATACGAATATGTGACGCAACCGTTGTAACTCAAACGGATTGACACCGTTAGAAAGTCAATGAAATGTAGCTTTTGAAACTGTCTCTATTTCTTCAGCGTGATCTAACGGATAGGATTTGTCCCACAGCAAAGAATGACTTATTTAACGAAATTTTTAAATGAAGCACTACCACAGGGTCCAGTGTAATCGCTGAGTTCCGGCAATCATGTCAAATTAGGAAGATTGTCATTCCTTGGAGACCAAGTGGCTCATTTATCACATTTAGCAGGTCACAGTCCAGAATCAGTTCAATTAAGTCCCACAGTCAATCGTTTCACTTTTAAAAGCGATACAACTTAGTAATACCGGAAGAAATCGCTAAATACATGTTGGTACGAATCTTTGACGCAGCCGTTGTAACTCAAACGGTTTGACACCGTTAGAAAGTCAATGAAATGTAGTTTTTGAAACTGTCTCTATTTCTTCTGCGCGAACTAACGGCTAGGATTGGTCCCACAGTAAAATATTACTTATTTATCGAAATTTTTAAATAAAGCGCTACCACAGGGTCCAGTATAATCGTTGAGTTCCGGCAATCATGTCGAGTTAAAAAGAATGTTATTTCTTGGAGTCCAATTGGCTCATTTATCACATTTATAAGGTCACAGTCCAGAATCAGTTCAATTAAGTCCCACAGTCAATTGTTTCACTTTTAAAAGCGATACAACTTAGTAAGATCGGAAAAAATCGCTTAATACATGTTGGTACGAACATGTGAAGCAACCGTTGTAACTCAAACGGATTGACACTGTTAGAAAGTCAATGAAAGTTTGTTTTCGAAACTGTCTCTATTTCTTCAGCGTGAACTAACGGATAGGATTGGTCCCACAGTAAAAAATGACTTATTTATCTAAATTTTTAAATAAAGCTCTACCACGGGGTCCAGTGTAATCGTTGAGTTCCGGCAATCACGTCGAGTTAAAAAGAATGTTATTTCTTTGAGTCCAATTGGCTCATTTATCACATATATAAGGTCACAGTCCAGAATCAGTTCAATTAAGTCTCACAGTCAATCGTTTCACTTTTAAAAGCGAAACAAGTTAGTAAGATCGGAACAAATCGCTAAATACATGTTGAATCGAATACGTGACGCAATCGTTGTAACTCAAACGGATTGCCACCGTTAAAAAGTTAATGAAATGTAGTTTTTGAAATTGTCTCTATTTCTTCAGCGTGAACTGACGGCTAGGATAGGTCCCACAGTAAAAAATGACTTATTTATCAAAAGATTTAAATGAAGCGCTACCGCAGGGTCCAGTGTAATCGCTGAGTTCCAGCAATCTTGTCAAATTAAGAAGAATGTCATTCCTTGGAGTCCAATTGGCTCATTTATCACATTCATCAAGTCACAGTCCAGAATGGGTTCAACTAAGTCCCACAGTCAATCGGTTCACCGGTAAAAGCGATACAGGTTAGTAATATCGGAACAAAATCACTAAATACATGTTGGTACGAATATGTGACGCAACCGTTGTAACTCAAACGGATTGCCACCGTTAAAAAGACAATGAAATGTAGATTTTGAAACTGTCTCTATCTCTTCAGCGCCAACTAACGGCTAGGATTGGTGCCACAGTAAAATATGACTTATCAATCTTAATTTTTAAATGAAGCGCTACCACAGCGCCCAGTGTATCCGCTGAGTTCCAACAATCATGTCAAATTAAGAGGATTGTCATTCCTTGGAGACCAAGTGGCTCATTTATCACATTTAGCAGGTCACAGTCCAGAATCAGTTCAATTAAGTTCCACAGTCAATTGTTTCTCTTTTAAAAGCGATACAACTTAGTAAGATTGGAAGAAATCGCTAAATACATGTTGGTACGAATACGTGACGAAATCGTTGTCACTCAAACGGATTGACACCGTTAGAAAGTCAATGAAATGTAGTTTTTGAAACTGTCTCTGTTTCTTCAGTGCGAACTAACGGCTAGGATTAATCCCACAGTAAAAAATGACTTATTTATCTAAATTTTTAAATGAAGCGCTACCACAGGGTCCAGTATAATCGTTGAGTTCCGGCAATCATTTCGAGTTAAATAGAATGTTATTTCTTGGAGTCCAATTGGCTCATTTATCACATTTATAAGGTCACAGTCCAGAATCAGTTCAATTAAGTCCCACAGTCAATTGTTTCACTTTTAAAAGCGATACAACTTAGTAAGATCGGAAAAAATCGCTTAATACATGTTGGTACGAACATGTGAAGCAACCGTTGTAACTCAAACGGATTGACACCGTTAGAAAGTCAATGAAAGGTTGTTTTCGAAACTGTCTCTATTTCTTCAGCGTGAACTAACGGATAGGATTGGTCCCACAGTATAAAATGACTTATTTATCTAAATTTTTAAATGAAGCGCTACCATAGGGTCCAGTGTAATCGTTGAGTTCCGGCAATCATGTCGAGTTAAAAAGATTGTTATTTCTTTGAGTCCAATTGGCTCATTTCTCACATATATAAGGTCACAGTCCAGAATCAGTTCAATTAAGTCCCACAGTCAATCGTTTCACTTTTAAAAGCGAAACAACTTAGTAAGATCGGAACAAATCGCTAAATACATGTTGAATCGAATACGTGACACAATCGTTGTAACTCAAACGGATTGACACCGTTAAAAAGTTAATGAAATGTAGTTTTTGAAACTGTCTCTATTTCTTCAGCGTGAACTAACGGCTAGGATTGGTCCAACAGTAAAAAATGACTTATTTATCAAAAGTTTTAAATGAAGCGCTACCGCAGGGTCCAGTGTAATCGCTGAGTTCCAGCAATCTTGTCAAATTAAAAAGAATGTCATTCCTTGGAGACCAATTGGCTCATTTATCACATTTATTAAGTCACAGTCCAGAATGGGTTCAACTAAGTCCCACAGTCAATCGGTGCACCGTTCAAAGTGATACAACTTAGTAATATCGGAACAAAATCACTAAATACATGTTGGTACGAATATGTGACGCAACCGTTGTAACTCAAACGGTTTGCCACCGCTAAAAAGACAATGAAATGTAGTTTTTGAAACTGTCTCTATCTCTTCAGCGACAATTAACGGCTAGGATTGGTCCCACAGTAAAATATGACTTATTAATCTTAATTTTTAAATGAAGCGCTACCACAGCGCTCAGTGTATCCGCTGAGTTCCAACAATCATGTCAAATTAAGAAGATTGTCATTCCTTGGAGACCAAGTGGCTCATTTATCACATTTAGCAGGTCACAGTCCAGAATCAGTTCAATTAAGTTCCACAGTCAATTGTTTCTCTTTTAAAAGCGATACAACTTAGTAATAGCGGAAGAAATCGCTAAATACAAGTTGATACGAATATGTGACGCAACCGTTGTAACTCAAACGGATTGACATCGTTAGAAAGTCAATGAAATGTAGCTTTTGAAACTGTCTCTATTTCTTCAGCGCCAACTAACGGCTAGGATTGGTCCCACAGTAAAAAATGACATATTTATCTTAATTTGCAAATGAAGCGCTCCTACAGCGCCCAGTGTAATCGATAAGTTCCGGCAATCATGTCGAGTTAAAAAGAATGTTATTTCTTGGAGTTCAATTGGCTCATTTATCCCATTTATCAGGTCACAGTCCAGAATCAGTTCAACTAAGTCCCACGGTCGATCGGTTCACCGTTAAAGGCGATACAACGTAGTAATATCGGAACAAAATCACTAAATACATGTTGGCACGAATATGTGAAGCAACCGTTGTAACTCAGCGTGAACTAACGGCTAGGATTGGTCCCACAGTAAAAAATGACTTGTTTATGTAAAGTTTTAAATGAAGCGCTACCGCAGGGTCCAGTGTAATCGCTGAGTTCCAGCAATCTTGTCAAATTAAGAAGGTTGTCATACCTTGGAGACCAAGTGGCTTATTTATCACATTTAGCAGGTCACAGTCCAGAATCAGTTCAATTAAGTCCCACAGTCAATCGTTTCACTTTTAAAGGCGATACAACTTAGTAATACCGGAAGAAATCGCTAAATACATGTTGGTACGAATCTTTGACGCAACCGTTGTAACTCAAACGGATTGACATCGTTAGAATGTGAATGAAATGTAGTTTTTGAAACTGTCTCTATTTCTTCAGCGCGAACTATCAGCTAGGATTGGTCCCACAGAAAAAAATGACATATTTATCTTAATTTTTAAATAAAGAGCTTCCACAGCGCCCAGTGTAATCACTGAGTTCCGGCAATCATGTCGAGTTAAAAAGAATGTTATTTCTTGGAGTCCAATTGGCTCATTTATCACATTTATCAGGTCACAGTCCAGAATGAGTTCAACTAAGTCCCACAGTCAATCGGTTCACCGTTAAAAGCGATACAACTTAGTAATATCGGAACAGAATCACTAAATACATGTTGGTACGAATATGTGACGCAACCGTTATAACTTAAACGGATTGACACCATTAAAAAGACAATGAAATGTAGTTTTCGAAACTGTCTCTATTTCTTCAGCGTGAACTTACGGATAGGATTGGTCAAACAGTAAAAAATGACTTATTTATCGAAATTTTTAAATGAAGCGCTACCACAGGGTCCAATGTAATCGCTGAGTTCCGGCAATCATGTCAAATTAAGAAGATTGTCATTCCTTGGACACCAAGTGGCTCATTTATCACATTTAGCAGGTCACAGTCCAGAATCATTTCAATTAAGTCCCACAGTCAATCGTTTCACTTTTAAAAGCGATACCACTTAGTAATATCGAAAAAAACACTTAATACATGTTGGTACGGATATGTGAAGCAACCGTGGTAACGCAAACGGATTGACACCGTTAGAAATTCAATGAAAGGTAGTTTTTGAAACTGTCTTTATTTCTTCAGCGTGAACTAACGGATAGTATTGGTCCCACAGTAAAAAATTACTTATTTATCGAAATTTTTAAATAAAGCGCTACCACAGGGTCCAGTGTAATCGCTGAGTTCCGGCAATCATGTCGAGTTAAAAAGAATGTTATTTCTTGGAGTTCAATTGGCTCATTTATATCATTTATAAGGTCACAGTGCAGAAACAGTTCAATTAATTCCCACGGTCAATCGTTTCACTTTTAAAAGCGATACAACTTAGTAAGATTGGAACAAATCGCTAAATACATGTTGGTACGAATACGTGACGCAATCGTTGTCACTCAAACGGATTGACACCGTTAGAAAGTCAATGAAATGTAGTTTTTGAAACTGTCTCTGTTTCTTCAGCGCAAACTAACGGCTAGGATTGGTCCCACAGTAAAAAATGACTTTATTATCTAAATTTTTTAATGAAGCGCTACCACAGGGTCCAGTATAATCGTTGAGTTCCGGCAATCATGCCGAGTTAAAAAGAATGTTATTTCTTGGAGTCCAATTGGCTCATTTATCACATTTATAAGGTCACAGTCCAGAATCAGTTCAATTAAGTTCCACAGTCAATTGTTTCCCTTATAAAAGCGATACAACTTAGTAATAGCGGAAGAAATCGCTAAATACATGTTGATACGAATATGTGACGCAACCGTTGTAACTCAAACGGATTGACACCGTTAGAAAGTCAATGAAATGTAGCTTTTAAAACTGTCTCTATTTCTTTAGCGCCAACTAACGGATAGGATTGGTCCCACAGTAAAAAATGACTTATTTATCTTATTTTTTAAATGAAGCGCTCCCACAGCACCCAGTGTAATCGCTGAGTTCCGGCAATCATGTCGAGTTAAACAGAATGTTATTTCTTGGAGTTCAATTGGCTCATTTATCACATTTATCAGGTCACAGTCCAGAATCAGTTCAATTAATTCCCACAGTCAATCGTTTCACTTTTAAAAGCGATACAACTTAGTATTATCGGAACAAAATCACTAAATACATGTTGGCACGAATATGTGAAGCAACCGTTGTAACTCAAACGGATTGACACCGTTAGAAAATCAATGAAAGTTAGTTTTTGAAACTGTCTCTATTTCTTCAGCGGGAACTAACGGATAGGATTGGTCTCACAGTAAAAAATTACTTATTTATCGAAATTTTTAAATGAAGCGCTACCACAGGGTCCAGTGTAATCGCTGAGTTCCGGCAATCATGTCGAGTTAATAAGAATGTTATTTCTTGGAATTCAATTGGCTCATTTATCGCATTTATAAGGTCGCAGTCCAGAAACAGTTCAATTAATTCCCACAGTCAATCGTTTCACTTTTAAAAGCGATACAACTTAGTAAGATCGGAAAAAATCGCTAAATACATGTTGGTACGAATACGTGACGCAACCGTTGTAACGCAAACGGATTGACACCGTTAAAAAGTCAATGAAATGTAGTTTATGAAACTGTCTCTATTTCTTTAGCGCGAAGTAACGGCTAGGATTGGTTCCACAGTAAGAAATGACTTATTTATCCTAATTTTTATATAAAGCGCTACCACAGCGCCCAGTGTAACCGCTGAGTCCCAGCAATCATGCCAAATTAAGAAGAATGTCATTCCTTGGAGTCCAATTGGCTCATTTATCACATTTATAAGATCACAGTCCAAAATCAGTCCAATTAAGTCCCACAGTCAATCTTTTCACTTTTAAAAGCGATACGACTTAGTAATAACGGAAAAAATTTCTATATACATGTTGGTTCGAATAGGTGAAGCAACCGTTGGAAGTCAAACGGATTGACTCCCTTACAAAGTCAATGAAAGGTAGTTTTTGAAACTGTCTCTATTTCTTCAGCGTGAACTAACGGATAGGATTCGTCCCACAGTAAAAAATCACTTATTTAGCGAAATTTTTAAATGAAGCGCTACCACAGGGTCCAGTGTGATCGCTGAGTTCCGGCAATCATGTCGAGTTAAAAAGAATGTTATTTTTGGTGTTCAATTGGCTCATTTATCAAATATAGCAGGTCACAGTCCAGAATCAGTTCAATTAAGTCCCACAGTCAATCGTTTCACTTTTAAAAGCGATACAACTTAGTAATACCGGAAGAAATCGCTAAATACATGTTGGTACGAATCTTTGACGCAACCGTTGTAACTCAAACGGATTGACACCGTTAGAAATTCAATGAAATGTAGTTTTTTAAAATGTCTCTATTTCTTCAGCGCAAACTAACGGCTAGGATTGGTCCCACAGAAAAAAATGACATATTTATCTTAATTTTTAAATAAAGCGCTTCTACAGCGCCCAGTGTAATCACTGAGTTCCGGCAATCCTGTCGAGTTAAGAAGAATGTTATTTCTTGGAGTCCAATTGGCTCACTTATCACATTTATAAGGTCACAGTCTAGAATCAGTTCAATTAAGTCCCACAGTCAATTGTTTCACTTTTAAAAGCGATACAACTTAGTAAGATCGGAAAAATCGCTAAATACATCTTGGCACGAATATGTGACGCAAACGTTGTAACTCAAACGGATTGACACCGTTAGAAAATCAATGAAAGTTAGTTTTTGAAACTGTCTCTATTTCTTCAGCGGGAACTAACGGATAGGATTGGTCCCACAGTAAAAAATTACTTATTTATCGAAA
Organism: Hydractinia symbiolongicarpus; assembly: GCF_029227915.1. Lineage (NCBI taxonomy): Eukaryota > Metazoa > Cnidaria > Hydrozoa > Anthoathecata > Hydractiniidae > Hydractinia > Hydractinia symbiolongicarpus. The sequence continues at coordinate 283,048 of NC_079888.1, read as the reverse complement.
TTTTTAAATGAAGCGCTACCACAGGGTCCAGTGTAATCGCTGAGTTCCGGCAATCATGTCGAGTTAATGAGAATGTTATTTCTTGGAGTTCAATTGGCTCATTTATCGCATTTATAAGGTCACAGTCCAGAAACAGTTCAATTAATTCCCACAGTCAATCGTTTCACTTTTAAAAGCGATACAACTTAGTAAGATCGGAATAAATCGCTAAATACATGTTGGTACGAATACGTGACGCAACCGTTGTAACGCAAACGGATTGACACTGTTAAAAAGTCAATGAAATGTAGTTTATGAAACTGTCTCTATTTCTTCAGCGCGAAGTAAGAAAGTCAATGAAATGTAGTTTTTGAAACTGTCTCTATTTCTTCAGCGCGAACTAACGGCTAGGATTGGTCCCACAGAAAAAAATGACATATTTATCTTCATTTTTAAATAAAGCGCTTTCACAGCGCCCAGTGTAATCGCTGAGTTCCGGCAATCATGTCGAGTTAATAAGAATGTTATTTCTTGGAGTTCAATTGGCTCATTTATCGCATTTATAAGGTCACAGTCCAGAAACAGTTCAATTAATTCCCACAGTCAATCGTTTCACTTTTAAAAGCGATACAACTTAGTAATACCGGAAGAAATAGCTAAATACATGTTGGTACGAATCTTTGACGCAACCGTTGTAACTCAAACGGATTGACACCGTTAGAAAGTCAATGAAATGTAGTTTTTGAAACTGTCTCTATTTCTTCAGCGTGAACTAACGGATAGGATTGGTCCCACAGTAAAAAATGGCTTATTAATCTAAATTTTTAAATGAAGCGCTACCACAGGGTCCAGTGTAATCGTTGAGTTCCGGCAATCATGTCGAGTTAAAAAGAATGTTATTTCTTGGAGTCCAATTGGCTCATTTATCACATTTATAAGGTCACAGTCCAAAATCAGTTCAATTAAGTCCCACAATCAATTGTTTCACTTTTAAAACCGATACAACTTAGTAAGATCGGAAAAATCGCTAAATACATGTTGGTACGAATATGTGAAACAACCGTTGTAACTCAAACGGATTGACACCGTTAGAAAGTCAATGAAATGTAGTTTTTGAAAATGTCTCTATTTCTTCAGCGTGAACTAACGGATAGGATTGGTCCCACAGTAAAAAATGGCTTATTTATCTAAATTTTTAAATGAAGCGCTACCACAGGGTCCAGTGTAATCGCTGAGTTCCAGCAATCTTGTCAAATTAAGAAGATTGTCATTCCTTGGAGACCAAGTGGCTCATTTATCACATATAGCAGGTCACAGTCCAGAATCAGTTCAATTAATTCCCACAGTCAATTGTTTCACTTTTAAAACCGATACAACTTAGTAAGATCGGAAAAATCGCTAAATACATGTTGGTACGAATATGTGAAGCAACCGTTGTAACTCAAACGGATTGACACCGTTAGAAAGTCAATGAAATGTAGTTTTTGAAAATGTCTCTATTTCTTCAGCGTGAACTAACGGATAGGATTGGTCCCACAGTAAAAAATGGCTTATTTATCTAAATTTTTAAATGAAGCGCTACCACAGGGTCCAGTGTAATCGGTGAGTTCCAGCAATCTTGTCAAATTAAGAAGATTGTCATTCCTTGGAGACCAAGTGGCTCATTTATCACATATAGCAGGTCACAGTCCAGAATCAGTTCAATTAAGTCCCACAGTCAATCGTTTCACTTTTAAAACCGATACAACTTAGTAAGATCGGAAAAATCGCTAAATACATGTTGGTACGAATATGTGAAACAACCGTTGTAACTCAAACGGATTGACACCGTTAGAAAGTCAATGAAATGTAGTTTTTGAAAATGTCTCTATTTCTTAAGCGTGAACTAACGGATAGGATTGGTCCCACAGTAAAAAATGGCTTATTTATCTAAATTTTTAAATGAAGCGCTACCACAGGGTCCAGTGTAATCGCTGAGTTCCAGCAAACTTGTCAAATTAAGAAGATTGTCATTCCTTGGAGACCAAGTGGCTCATTTATCACATATAGCAGGTCACAGTCCAGAATCAGTTCAATTAATTCCCACAGTCAATCGTTTCACTTTTAAAAGCGATACAACTTAGTAATACCGGAAGAAATAGCTAAATACATGTTGGTACGAATCTTTGACGCAACCGTTGTAACTCAAACGGATTGACACCGTTAGAAATTCAATGAAATGTAGTTTTTTAAAATGTCTCTATTTCTTCAGCGCGAACTAACGGCTAGGATTGGTCCCACAGTAAAAAATGACATATTTATCTTAATTTTTATATAAAGCGCTTCTACAGCGCCCAGTGTAATCACTGAGTTCCGGCAATCATGTCGAGTTAAAAAGAATGTTATTTCTTGGAGTTCAATTGGCTCATTTATCACATTTATAAGGTCACAGTCCAGAAACAGTTCAATTAATTCCCACAGTCAATCGTTTCCCTTTTAAAAGCGATACAACTTAGTAAGATCGGAACAAATCGCTAAATACATGTTGGTACGAATACGTGACGCAATCGTTGTAACTCAAACGGATTGACACCGTTAGAAAGTCAATGAAAAGTAGTTTTTGAAACTGTCTCTGTTTTTTCAGCGCAAACTAACGGCTAGGATTGGTCCCATAGTAAAAAACGACTTATTTATCTAAATTTTTATATGAAGCGCTACCACAGGGTCCAGTGTAATCGTTGAGTTCCGGCAATCATGTCGAGTTAAAAAGAATGTTATTTCTTGGAGTTCAATTGGCTCATTTATCACATTTATAAGGTCACAGTCCAGAAACAGTTCAATTAATTCCCACAGTCAATCGTTTCTCTTTTAAAAGCGATACAACTTAGTAAGATCGGAACAAATCGCTAAATACATGTTGGTACGAATACGTGACACAATCGTTGTAACTCAAACGGATTGACACCGTTAGAAAGTCAATGAAAAGTAGTTTTTGAAACTGTCTCTGTTTTTTCAGCGCAAACTAACGGCTAGGATTGGTCCCATAGTAAAAAACGACTTATTTATCTAAATTTTTATATGAAGCGCTACCACAGGGTCCAGTGTAATCGTTGAGTTCCGGCAATCATGTCGAGTTAAAAAGAATGTTATTTCTTGGAGTCCAATTGGCTCATTTATCACATTTATAAGGTCACAGTCTAGAATCAGTTCAATTAAGTCCCACAGTCAATTGTTTCACTTTTAAAAGCGATACAACTTAGTAAGATCGGAAAAATCGCTAAATACATCTTGGTACAAATATGTGAAGCAACCGTTGTAACTCAAACGGATTGACACCGTTAGAAAGTCAATGAAATGTAATTTTTGAAACTGTCTCTATTTCTTCAGCGTGAACTAACGGATAGGATTGGTCCCACAGTAAAATATGGCTTATTTATCTAAATTTTTAAATGAAGCGCTACCACAGGGTCCAGTGTAATCGTTGAGTTCCGGCAATCATGTCGAGTTAAAAAGAATGTTATTTCTTGGAGTCGATTTGGCTCATTTATCACATTTATAAGGTCACAGTCCAAAATCAGTTCAATTAAGTCCCACAGTCAATTGTTTCACTTTTAAAACCGATACAACTTAGTAAGATCGGAAAAATCGCTAAATACATGTTGGTACGAATATGTGAAGCAACCGTTGTAACTCAAACGGATTGACACCGTTAGAAAGTCAATGAAATGTAGTTTTTGAAAATGTCTCTATTTCTTCAGCGTGAACTAACGGATAGGATTGGTCCCACAGTAAAAAATGGCTTATTTATCTAAATTTTTAAATGAAGCGCTACCACAGGGTCCAGTGTAATCGGTGAGTTCCAGCAATCTTGTCAAATTAAGAAGATTGTCATTCCTTGGAGACCAAGTGGCTCATTTATCACATATAGCAGGTCACAGTCCAGAATCAGTTCAATTAAGTCCCACAGTCAATCGTTTCACTTTTAAAACCGATACAACTTAGTAAGATCGAAAAAATCGCTAAATACATGTTGGTACGAATATGTGAAACAACCGTTGTAACTCAAACGGATTGACACCGTTAGAAAGTCAATGAAATGTAGTTTTTGAAAATGTCTCTATTTCTTCAGCGTGAACTAACGGATAGGATTGGTCCCACAGTAAAAAATGGCTTATTTATCTAAATTTTTAAATGAAGCGCTACCACAGGGTCCAGTGTAATCGCTGAGTTCCAGCAATCTTGTCAAATTAAGAAGATTGTCATTCCTTGGAGACCAAGTGGCTCATTTATCACATATAGCAGGTCACAGTCTAGAATCAGTTCAATTAATTCCCACAGTCAATCGTTTCACTTTTAAAAGCGATACAACTTAGTAATACCGGAAGAAATAGCTAAATACATGTTGGTACGAATCTTTGACGCAACCGTTGTAACTCAAACGGATTGACACCGTTAGAAATTCAATGAAATGTAGTTTTTTAAAATGTCTCTATTTCTTCAGCGCGAACTAACGGCTAGGATTGGTCCCACAGAAAAAAATGACATATTTATCTTAATTTTTAAATAAAGCGCTTCTACAGCGCCCAGTGTAATCACTGAGTTCCGGCAATCCTGTCGAGTTACGAAGAATGTTATTTCTTGGAGTCCAATTGGCTCATTTATCACATATAGCAGGTCACAGTCTAGAATCAGTTCAATTAAGTCCCACAGTCAATTGTTTCACTTTTAAAAGCGATACAACTTAGTAAGATCGGAAAAATCGCTAAATACATCTTGGTACAAATATGTGAAGCAACCGTTGTAACTCAAACGGATTGACACCGTTAGAAAGTCAATGAAATGTAGTTTTTGAAACTTTCTCTATTTCTTCAGCGTGAACTAACGGATAGGATTGGTCCCACAGTAAAAAATGGCTTATTTATCTAAATTTTTAAATGAAGCGCTACCACAGGGTCCAGTCCAGAATCAGTTCAATTAAGTCAATCGTTTCACTTTTAAAAGCGATACAACTTAGTAATATCGGAAAAAAACGCTAAATACATGTTGGTACGAATATGTGAAGCAACTGTTGTAACTCAGACGGATTTACACAGTTAGAAAGTCAATGAAAGGTTGTTTTTGAAACTGTCTCTATTTCTTCAGCGTGAACTAACGGCTAGGATAGGTCCCACAGTAAAAAATGACTTATTTATCTAAAGTTTTAAATGAAGCGCTACCGCAGGGTCCAGTGTAATCGCTGAGTTCCAGCAATCTTGTCAAATTAAGAAGATTGTCATTCCTTGGAGTCCAATTGGCTCATTTATCACCTTTATCAGGTCACAGTCCAGAATCAGTTCAACTAAGTCCCACAGTCAATCGGTTCACCGTTAAAAGCGATACAACTTAGTAATATCGGAACAAAATCAATACACACATGTTGGTACAAATATGTGACGCAACAGTTGTAACTCAAACGGATTGACACCGTTAAAAAGTCAATAAAATGTAGTTTATGAAACTGTCTCTATTTCTTCAGCGCGACGTAACGGCTAGGATTGGTTCCACAGTAAGAAATGACTTATTTATCTTAATTTTTTATATAAAGCGCTACCACAGCGCCCAGTGTAATCGCTGAGTTCCGGCAATCATGTCGAGTTAAAAAGAATGTTATTTTTGGAGTTCAATTGGCTCATTTATCGCATTTATAAGGTCAAAGTCCAGAAACAGTTCAATTAATTCCCACAGTTAATCGTTTCACTTTTAAAAGCGATACAACTTCGTAAGATCGGAACAAATCGCTAAATACATGTTGGTACGAATACGTGACGCAATCGTTGTAACTCAAACGGATTGACACCGTTAAAAAGTCAATGAAATGTAGTTTTTGAAAATGTCTCTATTTCTTCAGCGTGAACTAACGGATAGGATTGGTCCCACAGTAAAAAATGGCTTATTTATCTAAATTTTTAAATGAAGCGCTACCACAGGGTCCAGTGTAATCGTTGAGTTCCGGCAATCATGTCGAGTTAAAAAGAATGTTATTTCTTGGAGTCCAATTTGCTCATTTATCACATTTATAAGGTCACAGTCCAAAATCAGTTCAATTAAGTCCCACAGTCAATTGTTTCACTTTTAAAACCGTTACAACTTAGTAAGATCGGAAAAATCGCTAAATACATGTTGGTACGAATATGTGAAGCAACCGTTGTAACTCAAACGAATTGACACCGTTAGAAAGTCAATGAAATGTAGTTTTTGAAAATGTCTCTATTTCTTCAGCGTGAACTAACGGATAGGATTGGTCAAACAGTAAAAAATGACTTATTTATCGAAATTTTTAAATGAAGCGCTACCACAGGGTCCAATGTAATCGCTGAGTTCCGGCAATCATGTCAAATTAAGAAGATTGTCATTCCTTGGAGACCAAGTGGCTCATTTATCACATATAGCAGGTCACAGTCCAGAATCATTTCAAGTAAGTCTCACAGTCAATCGTTTCACTTTTAAAAGCGATACAACTTAGTAATATCGGAAAAAACGCTAAATACATGTTGGTACGAATATGTGAAGCAACCGTTGTAACTCAGACGGATTGACACAGTTAGAAAGTCAATGAAAGGTTGTTTTCGAAACTGTCTCTATTTCTTCAGCGTGAACTAACGGCTAGGATAGGTCCCACAGTAAAAAATGACTTATTTATCTAAAGTTTTAAATGAAGCGCTACCGCAGGGTCCAGTGTAATCGCTGAGTTCCTGCAATCTTGTCAAATTAAGAAGATTGTCATTCCTTGGAGTGCAATTGGCTCATTTATCACATATAGCAGGTCACAGTCCAGGATCAGTTCAATTAATTCCCACAGTCAATCGTTTCACTTTTAAAAGCGATACAACTTAGTAAGATCGGAAAAATCGCTAAATACATCTTGGTACAAATATGTGAAGCAACCGTTGTAACTCAAACGGATTGACACCGTTAGAAAGTCAATGAAATGTAGTTTTTGAAACTGTCTCTATTTCTTCAGCGTGAACTAACGGATAGGATTGGTCCCACAGTAAAAAATGGCTTATTTATCTAAATTTTTAAATGAAGCGCTACCACAAGGTCCAGTGTAATCGTTGAGTTCCGGCAATCATGTCGAGTTAAAAAGAATGTTATTTCTTGGAGTCCAATTGGCTCATTTATCACATTTATAAGGTCACAGTCCAAAATCAGTTCAATTAAGTCCCACAGTCAATTGTTTCACTTTTAAAACCGTTACAACTTAGTAAGATCGGAAAAATCGCTAAATACATGTTGGTACGAATATGTGAAGCAACCGTTGTAACTCAAACGGATTGACACCGTTAGAAAGTCAATGAAATGTAGTTTTTGAAAATGTCTCTATTTCTTCAGCGTGAACTAACGGATAGGATTGGTCAAACAGTAAAAAATGACTTATTTATCGAAATTTTTAAATGAAGCGCTACCACAGGGTCCAATGTAATCGCTGAGTTCCGGCAATCATGTCAAATTAAGAAGATTGTCATTCCTTGGAGACCAAGTGGCTCATTTATCACATATAGCAGGTCACAGTCCAGAATCATTTCAAGTAAGTCTCACAGTCAATCGTTTCACTTTTAAAAGCGATACAACTTAGTAATATCGGAAAAAACGCTAAATACATGTTGGTACGAATATGTGAAGCAACCGTTGTAACTCAGACGGATTGACACAGTTAGAAAGTCAATGAAAGGTTGTTTTCGAAACTGTCTCTATTTCTTCAGCGTGAACTAACGGCTAGGATAGGTCCCACAGTAAAAAATGACTTATTTATCTAAAGTTTTAAATGAAGCGCTACCGCAGGGTCCAGTGTAATCGCTGAGTTCCTGCAATCTTGTCAAATTAAGAAGATTGTCATTCCTTGGAGTGCAATTGGCTCATTTATCACATATAGCAGGTCACAGTCCAGGATCAGTTCAATTAATTCCCACAGTCAATCGTTTCACTTTTAAAAGCGATACAACTTAGTAAGATCGGAAAAATCGCTAAATACATCTTGGTACAAATATGTGAAGCAACCGTTGTAACTCAAACGGATTGACACCGTTAGAAAGTCAATGAAATGTAGTTTTTGAAACTGTCTCTATTTCTTCAGCGTGAACTAACGGATAGGATTGGTCCCACAGTAAAAAATGGCTTATTTATCTAAATTTTTAAATGAAGCGCTACCACAAGGTCCAGTGTAATCGTTGAGTTCCGGCAATCATGTCGAGTTAAAAAGAATGTTATTTCTTGGAGTCCAATTGGCTCATTTATCACATTTATAAGGTCACAGTCCAAAATCAGTTCAATTAAGTCCCACAGTCAATTGTTTCACTTTTAAAACCGATACAACTTAGTAAGATCGGAAAAATCGCTAAATACATGTTGGTACGAATATGTGAAGCAACCGTTGTAACTCAAACGGATTGACACCGTTAGAAAGTCAATGAAATGTAGTTTTTGAAAATGTCTCTATTTTTTCAGCGTGAACTAACGGATAGGATTGGTCCCACAGTAAAAAATGGCTTATTTATCTAAATTTTTAAATGAAGCGCTACCACAGGGTCCAGTGTAATCGCTGAGTTCCAGCAATCTTGTCAAATTAAGAAGATTGTCATTCCTTGGAGACCAAGTGGCTCATTTATCACATATAGCAGGTCACAGTCCAGAATCAGTTCAATTAAGTCCCACAGTCAATCGTTTCACTTTTAAAACCGATACAACTTAGTAAGATCGGAAAAATCGCTAAATACATGTTGGTACGAATATGTGAAACAACCGTTGTAACTCAAACGGATTGACACCGTTAGAAAGTCAATGAAATGCAGTTTTTGAAAATGTCTCTATTTCTTCAGCGTGAACTAACGGATAGGATTGGTCCCACAGTAAAAAATGGCTTATTTATCTAAATTTTTAAATGAAGCGCTACCACAGGTTCCAGTGTAATAGCTGAGTTCCAGCAATCTTGTCAAATTAAGAAGATTGTCATTCCTTGGAGACCAAGTGGCTCATTTATCACATATAGCAGGTCACAGTCCAGAATCAGTTCAATTAATTCCCACAGTCAATCGTTTCACTTTTAAAAGCGATACAACTTAGTAATACCGGAAGAAATAGCTAAATACATGTTGGTACGAATCTTTGACGCAACCGTTGTAACTCAAACGGATTGACACCGTTAGAAATTCAATGAAATGTAGTTTTTTAAAATGTCTCTATTTCTTCAGCGCGAACTAACGGCTAGGATTGGTCCCACAGAAAAAAATGACATATTTATCTTAATTTTTAAATAAAGCGCTTCTACAGCGCCCAGTGTAATCACTGAGTTCCGGCAATCCTGTCGAGTTACGAAGAATGTTATTTCTTGGAGTCCAATTGGCTCATTTATCACATTTATAAGGTCACAGTCTAGAATCAGTTCAATTAAGTCCCACAGTCAATTGTTTCACTTTTAAAAGCGATACAACTTAGTAAGAACGGAAAAATCGCTAAATACATCTTGGTACAAATATGTGAAGCAACCGTTGTAACTCAAACGGATTGACACCGTTAGAAAGTCAATGAAATGTAGTTTTTGAAACTGTCTCTATTTCTTCAGCGTGAACTAACGGATAGGATTGGTCCCACAGTAAAAAATGGCTTATTTATCTAAATTTTTAAATGAAGCGCTACCACCGGGTCCAGTCCAGAATCAGTTCAATTAAGTCAATCGTTTCACTTTTAAAAGCGATACAACTTAGTAATACCCGAAAAAATCACTAAATACATGTTGGTAAGAATCTTTGACGAAACCGTTGTAACTTAAACGGATTGACACCGTTAGAAAGTCAATGAAATGTAGTTTCTGAAACTGTCTCTATTTCTTCAGCGCGAACTAACGGCTAGGATTGGTCCCACAGAAAAAAATGACATATTTATCTTAATTTTTAAATAAAGCGCTTCCACAGCGCCCAGTGTAATCACTGAGTTCCGGCAATCCTGTCGAGTTAAGAAGAATGTTATTTCTTGGAGTCCAATTGGCTCATTTATCATATTTATCAGGTCACAGTCCAGAATCATTTCAACTAAGTCTCATAGTCAATCGTTTCACTTTTAAAAGCGATACAACTTAGTAATATCGGAAAAAACGCTAAATACATGTTGGTACGAATATGTGAAGCAACTGTTGTAACTCAGACGGATTGACACAGTTAGAAAGTCAATGAAAGGTTGTTTTTGAAACTGTCTCTATTTTTTCAGCGTGAACTAACGGCTAGGATAGGTCCCACAGTAAAAAATGACTTATTTATCTAAAGTTTTAAATGAAGCGCTACCGCAGAGTCCAGTGTAATCGCTGAGTTCCAGCAATCTTGTCAAATTAAGAAGATTGTCATTCCTTGGAGTCCAATTGGCTCATTTATCACCTTTATCAGGTCACAGTCAAGAATCAGTTCAACTAAGTCCCACAGTCAATCGGTTCACCGTTAAAAGCGATACAACTTAGTAATATAGGAACAAAATCAATACACACATGTTGGTACAAATATGTGACGCAACAGTTGTAACTCAAACGGATTGACACCGTTAAAAAGTCAATGAAATGTAGTTTATGAAACTGTCTCTATTTCTTCAGCGCGACGTAACGGCTAGGATTGGTTCCACAGTAAGAAATGACTTATTTATCTTAATTTTTTATATAAAGCGCTACCACAGCGCCCAGTGTAATCGCTGAGTTCCGGCAATCATGTCGAGTTAAAAAGAATGTTTTTTTTGGAGTTCAATTGGCTCATTTATTGCATTTATAAGGTCAAAGTCCAGAAACAGTTCAATTAATTCCCACAGTTAATCGTTTCACTTTTAAAAGCGATACAACTTCGTAAGATCGGAACAAATCGCTAAATACATGTTGGTACGAATATGTGAAGCAACCGTTGGAAGTCAAACGGATTGACTCCCTTACAAAGTCAATGAAAGGTAGTTTTTGAAACTGTCTCTATTTCTTCAGCGTGAACTAACGGATAGGATTGGTCCCACAGTAAAAAATGGCTTATTTATCTAAATTTTTAAATGAAGCGCTACCACAGGGTCCAGTGTAATCGTTCAGTTCCGGCAATCATGTCGAGTTAAAAAGAATGTTATTTCTTGGAGTTCAATTGGCTCATTTATCACATTTATCAGGTCACAGTCCAGAATCATTTCAACTAAGTCTCACAGTCAATCGTTTCACTTTTAAAAGCGATACAACTTAGTAATATCGGAAAAAAACGCTAAATACATGTTGGTACGAATATGTGAAGCAACCGTTGTAACTCAAACAGGTTGACACCGTTAGAAAGTCAATGAAATTTAGTTTTTGAAAATGTCTCTATTTCTTCAGCGTGAACTAACGGATAGGATTGGTCCCACAGTAAAAAAATGGCTTATTTATCTAAATTTTTAAATGAAGCGCTACCACAGGGTCCAGTGTAATCGTTGAGTTCCGGCAATCATGTCGAGTTAAAAAGAATGTTATTTCTTGGAGTCCAATTTGCTCATTTATCACATTTATAAGGTCACAGTCCAAAATCAGTTCAATTAAGTCCCACAGTCAATTGTTTCACTTTTAAAACCGATACAACTTAGTAAGATCGGAAAAATCGCTAAATACATGTTGGTACGAATATGTGAAGCAACCGTTGTAACTCAAACGGATTGACACCGTTAGAAAGTCAATGAAATGTAGTTTTTGAAAATGTCTCTATTTCTTCAGCGTGAACTAACGGATAGGATTGGTCAAACAGTAAAAAATGACTTATTTATCGAAATTTTTAAATGAAGCGCTACCACAGGGTCCAATGTAATCGCTGAGTTCCGGCAATCATGTCAAATTAAGAAGATTGTCATTCCTTGGAGACCAAGTGGCTCATTTATCACATATAGCAGGTCACAGTCCAGAATCAGTTCAATTAAGTCCCACAGTCAATCGTTTCACTTTTAAAAGCGATACAACTTAGTAATACCGGAAAAAATCGCTAAATACATGTTGGTAAGAATCTTTGACGCAACCGTTGTAACTCAAACGGATTGACACCGTTAGAAAGTCAATGAAATGTAGTTTTTGAAACTGTCTCTATTTCTTCAGCGCGAACTAACGGCTAGGATTGGTCCCACAGAAAAAAATGACATATTTATCTTAATTTTTAAATAAAGCGCTTCCACAGCGCCCAGTGTAATCACTGAGTTCCGGCAATCCTGTCGAGATAAGAAGAATGTTATTTCTTGGAGTCCAATTGGCTCATTTATCACATTTATCAGGTCACAGTCCAGAATCATTTCAACTAAGTCTCACAGTCAATCGTTTCACTTTTAAAAGCGATACAACTTAGTATTATCGGAGTAAACGCTAAATACATGTTGGTACGAATATGTGAAGCAACCGTTGTTACTCAGAAGGATTGACACAGTTAGAAAGTCAATGAAAGGTTGTTTTCGAAACTGTCTCTATTTCTTCAGCGTGAACTAACGGCTAGGATAGGTCCCACAGTAAAAAATGACTTATTTATCTTAATTTTTATATAAAGCGCTACCACAGCGCCCAGTGTAATCGCTGAGTTCCGGCAATCATGTCGAGTTAAAAAGAGTGTTATTTTTGGAGTTCAATTGGCTCATTTATCGCATTTATAAGGTCAAAGTCCAGAAACAGTTCAATTAATTCCCACAGTTAATCGTTTCACTTTTAAAAGCGATACAACTTAGTAAGATCGGAAAAATCGCTAAATACATGTTGGTACGAATATGTGAAGCAACCGTTGTAACTCAAACGGATTGACACCGTTAGAAAGTCAATGAAATGTAGTTTTTGAAAATGTCTCTATTTCTTCAGCGTGAACTAACGGATAGGATTGGTCAAACAGTAAAAAATGACTTATTTATCGAAATTTTTAAATGAAGCGCTACCACAGGGTCCAATGTAATCGCTGAGTTCCGGCAATCATGTCAAATTAAGAAGATTGTCATTCCTTGGAGACCAAGTGGCTCATTTATCACATATAGCAGGTCACAGTCCAGAATCAGTTCAATTAAGTCCCACAGTCAATCGTTTCACTTTTAAAAGCGATACAACTTAGTAATACCGGAAAAAATCGCTAAATACATGTTGGTAAGAATCTTTGACGCAACCGTTGTAACTCAAACGGATTGACACCGTTAGAAAGTCAATGAAATGTAGTTTTTGAAACTGTCTCTATTTCTTCAGCGCGAACTAACGGCTAGGATTGGTCCCACAGAAAAAAATGACATATTTATCTTAATTTTTAAATAAAGCGCTTCCACAGCGCCCAGTGTAATCACTGAGTTCCGGCAATCCTGTCGAGATAAGAAGAATGTTATTTCTTGGAGTCCAATTGGCTCATTTATCACATTTATCAGGTCACAGTCCAGAATCATTTCAACTAAGTCTCACAGTCAATCGTTTCACTTTTAAAAGCGATACAACTTAGTATTATCGGAAAAAACGCTAAATACATGTTGGTACGAATATGTGAAGCAACCGTTGTTACTCAAAAGGATTGACACAGTTAGAAAGTTAATGAAAGGTTGTTTTCGAAACTGTCTCTATTTCTTCAGCGTGAACTAACGGCTAGGATAGGTCCCACAGTAAAAAATGACTTATTTATCTTAATTTTTATATAAAGCGCTACCACAGCGCCCAGTGTAATCGCTGAGTTCCGGCAATCATGTCGAGTTAAAAAGAGTGTTATTTTTGGAGTTCAATTGGCTCATTTATCGCATTTATAAGGTCAAAGTCCAGAAACAGTTCAATTAATTCCCACAGTTAATCGTTTCACTTTTAAAAGCGATACAACTTCGTAAGATCGGAACAAATCGCTAAATACATGTTGGTACGAATACGTGACGCAATCGTTGTAACTCAAACGGATTGACACCGTTAAAAAGTCAATGAAATGTAGTTTTTGAAACTGTCTCTATTTCTTCAGCGTGAACTAACGGCTAGGATAGGTCCCACAGTAAAAAATGACTTATTTATCTAAAGTTTTAAATGAAGCGCTACCGCAGGGTCCAGTGTAATCGCTGAGTTCCTGCAATCTTGTCAAATTAAGAAGATTGTCATTCCTTGGAGTCCAATTGGCTCATTTATCACCTTTATCAGGTCACAGTCCAGAATCAGTTCAACTAAGTCCCACAGTCAATCGGTTCACCGTTAAAAGCGATACAACTTAGTAATATCGGAACAAAATAAATACACACATGTTGGTACAAATATGTGACGCAACAGTTGTAACTCAAACGGATTGACACCGTTAAAAAGTCAATGAAATGTAGTTTATGAAACTGTCTCTATTTCTTCAGCGCGAAGTAACGGCTAGGATTGGTTCCACAGTAAGAAATGACTTATTTATCTTAATTTTTATATAAAGCGCTACCACAGCGCCCAGTGTAATCGCTGAGTTCCGGCAATCATGTCGAGTTAAAAAGAATGTTATTTTTGGAGTTCAATTGGCTCATTTATCGCATTTATAAGGTCAAAGTCCAGAAACAGTTCAATTAATTCCCACAGTTAATCGTTTCACTTTTAAAAGCGATACAACTTTGTAAGATCGGAACAAATCGCTAAATACATGTTGGTACGAATATGTGAAGCAACCGTTGTAACTCAGACGGATTGACACAGTTAGAAAGTCAATGAAAGGTTGTTTTCGAAACTGTCTCTATTTCTTCAGCGTGAACTAACGGCTAGGATAGGTCCCACAGTAAAAAATGACTTATTTATCTTAATTTTTATATAAAGCGCTACCACAGCGCCCAGTGTAATCGCTGAGTTCCGGCAATCATGTCGAGTTAAAAAGAGTGTTATTTTTGGAGTTCAATTGGCTCATTTATCGCATTTATAAGGTCAAAGTCCAGAAACAGTTCAATTAATTCCCACAGTTAATCGTTTCACTTTTAAAAGCGATACAACTTAGTAAGATCGGAAAAATCGCTAAATACATGTTGGTACGAATATGTGAAGCAACCGTTGTAACTCAAACGGATTGACACCGTTAGAAAGTCAATGAAATGTAGTTTTTGAAAATGTCTCTATTTCTTCAGCGTGAACTAACGGATAGGATTGGTCAAACAGTAAAAAATGACTTATTTATCGAAATTTTTAAATGAAGCGCTACCACAGGGTCCAATGTAATCGCTGAGTTCCGGCAATCATGTCAAATTAAGAAGATTGTCATTCCTTGGAGACCAAGTGGCTCATTTATCACATATAGCAGGTCACAGTCCAGAATCAGTTCAATTAAGTCCCACAGTCAATCGTTTCACTTTTAAAAGCGATACAACTTAGTAATACCGGAAAAAATCGCTAAATACATGTTGGTAAGAATCTTTGACGCAACCGTTGTAACTCAAACGGATTGACACCGTTAGAAAGTCAATGAAATGTAGTTTTTGAAACTGTCTCTATTTCTTCAGCGCGAACTAACGGCTAGGATTGGTCCCACAGAAAAAAATGACATATTTATCTTAATTTTTAAATAAAGCGCTTCCACAGCGCCCAGTGTAATCACTGAGTTCCGGCAATCCTGTCGAGATAAGAAGAATGTTTTTTCTTGGAGTCCAATTGGCTCATTTATCACATTTATCAGGTCACAGTCCAGAATCATTTCAACTAAGTCTCACAGTCAATCGTTTCACTTTTAAAAGCGATACAACTTAGTATTATCGGAAAAAACGCTAAATACATGTTGGTACGAATATGTGAAGCAACCGTTGTTACTCAAAAGGATTGACACAGTTAGAAAGTTAATGAAAGGTTGTTTTCGAAACTGTCTCTATTTCTTCAGCGTGAACTAACGGCTAGGATAGGTCCCACAGTAAAAAATGACTTATTTATCTTAATTTTTATATAAAGCGCTACCACAGCGCCCAGTGTAATCGCTGAGTTCCGGCAATCATGTCGAGTTAAAAAGAGTGTTATTTTTGGAGTTCAATTGGCTCATTTATCGCATTTATAAGGTCAAAGTCCAGAAACAGTTCAATTAATTCCCACAGTTAATCGTTTCACTTTTAAAAGCGATACAACTTCGTAAGATCGGAACAAATCGCTAAATACATGTTGGTACGAATACGTGACGCAATCGTTGTAACTCAAACGGATTGACACCGTTAAAAAGTCAATGAAATGTAGTTTTTGAAACTGTCTCTATTTCTTCAGCGTGAACTAACGGCTAGGATAGGTCCCACAGTAAAAAATGACTTATTTATCTAAAGTTTTAAATAAAGCGCTACCGCAGGGTCCAGTGTAATCGCTGAGTTCCTGCAATCTTGTCAAATTAAGAAGATTGTCATTCCTTGGAGTCCAATTGGCTCATTTATCACCTTTATCAGGTCACAGTCCAGAATCAGTTCAACTAAGTCCCACAGTCAATCGGTTCACCGTTAAAAGCGATACAACTTAGTAATATCGGAACAAAATAAATACACACATGTTGGTACAAATATGTGACGCAACAGTTGTAACTCAAACGGATTGACACCGTTAAAAAGTCAATGAAATGTAGTTTATGAAACTGTCTCTATTTCTTCAGCGCGAAGTAACGGCTAGGATTGGTTCCACAGTAAGAAATGACTTATTTATCTTAATTTTTATATAAAGCGCTACCACAGCGCCCAGTGTAATCGCTGAGTTCCGGCAATCATGTCGAGTTAAAAAGAATGTTATTTTTGGAGTTCAATTGGCTCATTTATCGCATTTATAAGGTCAAAGTCCAGAAACAGTTCAATTAATTCCCACAGTTAATCGTTTCACTTTTAAAAGCGATACAACTTTGTAAGATCGGAACAAATCGCTAAATACATGTTGGTACGAATATGTGAAGCAACCGTTGTAACTCAGACGGATTGACACAGTTAGAAAGTCAATGAAAGGTTGTTTTCGAAACTGTCTCTATTTCTTCAGCGTGAACTAACGGATAGGATTGGTCCCACAGTAAAAAATGGCTTATTTATCTAAATTTTTAAATGAAGCGCTACCACAGGGTCCAGTTTAATCGTTCAGTTCCGGCAATCATGTCGAGTTAAAAAGAATGTTATTTCTTGGAGTTCAATTGGCTCATTTATCACATTTATCAGGTCACAGTCCAGAATCATTTCAACTAAGTCTCACATGCAATCGTTTCACTTTTAAAAGCGATACAACTTAGTAATATCGGAAAAAAACGCTAAATACATGTTGGTACGAATATGTGAAGCAACCGTTGTAACTCAAACAGGTTGACACCGTTAGAAAGTCAATGAAATGTAGTTTTTGAAAATGTCTCTATTTCTTCAGCGTGAACTAACGGATAGGATTGGTCCCATAGTAAAAAATGGCTTATTTATCTAAATTTTTAAATGAAGCGCTACCACAGGGTCCAGTGTAATCGTTGAGTTCCGGCAATCATGTCGAGTTAAAAAGAATGTTATTTCTTGGAGTCCAATTGGCTCATTTATCACATTTATAAGGTCACAGTTCAAAATCAGTTCAATTAAGTCCCACAGTCAATTGTTTCACTTTTAAAACCGATACAACTTAGTAAGATCGGAAAAAAACGCTAAATACATGTTGGTACGAATATGTGAAGCAACCGTTGTAACTCAGACGGATTGACACAGTTAGAAAGTCAATGAAAGGTTGTTTTCGAAACTGTCTCTATTTCTTCAGCGTGAACTAACGGATAGGATTGGTCGCACAGTAAAAAATGGCTTATTTATCTAAATTTTTAAATGAAGCGCTACCACAGGGTCCAGTTTAATCGTTCAGTTCCGGCAATCATGTCGAGTTAAAAAGAATGTTATTTCTTGGAGTTCAATTGGCTCATTTATCACATTTATCAGGTCACAGTCCAGAATCATTTTAACTAAGTCTCACAGTCAATCGTTTCACTTTTAAAAGCGATACAACTTAGTAATATCGGAAAAAAACGCTAAATACATGTTGGTACGAATATGTGAAGCAACCGTTGTAACTCAAACAGGTTGACACCGTTAGAAAGTCAATGAAATGTAGTTTTTGAAAATGTCTCTATTTCTTCAGCGTGAACTAACGGATAGGATTGGTCCCACAGTAAAAAATGGCTTATTTATCTAAATTTTTAAATGAAGCGCTACCACAGGGTCCAGTGTAATCGCTGAGTTCCAGCAATCTTGTCAAATTAAGATGATTGTCATTCCTTGGAGACCAAGTGGCTCATTTATCACATATAGCAGGTCACAGTCCAGAATCAGTTCAATTAAGTCCCACAGTCAATCGTTTCACTTTTAAAAGCGATACAACTTAGTAATACCGGAAAAAATCGCTAAATACATGTTGGTACGAATCTTTGACGCAACCGTTGTAACTCAAACGGATTGACACCGTTAGAAAGTCAATGAAATGTAGTTTTTGAAACTGTCTCTATTTCTTCAGGGCGAACTAACGGCTAGGATTGGTCCCACAGAAAAAAATGACATATTTATCTTAATTTTTAAATAAAGCGCTTCCACAGCGCCCAGTGTAATCACTGAGTTCCGGCAATCCTGTCGAGTTAAGAAGAATGTTATTTCTTAGAGTCCAATTGGCTCATTTATCACATTTATCAGGTCACAGTCAAAAATCAGTCCAATTAAGTCCCGCAGTCAATCTTTTCACTTTTAAAAGCGATACGACTTAGTAATAACGAAAAAAATCGCTATATACATGTTGGTTCGAATAGGTGAAGCAACTGTTGGAAGTCAAACGGATTGACTCCGTTAGAAAGTCAATGAAAGGTAGTTTTTGAAACTGTCTCTATTTCTTCAGCGTGAACTAACGGATAGGATTGGTGCCACAGTAAAAAATGACTTATTTAGCGAAATTTTTAAATGAAGCGCTACCACAGGGTCCAGTGTAATCGCTGAGTTCCGGCAATCATGTCGAGTTAGAAAGAATGTTATTTTTGAAGTTCAATTGGCTCATTTATCGCATTTATAAGGTCAAAGTCCAGAAACAGTTCAATTAATTCCCACAGTTAATCGTTTCACTTTTAAAATCGATACAACTTCGTAAGATCGGAACAAATCGCTAAATACATGTTGGTACGAATACGTGACGCAATCGTTGTAACTCAAACGGATTGACACCGTTAAAAAGTCAATGAAATGTAGTTTTTGAAACTGTCTCTATTTCTTCAGCACGAACTAACGGCTAGGATTGGTACCACAGTAAAAAATGACTTAGTTATGTAAAGTTTTAAATGAAGCGCTACCACAGGTTCCAGTGTAATCGCTGAGTTCCAGCAATCTTGTCAAATTAAGAAGATTGTCATTCGTTGGAGACCAATTGGCTCATTTATCACATATAAAAGGTCACAGTCCAGAATCAGTTCAATTAAGTCCCACAGTCAATCGTTTCACTTTTAAAAGCGATACAACTTAGTAATACCGGAAGAAATAGCTAAATTCATGTTGGTACGAATCTTTGACGCAACCGTTGTAACTCAACCGGATTGACACCGTTAGAAAGTCAATGAAATGTAGTTTTTTAAAATGTCTCTATTTCTTCAGCGTGAACTAACGGATAGGATTGGTCCCACAGTAAAAAATGGCTTATTTATCTAAATTTTTAAATGAAGCGCTACCACAGGGTCCAGTGTAATCGTTGAGTTCCGGCAATCATGTCGAGTTAAAAAGAATGTTATTTCTTGGAGTCCAATTGGCTCATTTATCACATTTATAAGGTCACAGTCCAGAATCAGTTCAATTAAGTCCCACAGTCAATTGTTTCACTTTTAAAACCGATACAACTTAGTAAGATCGGAAAAATCGCTAAATACATGTTGGTACGAGTATGTGAAGCAACCGTTGTAACTCAAACGGATTGACACCGTTAGAAAGTCATTGAAATGTAGTTTTTAAAAATGTCTCTATTTCTTCAGCGTGAACTAACGGATAGGATTGGTCCAACAGTAAAAAATGGCTTATTTATCTAAATTTTTAAATGAAGCGCTACCACAGGGTCCAGTGTAATCGCTGAGTTCCAGCAATCTTGTCAAATTAAGATGATTGTCATTCCTTGGAGACCAAGTGGCTCATTTATCACATATAGCAGGTCACAGTCCAGAATCAGTTCAATTAAGTCCCACAGTCAATCGTTTCACTTTTAAAACCGATACAATATAGTAATACCGGAAAAAATCGCTAAATACATTTTGGTACGAATCTTTGACGCAACCGTTGTAACTCAAACGGACTGACACCGTTAGAAAGTCAATGAAATGTAGTTTTTGAAACTGTCTCTATTTCTTCAGCACGAACTAACGGCTAGGATTGGTACCACAGTAAAAAATGACTTAGTTATGTAAAGTTTTAAATGAAGCGCTACCGCAGGGTCCAGTGTAATCGCTGAGTCCCAGAAATCATGTCAAATTAAGAATAATGTCATTCCTTGGAGTCCAATTGGCTCATTTATCACATTTATAAGATCACAGTCCAAAATCAGTCCAATTAACTCCCGCAGTCAATCTTTTCACTTTTAAAAGCGATACGACTTAGTAATAACGAAAAAAATCGCTATATACATGTTGGTTCGAATAGGTGAAGCAACCGTTGGAAGTCAAACGGATTGACTCCGTTAGAAAGTCAATGAAAGGTAGTTTTTGAAACTGTTTCTATTTCTTCAGCGTGAACTAACGGATAGGATTGGTGCCACAGTAAAAAATGACTTTTTTAGCGAAATTTTTAAATGAAGCGCTACCACAGGGTCCAGTGTAATCGCTGAGTTCCGGCAATCATGTCGAGTTAAAAAGAATGTTACTTTTGGAGTTCAATTGGCTCATTTATCGCATTTATAAGGTCAAAGTCCAGAAACAGTTCAATTAATTCCCACAGTTAATCGTTTCACTTTTAAAATCGATACAACTTCGTAAGATCGGAACAAATCGCTAAATACATGTTGGTACGAATACGTGGCGCAATCGTTGTAACTCAAACGGATTGACACCGTTAAAAAGTCAATGAAATGTAGTTTTTGAAACTGTCTCTATTTCTTCAGCACGAACTAACGGCTAGGATTGGTACCACAGTAAAAAATCACTTAGTTATGTAAAGTTTTAAATGAAGCGCTACCGCAGGGTCCAGTGTAATCGCGGAGTTCCAGCAATCTTGTCAAATTAAAAAGATTGTCATTCCTTGGAGACCAATTGGCTCATTTATCACATATATAAGGTCACAGTCCAGAATCAGTTCAATTAAGTCCCACAGTCAATCGTTTCACTTTTAAAAGCGATACAACTTAGTAATACCGGAAGAAATAGCTAAATACATGTTGGTACAAATCTTTGACGCAACCGTTGTAACTCAAACGGATTGACACCGTTAGAAAGTCAATGAAATGTAGTTTTTTAAAATGTCTCTATTTCTTCAGCGTGAACTAACGGATAGGATTGGTCCCACAGTAAAAAATGGCTTATTTATCTAAATTTTTAAATGAAGCGCTACCACAGGGTCCAGTGTAATCGTTGAGTTCCGGCAATCATGTCAAGTTAAAAAGAATGTTATTTCTTGGAGTCCAATTGGCTCATTTATCACATTTATAAGGTCACAGTCCAGAATCAGTTCAATTAAGTCCCACAGTCAATTGTTTCACTTTTAAAACCGATACAACTTAGTAAGATCGGAAAAATCGCTAAATACATGTTGGTACGAATATGTGAAGCAACCGTTGTAACTCAAACGGATTGACACCGTTAGAAAGTCAATGAAATGTAGTTTTTGAAAATGTCTCTCTTTCTTCAGCGTGAACTAACGGATAGGATTGGTGCCACAGTAAAAAATGACTTTTTTAGCGAAATTTTTAAATGAAGCGCTACCACAGGGTCCAGTGTAATCGCTGAGTTCCGGCAATCATGTCGAGTTAAAAAGATTGTTACTTTTGGAGTTCAATTGGCTCATTTATCGCATTTATAAGGTCAAAGTCCAGAAACAGTTCAATTAATTCCCACAGTTAATCGTTTCACTTTTAAAATCGATACAACTTCGTAAGATCGGAACAAATCGCTAAATACATGTTGGTACGAATACGTGGCGCAATCGTTGTAACTCAAACGGATTGACACCGTTAAAAAGTCAATGAAATGTAGTTTTTGAAACTGTCTCTATTTCTTCAGCACGAACTAACGGCTAGGATTGGTACCACAGTAAAAAATCACTTAGTTATGTAAAGTTTTAAATGAAGCGCTACCGCAGGGTCCAGTGTAATCGCGGAGTTCCAGCAATCTTGTCAAATTAAAAAGATTGTCATTCCTTGGAGACCAATTGGCTCATTTATCACATATATAAGGTCACAGTCCAGAATCAGTTCAATTAAGTCCCACAGTCAATCGTTTCACTTTTAAAAGCGATACAACTTAGTAATACCGGAAGAAATAGCTAAATACATGTTGGTACAAATCTTTGACGCAACCGTTGTAACTCAAACGGATTGACACCGTTAGAAAGTCAATGAAATGTAGTTTTTTAAAATGTCTCTATTTCTTCAGCGTGAACTAACGGATAGGATTGGTCCCACAGTAAAAAATGGCTTATTTATCTAAATTTTTAAATGAAGCGCTACCACAGGGTCCAGTGTAATCGTTGAGTTCCGGCAATCATGTCAAGTTAAAAAGAATGTTATTTCTTGGAGTCCAATTGGCTCATTTATCACATTTATAAGGTCACAGTCCAGAATCAGTTCAATTAAGTCCCACAGTCAATTGTTTCACTTTTAAAACCGATACAACTTAGTAAGATCGGAAAAATCGCTAAATACATGTTGGTACGAATATGTGAAGCAACCGTTGTAACTCAAACGGATTGACACCGTTAGAAAGTCAATGAAATGTAGTTTTTGAAAATGTCTCTCTTTCTTCAGCGTGAACTAACGGATAGGATTGGTCCAACAGTAAAAAATGGCTTATTTATCTAAATTTTTAAATGAAGCGCTACCACAGGGTCCAGTGTAATCGCTGAGTTCCAGCAATCTTGTCAAATTAAGAAGATTGTCATTCCTTGGAGTCCAATTGGCTCATTTATCACATTTATAAGATCACAGTCCAAAATCAGTCCAATTAAGTCCCACAGTCAATCTTTTCACTTTTAAAAGCGATACGACTTAGTAATAACGGAAAAAATCGCTATATACATGTTGGTTCGAATAGGTGAAGCAACCGTTGGAAGTCAAACGGATTGACTCCCTTACAAAGTCAATGAAAGGTAGTTTTTGAAACTGTCTCTATTTCTTCAGCGTGAACTAACGGATAGGATTGGTCCCACAGTAAATAATGGCTTATTTATCTAAATTTTTAAATGAAGCGCTACCACAGGGTCCAGTGTAATCGTTCAGTTCCGGCAATCATGTCGAGTTAAAAAGAATGTTATTTCTTGGAGTTCAATTGGCTCATTTATCACATTTATCAGGTCACAGTCCAGAATCATTTCAACTAAGTCTCACAGTCAATCGTTTCACTTTTAAAAGCGATACAACTTAGTAATATCGGAAAAAAACGCTAAATACATGTTGGTACGAATATGTGAAGCAACCGTTGTAACTCAAACAGGTTGACACCGTTAGAAAGTCAATGAAATGTAGTTTTTGAAAATGTCTCTATTTCTTCAGCGTGAACTAACGGATAGGATTGGTCCCATAGTAAAAAATGGCTTATTTATCTAAATTTTTAAATGAAGCGCTACCACAGGGTCCAGTGTAATCGTTGAGTTCCGGCAATCATGTCGAGTTAAAAAGAATGTTATTTCTTGGAGTCCAATTGGCTCATTTATCACATTTATAAGGTCACAGTCCAAAATCAGTTCAATTAAGTCCCACAGTCAATTGTTTCACTTTTAAAACCGATACAACTTAGTAAGATCGGAAAAAAACGCTAAATACATGTTGGTACGAATATGTGAAGCAACCGTTGTAACTCAGACGGATTGACACAGTTAGAAAGTCAATGAAAGGTTGTTTTCGAAACTGTCTCTATTTCTTCAGCGTGAACTAACGGATAGGATTGGTCCCACAGTAAAAAATGGCTTATTTATCTAAATTTTTAAATGAAGCGCTACCACAGGGTCCAGTGTAATCGCTGAGTTCCAGCAATCTTGTCAAATTAAGAAGATTGTCATTCCTTGGAGACCAAGTGGCTCATTTATCACATATAGCAGGTCACAGTCCAGAATCAGTTCAATTAAGTCCCACAGTCAATCGTTTCACCTTTAAAAGCGATACGACTTAGTAATAACGGAAAAAATCGCTATATACATGTTGGTTCGAATAGGTGAAGCAACCGTTGGAAGTCAAACGGATTGACTCCCTTACAAAGTCAATAAAAGGTAGTTTTTGAAACTGTCTCTATTTCTTCAGCGTGAACTAACGGATAGGATTGGTCCCACAGTAAAAAATGGCTTATTTATCTAAATTTTTAAATGAAGCGCTACCACAGGGTCCAGTGTAATCGTTCAGTTCCGGCAATCATGTCGAGTTAAAAAGAATGTTATTTCTTGGAGTTCAATTGGCTCATTTATCACATTTATCAGGTCACAGTCCAGAATCATTTCAACTAAGTCTCACAGTCAATCGTTTCACTTTTAAAAGCGATACAACTTAGTAATATCGGAAAAAAACGCTAAATACATGTTGGTACGAATATGTGAAGCAACCGTTGTAACTCAAACAGGTTGACACCGTTAGAAAGTCAATGAAATGTAGTTTTTGAAAATTTCTCTATTTCTTCAGCGTGAACTAACGGATAGGATTGGTCCCACAGTAAAAAATGGCTTATTTATCTAAATTTTTAAATGAAGCGCTACCACAGGGTCCAGTGTAATCGCTGAGTTCCAGCAATCTTGTCAAATTAAGAAGATTGTCATTCCTTGGAGACCAAGTGGCTCATTTATCACATATAGCAGGTCACAGTCCAGAATCAGTTCAATTAAGTCCCACAGTCAATCGTTTCACTTTTAAAAGCGATACGACTTAGTAATAACGGAAAAAATCGCTATATACATGTTGGTTCGAATAGGTGAAGCAACCGTTGGAAGTCAAACGGATTGACTCCCTTACAAAGTCAATGAAAGGTAGTTTTTGAAACTGTCTCTATTTCTTCAGCGTGAACTAACGGATAGGATTGGTCCCACAGTAAAAAATGGCTTATTTATCTAAATTTTTAAATGAAGCGCTACCACAGGGTCCAGTGTAATCGTTCAGTTCCGGCAATCATGTCGAGTTAAAAAGAATGTTATTTCTTGGAGTTCAATTGGCTCATTTATCACATTTATCAGGTCACAGTCCAGAATCATTTCAACTAAGTCTCACAGTCAATCGTTTCACTTTTAAAAGCGATACAACTTAGTAATATCGGAAAAAAACGCTAAATACATGTTGGTACGAATATGTGAAGCAACTGTTGTAACTCAAACAGGTTGACACCGTTAGAAAGTCAATGAAATGTAGTTTTTGAAAATGTCTCTATTTCTTCAGCGTGAACTAACGGATAGGATTGGTCCCACAGTAAAAAATGGCTTATTTATCTAAATTTTTAAATGAAGCGCTACCACAGGGTCCAGTGTAATCGCTGAGTTCCAGCAATCTTGTCAAATT
Organism: Hydractinia symbiolongicarpus; assembly: GCF_029227915.1. Taxonomy (NCBI): domain Eukaryota; kingdom Metazoa; phylum Cnidaria; class Hydrozoa; order Anthoathecata; family Hydractiniidae; genus Hydractinia; species Hydractinia symbiolongicarpus. The sequence continues at coordinate 257,493 of NC_079888.1, read as the reverse complement.
AAGAAGATTGTCATTCCTTGGAGACCAAGTGGCTCATTTATCACATATAGCAGGTCACAGTCCAGAATCAGTTCAATTAAGTCCCAGAGTCAATCGTTTCACTTTTAAAAGCGATACGACTTAGTAATAACGGAAAAAATCGCTATATACATGTTGGTTCGAATAGGTGAAGCAACCGTTGGAAGTCAAACGGATTGACTCCCTTACAAAGTCAATGAAAGGTAGTTTTTGAAACTGTCTCTATTTCTTCAGCGTGAACTAACGGATAGGATTGGTCCCACAGTAAAAAATGGCTTATTTATCTAAATTTTTAAATGAAGCGCTACCACAGGGTCCAGTGTAATCGTTCAGTTCCGGCAATCATGTCGAGTTAAAAAGAATGTTATTTCTTGGAGTTCAATTGGCTCATTTATCGCATTTATCAGGTCACAGTCCAGAATCATTTCAACTAAGTCTCACAGTCAATCGTTTCACTTTTAAAAGCGATACAACTTAGTAATATCGGAAAAAAACGCTAAATACATGTTGGTACGAATATGTGAAGCAACCGTTGTAACTCAAACAGGTTGACACCGTTAGAAAGTCAATGAAATGTAGTTTTTGAAAATGTCTCTATTTCTTCAGCGTGAACTAACGGATAGGATTGGTCCCACAGTAAAAAATGGCTTATTTATCTAAATTTTTAAATGAAGCGCTACCACGGTGTCCAGTGTAATCGCTGAGTTCCAGCAATCTCGTCAAATTAAGAAGATTGTCATTCCTTGGAGACCAAGTGGCTCATTTATCACATATAGCAGGTCACAGTCCAGAATCAGTTCAATTAAGTCCCACAGTCAATCGTTTCACTTTTAAAAGCGATACGACTTAGTAATAACGGAAAAAATCGCTATATACATGTTGGTTCGAATAGGTGAAGCAACCGTTGGAAGTCAAACGGATTGACTCCCTTACAAAGTCAATGAAAGTAGTTTTTGAAACTGTCTCTATTTCTTCAGCGTGAACTAACGGATAGGATTGGTCCCACAGTAAAAAATGGCTTATTTATCTAAATTTTTAAATGAAGCGCTACCACAGGGTCCAGTGTAATCGTTCAGTTCCGGCAATCATGTCGAGTTAAAAAGAATGTTATTTCTTGGAGTTCAATTGGCTCATTTATCACATTTATCAGGTCACAGTCCAGAATCATTTCAACTAAGTCTCACAGTCAATCGTTTCACTTTTAAAAGCGATACAACTTAGTAATATAGGAAAAAAACGCTAAATACATGTTGGTACGAATATGTGAAGCAACCGTTGTAACTCAAACAGGTTGACACCGTTAGAAAGTCAATGAAATGTAGTTTTTGAAAATGTCTCTATTTCTTCAGCGTGAACTAACGGATAGGATTGGTCCCACAGTAAAAAATGGCTTATTTATCTAAATTTTTAAATGAAGCGCTACCACAGGGTCCAGTGTAATCGCTGAGTTCCAGCAATCTTGTCAAATTAAGAAGATTGTCATTCCTTGGAGACCAAGTGGCTCATTTATCACATATAGCAGGTCACAGTCCAGAATCAGTTCAATTAAGTCACACAGTCAATCGTTTCACTTTTAAAAGCGATACGACTTAGTAATAACGGAAAAAATCGCTATATACATGTTGGTTCGAATAGGTGAAGCAACCGTTGGAAGTCAAACGGATTGACTCCCTTACAAAGTCAATGAAAGGTAGTTTTTGAAACTGTCTCTATTTCTTCAGCGTGAACTAACGGATAGGATTGGTCCCACAGTAAAAAATGGCTTATTTATCTAAATTTTTAAATGAAGCGCTACCACAGGGTCCAGTGTAATCGTTCAGTTCCCGCAATCATGTAGAGTTAAACAGAATGTTATTTCTTGGAGTTCAATTCGCTCATTTATCACATTTATCAGGTCACAGTCCAGAATCATTTCAACTAAGTCTCACAGTCAATCGTTTCACTTTTAAAAGCGATACAACTTAGTAATATCGGAAAAAAACGCTAAATACATGTTGGTACGAATATGTGAAGCAACCGTTGTAACTCAAACAGGTTGACACCGTTAGAAACTCAATGAAATGTAGTTTTTGAAAATGTCTCTATTTCTTCAGCGTGAACTAACGGATAGGATTGGTCCCACAGTAAAAAATGGCTTATTTATCTAAATTTTTAAATGAAGCGCTACCACAGGGTCCAGTGTAATCGCTGAGTTCCAGCAATCTTGTCAAATTAAGAAGATTGTCATTCCTTGGAGACCAAGTGGCTCATTTATCACATATAGCAGGTCACAGTCCAGAATCAGTTCAATTAAGTCCCACAGTCAATCGTTTCACTTTTAAAAGCGATATAACTTAGTAATACCGGAAAAAATCGCTAAATACATGTTGGTACGAATCTTTGACGCAACCGTTGTAACTCAAACGGATTGACACCGTTAGAAAGTCAATGAAATGTAGTTTTTGAAACTGTCTCTATTTCTTCAGGGCGAACTAACGGCTAGGATTGGTCCCACAGAAAAAAATGACATATTTATCTTAATTTTTAAATAAAGCGCTTCCACAGCGCCCAGTGTAATCACTGAGTTCCGGCAATCCTGTCGAGTTAAGAAGAATGTTAATTCTTAGAGTCCAATTGGCTCATTTATCACATTTATCAGATCACAGTCCAGAATCAGTTCAACTAAGTCCCACAGTCAATCGGTTCACCGTTAAAAGCGATTCAACTTAGTAATATCGGAACAAAATCAATACACACATGTTGGTACAAATATGTGACGCAACAGTTGTAACTCAAACAGATTGACACCGTTAAAAAGTCAATGAAATGTAGTTTATGAAACTGTCTCTATTTCTTCAGCGCGAAGTAACGGCTAGGATTGGTTCCACAGTAAGAAATGACTTATTTATCTTAATTTTTATATAAAGCGCTACCACAGCGCCCAGTGTAACCGCTGAGTCCCAGCAATCATGTCAAATTAAGAAGAATGTCATTCCTTGGAGTCCAATTGGCTCATTTATCACATTTATAAGATCACAGTCAAAAATCAGTCCAATTAAGTCCCGCAGTCAATCTTTTCACTTTTAAAAGCGATACGACTTAGTAATAACGAAAAAAATCGCTATATACATGTTGGTTCGAATAGGTGAAGCAACTGTTGGAAGTCAAACGGATTGACTCCGTTAGAAAGTCAATGAAAGGTAGTTTTTGAAACTGTCTCTATTTCTTCAGCGTGAACTAACGGATAGGATTGGTGCCACAGTAAAAAATGACTTATTTAGCGAAATTTTTAAATGAAGCGCTACCACAGGGTCCAGTGTAATCGCTGAGTTCCGGCAATCATGTCGAGTTAAAAAGAATGTTATTTTTGGAGTTCAATTGGCTCATTTATCGCATTTATAAGGTCAAAGTCCAGAAACAGTTCAATTAATTCCCACAGTTAATCTTTTCACTTTTAAAATCGATACAACTTCGTAAGATCGGAACAAATCGCTAAATACATGTTGGTACGAATACGTGCCGCAATCGTTGTAACTCAAACGGATTGACACCGTTAAAAAGTCAATGAAATGTAGTTTTTGAAACTGTCTCTATTTCTTCAGCACGAACTAACGGCTAGGATTGGTACCACAGTAAAAAATGACTTAGTTATGTAAAGTTTTAAATGAAGCGCTACCGCAGGTTCCAGTGTAATCGCTGAGTTCCAGCAATCTTGTCAAATTAAGAAGATTGTCATTCCTTGGAGACCAATTGGCTCATTTATCACATATATAAGGTCACAGTCCAGAATCAGTTCAATTAAGTCCCACAGTCAATCGTTTCACTTTTAAAAGCGATACAACTTAGTAATACCGGAAGAAATAGCTAAATACATGTTGGTACGAATCTTTGACGCAACCGTTGTAACTCAAACGGATTGACACCGTTAGAAAGTCAATGAAATGTAGTTTTTTAAAATGTCTCTATTTCTTCAGCGTGAACTAACGGATAGGATTGGTCCCACAGTAAAAAATGGCTTATTTATCTAAATTTTTAAATGAAGCGCTACCACAGGGTCCAGTGTAATCGTTGAGTTCCGGCAATCATGTCGAGTTAAAAAGAATGTTATTTCTTGGAGTCCAATTGGCTCATTTATCACATTTATAAGGTCACAGTCCAGAATCAGTTCAATTAAGTCCCACAGTCAATTGTTTCACTTTTAAAACCGATACAACTTAGTAAGATCGGAAAAATCGCTAAATACATGTTGGTACGAGTATGTGAAGCAACCGTTGTAACTCAAACGGATTGACACCGTTAGAAAGTCAATGAAATGTAGTTTTTAAAAATGTCTCTATTTCTTCAGCGTGAACTAACGGATAGGATTGGTCCAACAGTAAAAAATGGCTTATTTATCTAAATTTTTAAATGAAGCGCTACCACAGGGTCCAGTGTAATCGCTGAGTTCCAGCAATCTTGTCAAATTAAGATGATTGTCATTCCTTGGAGACCAATTGGCTCATTTATCACATATATAAGGTCACAGTCCAGAATCAGTTCAATTAAGTCCCACAGTCAATCGTTTCACTTTTAAAAGCGATACAACTTAGTAATACCGGAAGAAATAGCTAAATACATGTTGGTACGAATCTTTGACGCAACCGTTGTAACTCAAACGGATTGACACCGTTAGAAAGTCAATGAAATGTAGTTTTTTAAAATGTCTCTATTTCTTCAGCGTGAACTAACGGATAGGATTGGTCCCACAGTAAAAAATGGCTTATTTATCTAAATTTTTAAATGAAGCGCTACCACAGGGTCCAGTGTAATCGTTGAGTTCCGGCAATCATGTCGAGTTAAAAAGAATGTTATTTCTTGGAGTCCAATTGGCTCATTTATCACATTTATAAGGTCACAGTCCAGAATCAGTTCAATTAAGTCCCACAGTCAATTGTTTCACTTTTAAAACCGATACAACTTAGTAAGATCGGAAAAATCGCTAAATACATGTTGGTACGAGTATGTGAAGCAACCGTTGTAACTCAAACGGATTGACACCGTTAGAAAGTCAATGAAATGTAGTTTTTAAAAATGTCTCTATTTCTTCAGCGTGAACTAACGGATAGGATTGGTCCAACAGTAAAAAATGGCTTATTTATCTAAATTTTTAAATGAAGCGCTACCACAGGGTCCAGTGTAATCGCTGAGTTCCAGCAATCTTGTCAAATTAAGATGATTGTCATTCCTTGGAGACCAAGTGGCTCATTTATCACATATAGCAGGTCACAGTCCAGAATCAGTTCAATTAAGTCCCACAGTCAATCGTTTCACTTTTAAAACCGATACAATATAGTAATACCGGAAAAAATCGCTAAATACATGTTGGTACGAATCTTTGACGCAACCGTTGTAACTTAAACGGATTGACACCGTTAGAAAGTCAATGAAATGTAGTTTTTGAAACTGTCTCTATTTCTTCAGCACGAACTAACGGCTAGGATTGGTACCACAGTAAAAAATGACTTAGTTATGTAAAGTTTTAAATGAAGCGCTACCGCAATCTTTGACGCAACCGTTGTAACTTAAACGGATTGACACCGTTAGAAAGTCAATGAAATGTAGTTTTTGAAACTGTCTCTATTTCTTCAGCACGAACTAACGGCTAGGATTGGTACCACAGTAAAAAATGACTTAGTTATGTAAAGTTTTAAATGAAGCGCTACCACAGGGTCCAGTGTAATCGCTGAGTTCCAGCAATCTTGTCAAATTAAGATGATTGTCATTCCTTGGAGACCAAGTGGCTCATTTATCACATATAGCAGGTCACAGTCCAGAATCAGTTCAATTAAGTCCCGCAGTCAATCTTTTCACTTTTAAAAGCGATACGACTTAGTAATAACGAAAAAAATCGCTATATACATGTTGGTTCGAATAGGTGAAGCAACCGTTGGAAGTCAAACGGATTGACTCCGTTAGAAAGTCAATGAAAGGTAGTTTTTGAAACTGTTTCTATTTCTTCAGCGTGAACTAACGGATAGGATTGGTGCCACAGTAAAAAATGACTTATTTAGCGAAATTTTTAAATGAAGCGCTACCACAGGGTCCAGTGTAATCGCTGAGTTCCGGCAATCATGTCGAGTTAAAAAGAATGTTATTTTTGGAGTTCAATTGGCTCATTTATCGCATTTATAAGGTCAAAGTCCAGAAACAGTTCAATTAATTCCCACAGTTAATCGTTTCACTTTTAAAATCGATACAACTTCGTAAGATTTGAACAAATCGCTAAATACATGTTGGTACCAATACGTGACGCAATCGTTGTAACTCAAACGGATTGACACCGTTAAAAAGTCAATGAAATGTAGTTTTTGAAACTGTCTCTATTTCTTCAGCACGAACTAACGGCTAGGATTGGTACCACAGTAAAAAATGACTTAGTTATGTAAAGTTTTAAATGAAGCGCTACCGCAGGGTCCAGTGTAATCGCGGAGTTCCAGCAATCTTGTCAAATTAAAAAGATTGTCATTCCTTGGAGACCAATTGGCTCATTTATCACATTTATAAGATCACAGTCCAAAATCAGTCCAATTAAGTCCCACAGTCAATCTTTTCACTTTTAAAAGCGATACGACTTAGTAATAACGGAAAAAATCGCTATATACATGTTGGTTCGAATAGGTGAAGCAACCGTTGGAAGTCAAACGGATTGACTCCCTTACAAAGTCAATGAAAGGTAGTTTTTGAAACTGTCTCTATTTCTTCAGCGTGACCTAACGGATAGGATTGGTATCACAGTAAAAAATGACTTAGTTATGTAAAGTTTTAAATGAAGCGCTACCGCAGGGTCCAGTGTAATCGCTGAGTCCCAGCAATCATGTCAAATTAAGAATAATGTCATTCCTTGGAGTCCAATTGGCTCATTTATCACATTTTTAAGATCACAGTCCAAAATCAGTCCAATTAAGTCCCGCAGTCAATCTTTTCACTTTTAAAAGCGATACGACTTAGTAATAACGAAAAAAATCGCTATATACATGTTGGTTCGAATAGGTGAAGCAACCGTTGGAAGTCAAACGGATTGACTCCGTTAGAAAGTCAATGAAAGGTAGTTTTTGAAACTGTTTCTATTTCTTCAGCGTGAACTAACGGATAGGATTGGTGCCACAGTAAAAAATGACTTATTTAGCGAAATTTTTAAATGAAGCGCTACCACAGGGTCCAGTGTAATCGCTGAGTTCCGGCAATCATGTCGAGTTAAAAAGAATGTTATTTTTGGAGTTCAATTGGCTCATTTATCGCATTTATAAGGTCAAAGTCCAGAAACAGTTCAATTAATTCCCACAGTTAATCGTTTCACTTTTAAAATCGATACAACTTCGTAAGATCGGAACAAATCGCTAAATACATGTTGGTACGAATACGTGACGCAATCGTTGTAACTCAAACGGATTGACACCGTTAAAAAGTCAATGAAATGTAGTTTTTGAAACTGTCTCTATTTCTTCAGCACGAACTAACGGCTAGGATTGGTACCACAGTAAAAAATGACTTAGTTATGTAAAGTTTTAAATGAAGCGCTACCGCAGGGTCCAGTGTAATCGCGGAGTTCCAGCAATCTTGTCAAATTAAAAAGATTGTCATTCCTTGGAGACCAATTGGCTCATTTATCACATATATAAGGTCACAGTCCAGAATCAGTTCAATTAAGTCCCACAGTCAATCGTTTCACTTTTAAAAGCGATACAACTTAGTAATACCGGAAGAAATAGTTAAATACATGTTGGTACAAATCTTTGACGCAACCGTTGTAACTCAAACGGATTGACACCGTTAGAAAGTCAATGAAATGTAGTTTTTTAAAATGTCTCTATTTCTTCAGCGTGAACTAACGGATAGGATTGGTCCCACAGTAAAAAATGGCTTATTTATCTAAATTTTTAAATGAAGCGCTACCACAGGGTCCAGTGTAATCGTTCAGTTCCGGCAATCATGTCGAGTTAAAAAGAATGTTATTTCTTGGAGTTCAATTGGCTCATTTATCACATTTATCAGGTCACAGTCCAGAATCATTTCAACTAAGTCTCACAGTCAATCGTTTCACTTTTAAAAGCGATACAACTTAGTAATATCGGAAAAAAACGCTAAATACATGTTGGTACGAATATGTGAAGCAACCGTTGTAACTCAAACAGGTTGACACCGTTAGAAAGTCAATGAAATGTAGTTTTTGAAAATGTCTCTATTTCTTCAGCGTGAACTAACGGATAGGATTGGTCCCACAGTAAAAAATGGCTTATTTATCTAAATTTTTAAATGAAGCGCTACCACGGTGTCCAGTGTAATCGCTGAGTTCCAGCAATCTCGTCAAATTAAGAAGATTGTCATTCCTTGGAGACCAAGTGGCTCATTTATCACATATAGCAGGTCACAGTCCAGAATCAGTTCAATTAAGTCGCACAGTCAATCGTTTCACTTTTAAAAGCGATACGACTTAGTAATAACGGAAAAAATCGCTATATACATGTTGGTTCGAATAGGTGAAGCAACCGTTGGAAGTCAAACGGATTGACTCCCTTACAAAGTCAATGAAAGTAGTTTTTGAAACTGTCTCTATTTCTTCAGCGTGAACTAACGGATAGGATTGGTCCCACAGTAAAAAATGGCTTATTTATCTAAATTTTTAAATGAAGCGCTACCACAGGGTCCAGTGTAATCGTTCAGTTCCGGCAATCATGTCGAGTTAAAAAGAATGTTATTTCTTGGAGTTCAATTGGCTCATTTATCACATTTATCAGGTCACAGTCCAGAATCATTTCAACTAAGTCTCACAGTCAATCGTTTCACTTTTAAAAGCGATACAACTTAGTAATATAGGAAAAAAACGCTAAATACATGTTGGTACGAATATGTGAAGCAACCGTTGTAACTCAAACAGGTTGACACCGTTAGAAAGTCAATGAAATGTAGTTTTTGAAAATGTCTCTATTTCTTCAGCGTGAACTAACGGATAGGATTGGTCCCACAGTAAAAAATGGCTTATTTATCTAAATTTTTAAATGAAGCGCTACCACAGGGTCCAGTGTAATCGCTGAGTTCCAGCAATCTTGTCAAATTAAGAAGATTGTCATTCCTTGGAGACCAAGTGGCTCATTTATCACATATAGCAGGTCACAGTCCAGAATCAGTTCAATTAAGTCACACAGTCAATCGTTTCACTTTTAAAAGCGATACGACTTAGTAATAACGGAAAAAATCGCTATATACATGTTGGTTCGAATAGGTGAAGCAACCGTTGGAAGTCAAACGGATTGACTCCCTTACAAAGTCAATGAAAGGTAGTTTTTGAAACTGTCTCTATTTCTTCAGCGTGAACTAACGGATAGGATTGGTCCCACAGTAAAAAATGGCTTATTTATCTAAATTTTTAAATGAAGCGCTACCACAGGGTCCAGTGTAATCGTTCAGTTCCCGCAATCATGTAGAGTTAAACAGAATGTTATTTCTTGGAGTTCAATTCGCTCATTTATCACATTTATCAGGTCACAGTCCAGAATCATTTCAACTAAGTCTCACAGTCAATCGTTTCACTTTTAAAAGCGATACAACTTAGTAATATCGGAAAAAAACGCTAAATACATGTTGGTACGAATATGTGAAGCAACCGTTGTAACTCAAACAGGTTGACACCGTTAGAAACTCAATGAAATGTAGTTTTTGAAAATGTCTCTATTTCTTCAGCGTGAACTAACGGATAGGATTGGTCCCACAGTAAAAAATGGCTTATTTATCTAAATTTTTAAATGAAGCGCTACCACAGGGTCCAGTGTAATCGCTGAGTTCCAGCAATCTTGTCAAATTAAGAAGATTGTCATTCCTTGGAGACCAAGTGGCTCATTTATCACATATAGCAGGTCACAGTCCAGAATCAGTTCAATTAAGTCCCACAGTCAATCGTTTCACTTTTAAAAGCGATATAACTTAGTAATACCGGAAAAAATCGCTAAATACATGTTGGTACGAATCTTTGACGCAACCGTTGTAACTCAAACGGATTGACACCGTTAGAAAGTCAATGAAATGTAGTTTTTGAAACTGTCTCTATTTCTTCAGGGCGAACTAACGGCTAGGATTGGTCCCACAGAAAAAAATGACATATTTATCTTAATTTTTAAATAAAGCGCTTCCACAGCGCCCAGTGTAATCACTGAGTTCCGGCAATCCTGTCGAGTTAAGAAGAATGTTAATTCTTAGAGTCCAATTGGCTCATTTATCACATTTATCAGATCACAGTCCAGAATCAGTTCAACTAAGTCCCACAGTCAATCGGTTCACCGTTAAAAGCGATTCAACTTAGTAATATCGGAACAAAATCAATACACACATGTTGGTACAAATATGTGACGCAACAGTTGTAACTCAAACAGATTGACACCGTTAAAAAGTCAATGAAATGTAGTTTATGAAACTGTCTCTATTTCTTCAGCGCGAAGTAACGGCTAGGATTGGTTCCACAGTAAGAAATGACTTATTTATCTTAATTTTTATATAAAGCGCTACCACAGCGCCCAGTGTAACCGCTGAGTCCCAGCAATCATGTCAAATTAAGAAGAATGTCATTCCTTGGAGTCCAATTGGCTCATTTATCACATTTATAAGATCACAGTCAAAAATCAGTCCAATTAAGTCCCGCAGTCAATCTTTTCACTTTTAAAAGCGATACGACTTAGTAATAACGAAAAAAATCGCTATATACATGTTGGTTCGAATAGGTGAAGCAACTGTTGGAAGTCAAACGGATTGACTCCGTTAGAAAGTCAATGAAAGGTAGTTTTTGAAACTGTCTCTATTTCTTCAGCGTGAACTAACGGATAGGATTGGTGCCACAGTAAAAAATGACTTATTTAGCGAAATTTTTAAATGAAGCGCTACCACAGGGTCCAGTGTAATCGCTGAGTTCCGGCAATCATGTCGAGTTAAAAAGAATGTTATTTTTGGAGTTCAATTGGCTCATTTATCGCATTTATAAGGTCAAAGTCCAGAAACAGTTCAATTAATTCCCACAGTTAATCTTTTCACTTTTAAAATCGATACAACTTCGTAAGATCGGAACAAATCGCTAAATACATGTTGGTACGAATACGTGCCGCAATCGTTGTAACTCAAACGGATTGACACCGTTAAAAAGTCAATGAAATGTAGTTTTTGAAACTGTCTCTATTTCTTCAGCACGAACTAACGGCTAGGATTGGTACCACAGTAAAAAATGACTTAGTTATGTAAAGTTTTAAATGAAGCGCTACCGCAGGTTCCAGTGTAATCGCTGAGTTCCAGCAATCTTGTCAAATTAAGAAGATTGTCATTCCTTGGAGACCAATTGGCTCATTTATCACATATATAAGGTCACAGTCCAGAATCAGTTCAATTAAGTCCCACAGTCAATCGTTTCACTTTTAAAAGCGATACAACTTAGTAATACCGGAAGAAATAGCTAAATACATGTTGGTACGAATCTTTGACGCAACCGTTGTAACTCAAACGGATTGACACCGTTAGAAAGTCAATGAAATGTAGTTTTTTAAAATGTCTCTATTTCTTCAGCGTGAACTAACGGATAGGATTGGTCCCACAGTAAAAAATGGCTTATTTATCTAAATTTTTAAATGAAGCGCTACCACAGGGTCCAGTGTAATCGTTGAGTTCCGGCAATCATGTCGAGTTAAAAAGAATGTTATTTCTTGGAGTCCAATTGGCTCATTTATCACATTTATAAGGTCACAGTCCAGAATCAGTTCAATTAAGTCCCACAGTCAATTGTTTCACTTTTAAAACCGATACAACTTAGTAAGATCGGAAAAATCGCTAAATACATGTTGGTACGAGTATGTGAAGCAACCGTTGTAACTCAAACGGATTGACACCGTTAGAAAGTCAATGAAATGTAGTTTTTAAAAATGTCTCTATTTCTTCAGCGTGAACTAACGGATAGGATTGGTCCAACAGTAAAAAATGGCTTATTTATCTAAATTTTTAAATGAAGCGCTACCACAGGGTCCAGTGTAATCGCTGAGTTCCAGCAATCTTGTCAAATTAAGATGATTGTCATTCCTTGGAGACCAAGTGGCTCATTTATCACATATAGCAGGTCACAGTCCAGAATCAGTTCAATTAAGTCCCACAGTCAATCGTTTCACTTTTAAAACCGATACAATATAGTAATACCGGAAAAAATCGCTAAATACATGTTGGTACGAATCTTTGACGCAACCGTTGTAACTTAAACGGATTGACACCGTTAGAAAGTCAATGAAATGTAGTTTTTGAAACTGTCTCTATTTCTTCAGCACGAACTAACGGCTAGGATTGGTACCACAGTAAAAAATGACTTAGTTATGTAAAGTTTTAAATGAAGCGCTACCGCAATCTTTGACGCAACCGTTGTAACTTAAACGGATTGACACCGTTAGAAAGTCAATGAAATGTAGTTTTTGAAACTGTCTCTATTTCTTCAGCACGAACTAACGGCTAGGATTGGTACCACAGTAAAAAATGACTTAGTTATGTAAAGTTTTAAATGAAGCGCTACCACAGGGTCCAGTGTAATCGCTGAGTTCCAGCAATCTTGTCAAATTAAGATGATTGTCATTCCTTGGAGACCAAGTGGCTCATTTATCACATATAGCAGGTCACAGTCCAGAATCAGTTCAATTAAGTCCCGCAGTCAATCTTTTCACTTTTAAAAGCGATACGACTTAGTAATAACGAAAAAAATCGCTATATACATGTTGGTTCGAATAGGTGAAGCAACCGTTGGAAGTCAAACGGATTGACTCCGTTAGAAAGTCAATGAAATGTAGTTTTTGAAACTGTTTCTATTTCTTCAGCGTGAACTAACGGATAGGATTGGTGCCACAGTAAAAAATGACTTATTTAGCGAAATTTTTAAATGAAGCGCTACCACAGGGTCCAGTGTAATCGCTGAGTTCCGGCAATCATGTCGAGTTAAAAAGAATGTTATTTTTGGAGTTCAATTGGCTCATTTATCGCATTTATAAGGTCAAAGTCCAGAAACAGTTCAATTAATTCCCACAGTTAATCGTTTCACTTTTAAAATCGATACAACTTCGTAAGATCGGAACAAATCGCTAAATACATGTTGGTACCAATACGTGACGCAATCGTTGTAACTCAAACGGATTGACACCGTTAAAAAGTCAATGAAATGTAGTTTTTGAAACTGTCTCTATTTCTTCAGCACGAACTAACGGCTAGGATTGGTACCACAGTAAAAAATGACTTAGTTATGTAAAGTTTTAAATGAAGCGCTACCGCAGGGTCCAGTGTAATCGCGGAGTTCCAGCAATCTTGTCAAATTAAAAAGATTGTCATTCCTTGGAGACCAATTGGCTCATTTATCACATTTATAAGATCACAGTCCAAAATCAGTCCAATTAAGTCCCACAGTCAATCTTTTCACTTTTAAAAGCGATACGACTTAGTAATAACGGAAAAAATCGCTATATACATGTTGGTTCGAATAGGTGAAGCAACCGTTGGAAGTCAAACGGATTGACTCCCTTACAAAGTCAATGAAAGGTAGTTTTTGAAACTGTCTCTATTTCTTCAGCGTGACCTAACGGATAGGATTGGTATCACAGTAAAAAATGACTTAGTTATGTAAAGTTTTAAATGAAGCGCTACCGCAGGGTCCAGTGTAATCGCTGAGTCCCAGCAATCATGTCAAATTAAGAATAATGTCATTCCTTGGAGTCCAATTGGCTCATTTATCACATTTTTAAGATCACAGTCCAAAATCAGTCCAATTAAGTCCCGCAGTCAATCTTTTCACTTTTAAAAGCGATACGACTTAGTAATAACGAAAAAAATCGCTATATACATGTTGGTTCGAATAGGTGAAGCAACCGTTGGAAGTCAAACGGATTGACTCCGTTAGAAAGTCAATGAAAGGTAGTTTTTGAAACTGTTTCTATTTCTTCAGCGTGAACTAACGGATAGGATTGGTGCCACAGTAAAAAATGACTTATTTAGCGAAATTTTTAAATGAAGCGCTACCACAGGGTCCAGTGTAATCGCTGAGTTCCGGCAATCATGTCGAGTTAAAAAGAATGTTATTTTTGGAGTTCAATTGGCTCATTTATCGCATTTATAAGGTCAAAGTCCAGAAACAGTTCAATTAATTCCCACAGTTAATCGTTTCACTTTTAAAATCGATACAACTTCGTAAGATCGGAACAAATCGCTAAATACATGTTGGTACGAATACGTGACGCAATCGTTGTAACTCAAACGGATTGACACCGTTAAAAAGTCAATGAAATGTAGTTTTTGAAACTGTCTCTATTTCTTCAGCACGAACTAACGGCTAGGATTGGTACCACAGTAAAAAATGACTTAGTTATGTAAAGTTTTAAATGAAGCGCTACCGCAGGGTCCAGTGTAATCGCGGAGTTCCAGCAATCTTGTCAAATTAAAAAGATTGTCATTCCTTGGAGACCAATTGGCTCATTTATCACATATATAAGGTCACAGTCCAGAATCAGTTCAATTAAGTCCCACAGTCAATCGTTTCACTTTTAAAAGCGATACAACTTAGTAATACCGGAAGAAATAGTTAAATACATGTTGGTACAAATCTTTGACGCAACCGTTGTAACTCAAACGGATTGACACCGTTAGAAAGTCAATGAAATGTAGTTTTTTAAAATGTCTCTATTTCTTCAGCGTGAACTAACGGATAGGATTGGTCCCACAGTAAAAAATGGCTTATTTATCTAAATTTTTAAATGAAGCGCTACCACAGGGTCCAGTGTAATCGTTGAGTTCCGGCAATCATGTCGAGTTAAAAAGAATGTTATTTCTTGGAGTCCAATTGGCTCATTTATCACATTTATAAGGTCACAGTCCAGAATCAGTTCAATTAAGTCCCACAGTCAATTGTTTCACTTTTAAAACCGATACAACTTAGTAAGATCGGAAAAATCGCTAAATACATGTTGGTACGAATATGTGAAGCAACCGTTGTAACTCAAACGGATTGACACCGTTAGAAAGTCAATGAAATGTAGTTTTTGAAAATGTCTCTATTTCTTCAGCGTGAACTAACGGATAGGATTGGTCCAACAGTAAAAATTGGCTTATTTATCTAAATTTTTAAATGAAGCGCTACCACAGGGTCCAGTGTAATCGCTGAGTTCCAGCAATCATGTCAAATTAAGAAGATTGTCATTCCTTGGAGTCCAATTGGCTCATTTATCACATTTATAAGATCACAGTCCAAAATCAGTCCAATTAAGTCCCACAGTCAATCTTTTCACTTTTAAAAGCGATACGACTTAGTAATAACGGAAAAAATCGCTATATACATGTTGGTTCGAATAGGTGAAGCAACCGTTGGAAGTCAAACGGATTGACTCCCTTACAAAGTCAATGAAAGGTAGTTTTTGAAACTGTCTCTATTTCTTCAGCGTGAACTAACGGATAGGATTGGTCCCACAGTAAAAAATGGCTTATTTATCTAAATTTTTAAATGAAGCGCTACCACAGGGTCCAGTGTAATCGTTCAATTCCCGCAATCATGTAGAGTTAAACAGAATGTTATTTCTTGGAGTTCAATTCGCTCATTTATCACATTTATCAGGTCACAGTCCAGAATCATTTCAACTAAGTCTCACAGTCAATCGTTTCACTTTTAAAAGCGATACAACTTAGTAATATCGGAAAAAAACGCTAAATACATGTTGGT
The DNA here is from genome assembly GCF_029227915.1 of Hydractinia symbiolongicarpus. Taxonomy (NCBI): domain Eukaryota; kingdom Metazoa; phylum Cnidaria; class Hydrozoa; order Anthoathecata; family Hydractiniidae; genus Hydractinia; species Hydractinia symbiolongicarpus. Next base: position 241,757 of record NC_079888.1, on the reverse strand, counting down.
ACGAATATGTGAAGCAACCGTTGTAACTCAAACAGGTTGACACCGTTAGAAACTCAATGAAATGTAGTTTTTGAAAATGTCTCTATTTCTTCAGCGTGAACTAACGGATAGGATTGGTCCCACAGTAAAAAATGGCTTATTTATCTAAATTTTTAAATGAAGCGCTACCACAGGGTCCAGTGTAATCGCTGAGTTCCAGCAATCTTGTCAAATTAAGAAGATTGTCATTCCTTGGAGACCAAGTGGCTCATTTATCACATATAGCAGGTCACAGTCCAGAATCAGTTCAATTAAGTCCCACAGTCAATCGTTTCACTTTTAAAAGCGATATAACTTAGTAATACCGGAAAAAATCGCTAAATACATGTTGGTACGAATCTTTGACGCAACCGTTGTAACTCAAACGGATTGACACCGTTAGAAAGTCAATGAAATGTAGTTTTTGAAACTGTCTCTATTTCTTCAGGGCGAACTAACGGCTAGGATTGGTCCCACAGAAAAAAATGACATATTTATCTTAATTTTTAAATAAAGCGCTTCCACAGCGCCCAGTGTAATCACTGAGTTCCGGCAATCCTGTCGAGTTAAGAAGAATGTTAATTCTTAGAGTCCAATTGGCTCATTTATCACATTTATCAGATCACAGTCCAGAATCAGTTCAACTAAGTCCCACAGTCAATCGGTTCACCGTTAAAAGCGATTCAACTTAGTAATATCGGAACAAAATCAATACACACATGTTGGTACAAATATGTGACGCAACAGTTGTAACTCAAACAGATTGACACCGTTAAAAAGTCAATGAAATGTAGTTTATGAAACTGTCTCTATTTCTTCAGCGCGAAGTAACGGCTAGGATTGGTTCCACAGTAAGAAATGACTTATTTATCTTAATTTTTATATAAAGCGCTACCACAGCGCCCAGTGTAACCGCTGAGTCCCAGCAATCATGTCAAATTAAGAAGAATGTCATTCCTTGGAGTCCAATTGGCTCATTTATCACATTTATAAGATCACAGTCAAAAATCAGTCCAATTAAGTCCCGCAGTCAATCTTTTCACTTTTAAAAGCGATACGACTTAGTAATAACGAAAAAAATCGCTATATACATGTTGGTTCGAATAGGTGAAGCAACTGTTGGAAGTCAAACGGATTGACTCCGTTAGAAAGTCAATGAAAGGTAGTTTTTGAAACTGTCTCTATTTCTTCAGCGTGAACTAACGGATAGGATTGGTGCCACAGTAAAAAATGACTTATTTAGCGAAATTTTTAAATGAAGCGCTACCACAGGGTCCAGTGTAATCGCTGAGTTCCGGCAATCATGTCGAGTTAAAAAGAATGTTATTTTTGGAGTTCAATTGGCTCATTTATCGCATTTATAAGGTCAAAGTCCAGAAACAGTTCAATTAATTCCCACAGTTAATCTTTTCACTTTTAAAATCGATACAACTTCGTAAGATCGGAACAAATCGCTAAATACATGTTGGTACGAATACGTGCCGCAATCGTTGTAACTCAAACGGATTGACACCGTTAAAAAGTCAATGAAATGTAGTTTTTGAAACTGTCTCTATTTCTTCAGCACGAACTAACGGCTAGGATTGGTACCACAGTAAAAAATGACTTAGTTATGTAAAGTTTTAAATGAAGCGCTACCGCAGGTTCCAGTGTAATCGCTGAGTTCCAGCAATCTTGTCAAATTAAGAAGATTGTCATTCCTTGGAGACCAATTGGCTCATTTATCACATATATAAGGTCACAGTCCAGAATCAGTTCAATTAAGTCCCACAGTCAATCGTTTCACTTTTAAAAGCGATACAACTTAGTAATACCGGAAGAAATAGCTAAATACATGTTGGTACGAATCTTTGACGCAACCGTTGTAACTCAAACGGATTGACACCGTTAGAAAGTCAATGAAATGTAGTTTTTTAAAATGTCTCTATTTCTTCAGCGTGAACTAACGGATAGGATTGGTCCCACAGTAAAAAATGGCTTATTTATCTAAATTTTTAAATGAAGCGCTACCACAGGGTCCAGTGTAATCGTTGAGTTCCGGCAATCATGTCGAGTTAAAAAGAATGTTATTTCTTGGAGTCCAATTGGCTCATTTATCACATTTATAAGGTCACAGTCCAGAATCAGTTCAATTAAGTCCCACAGTCAATTGTTTCACTTTTAAAACCGATACAACTTAGTAAGATCGGAAAAATCGCTAAATACATGTTGGTACGAGTATGTGAAGCAACCGTTGTAACTCAAACGGATTGACACCGTTAGAAAGTCAATGAAATGTAGTTTTTAAAAATGTCTCTATTTCTTCAGCGTGAACTAACGGATAGGATTGGTCCAACAGTAAAAAATGGCTTATTTATCTAAATTTTTAAATGAAGCGCTACCACAGGGTCCAGTGTAATCGCTGAGTTCCAGCAATCTTGTCAAATTAAGATGATTGTCATTCCTTGGAGACCAAGTGGCTCATTTATCACATATAGCAGGTCACAGTCCAGAATCAGTTCAATTAAGTCCCACAGTCAATCGTTTCACTTTTAAAACCGATACAATATAGTAATACCGGAAAAAATCGCTAAATACATGTTGGTACGAATCTTTGACGCAACCGTTGTAACTTAAACGGATTGACACCGTTAGAAAGTCAATGAAATGTAGTTTTTGAAACTGTCTCTATTTCTTCAGCACGAACTAACGGCTAGGATTGGTACCACAGTAAAAAATGACTTAGTTATGTAAAGTTTTAAATGAAGCGCTACCGCAGGGTCCAGTGTAATCGCTGAGTCCCAGCAATCATGTCAAATTAAGAATAATGTCATTCCTTGGAGTCCAATTGGCTCATTTATCACATTTTTAAGATCACAGTCCAAAATCAGTCCAATTAAGTCCCGCAGTCAATCTTTTCACTTTTAAAAGCGATACGACTTAGTAATAACGAAAAAAATCGCTATATACATGTTGGTTCGAATAGGTGAAGCAACCGTTGGAAGTCAAACGGATTGACTCCGTTAGAAAGTCAATGAAAGGTAGTTTTTGAAACTGTTTCTATTTCTTCAGCGTGAACTAACGGATAGGATTGGTGCCACAGTAAAAAATGACTTATTTAGCGAAATTTTTAAATGAAGCGCTACCACAGGGTCCAGTGTAATCGCTGAGTTCCGGCAATCATGTCGAGTTAAAAAGAATGTTATTTTTGGAGTTCAATTGGCTCATTTATCGCATTTATAAGGTCAAAGTCCAGAAACAGTTCAATTAATTCCCACAGTTAATCGTTTCACTTTTAAAATCGATACAACTTCGTAAGATCGGAACAAATCGCTAAATACATGTTGGTACCAATACGTGACGCAATCGTTGTAACTCAAACGGATTGACACCGTTAAAAAGTCAATGAAATGTAGTTTTTGAAACTGTCTCTATTTCTTCAGCACGAACTAACGGCTAGGATTGGTACCACAGTAAAAAATGACTTAGTTATGTAAAGTTTTAAATGAAGCGCTACCGCAGGGTCCAGTGTAATCGCGGAGTTCCAGCAATCTTGTCAAATTAAAAAGATTGTCATTCCTTGGAGACCAATTGGCTCATTTATCACATTTATAAGATCACAGTCCAAAATCAGTCCAATTAAGTCCCACAGTCAATCTTTTCACTTTTAAAAGCGATACGACTTAGTAATAACGGAAAAAATCGCTATATACATGTTGGTTCGAATAGGTGAAGCAACCGTTGGAAGTCAAACGGATTGACTCCCTTACAAAGTCAATGAAAGGTAGTTTTTGAAACTGTCTCTATTTCTTCAGCGTAAACTAACGGATAGGATTGGTATCACAGTAAAAAATGACTTAGTTATGTAAAGTTTTAAATGAAGCGCTACCGCAGGGTCCAGTGTAATCGCTGAGTCCCAGCAATCATGTCAAATTAAGAATAATGTCATTCCTTGGAGTCCAATTGGCTCATTTATCACATTTTTAAGATCACAGTCCAAAATCAGTCCAATTAAGTCCCGCAGTCAATCTTTTCACTTTTAAAAGCGATACGACTTAGTAATAACGAAAAAAATCGCTATATACATGTTGGTTCGAATAGGTGAAGCAACCGTTGGAAGTCAAACGGATTGACTCCGTTAGAAAGTCAATGAAAGGTAGTTTTTGAAACTGTTTCTATTTCTTCAGCGTGAACTAACGGATAGGATTGGTGCCACAGTAAAAAATGACTTATTTAGCGAAATTTTTAAATGAAGCGCTACCACAGGGTCCAGTGTAATCGCTGAGTTCCGGCAATCATGTCGAGTTAAAAAGAATGTTATTTTTGGAGTTCAATTGGCTCATTTATCGCATTTATAAGGTCAAAGTCCAGAAACAGTTCAATTAATTCCCACAGTTAATCGTTTCACTTTTAAAATCGATACAACTTCGTAAGATCGGAACAAATCGCTAAATACATGTTGGTACGAATACGTGACGCAATCGTTGTAACTCAAACGGATTGACACCGTTAAAAAGTCAATGAAATGTAGTTTTTGAAACTGTCTCTATTTCTTCAGCACGAACTAACGGCTAGGATTGGTACCACAGTAAAAAATGACTTAGTTATGTAAAGTTTTAAATGAAGCGCTACCGCAGGGTCCAGTGTAATCGCGGAGTTCCAGCAATCTTGTCAAATTAAAAAGATTGTCATTCCTTGGAGACCAATTGGCTCATTTATCACATATATAAGGTCACAGTCCAGAATCAGTTCAATTAAGTCCCACAGTCAATCGTTTCACTTTTAAAAGCGATACAACTTAGTAATACCGGAAGAAATAGTTAAATACATGTTGGTACAAATCTTTGACGCAACCGTTGTAACTCAAACGGATTGACACCGTTAGAAAGTCAATGAAATGTAGTTTTTTAAAATGTCTCTATTTCTTCAGCGTGAACTAACGGATAGGATTGGTCCCACAGTAAAAAATGGCTTATTTATCTAAATTTTTAAATGAAGCGCTACCACAGGGTCCAGTGTAATCGTTGAGTTCCGGCAATCATGTCGAGTTAAAAAGAATGTTATTTCTTGGAGTCCAATTGGCTCATTTATCACATTTATAAGGTCACAGTCCAGAATCAGTTCAATTAAGTCCCACAGTCAATTGTTTCACTTTTAAAACCGATACAACTTAGTAAGATCGGAAAAATCGCTAAATACATGTTGGTACGAATATGTGAAGCAACCGTTGTAACTCAAACGGATTGACACCGTTAGAAAGTCAATGAAATGTAGTTTTTGAAAATGTCTCTATTTCTTCAGCGTGAACTAACGGATAGGATTGGTCCAACAGTAAAAATTGGCTTATTTATCTAAATTTTTAAATGAAGCGCTACCACAGGGTCCAGTGTAATCGCTGAGTTCCAGCAATCATGTCAAATTAAGAAGATTGTCATTCCTTGGAGTCCAATTGGCTCATTTATCACATTTATAAGATCACAGTCCAAAATCAGTCCAATTAAGTCCCACAGTCAATCTTTTCACTTTTAAAAGCGATACGACTTAGTAATAACGGAAAAAATCGCTATATACATGTTGGTTCGAATAGGTGAAGCAACCGTTGGAAGTCAAACGGATTGACTCCCTTACAAAGTCAATGAAAGATAGTTTTTGAAACTGTCTCTATTTCTTCAGCGTGAACTAACGGATAGGATTGGTCCCACAGTAAAAAATCACTTATTTAGCGAATTTTTTAAATGAAGCGCTACCACAGGGTCCAGTGTGATCGCTGAGTTCCGGCAATCATGTCGAGTTAAAAAGAATGTTATTTTTGGTGTTCAATTGGCTCATTTATCGCATTTATAAGGTCACAGTCCAGAAACAGTTCAATTAATTCCCACAGTTAATCGTTTCACTTTTAAAAGCGATACAACTTCGTAAGATCGGAATAAATCGCTAAATACATGTTGGTACGAATACGTGACGCAATCGTTGTAACTCAAACGGATTGAAACCGTTAAAAAGTCAATGAAATGTAGTTTTTGAAACTGTCTCTATTTCTTCAGCACGAACTAACGGCTAGAATTGGTACCACAGTAAAAAATGACTTAGTTATGTAAAGTTTTAAATAAAGCGCTACCGCAGGGTCCAGTGTAATCGCTGAGTTCCAGCAATCTTGTCAAATTAGGAAGATTGTCATTCCTTGGAGACCAAGTGGCTCATTTATCACATATAGCAGGTCGAAGTCCAGAATCAGTTCAATTAAGTCCCACAGTCAATCGTTTCACTTTTAAAAGCGATACAACTTAGTAATACCGGAAGAAATCGCTAAATACATGTTGGTACGAATCTTTGGCGCAACCGTTGTAACTCAAACAGATAAACACAGTTAGAAAGTCAATGAAATGTAGCTTTTGAAACTGTCTCTATTTCTTCAGCGCCAACTAACGGCTAGGATTGGTCCCACAGTAAAAATTGACTTATTTATCTTATTTTTAAAATGAAGCGCTCCCACAGCGCCCAGTGTAATCGCTGAGTTCCGGCAATCATGTCGAGTTAAAAAGAATGCTATTTCTTGGAGTTCAATTGGCTCATTTATCACATTTATCAGGTCACAGTCCAGAATCAGTTCAACTAAGTCCCACAGTCAATCGGTTCACCGTTAAAGGCGATACAACTTAGTAATATCGGAACAAAATCACTAAATACATGTTGGCACGAATATGTGACGCAAACGTTGTAACTCAAACGGATTGACACCGTTAGAAAATCAATGAAAGTTAGTTTTTGAAACTGTCTCTATTTCTTCAGCGGGAACTAACGGATAGGATTGGTCCCACAGTAAAAAATTACTTATTTATCGAAATTTTTAAATGAAGCGCTACCACAGGGTCCAGTGTAATCGCTGAGTTCCGGCAATCATGTCGAGTTAATAAGAATGTTATTTCTTGGAGTTCAATTGGCTCATTTATCGCATTTATAAGGTCACAGTCCAGAAACAGTTCAATTAATTCCCACAGTCAATCGTTTCACTTTTAAAAGCGATACAACTTAGTAAGATCGGAACAAATCGCTAAATACATGTTGGTACGAATACGTGACGCAACCGTTGTAACGCAAACGGATTGACACTGTTAAAAAGTCAATGAAATGTAGTTTATGAAACTGTCTCTACTTCTTCAGCGCGAAGTAAGAAAGTCAATGAAATGTAGTTTTGGAAACTGTCTCTATTTCTTCAGCGCGAACTAACGGCTAGGATTGGTCCCACAGAAAAAAATGACATATTTATCTTCATTTTTAAATAAAGCGCTTCCACAGCACCCAGTGTATTCACTGAGTTCCGGCAATCCTGTCGAGGTAAGAAGAATGTTATTTCTTGGAGTTCAATTGGCTCATTTATCGCATTTATAAGGTCACAGTCCAGAAACAGTTCAATTAATTCCCACAGTCAATCGTTTCACTTTTAAAAGCGATACAACTTAGTAATACCGGAAGAAATAGCTAAATACATGTTGGTACGAATCTTTGACGCAACCGTTGTAACTCAAACGGATTGACACCGTTAAAAATTCAATGAAATGTAGTTTTTTAAAATGTCTCTATTTCTTCAGCGCGAACTAACGGCTAGGATTGGTCCCACAGAAAAAAATGACATATTTATCTTAATTTTTAAATAAAGCGCTTCTACAGCGCCCAGTGTAATCACTGAGTTCCGGCAATCCTGTCGAGTTAAGAAGAATGTTATTTCTTGGAGTCCAATTGGCTCATTTATCACATTTATAAGGTCACAGTCTAGAATCAGTTTAATTAAATCCCACAGTCAATTGTTTCACTTTTAAAAGCGATACAAATTAGTAAGATCGGAAAAATCGCTAAATACAGCTTGGCACGAATATGTGACGCAAACGTTGTAACTCAAACGGATTGACACCGTTAGAAAATCAATGAAAGTTAGTTTTTGAAACTGTCTCTATTTCTTCAGCGGGAACTAACGGATAGGATTGGTCCCACAGTAAAAAATTACTTATTTATCGAAATTTTTAAATAAAGCGCTACCACAGGGTCCAGTGTAATCGCTGAGTTCCAGCAATCATGTCAAATTAAGAAGATTGTCATTCCTTGGAGTCCAATTGGCTCATTTATCATATTTATAAGATCACAGTCCAAAATCAGTCCAATTAAGTCCCACAGTCAATCTTTTCACTTTTAAAAGCGATACGACTTAGTAATAACGGAAAAAATCGCTATATACATGTTGGTTCGAATAGGTGAAGCAACCGTTGGAAGTCAAACGGATTGACTCCCTTACAAAGTCAATGAAAGGTAGTTTTTGAAACTGTCTCTATTTCTTCAGCGTGAACTAACGGATAGGATTGGTCCCACAGTAAAAAATCACTTATTTAGCGAATTTTTTAAATGAAGCGCTACCACAGGGTCCAGTGTGATCGCTGAGTTCCGGCAATCATGTCGAGTTAAAAAGAATGTTATTTTTGGTGTTCAATTGGCTCATTTATCGCATTTATAAGGTCACAGTCCAGAAACAGTTCAATTAATTCCCACAGTTAATCGTTTCACTTTTAAAAGCGATACAACTTCGTAAGATCGGAATAAATCGCTAAATACATGTTGGTACGAATACGTGACGCAATCGTTGTAACTCAAACGGATTGAAACCGTTAAAAAGTCAATGAAATGTAGTTTTTGAAACTGTCTCTATTTCTTCAGCACGAACTAACGGCTAGAATTGGTACCACAGTAAAAAATGACTTAGTTATGTAAAGTTTTAAATAAAGCGCTACCGCAGGGTCCAGTGTAATCGCTGAGTTCCAGCAATCTTGTCAAATTAGGAAGATTGTCATTCCTTGGAGACCAAGTGGCTCATTTATCACATATAGCAGGTCGAAGTCCAGAATCAGTTCAATTAAGTCCCACAGTCAATCGTTTCACTTTTAAAAGCGATACAACTTAGTAATACCGGAAGAAATCGCTAAATACATGTTGGTACGAATCTTTGGCGCAACCGTTGTAACTCAAACAGATAAACACAGTTAGAAAGTCAATGAAATGTAGCTTTTGAAACTGTCTCTATTTCTTCAGCGCCAACTAACGGCTAGGATTGGTCCCACAGTAAAAATTGACTTATTTATCTTATTTTTAAAATGAAGCGCTCCCACAGCGCCCAGTGTAATCGCTGAGTTCCGGCAATCATGTCGAGTTAAAAAGAATGTTATTTCTTGGAGTTCAATTGGCTCATTTATCACATTTATCAGGTCACAGTCCAGAATCAGTTCAACTAAGTCCCACAGTCAATCGGTTCACCGTTAAAGGCGATACAACTTAGTAATATCGGAACAAAATCACTAAATACATGTTGGCACGAATATGTGACGCAAACGTTGTAACTCAAACGGATTGACACCGTTAGAAAATCAATGAAAGTTAGTTTTTGAAACTGTCTCTATTTCTTCAGCGGGAACTAACGGATAGGATTGGTCCCACAGTAAAAAATTACTTATTTATCGAAATTTTTAAATGAAGCGCTACCACAGGGTCCAGTGTAATCGCTGAGTTCCGGCAATCATGTCGAGTTAATAAGAATGTTATTTCTTGGAGTTCAATTGGCTCATTTATCGCATTTATAAGGTCACAGTCCAGAAACAGTTCAATTAATTCCCACAGTCAATCGTTTCACTTTTAAAAGCGATACAACTTAGTAAGATCGGAACAAATCGCTAAATACATGTTGGTACGAATACGTGACGCAACCGTTGTAACGCAAACGGATTGACACTGTTAAAAAGTCAATGAAATGTAGTTTATGAAACTGTCTCTACTTCTTCAGCGCGAAGTAAGAAAGTCAATGAAATGTAGTTTTGGAAACTGTCTCTATTTCTTCAGCGCGAACTAACGGCTAGGATTGGTCCCACAGAAAAAAATGACATATTTATCTTCATTTTTAAATAAAGCGCTTCCACAGCACCCAGTGTATTCACTGAGTTCCGGCAATCCTGTCGAGGTAAGAAGAATGTTATTTCTTGGAGTTCAATTGGCTCATTTATCGCATTTATAAGGTCACAGTCCAGAAACAGTTCAATTAATTCCCACAGTCAATCGTTTCACTTTTAAAAGCGATACAACTTAGTAATACCGGAAGAAATAGCTAAATACATGTTGGTACGAATCTTTGACGCAACCGTTGTAACTCAAACGGATTGACACCGTTAAAAATTCAATGAAATGTAGTTTTTTAAAATGTCTCTATTTCTTCAGCGCGAACTAACGGCTAGGATTGGTCCCACAGAAAAAAATGACATATTTATCTTAATTTTTAAATAAAGCGCTTCTACAGCGCCCAGTGTAATCACTGAGTTCCGGCAATAATGTCGAGTTAAAAAGAATGTTATTTTTGGAGTTCAATTGGCTCATTTATCGCATTTATAAGGTCAAAGTCCAGAAACAGTTCAATTAATTCCCACAGTTAATCGTTTCACTTTTAAAAGCGATACAACTTCGTAAGATCGGAACAAATCGCTAAATACATGTTGGTACGAATACGTGACGCAATCGTTGTAACTCAAACGGATTGACACCGTTAAAAAGTCAATGAAAAGTAGTTTTTGAAACTGTCTCTATTTCTTCAGCGTGAACTAACGGATAGGATTGGTCCCACAGTAAAAAATGGCTTATTTATCAAAATTTTTAAATGAAGCGCTACCACAGGGTCCAGTGTAATCGTTGAGTTCCGGCAATCATGTCGAGTTAAAAAGAATGTTATTTCTTGGAGTCCAATTGGCTCATTTATCACATTTGTAAGGTCACAGTCCAGAATCAGTTCAATTAAGTCCCACAGTCAATTGTTTCACTTTTAAAACCGATACAACTTAGTAAGATCGGAAAAATCGCTAAATACATGTTGGTACGAATATGTAAAGCAACCGTTGTAACTCAAACGGATGGACACCGTTAGAAAGTCAATGAAATGTAGTTTTTGAAAATGTCTCTATTTCTTCAGCGTCAACTAACGGATAGGATTGGTCAAACAGTAAAAAATGACTTATTTATCGAAATTTTTAAATGAAGCGCTACCACAGGGTCCAATGTAATCGCTGAGTTCCGGCAATCATGTCAAATTAAGAAGATTGTCATTCCTTGGAGACCAAGTGGCTCATTTATCACATATAGCAGGTCACAGTCCAGAATCAGTTCAATTAAGTCCCACAGTCAATCGTTTCACTTTTAAAATCGATACAACTTAGTAATACCGGAAAAAATCGCTAAATACATGTTGGTAAGAATCTTTGACGCAACCGTTGTAACTCAAACGGATTGACACCGTTAGAAAGTCAATGAAATGTAGTTTTTGAAACTGTCTCTATTTCTTCAGCGCGAACTAACGGCTAGGATTGGTCCCACAGAAAAAAATGACATATTTATCTTAATTTTTAAATAAAGCGCTTCCACAGCGCCCAGTGTAATCACTGAGTTCCGGCAATCCTGTCAAGTTAAGAAGAATGTTATTTCTTGGAGTCCAATTGGCTCATTTATCACATTTATCAGGTCACAGTCCAGAATCATTTCAACTAAGTCTCACAGTCAATCGTTTCACTTTTAAAAGCGATACAACTTAGTAATATCGGAAAAAACGCTAAATACATGTTGGTACGAATATGTGAAGCAACCGTTGTAACTCAGACGGATTGACACAGTTAGAAAGTCAATGAAAGGTTGTTTTCGAAACTGTCTCTATTTCTTCAGCGTGAACTAACGGCTAGGATAGGTCCCACAGTAAGAAATGACTTAATTATCTAAAGTTTTAAATGAAGCGCTACCGCAGGGCCCAGTGTAATCGCTGAGTTCCTGCAATCTTGTCAAATTAAGAACATTGTCATTCCTTGGAGTCCAATTGGCTCATTTATCACCTTTATCAGGTCACAGTCCAGAATCTGTTCAACTAAGTCCCACAGTCAATCGGTTCACCGTTAAAAGCGATACAACTTAGTAATATCGGAACAAAATCAATACACACATGTTGGTACAAATATGTGACGTAACAGTTGTAACTAAAACGGATTGACACCGTTAAAAAGTCAATGAAATGTAGTTTATGAAACTGTCTCTATTTCTTCAGCGCGAAGTAACGGCTAGGATTGGTTCCACAGTAAGAAATGACTTATTTATCTTAATTTTTATATAAAGCGCTACCACAGCGCCCAGTGTAATCGCTGAGTTCCGGCAATCATGTCGAGTTAAAAAAAATGTTATTTTTGGAGTTCAATTGGCTCATTTATCGCATTTATAAGATCAAAGTCCAGAAACAGTTCAATTAATTCCCACAGTTAATCGTTTCACTTTTAAAAGCGATACAACTTCGTAAGATCGGAACAAATCGCTAAATACATGTTGGTACGAATACGTGACCCAATCGTTGTAACTCAAACGGATTGACACCGTTAAAAAGTCAATGAAATGTAGTTTTTGAAACTGTCTCTATTTCTTCAGCACGAACTAACAGCTAGGATTGGTACCACAGTAAAAAATGACTTAGTTATGTAAAGTTTTAAATGAAGCGCTACTGCAGGGTCCAGTGTAATCGCTGAGTTCCAGCAATCTTGTCAAATTAAGAAGATTGTCATTCCTTGGAGAACAATTGGCTCATTTATCACATATATAAGGTCACAGTCCAGAATCAGTTCAATTAAGTCCCACAGTCAATCGTTTCACTTTTAAAAGCGATACAACTTAGTAATACCGGAAGAAATAGCTAAATACATGTTGGTACGAATCTTTGACGCAACCGTTGTAACTCAAACGGATTGACACCGTTAGAAAGTCAATGAAATGTAGTTTTTTAAAATGTCTCTACTTCTTCAGCGTGAACTAACGGATAGGATTGGTCCCACAGTAAAAAATGGCTTATTAATCTAAATTTTTAAATGAAGCGCTACCACAGGGTCCAGTGTAATCGTTTAGTTCCGGCAATCATGTCGAGTTAAAAAGAATGTTATTTCTTGGAGTCCAATTGGCTCATTTATCACATTTATAAGGTCACAGTCCAGAATCAGTTCAATTAAGTCCCACAGTCAATTGTTTCACTTTTAAAACCGATACAACTTAGTAAGATCGGAAAAATCGCTAAATACATGTTGGTACGAATATGTGAAGCAACCGTTGTAACTCAAACGGATTGACACCGTTAGAAAGTCAATGAAATGTAGTTTTTGAAAATGTCTCTATTTCTTCAGCGTGAACTAACGGATAGGATTGGTCCAACAGTAAAAAATGACTTATTTATCTAAATTTTTAAATGAAGCGCTACCACAGGGTCCAGTGTAATCGCTGAGTTCCAGCAATCTTGTCAAATTAAGAAGATTGTCATTCCTTGGAGACCAAGTGGCTCATTTATCACATATAGCAGGTCACAGTCCAGAATCAGTTCAATTAAGTCCCACAGTCAATCGTTTCACTTTTAAAAGCGATACAACTTAGTAATTCCGGAAGAAATAGCTAAATACATGTTGGTACGAATCTTTGACTCAACCGTTGTAACTCAAACGGATTGACACCGTTAGAAAGTCAATGAAATGTAGTTTTTTAAAATGTCTCTATTTCTTCAGCGTGAACTAACGGATAGGATTGGTCCCACAGTAAAAAATGGCTTATTTATCTAAATTTTTAAATGAAGCGCTACCACAGGGTCCAGTGTAATCGTTGAGTTCCGGCAATCATGTCGAGTTCAAAAGAATGTTATTTCTTGGAGTCCAATTGGCTCATTTATCACATTTATAAGGTCACAGTCCAGAATCAGTTCAATTAAGTCCCACAGTCAATTGTTTCACTTTTAAAACCGATACAACTTAGTAAGATCGGAAAAATCGCTAAATACATGTTGGTACGAGTATGTGAAGCAACAGTTGTAACTCAAACGGATTGACACCGTTAGAAAGTCAATGAAATGTAGTTTTTGAAAATGTCTCTATTTCTTCAGCGTGAACTAACGGATAGGATTGGTCCAACAGTAAAAAATGGCTTATTTATCTAAATTTTTAAATGAAGCGCTACTACAGGGTCCAGTGTAATCGCTGAGTTCCAGCAATCTTGTCAAATTAAGCAGATTGTCATTCCTTGGAGACCAAGTGGCTCATTTATCACATATAGCAGGTCACAGTCCAGAATCAGTTCAATTAAGTCCCACAATCAATCGTTTCACTTTTAAAACCGATACAATATAGTAATACCGGAAAAAATCGCTAAATACATGTTGGTACGAATCTTTGACGCAACCGTTGAAACTCAAACGGATTGACACCGTTAGAAAGTCAACGAAATGTAGTTTTTGAAACTGTCTCTATTTCTTCAGCACGAACTAACGGCTAGGATTGGTACCACAGTAAAAAATGACTTAGTTATGTAAAGTTTTAAATGAAGCGCTACCGCAGGGTCCAGTGTAATCGCTGAGTTCCAGCAATCTTGTCAAATTAAGAAGATTGTCATTCCTTGGAGACCAATTGGCTCATTTATCACATATATAAGGTCACAGTCCAGAATCAGTTCAATTAAGTCCCACAGTCAATCGTTTCACTTTTAAAAGCGATACAACTTAGTAATACCGGAAGAAATCGCTAAATACATGTTGGTACGAATCTTTGACGCAACCGTTGTAACTCAAACGGATTGACACCGTTAGAAAGTCAATGAAATGTAGTTTTTTAAAATGTCTCTATTTCTTCAGCGTGAACTAACGGATAGGATAGGTCCCACAGTAAAAAATGGCTTATTAATCTAAATTTTTAAATGAAGCGCTACCACAGGGTCCAGTGTAATCGTTGAGTTCCGGCAATCATGTCGAGTTAAAAAGAATGTTATTTCTTGGAGTCCAATTGGCTCATTTATCACATTTAGAAGGTCACAGTCCAGAATCAGTTCAATTAAGTCCCACAGTCAATTGTTTCACTTTTAAAACCGATACAACTTAGTAAGATCGGAAAAATCGCTAAATACATGTTGGTACAAATATGTGAAGCAACCGTTGTAACTCAAACGGATTGACACCGTTAGAAAGTCAATGAAATGTAGTTTTTGAAAATGTCTCTATTTCTTCAGCGTGAACTAACGGATAGGATTGGTCCAACAGTAAAAAATGACTTATTTATCTAAATTTTTAAATGAAGCGCTACCACAGGGTCCAGTGTAATCGCTGAGTTCCAGCAATCTTGTCAAATTAAGAAGATTGTCATTCCTTGGAGACCAAGTGGCTCATTTATCACATATAGCAGGTCACAGTCCAGAATCAGTTCAATTAAGTCCCACAGTCATTCGGTTCACCGTTAAAAGCGATACAACTTAGCAATATCGGAACAAAATCAATACACACATGTTGGTACAAATATGTGACGCAACAGTTGTAACTCAAACGGATTGACACCGTTAAAAAGACAATGAAATGTAGTTTTTGAAACTGTCTCTATTTCTTCAGCGTGAACTAACGGATAGGATTGGTCCCACAGTAAAAAATGACTATTTATCGAAGTTTTTAAATGAAGCGCTACCACAGGGTCCAGTGTAATCGCTGAGTTCCGGCAATCATGTCAAATTAAGAAGATTGTCATTCCTTGGAGTCCAATTGGCTCATTTATCACATTTATAAGATCACAGTCCCAAATCAGTCCAATTAAGTCCCACAGTCAATCGTTTCACTTTTAAAAGCGATACAACTTAGTAATATCGGAACATAATCACTAAATACATCATGGTACAAATATGTGACGCAACCGTTGTAACTCAAACGGATTGCCACCGTTAAAAAGACAATGAAATGTAGTTTTTGAAACTGTCTCTATTTCTTCAGCGTGAACTAACGGCTAGGATTGGTCCCACAGTAAAAAATGACTTATTAATCTTAATTTTTAAATGAAGCACTACCACAGCGCCCAGTGCAATCGCTGAGTTTCATTAATCCTGTCAAATTAAGAAGAATTTCATTCCTTGGAGTCCAATTGGCTCATTTATCACATTTATCAGGTCACAGTCCAGAATCAGTTGAACTAAGTCCCACAGTTAATCGGTTCACCGTTAAAAGCGATTCAACTTAGTAATATCGGAACAAAATCACTAAATACATGTTGGTACGAATATGTGACGCAACCGTTGTAACTCAAACGGATTGACACCGTTACAAAGACAATGAAATGTAGTTTTTGAAACTGTCTCTATTTCTTCAGCGTGAACTAACGGATAGGATTGGTCCCACAGTAAAAAATGACTTATTTATCGAAATTTTCAAATAAAGCGCTACCACAGGGTCCAGTGTAATCGCTGAGATCCAGCAATTATGTCGAGTTAAAAAGAATGTTATTTCTTGGAGTTCAATTGCCTCATTTGTCACTTTTATCAGGTCACAGTCCAGAATCATTTCAACTAAGTCCCACAGTCAATCGGTTCACCGTTAAAAGCGATACAACTTAGTAATATCGGAACAAAATCACTAAATACATGTTGGTACGAATATGTGACGCAATGTTGTAACTCAAACGGATTGACACCGTTAAAAAGACAATGAAATGTAGTTTTTGAAACTGTCTCTATTTCTTCAGCGTGAACTAACGGATAGGATTGGTCCCACAGTAAAAAATGACTATTTATCGAAATTTTTAAATGAAGCGCTACCACAGGGTCCAGTGTAATTGCTGAGTTCCGGCAATCATGTCAAATTAAGAAGATTGTCATTCCTTGGAGTCCAATTGGCTCATTTATCGCATTTATAAGATCACAGTGCCAAATCAGTCCAATTAAGTCCCACAGTCAATCGTTTCACTTTTAAAACCACTACAACTTAGTAATATCGGAACATAATCACTAAATACATTATGGTACGAATATGTGACGCAACCGTTGTAACTCAAACGGATTGCCACCGTTAAAAAGACAATGAAATGTAGTTTTTGAAACTGTCTCTATTTCATCAGCGTGAACTAACGGCTAGGATTGGTCCCACAGTAAAAAATGACTTATTAATCTTAATTATTAAATGAAGCACTACCACAGCGCCCAGTGTAATCGCTGAGTTTCATTAATCCTGTCAAATTAAGAAGAATTTTATTCCTTGGAGTTCAATTAGCTCATTTATCACATTTATCAGGTCACAGTCCAGAATCAGTTGAACTAAGTCCCACAGTTAATCGGTTCACCGTTAAAAGCGATTCAACTTAGTAATATCGGAACAAAATCACTAAATACATGTTGGTACGAATATGTGACGCAATGTTGTAACTCAAACGGATTGACACCGTTAAAAAGACAATGAAATGTAGTTTTTGAAACTGTCTCTATTTCTTCAGCGTGAACTAACGGATAGGATTGGTCCCACAGTAAAAAATGACTATTTATCGAAATTTTTAAATGAAGCGCTACCACAGGGTCCAGTGTAATTGCTGAGTTCCGGCAATCATGTCAAATTAAGAAGATTGTCATTCCTTGGAGTCCAATTGGCTCATTTATCGCATTTATAAGATCACAGTCCCAAATCAGTCCAATTAAGTCCCACAGTCAATCGTTTCACTTTTAAAACCGCTACAACTTAGTAATATCGGAACATAATCACTAAATACATTATGGTACGAATATGTGACGCAACCGTTGTAACTCAAACGGATTGCCACCGTTAAAAAGACAATGAAATGTAGTTTTTGAAACTGTCTCTATTTCTTCAGCGTGAACTAACGGCTAGGATTGGTCCCACAGTAAAAAATGACTTATTAATCTTAATTATTAAATGAAGCACTACCACAGCGCCCAGTGTAATCGCTGAGTTTCATTAATCCTGTCAAATTAAGAAGAATTTTATTCCTTGGAGTTCAATTAGCTCATTTATCACATTTATCAGGTCACAGTCCAGAATCAGTTGAACTAAGTCCCACAGTTAATCGGTTCACCGTTAAAAGCGATTCAACTTAGTAATATCGGAACAAAATCACTAAATACATGTTGGTACGAATATGTGACGCAACCGTTGTAACTCAAACAGATTGACACCGTTACAAAGACAATGAAATGTAGTTTTTGAAATTGTCTCTATTTCTTCAGCGTGAACTAACGGATAGGATTGGTCCCACAGTAAAAAATGACTTATTTATCGAAATTTTTAAATGAAGCGCTACCACAGCGTCCAGTGTAATCGCTGAGTTCCGACAATCATGTCAATTTAAGAAGATTGTAATTCCTTGGAGTCCAATTGGCTCATTTATCACATTTATAAGATCACAGTCCACAATCAGTCCAATTAAGTCCCACAGTCAATCGTTTCACTTTTAAAAGCAATACAACTTAGTAATATTGGAAAAAATCGCTAAATACATGTTGGTTCGAATATGTGAAGCAACCGTTCTAAGTCAAACGGATTGACACCGTTACAAAGACAATGAAATGTAGTTTTTGAAATTGTCTCTATTTCTTCAGCGTGAACTATCGGATAGGATTGGTCCCACAGTAAAAAATCGCTTATTAATCTAAATTTTTAAATGAAGCGCTACCACAGGGTCCAGTGTAATCGTTGAGTTCCGGCAATCATGTCGAGTTAAAAAGAATGTTATTTCTTGGAGTCCAATTGGCTCATTTATCACATTTAGAAGGTCACAGTCCAGAATCAGTTCAATTAAGTCCCACAGTCAATTGTTTCACTTTTAAAACCGATACAACTTAGTAAGATCGGAAAAATCGCTAAATACATGTTGGTACAAATATGTGAAGCAACCGTTGTAACTCAAACGGATTGACACCGTTAGAAAGTCAATGAAATGTAGTTTTTGAAAATGTCTCTATTTCTTCAGCGTGAACTAACGGATAGGATTGGTCCAACAGTAAAAAATGACTTATTTATCTAAATTTTTAAATGAAGCGCTACCACAGGGTCCAGTGTAATCGCTGAGTTCCAGCAATCTTGTCAAATTAAGAAGATTGTCATTCCTTGGAGACCAAGTGGCTCATTTATCACATATAGCAGGTCACAGTCTAGAATCAGTTCAATTAAGTCCCACAGTCAATCGGTTCACCGTTAAAAGCGATACAACTTAGCAATATCGGAACAAAATCAATACACACATGTTGGTACAAATATGTGACGCAACAGTTGTAACTCAAACGGATTGACACCGTTAAAAAGACAATGAAATGTAGTTTTTGAAACTGTCTCTATTTCTTCAGCGTGAACTAACGGATAGGATTGGTCCCACAGTAAAAAATGACTATTTATCGAAGTTTTTAAATGAAGCGCTACCACAGGGTCCAGTGTAATCGCTGAGTTCCGGCAATCATGTCAAATTAAGAAGATTGTCATTCCTTGGAGTCCAATTGGCTCATTTATCACATTTATAAGATCACAGTCCCAAATCAGTCCAATTAAGTCCCACAGTCAATCGTTTCACTTTTAAAAGCGATACAACTTAGTAATATCGGAACATAATCACTAAATACATCATGGTACAAATATGTGACGCAACCGTTGTAACTCAAACGGATTGCCACCGTTAAAAAGACAATGAAATGAAGTTTTTGAAACTGTCTCTATTTCTTCAGCGTGAACTAACGGCTAGGATTGGTCCCACAGTAAAAAATGACTTATTAATCTTAATTTTTAAATGAAGCACTACCACAGCGCCCAGTGCAATCGCTGAGTTTCATTAATCCTGTCAAATTAAGAAGAATTTCATTCCTTGGAGTCCAATTGGCTCATTTATCACATTTATCAGGTCACAGTCCAGAATCAGTTGAACTAAGTCCCACAGTTAATCGGTTCACCGTTAAAAGCGATTCAACTTAGTAATATCGGAACAAAATCACTAAATACATGTTGGTACGAATATGTGACGCAACCGTTGTAACTCAAACGGATTGACACCGTTACAAAGACAATGAAATGTAGTTTTTGAAACTGTCTCTATTTCTTCAGCGTGAACTAACGGATAGGATTGGTCCCACAGTAAAAAATGACTTATTTATCGAAATTTTCAAATAAAGCGCTACCACAGGGTCCAGTGTAATCGCTGAGATCCAGCAATTATGTCGAGTTAAAAAGAATGTTATTTCTTGGAGTTCAATTGCCTCATTTGTCACTTTTATCAGGTCACAGTCCAGAATCATTTCAACTAAGTCCCACAGTCAATCGGTTCACCGTTAAAAGCGATACAACTTAGTAATATCGGAACAAAATCACTAAATACATGTTGGTACGAATATGTGACGCAATGTTGTAACTCAAACGGATTGACACCGTTAAAAAGACAATGAAATGTAGTTTTTGAAACTGTCTCTATTTCTTCAGCGTGAACTAACGGATAGGATTGGTCCCACAGTAAAAAATGACTATTTATCGAAATTTTTAAATGAAGCGCTACCACAGGGTCCAGTGTAATTGCTGAGTTCCGGCAATCATGTCAAATTAAGAAGATTGTCATTCCTTGGAGTCCAATTGGCTCATTTATCGCATTTATAAGATCACAGTCCCAAATCAGTCCAATTAAGTCCCACAGTCAATCGTTTCACTTTTAAAACCGCTACAACTTAGTAATATCGGAACATAATCACTAAATACATTATGGTACGAATATGTGACGCAACCGTTGTAACTCAAACGGATTGCCACCGTTAAAAAGACAATGAAATGTAGTTTTTGAAACTGTCTCTATTTCTTCAGCGTGAACTAACGGCTAGGATTGGTCCCACAGTAAAAAATGACTTATTAATCTTAATTATTAAATGAAGCACTACCACAGCGCCCAGTGTAATCGCTGAGTTTCATTAATCCTGTCAAATTAAGAAGAATTTTATTCCTTGGAGTTCAATTAGCTCATTTATCACATTTATCAGGTCACAGTCCAGAATCAGTTGAACTAAGTCCCACAGTTAATCGGTTCACCGTTAAAAGCGATTCAACTTAGTAATATCGGAACAAAATCACTAAATACATGTTGGTACGAATATGTGACGCAACCGTTGTAACTCAAACGGATTGACACCGTTACAAAGACAATGAAATGTAGTTTTTGAAATTGTCTCTATTTCTTCAGCGTGAACTAACGGATAGGATTGGTCCCACAGTAAAAAATGACTTATTTTTCGAAATTTTTAAATAAAGCGCTACCACAGGGTCCAGTGTAATCGCTGATATCCAGCAATTATGTCGAGTTAAAAAGAATGTTATTTCTTGGAGTTCAATTGGCTCATTTGTCACTTTTATCAGGTCACAGTCCACAATCAGTCCAATTAAGTCCCACAGTCAATCGTTTCACTTTTAAAAGCAATACAACTTAGTAATATTGGAAAAAATCGCTAAATACATGTTGGTTCGAATATGTGAAGCAACCGTTGTAAGTCAAACGGATTGACACCGTTACAAAGACAATGAAATGTAGTTTTTGAAATTGTCTCTATTTCTTCAGCGTGAACTATCGGATAGGATTGGTCCCACAGTAAAAAATGACTTATTTATCGAAATTTTTAAATAAAGCGCTACCACAGGGTCCAGTGTAATCGCTGATATCCAGCAATTATGTCGAGTTAAAAAGAATGTTATTTCTTGGAGTTCAATTGGCTCATTTGTCACTTTTATAAGGTCACAGTCCAGAATCATTTCAACTAAGTCCCACAGTCAATCGGTTCACCGTTAAAAGCGATACAACTTAGTAATATCGGAACAAAATCACTAAATACATGTTGGTACGAATATGTGACGCAATGTTGTAACTCAAACGGATTGACACCGTTAAAAAGACAATGAAATGTAGTTTTTGAAATTGTCTCTATTTCTTCAGCGTGAACTAACGGATAGGATTGGTCCCACAGTAAAAAATGACTTATTTATCGAAATTTTTAAATGAAGCGCTACCACAGGGTCCAGTGTAATCGCTGAGTTTCGACAATCATGTCAATTTAAGAAGATTGTAATTCCTTGGAGTCCAATTGGCTCATTTATCACATTTATAAGATCACAGTCCACAATCAGTCCAATTAAGTCCCACAGTCAATCGTTTCACTTTTAAAAGCAATACAACTTAGTAATATTGGAAAAAATCGCTAAATACATGTTGATTCGAATATGTGAAGCAACCGTTGTAAGTCAAACGGATTGACACCGTTAGAAAGTCAATGAAAGGTAGTTTTCAAAACTGTCTCTATTTCTTCAGCGTGAACTAACGGATAGGATTGGTCCCACAGTAAAAAATGACTTATTTATCGAAATTTTTAAATGAAGCGCTACCACAGCGTCCAGTGTAATCGCTGAGTTCCGACAATCATGTCAATTTAAGAAGATTGTAATTCCTTGGAGTCCAATTGGCTCATTTATCACATTTATAAGATCACAGTCCACAATCAGTCCAATTAAGTCCCACAGTCAATCGTTTCACTTTTAAAAGCAATACAACTTAGTAATATTGGAAAAAATCGCTAAATACATGTTGGTTCGAATATGTGAAGCAACCGTTGTAAGTCAAACGGATTGACACCGTTACAAAGACAATGAAATGTAGTTTTTGAAATTGTCTCTATTTCTTCAGCGTGAACTATCGGATAGGATTGGTCCCACAGTAAAAAATGACTTATTTATCGAAATTTTTAAATAAAGCGCTACCACAGGGTCCAGTGTAATCGCTGATATCCAGCAATTATGTCGAGTTAAAAAGAATGTTATTTCTTGGAGTTCAATTGGCTCATTTGTCACTTTTATCAGGTCACAGTCCAGAATCATTTCAACTAAGTCCCACAGTCAATCGGTTCACCGTTAAAAGCGATACAACTTAGTAATATCGGAACAAAATCACTAAATACATGTTGGTACGAATATGTGACGCAATGTTGTAACTCAAACGGATTGACACCGTTAAAAAGACAATGAAATGTAGTTTTTGAAATTGTCTCTATTTCTTCAGCGTGAACTAACGGATAGGATTGGTCCCACAGTAAAAAATGACTTATTTATCGAAATTTTTAAATGAAGCGCTACCACAGGGTCCAGTGTAATCGCTGAGTTTCGACAATCATGTCAATTTAAGAAGATTGTAATTCCTTGGAGTCCAATTGGCTCATTTATCACATTTATAAGATCACAGTCCACAATCAGTTCAATTAAGTCCCACAGTCAATCGTTTCACTTTTAAAAGCAATACAACTTAGTAATATTGGAAAAAATCGCTAAATACATGTTGATTCGAATATGTGAAGCAACCGTTGTAAGTCAAACGGATTGACACCGTTAGAAAGTCAATGAAAGGTAGTTTTCAAAACTGTCTCTATTTCTTCAGCGTGAACTAACGGATAGGATTGGTCCCACAGTAAAAAATGACTTACTTATCGAAATTTTTAAATAAAGCGCTACCACAGGGTCCAGTGTAATCGCTGAGTTCCGGCAATCATGTCGAGTTAAAAAGAATGTTAGTTCTTGGAGTTCAATTGGCTCATTTATCACATTTATAAGGTCACAGTCCAGAAACAGATCAATTAATTCCACAGTCAATCGGTTCACCGTTAAAAGCGATACAACTTAGTAATATCGGAACAAAATCACTAAATACATGTTGGTACAAATATGTGACGCAACCGTTGTAATTCAAACGGATTGACACCGTTAGAAAGTCAATGAAATGCAGTTTTTGAAACTGTCTCTATTTCTTCAGCGTGAAATAACGGATAGGATTGGTCCCACAGTAAAAAATGACTTATTTATCGAAATTTTTAAATGAAGCGTTACCACAGGGTCCAGTGTAATCGCTGAGTTCCGGCAATCATGTCAAATTAAGAAGATTGTAAATCCTTGGAGTCCAATTGGCTCATTTATCACATTTATAAGATCACAGTTCAAAATCAGTCCAATTAAGTCCCACAGTCAATCGTTTCACTTTTAAAAGCGATACAACTTAGTAAGATCGGAAAAATCGCTAAATACATGTTGGTACGAATATGTGACGCAACCGTTGTAACTCAAACGGATTGACACCGTTAGAAAGTCAATGAAATGTAGTTTTTGAAAATGTCTCTATTTCTTCAGCGTGAACTAACGGATAGGATTGGTCCCACAGTAAAAAATGGCTTATTTATCTAAATTTTTAAATGAAGCGCTACCACAGGGTCCAGTGTAATCGTTCAGTTCCGGCAATCATGTCGAGTTAAAAAGAATGTTATTTCTTGGAGTTCAATTGGCTCATTTATCACATTTATCAGGTCACAGTCCAGAATCATTTCAACTAAGTCTCACAGTCAATCGTTTCACTTTTAAAAGCGATACAACTTAGTAATATCGGAAAAAAACCCTAAATACATGTTGATACGAATATGTGAAGCAACCGTTGTAACTCAGACGGATTGACACAGTTAGAAAGTCAATGAAAGGTTGTTTTCGAAACTGTCTCTATTTCTTCAGCGTGAACTAACGGCTAGGATAGGTCCCACAGTAAAAAATGACTTATTTATCTAAAGTTTTAAATGAAGCGCTACCGCAGGGTCCAGTGTAATCGCTGAGTTCCAGCAATATTGTCAAATTAAGAAGATTGTCATTCCTTGGAGTCCAAATGGCTCATTTATCACCTTTATCAGGCCACAGTCCAGAATCAGTTCAACTAAGTCCCACAGTCAATCGTTTCACTTTTAAAAGCGATACAACTTAGTAATATCGGAACATAATCACTAAATACATTATGGTACGAATATGTGACGCAACCGTTGTAACTCAAACGGATTGCCACCGTTAGAAAGACAATGAAATGTAGTTTTTGAAACAGTCTCTATCTCTTCAGCGTGAACTAACGGCTAGGATTGGTCCCACAGTAAAAAATGACTTATTAATCTTAATTTTTAAATGAAGCACTACCACGGCGCCCAGTGTAATCGTTGAGTTTCATTAATCCTGTCAAATTAAGAAGAATTTCATTCCTTGGAGTCCAATTGGCTCATTTATCACATTTATCAGGTCACAGTCCAGAATCAGTTGAACTAAGTCCCACAGTTAATCGGTTCACCGTTAAAAGCGATTCAACTTAGTAATATCGGAACAAAATCACTAAATACATGTTGGTACGAATATGTGACGCAACCGTTGTAACTTAAACGGATTGCACCGTTACAAAGACAATGAAATGTAGTTTTTGAAACTGTCTCTATTTCTTCAGCGTGAACTAACGGATAGGATTGGTCCCACAGTAAAAAATGACTTATTTATCGAAATTTTTAAATAAAGCGCTACCACAGGGTCCAGTGTAATCGCTGAGATCCAGCAATTATGTCGAGTTAAAAAGAATGTTATTTCTTGGAGTTCAATTGGCTCATTTGTCACTTTTATCAGGTCACAGTCCAGAATCATTTCAACTAAGTCCCACAGTCAATCGGTTCACCGTTAAAAGCGATACAACTTAGTAATATCGGAACAAAATCACTAAATACATGTTGGTACGAATATGTGACGCAATGTTGTAACTCAAACGGATTGACACCGTTAAAAAGACAATGAAATGTAGTTTTTGAAATTGTCTCTATTTCTTCAGCGTGAACTAACGGATAGGATTGGTCCCACAGTAAAAAATGACTTATTTATCGAAATTTTTAAATGAAGCGCTACCACAGGGTCCAGTGTAATCGCTGAGTTCCGACAATCATGTCAATTTAAGAAGATTGTAATTCCTTGGAGTCCAATTGGCTCATTTATCACATTTATAAGATCACAGTCCACAATCAGTCCAATTAAGTCCCACAGTCAATCGTTTCACTTTTAAAAGCAATACAACTTAGTAATATTGGAAAAAATCGCTAAATACATGTTGGTTCGAATATGTGAAGCAACCGTTGTAAGTCAAACGGATTGACACCGTTGGAAAGTCAATGAAATGCAGTTTTTGAAACTGTCTCTATTTCTTCAGCGTGAAATAACAGATAGGATTGGTCCCACAGTAAAAAATGACTTATTAATCTTAATTTTTAAATGAAGCACTACCAAACCGCCCAGTGTAATCGCTGAGTTTCATTAATCCTGTCAAATTAGGAAGAATGTCATTCCTTGGAGTCCAATTGGCTCATTTATCACATTTACCAGGTCACAGTCCACAATCATTTCAACTAAGTCCCACAGTCAATCGGTTCACAGTTAAAAGCGATACAACTTAGTAATATCGGAACAAAATCACTAAATACATGTTGGTACGAATATGTGACGCAATCGTTGTAACTCAAACGGATTGACACTGCTAAAAAGACAATGAAATGTAGTTTTTGAAACTGTCTCTATTTCTTCAGCGTGAACTAACGGATAGGATTGGTCCCACAGTCTAAAGTGACTTATTTATCGAAATTTTTAAATGAAGCGTTACCACAGGGTCCAGTGTAATCGCTGAGTTCCGGCAATCATGTCAAATTAAGAAGATTGTCATTCCTTGGAGTCCAATTGGCTCATTTATCACATTTATAAGATCACAGTTCAAAATCAGTCCAATTAAGTCCCACATTCAATCGTTTCACTTTTAAAAGCGATACAACTTAGTAATATCGGAAAAAATCGCTAAATACATGTTGGTTCGAATAAGTGAAGCAACCGTTGTAAGTCAAACGGATTGACACCGTTAGAAAGTCAATGAAAGGTAGTTTTTAAAACTGTCTCTATTTCTTCAGCGTGAACTAACGGATAGGATTGGTCCCACAGTAAAAAATGACTTATTTATCGAAATTTTTAAATAAAGCGCTACCACAGGGTCCAGTGTAATCGCTGAGTTCCGGCAATCATGTCAAATTAAAAAGAATGTTATTTCTTGGAGTTCAATTGGCTCATTTATCACATTTATAAGGTCACAGTCCAGAAACAGATCAATTAATTCCACAGTCAATCGTTTCACTTTTAAAAGCGATACAACTTAGTAATATCGGAACAAAATCACTAAATACATGTTGGTACGAATATGTGACGCAACCGTTGTAACTCAAACGGATTGACATCGTTAAAAAGACAATGAAATGTAGTTTTTGAAACTGTCTTTATTACTTCAGCGTGAACTAACGGCTATGATTGGTCCCACAGTAAAAAATGACTTATTAATCTTAATTTTTAAATGAAGCACTACCACACCGCCCAGTGTAATCGCTGAGTTTCATTAATCCTGTCAAATTAAGAAGAATGTCATTCCTTGGAGTCCAATTGGCTCATTTATCACATTTACCAGGTCACAGTCCAGAATCATTTCAACTAAGTCCCACAGTCAATCGGTTCACCGTTAAAAGCGATACAACTTAGTGATATCGGAACAAAATCACTAAATACATGTTGGTACGAATATGTGACGCAACCGTTGTAACTCAAACGGATTGACACCGCTAAAAAGACAATGAAATGTAGTTTTTGAAACTGTCTCTATTTCTTCAGCGTGAACTAACGGATAGGATTGGTCCCACAGTCTAAAGTGACTTATTTATCAAAATTTTTAAATGAAGCGTTACCACAGGGTCCAGTGTAATCGCTAAGTTTCGGCAATCATGTCAAATTAAAAAGATTGTCATTCCTTGGAGTCCAATTGGCTCATTTATCACATTTATAAGATCACAGTCCAAAATCAGGCCAATTAAGTCCCACAGTCAATCGTTTCACTTTTAAAAGCGATACAACTTAGTAATATCGGAAAAAATCGCTAAATACATGTTGGTACGAATATGTGACGCAACCGTTGTAACTCAAACGGATTGACACCGTTAGAAAGTCAATGAAATGCAGTTTTTGAAACTGTCTCTATTTCTTCAGCGTGAAATAACGGATAGGATTGGTCCCACAGTAAAAAATGACTTATTTATCGAAATTTTTAAATGAAGCGTTACCACAGGGTCCAGTGTAATCGCTGAGTTCCGGCAATCATGTCAAATTAAGAAGATTGTAAATCCTTGGAGTCCAATTGGCTCATTTATCACATTTATAAGATCACAGTTCAAAATCAGTCCAATTAAGTCCCACAGTCAATCGTTTCACTTTTAAAAGCGATACAACTTAGTAATATCGGAACAAAATCACTAAATACATGTTGGTACGAATATGTGACGCAACCGTTGTAACTCAAACGGATTGACACCGTTAGAAAGTCAATGAAATGCAGTTTTTGAAACTGTCTCTATTTCTTCAGCGTGAAATAACGGATAGGATTGGTCCCACAGTAAAAAATGACTTATTTATCGAAATTTTTAAATGAAGCGTTACCACAGGGTCCAGTGTAAGCGCTGAGTTCCGGCAATCATGTCAAATTAAGAAGATTTTAAATCCTTGGAGTCCAATTGGCTCATTTATCACATTTATAAGATCACAGTTCAAAATCAGTCCAATTAAGTCCCACAGTCAATCGTTTCACTTTTAAAAGCGATACAACTTAGTAAGATCGGAAAAATCGCTAAATACATGTTGGTACGAATATGTGACGCAACCGTTGTAACTCAAACGGATTGACACCGTTAGAAAGTCAATGAAATGTAGTTTTTGAAAATGTCTCTATTTCTTCAGCGTGAACTAACGGATAGGATTGGTCCCACAGTAAAAAATGGCTTATTTATCTAAATTTTTAAATGAAGCGCTACCACAGGGTCCAGTGTAATCGTTCAGTTCCGGCAATCATGTCGAGTTAAAAAGAATGTTATTTCTTGGAGTTCAATTGGCTCATTTATCACATTTATCAGGTCACAGTCCAGAATCATTTCAACTAAGTCTCACAGTCAATCGTTTCACTTTTAAAAGCGATACAACTTAGTAATATCGGAAAAAAACCCTAAATACATGTTGGTACGAATATGTGAAGCAACCGTTGTAACTCAGACGGATTGACACAGTTAGAAAGTCAATGAAAGGTTGTTTTCGAAACTGTCTCTATTTCTTCAGCGTGAACTAACGGCTAGGATAGGTCCCACAGTAAAAAATGACTTATTTATCTAAAGTTTTAAATGAAGCGCTACCGCAGGGTCCAGTGTAATCGCTGAGTTCCAGCAATATTGTCAAATTAAGAAGATTGTCATTCCTTGGAGTCCAATTGGCTCATTTATCACCTTTATCAGGCCACAGTCCAGAATCAGTTCAACTAAGTCCCACAGTCAATCGTTTCACTTTTAAAAGCGATACAACTTAGTAATATCGGAACATAATCACTAAATACATTATGGTACGAATATGTGACGCAACCGTTGTAACTCAAACGGATTGCCACCGTTAGAAAGACAATGAAATGTAGTTTTTGAAACAGTCTCTATCTCTTCAGCGTGAACTAACGGCTAGGATTGGTCCCACAGTAAAAAATGACTTATTAATCTTAATTTTTAAATGAAGCACTACCACGGCGCCCAGTGTAATCGCTGAGTTTCATTAATCCTGTCAAATTAAGAAGAATTTCATTCCTTGGAGTCCAATTGGCTCATTTATCACATTTATCAGGTCACAGTCCAGAATCAGTTGAACTAAGTCCCACAGTTAATCGGTTCACCGTTAAAAGCGATTCAACTTAGTAATATCGGAACAAAATCACTAAATACATGTTGGTACGAATATGTGACGCAACCGTTGTAACTTAAACGGATTGCACCGTTACAAAGACAATGAAATGTAGTTTTTGAAACTGTCTCTATTTCTTCAGCGTGAACTAACGGATAGGATTGGTCCCACAGTAAAAAATGACTTATTTATCGAAATTTTTAAATAAAGCGCTACCACAGGGTCCAGTGTAATCGCTGAGATCCAGCAATTATGTCGAGTTAAAAAGAATGTTATTTCTTGGAGTTCAATTGGCTCATTTGTCACTTTTATCAGGTCACAGTCCAGAATCATTTCAACTAAGTCCCACAGTCAATCGGTTCACCGTTAAAAGCGATACAACTTAGTAATATCGGAACAAAATCACTAAATACATGTTGGTACGAATATGTGACGCAATGTTGTAACTCAAACGGATTGACACCGTTAAAAAGACAATGAAATGTAGTTTTTGAAATTGTCTCTATTTTTTCAGCGTGAACTAACGGATAGGATTGGTCCCACAGTAAAAAATGACTTATTTATCGAAATTTTTAAATGAAGCGCTACCACAGGGTCCAGTGTAATCGCTGAGTTCCGACAATCATGTCAATTTAAGAAGATTGTAATTCCTTGGAGTCCAATTGGCTCATTCATCACATTTATAAGATCACAGTCCACAATCAGTCCAATTAAGTCCCACAGTCAATCGTTTCACTTTTAAAAGCAATACAACTTAGTAATATTGGAAAAAATCGCTAAATACATGTTGGTTCGAATATGTGAAGCAACCGTTGTAAGTCAAACGGATTGACACCGTTGGAAAGTCAATGAAATGCAGTTTTTGAAACTGTCTCTATTTCTTCAGCGTGAAATAACAGATAGGATTGGTCCCACAGTAAAAAATGACTTATTAATCTTAATTTTTAAATGAAGCACTACCAAACCGCCCAGTGTAATCGCTGAGTTTCATTAATCCTGTCAAATTAGGAAGAATGTCATTCCTTGGAGTCCAATTGGCTCATTTATCACATTTACCAGGTCACAGTCCACAATCATTTCAACTAAGTCCCACAGTCAATCGGTTCACAGTTAAAAGCGATACAACTTAGTAATATCGGAACAAAATCACTAAATACATGTTGGTACGAATATGTGACGCAATCGTTGTAACTCAAACGGATTGACACTGCTAAAAAGACAATGAAATGTAGTTTTTGAAACTGTCTCTATTTCTTCAGCGTGAACTAACGGATAGGATTGGTCCCACAGTCTAAAGTGACTTATTTATCGAAATTTTTAAATGAAGCGTTACCACAGGGTCCAGTGTAATCGCTGAGTTCCGGCAATCATGTCAAATTAAGAAGATTGTCATTCCTTGGAGTCCAATTGGCTCATTTATCACATTTATAAGATCACAGTTCAAAATCAGTCCAATTAAGTCCCACATTCAATCGTTTCACTTTTAAAAGCGATACAACTTAGTAATATCGGAAAAAATCGCTAAATACATGTTGGTTCGAATAAGTGAAGCAACCGTTGTAAGTCAAACGGATTGACACCGTTAGAAAGTCAATGAAAGGTAGTTTTTAAAACTGTCTCTATTTCTTCAGCGTGAACTAACGGATAGGATTGGTCCCACAGTAAAAAATGACTTATTTATCGAAATTTTTAAATAAAGCGCTACCACAGGGTCCAGTGTAATCGCTGAGTTCCGGCAATCATGTCAAATTAAAAAGAATGTTATTTCTTGGAGTTCAATTGGCTCATTTATCACATTTATAAGGTCACAGTCCAGAAACAGATCAATTAATTCCACAGTCAATCGTTTCACTTTTAAAAGCGATACAACTTAGTAATATCGGAACAAAATCACTAAATACATGTTGGTACGAATATGTGACGCAACCGTTGTAACTCAAACGGATTGACATCGTTAAAAAGACAATGAAATGTAGTTTTTGAAACTGTCTTTATTACTTCAGCGTGAACTAACGGCTATGATTGGTCCCACAGTAAAAAATGACTTATTAATCTTAATTTTTAAATGAAGCACTACCACACCGCCCAGTGTAATCGCTGAGTTTCATTAATCCTGTCAAATTAAGAAGAATGTCATTCCTTGGAGTCCAATTGGCTCATTTATCACATTTACCAGGTCACAGTCCAGAATCATTTCAACTAAGTCCCACAGTCAATCGGTTCACCGTTAAAAGCGATACAACTTAGTGATATCGGAACAAAATCACTAAATACATGTTGGTACGAATATGTGACGCAACCGTTGTAACTCAAACGGATTGACACCGCTAAAAAGACAATGAAATGTAGTTTTTGAAACTGTCTCTATTTCTTCAGCGTGAACTAACGGATAGGATTGGTCCCACAGTCTAAAGTGACTTATTTATCAAAATTTTTAAATGAAGCGTTACCACAGGGTCCAGTGTAATCGCTAAGTTTCGGCAATCATGTCAAATTAAAAAGATTGTCATTCCTTGGAGTCCAATTGGCTCATTTATCACATTTATAAGATCACAGTCCAAAATCAGGCCAATTAAGTCCCACAGTCAATCGTTTCACTTTTAAAAGCGATACAACTTAGTAATATCGGAACAAAATCACTAAATACATGTTGGTACAAATTGTTGACGCAACCGTTGTAACTCAAACAGATTGCCACCATAAAAAGACAATGAAATGTAGTTTTTGAAACTGTCTCTATTTCTTCAGCGTGAAGTAACGGCTAGGATTGGTCCCACAGTAAAAAATGACTTATTAATATTAATTTTTAAATGAAGGACTACCACACCGCTCAGTGTAACCGCTGAGTTCCGGCAATCATGTCAAGTTGAAAAGAATGTTATTTCTTGGAGTTCAATTGGCTCATTTATCACATTTATAAGGTCACAGTCCAGAAACAGTTCAATTAATTCCCACAGTCAATCGTTTCACTTTTAAAAGCGATACAACTTAGTAATATCGGAACAAAATCAATACACACATGTTGGTACGAATATGTGACGCAACAGTTGTAACTCAAACGGATTGACACCGTTAGAAAGTCAATGAAATGCAGTTTTTGAAACTGTCTCTATTTCTTCAGCGTGAAATAACGGCTAGGATTGGTCCCACAGTAAAAAATGACTTATTTATCTTAATTTATAAATAAAACGCTACAACAGCGCCCAGTGTAATCGCTGAGTTCCAGCAATCATGTCAAATTAAGAAGATTGTCATTCCTTGCAGTCCAATTGGCTCATTTATCACATTTATCAGGTTACAGTCCAGAATCAGTTCAATGAAGTCCCACAGTCAGTCGTTTAAGTTTTAAAGGCAATACAACTTAGTAATAGCGGAAGAAAATCACTAAATACATGTTGCTACGAATATGTGACGCAACCGTTGTAACTCAAACGGATTGACACCGTTAGAAAGTCAATGAAATGCAGTTTTTGAAACTGTCTCTATTTCTTCAGTGCGAACTAACGGCTAGGGTTGGTTCCACAGTAAAAAATGACTTATTAATTTTAGTTTTTAAATGAAGCACTACCACACCTAACAGTGTAACCTCTGAGTTTCATTAATCCTGTGAAATTAAGAAAAATGTCATTCCTTGGAGTCCAATTGGCTCATTTATCACATTGATCAGGTCACAATCCAGAAACAGTTGAACTAAGTCCCACAGTTAATTGGTTCACCGTTAAAAGCGATACAACTTAGTAATATCGGAACAAAATCACTAAATACATGTTGGTACGAATATGTGACGCAACCGTTGTAACTCAAACGGATTGACACCGTTAAACAGACAATGAAATGTAGTTTTTGAAACTGTCTCTATTTCTTCAGCGTGAACTAACGGATAGGATTGGTCCCACAGTAAAAAATGACTTATTTATCGAAATTTTTAAATGAATCGCTTCCACAGGGTCCAGTGTAATCGCTGAGTTCCGGCAATTATGTCGAGTTAAAAAAAATGTTATTTCTTGGAGTTCAATTGGCTCATTTATCACATTTATCAGGTCACAGTCCAGAATCATTTCAACTAAGTCCCACAGTCAATCGGTTCACCGTTAAAAGCGATACAACTTAGTAATATCGGAACAAAATCAATACACACATGTTGGTACGAATATGTGACGCAACAGTTGTAACTCAAACGGATTGACACCGTTAGAAAGTCAATGAAATGCAGTTTTTGAAACTGTCTCTATTTCTTCAGCGTGAAATAACGGCTAGGATTGGTCCCACAGTAAAAAATGACTTATTTATCTTAATTTATAAATAAAACGCTACAACAGCGCCCAGTGTAATCGCTGAGTTCCAGCAATCATGTCAAATTAAGAAGATTGTCATTCCTTGCAGTCCAATTGGCTCATTTATCACATTTATCAGGTTACAGTCCAGAATCAGTTCAATGAAGTCCCACAGTCAGTCGTTTAAGTTTTAAAGGCAATACAACTTAGTAATAGCGGAAGAAAATCACTAAATACATGTTGCTACGAATATGTGACGCAACCGTTGTAACTCAAACGGATTGACACCGTTAGAAAGTCAATGAAATGCAGTTTTTGAAACTGTCTCCATTTCTTCAGCGTGAACTAACGGATAGGATTGGTCCCACAGTAAAAAATGACTTATTTATCGAAATTTTTAAATGAATCGCTTCCACAGGGTCCAGTGTAATCGCTGAGTTCCGGCAATTATGTCGAGTTAAAAAAAATGTTATTTCTTGGAGTTCAATTGGCTCATTTATCACATTTATCAGGTCACAGTCCAGAATCATTTCAACTAAGTCCCACAGTCAATCGGTTCACCGTTAAAAGCGATACAACTTAGTAATATCGGAACAAAATCACTAAATATATGTTGGTACGAATATGTGACGCAACCGTTGTAACTCGAACGGATTGACACCGTTAAAAAGACAATGAAATGTAGTTTTTGAAACTGTCTCTATTTCTTCAGCGTGAATTAACGGATAGGATTGGTCCTACAGTAAAAAATGACTTATTTATCTAAAGTTTTAAATGAAGCGCTACCGCAGGGTCCAGTGTAATCGCTGAGTTCCATCAATCTTGTCAAATTAAGAAGAATGTCATTCCTTGGAGTCCAATTGGCTCATTTATCACCTTTATCAGGTCACAGTCCAGAATCAGTTCAACTAAGTCCCACAGTCAATCGGTTCACCGTTAAATGCGATACAACTTAGTAATATCGGAACAAAATCACTAAATACGTGTTGGTACGAATAAGTGACGCAATGTTGTAACTCAAACAGATTGACACCGTTAAAAAGACAATGAAATGTAGTTTTTGAAATTGTCTCTATTTCTTCAGCGTGAACTAACGGATAAGATTGGTCTCACAGTAAAAAATGACTTATTTATCGAAATTTTTAAATAAAGCGCTACCACAGCGCCCAGTGTAGTCAATGAGTTCCGGCAATCATGTCGAGTTGAAAAGAATGTTATTTGTTGGAGTCCAATTGGCTCATTTATCACATTTATAAGATCACAGTCCAGAATCAGTTCAATTAAGTCCCACAGTCAATCGTTTCACTTTTAAAAGCGATACAACTTAGTAATATCGGAACAACATCACAAAATACATGTTGGTACAAATTGTTGACGCAACCGTTGTAATTCAAACAGATTGCCACCGTTAAAAAGACAATGAAATGTAGTTTTTGAAACTGTCTCTATTTCTTCAGCGTGAAGTAACGGCTAGGATTGGTCCCACAGTAAAAAATGACTTATTAATCTTAATTTTTAAATGAAGGACTACCACACCGCCCAGTGTAACCGCTGAGTTCCGGCAATCATGTCAAGTTGAAAAGAATGTTATTTCTTGGAGTTCAATTGGCTCATTTATCACATTTATGAGGTCACAGTCCAGAAACAGTTCAATTAATTCCCACAGTCAATCGTTTCACTTTTAAAAGCGATACAACTTAGTAATATCGGAACAAAATCAATACACACATGTTGGTACGAATATGTGACGCAACAGTTGTAACACAAACGGATTGACACCGTTACAAAGTCAATGAAATGCAGTTTTTGAAACTGTCTCCATTTCTTCAGCGTGAAATAACGGCTAGGATTGGTCCCACAGTAAAAAATGACTTATTTATCTTTATTTATAAATAAACCGCTACAACAGCGCCCAGTGTAATCGCTGAGTTCCAGCAATCATGTCAAATTAAGAAGAATGTCATTCCTTGGAGTCCAATTGGCTCATTTATCACATTTATCAGGTTACAGTCCAGAATCAGTAGAATTAAGTCCCACAGTCAGTCGTTTAACTTTTAAAGGCAATACAACTTAGTAATAGCGGAAGAAAATCACTAAATACATGTTGGTACGAATATGTGACGCAACCGTTGTAACTCAAACGGATTGACACCGTTAGAAGGTCAATGAAATGTAGTTTTTGAAACTGTCTCCATTTCTTCAGCGCGAACTAGCGGCTAGGGTTGGTCCCACAGTAAAAAATGACTTATTAATCTTAATTTTTAAATGAAGCACTACCACACCAACCAGTGTAATCTCTGAGTTTCATTAATCCTGTCAAATGAAGAAAAATGTCATTCCTTGGAGTCCAATTGGCTCATTTATCACATTGATCAGGTCACAATCCAGAATCAGTTGAACTAAGTCCCACAGTTAATTGGTTCACCGTTAAAAGCGACACAACTTAGTAATATCGGAACAAAATCACTAAATACATGTTGGTACGAATATGTGACGCAACCGTTGTAACTCAAACGGATTGACACCGTTAAAAAGACAATGAAATGTAGTTTTTGAAACTGTCTCTATTTCTTCAGCGTGAACTAACGGATAGGATTGGTCCCACAGTAAAAAACGACTTATTTATCTTAATTTTTAAATAAAGCGCTACCACAGCGCCCAGTGTAATCGCTGAGTTCCGGCAATCATGTCGAGTTAAAAAGAATGTTATTTCTTGGAGTTCAATTGGCTCATTTATCACATTTATAAGGTCACAGTCCAGAAACAGTTCAATTAAGTCCCACAGTCAATCGTTTCACTTTTAAAAGCGATACAACTTAGTAATATCGGAACAACATCACTAAATACATGTTGGTACAAATTGTTGACGCAACCGTTGTAATTCAAACAGATTGCCACCGTTAAAAAGACAATGAAATGTAGTTTTTGAAACTGTCTCTATTTCTTCAGCGTGAAGTAACGGCTAGGATTGGTCCCACAGTAAAAAATGACTTATTAATCTTAATTTTTAAATGAAGGACTACCACACCGCCCAGTGTAACCGCTGAGTTCCGGCAATCATGTCAAGTTGAAAAGAATGTTATTTCTTGGAGTTCAATTGGCTCATTTATCACATTTATGAGGTCACAGTCCAGAAACAGTTCAATTAATTCCCACAGTCAATCGTTTCACTTTTAAAAGTGATACAACTTAGTAATATCGGAACAAAATCAATACACACATGTTGGTACGAATATGTGACGCAACAGTTGTAGCTCAAACGGATTGACACCGTTACAAAGTCAATGAAATGCAGTTTTTGAAACTGTCTCCATTTCTTCAGCGTGAAATAACGGCTAGGATTGGTCCCACAGTAAAAAATGACTTATTTATCTTAATTTATAAATAAAACGCTACAACAGCGCCCAGTGTAATCGCTGAGTTCCAGCAATCATGTCAAATTAAGAAGAATGTCATTCCTTGGACTCCAATTGGCTCATTTATCACATTTATCAGGTTACAGTCCAGAATCAGTTGAATTAAGTCCCACAGTCAGTCGTTTAACTTTTAAAGGCAATACAACTTAGTAATAGCGGAAGAAAATCACTAAATACATGTTGGTACGAATATGTGACGCAACCGTTGTACCTCAAACGGATTGACACCGTTAGAAGGTCAATGAAATGTAGTTTTTGAAACTGTCTCCATTTCTTCAGCGCGAACTAACGGCTAGGGTTGGTCCCACAGTAAAAAATGACTTATTAATCTTAATTTTTAAATGAAGCACTACCACACCGCCCAGTTTAATCTCTGAGTTTCATTAATCCTGTCAAATGAAGAAAAATGTCATTCCTTGGAGTCCAATTGGCTCATTTGTCACATTGATCAGGTCACAATCCAGAATCAGTTGAACTAAGTCCTACAGTTAATTGGTTCACCGTTAAAAGCGACACAACTTAGTAATATCGGAACAAAATCACTAAATACATGTTGGTACGAATATGTGACGCAACCGTTGTAACTCAAACGGATTGACACCGTTAAAAAGACAATGAAATGTAGTTTTTGAAACTGTCTCTATTTCTTCAGCGTGAACTAACGGATAGGATTGGTCCCACAGTAAAAAATGACTTATTTATCGAAATTTTTAAATGAATCGCTACCACAGGGTCCAGTGTAATCGCTGAGTTCCGGCAATTATGTCGAGTTAAAAAGAATGTTATTTCTTGGAGTTCAATTGGCTCATTTATCACATTTATCAGGTCACAGTCCAGAATCATTTCAACTAAGTCCCACAGTCAATCGGTGTACCGTTAAAAGCGATACAACTTAGTAATATCGGAACAAAATCACTAAATATATGTTGGTACGAATATGTGACACAACCGTTGTAACTCAAACGGATTGACACCGTTAAAAAGACAATGAAATGTAGTTTTTGAAACTGTCTCTATTTCTTCAGCGTGAATTAACGGATAGGATTGGTCCCACAGTAAAAAATGACATAATTATCTAAAGTTTTAAATAAAGCGCTACCGCAGGGTCCAGTGTAATCGCTGAGTTCCATCAATCTTGTCAAATTAAGAAGAATGTCATTCCTTGGAATCCAATTGGCTCATTTATCACCTTTATCAGGTGACAGTCCAGAATCAGTTCAACTAAGTCCCACAGTCAATCAGTTTACCGTTAAAAGCGATACAACTTAGTAATATCGGAACAAAATCATTAAGTACATGTTGGTACGAATACGTGACGCAATCGTTTTAACTCAAACGGATTGACACCGTTAGAAAGTCAATGAAATGTAGTTTTTGAAACTATCTCTATTTCTTCAGTGCGAACTGACGGCTAGGATTGGTTCCGCAGTAAGAAATGACTTATTTATCTTAATTTTTATATAAAGCGCTACCACACCGCCCAGTGTAACCGCTGAGTCCCAGCAATCATGTCAAATTAAGAAGAATGTCATTCCTTGGAGTCCAATTGGCTCATTTATCACATTTATAAGATCACAGTCCAAAATCAGTCCAATTAAGTCCCACAGTAAATCGTTTCACTTTTAAAAGCGATACAACTTAGTAATATCGGAACAAAATCACTAAATACATGTTGGTACGAATATGTGACGCAACCGTTGTAACTCAAACGGATTGACACCGTTAAAAAGAAAATGAAATGTAGTTTTTGAAACTGTCTCTGTTTATTCAGCGCGAACTAACGGCTAGGATTGGTCCCACAGTAAAAAAGGACTTATTTAGCGAAATTTTTTAATGAAGCGCTACCACATGGTCCAGTGCAATCGCTGAGTTCCGGCAATCCTGTCATGTTGAAAAGAATGTTATTTCTCGGAGTTCAATTGGATCATTTATCACATTTATAAGGTCACAGTCCAGAAACAGTTCAATTAATTCCCACAGTCAATCGTTTCACTTTTAAAAGCGATACAACTTAGTAATATCGGAACAAAATCAATACACACATGTTGGTACGAATATGTGACGCAACCGTTGTAACTCAAACGGATTGACACCGTTAGAAGGTCAATGAAATGTAGTTTTTGAAACTGTCTCCATTTCTTCAGCGCGAACTAACGGCTAGGGTTGGTCCCACAGTAAAAAATGACTTATTAATCTTAATTTTTAAATGAAGCACTACCACACCGCCCAGTGTAATCTCTGAGTTTCATTAATCCTGTCAAATGAAGAAAAATGTCATTCCTTGGAGTCCAATTGGCTCATTTATCACATTGATCAGGTCACAATCCAGAATCAGTTGAACTAAGTCCCACAGTTAATTGGTTCACCGTTAAAAGCGACACAACTTAGTAATATCGGAACAAAATCACTAAATACATGTTGGTACGAATATGTGACGCAACCGTTGTAACTCAAACGGATTGACACCGTTAAAAAGACAATGAAATGTAGTTTTTGAAACTGTCTCTATTTCTTCAGCGTGAACTAACGGATAGGATTGGTCTCACAGTAAAAAACGAATTATTTATCTTAATTTTTAAATAAAGCGCTACCACAGCGCCCAGTGTAATCGCTGAGTTCCGGCAATCATGTCGAGTTAAAAAGAATGTTATTTCTTGGAGTTCAATTGGCTCATTTATCACATTTATAAGGTCACAGTCCAGAAACAGTTCAATTAAGTCCCACAGTCAATCGTTTCACTTTTAAAAGCGATACAACTTAGTAATATCGGAACAACATCACTAAATACATGTTGGTACAAATTGTTGACGCAACCGTTGTAATTCAAACAGATTGCCACTGTTAAAAAGACAATGAAATGTAGTTTTTGAAACTGTCTCTATTTCTTCAGCGTGAAGTAACGGCTAGGATTGGTCCCACAGTAAAAAATGACTTATTAATCTTAATTTTTAAATGAAGGACTACCACACCGCCCAGTGTAACCGCTGAGTTCCGGCAATCATGTCAAGTTGAAAAGAATGTTATTTCTTGGAGTTCAATTGGCTCATTTATCACATTTATGAGGTCACAGTCCAGAAACAGTTCAATTAATTCCCACAGTCAATCGTTTCATTTTTAAAAGCGATACAACTTAGTAATATCGGAACAAAATCAATACACACATGTTGGTACGAATATGTGACGCAACAGTTGTAACTCAAACGGATTGACACCGTTACAAAGTCAATGAAATGCAGTTTTTGAAACTGTCTCCATTTCTTCAGCGTGAAATAACGGCTAGGATTGGTCCCACAGTAAAAAATGACTTATTTATCTTAATTTATAAATAAAACGCTACAACAGCGCCCAGTGTAATCGCTGAGTTCCAGCAATCATGTCATATTAAGAAGAATGTCATTCCTTGGAGTCCAATTGGCTTATTTATCACATTTATCAGGTTACAGTCCAGAATCAGTTGAATTAAGTCCCACAGTCAGTCGTTTAACTTTTAAAGGCAATACAACTTAGTAATAGCGGAAGAAAATCACTAAATACATGTTGGTACGAATATGTGACGCATCCGTTGTAACTCAAACGGATTGACACCGTTAGAAGGTCAATGAAATGTAGTTTTTGAAACTGTCTCCATTTCTTCAGCGCGAACTAACGGCTAGGGTTGGTCCCACAGTAAAAAATGACTTATTAATCTTAATTTTTAAATGAAGCACTACCACACCGCCCAGTGTAATCTCTGAGTTTCATTAATCCTGTCAAATGAAGAAAAATGTCATTCTTCGGAGTCCAATTGGCTCATTTGTCACATTGATCAGGTCACAATCCAGAATCAGTTGAACTAAGTCCCACAGTTAATTGGTTCACCGTTAAAAGCGACACAACTTAGTAATATCGGAACAAAATCACTAAATACATGTTGGTACGAATATGTGACGCAACCGTTGTAACTCAAACGGATTGACACCGTTAAAAAGACAATGAAATGTAGTTTTTGAAACTGTCTCTATTTCTTCAGCGTGAACTAACGGATAGGATTGGTCCCACAGTAAAAAATGACTTATTTATCGAAATTTTTAAATGAATCGCTACCACAGGGTCCAGTGTAATCGCTGAGTTCCGGCAATTATGTCGAGTTAAAAAGAATGTTATTTCTTGGAGTTCAATTGGCTCATTTATCACATTTATCAGGTCACAGTCCAGAATCATTTCAACTAAGTCCCACAGTCAATCGGTGTACCGTTAAAAGCGATACAACTTAGTAATATCGGAACAAAATCACTAAATATATGTTGGTACGAATATGTGACACAACCGTTGTAACTCAAACGGATTGACACCGTTAAAAAGACAATGAAATGTAGTTTTTGAAACTGTCTCTATTTCTTCAGCGTGAATTAACGGATAGGATTGGTCCCACAGTAAAAAATGACATAATTATCTAAAGTTTTAAATAAAGCGCTACCGCAGGGTCCAGTGTAATCGCTGAGTTCCATCAATCTTGTCAAATTAAGAAGAATGTCATTCCTTGGAATCCAATTGGCTCATTTATCACTTTTATCAGGTGACAGTCCAGAATCAGTTCAACTAAGTCCCACAGTCAATGAGTTTACCGTTATAAGCGATACAACTTAGTAATATCGGAACAAAATCATTAAATACATGTTGGTACGAATACGTGACGCAATCGTTTTAACTCAAACGGATTGACACTGTTAGAAAGTCAATGAAATGTAGTTTTTGAAACTATCTCTATTTCTTCAGTGCAAACTGACGGCTAGGATTGGTTCCGCAGTAAGAAATGACTTATTTATCTTAATTTTTATATAAAGCGCTACCACACCGCCCAGTGTAACCGCTGAGTCCCAGCAATCATGTCAAATTAAGAAGAATGTCATTCCTTGGAGTCCAATTGGCTCATTTATCACATTTATAAGATCACAGTCCAAAATCAGTCCAATTAAGTCCCACAGTAAATCGTTTCACTTTTAAAAGCGATACAACTTAGTAATATCGGAACAAAATCACTAAATACATGTTGGTACGAATATGTGACGCAACCGTTGTAACTCAAACGGATTGACACCGTTAAAAAGACAATGAAATGTAGTTTTTGAAACTGTCTCTGTTTATTCAGCGCGAACTAACGGCTAGGATTGGTCCCACAGTAAAAAATGACTTATTTAGCGAAATTTTTTAATGAAGCGCTACCACATGGTCCAGTGCAATCGCTGAGTTCCGGCAATCCTGTCATGTTGAAAAGAATGTTATTTCTCGAAGTTCAATTGGATCATTTATCACATTTATAAGGTCACAGTCCAGAAACAGTTCAATTAATTCCCACAGTCAATCGTTTCACTTTTAAAAGCGATACAACTT
This sequence comes from Hydractinia symbiolongicarpus, assembly GCF_029227915.1. Taxonomy (NCBI): domain Eukaryota; kingdom Metazoa; phylum Cnidaria; class Hydrozoa; order Anthoathecata; family Hydractiniidae; genus Hydractinia; species Hydractinia symbiolongicarpus. The sequence continues at coordinate 199,248 of NC_079888.1, read as the reverse complement.
AGTAATATCGGAACAAAATCAATACACACATGTTGGTACGAATATGTGACGCAACCGTTGTAACTCAAACGGATTGCCACCGTTAAAAAAACAATGAAATGTAGTTTTTGAAAATGTCTCTATTTTTTCAGCTTGAACTAACGGCTAGGATTGGTCCCACAGTAAAAAATGACTTATTAATCTTAATTTTTAAATGAAGCACTACCACACCGCCCAGTGTAATCGCTGAGTTTCTTTAATCCTGTCAAATTAAGAAGAATGTCATTGCCTGGAGTCCAATTCGCTCATTTATCACATTTATCAGGTCACAGTCCAGAATCATTTCAACTAAGTCCCACAGTCAATCGGTTCACCGTTAAAAGCGATGCAACTTAGTAATATCGGAACAAAATCACTAAATACATGTTGGTACGAATATGTGACGCAACTGTTTAACTCAAACGGATTGCCACCCTTAAAAAGACAATGAAATGTAGTTTTTGAAACTGTCTCTATTTCTTCAGCGTGAACTAACGGATAGGATTGGTCCCACAGTAAAAAATGACTTATTTATCTAAAGTTTTAAATGAAGCGCTACCGCAGGGTCCAGTGTAATCGCTGAGTTCCATCAATCTTGTCAAATTAAGAAGAATGTCATTCCTTGGAATCCAATTGGCTCATTTATCACCTTTATCAGGTGACAGTCCAGAATCAGTTCAACTAAGTCCCACAGTCAATCGGTTTACCGTTAAAAGCGATACAACTTAGTAATATCGGAACAAAATCATTAAATACATGTTGGTACGAATACGTGACGCAATCGTTTTAACTCAAACGGATTGACACCGTTAGAAAGTCAATGAAATGTAGTTTTTGAAACTATCTCTATTTCTTCAGTGCGAACTGACGGCTAGGATTGGTTCCGCAGTAAGAAATGACTTATTTATCTTAATTTTTATATAAAGCGCTACCACACCGCCCAGTGTAACCGCTGAGTCCCAGCAATCATGTCAAATTAAGAAGAATGTCATTCCTTGGAGTCCAATTGGCTCATTTATCACATTTATAAGATCACAGTCCAAAATCAGTCCAATTAAGTCCCACAGTAAATCGTTTCACTTTTAAAAGCGATACAACTTAGTAATATCGGAACAAAATCACTAAATACATGTTGGTACGAATATGTGACGCAACCGTTGTAACTCAAACGGATTGACACCGTTAAAAAGACAATGAAATGTAGTTTTTGAAACTGTCTCTGTTTATTCAGCGCGAACTAACGGCTAGGATTGGTCCCACAGTAAAAAATGACTTATTTAGCGAAATTTTTTAATGAAGCGCTACCACATGGTCCAGTGCAATCGCTGAGTTCCGGCAATCCTGTCATGTTGAAAAGAATGTTATTTCTCGAAGTTCAATTGGATCATTTATCACATTTATAAGGTCACAGTCCAGAAACAGTTCAATTAATGCCCACAGTCAATCGTTTCACTTTTAAAAGCGATACAACTTAGTAATATCGGAACAAAATCAATACACACATGTTGGTACGAATATGTGACGCAACCGTTGTAACTCAAACGGATTGCCACCGTTAAAAAAACAATGAAATGTAGTTTTTGAAAATGTCTCTATTTTTTCAGCTTGAACTAACGGCTAGGATTGGTCCCACAGTAAAAAATGACTTATTAATCTTAATTTTTAAATGAAGCACTACCACACCGCCCAGTGTAATCGCTGAGTTTCTTTAATCCTGTCAAATTAAGAAGAATGTCATTGCCTGGAGTCCAATTCGCTCATTTATCACATTTATCAGGTCACAGTCCAGAATCATTTCAACTAAGTCCCACAGTCAATCGGTTCACCGTTAAAAGCGATGCAACTTAGTAATATCGGAACAAAATCACTAAATACATGTTGGTACGAATATGTGACGCAACTGTTTAACTCAAACGGATTGCCACCCTTAAAAAGACAATGAAATGTTGTTTTTGAAACTGTCTCTATTTCTTCAGCGTGAACTAACGGATAGGATTGGTCCCACAGTAAAAAATGACTTATTTATCTAAAGTTTTAAATGAAGCGCTACCGCAGGGTCCAGTGTAATCGCTGAGTTCCATCAATCTTGTCAAATTAAGAAGAATGTCATTCCTTGGAATCCAATTGGCTCATTTATCACCTTTATCAGGTGACAGTCCAGAATCAGTTCAACTAAGTCCCACAGTCAATCGGTTTACCGTTAAAAGCGATACAACTTAGTAATATCGGAACAAAATCATTAAATACATGTTGGTACGAATACGTGACGCAATCGTTTTAACTCAAACGGATTGTCACCGTTAGAAAGTCAATGAAATGTAGTTTTTGAAACTATCTCTATTTCTTCAGTGCGAACTGACGGCTAGGATTGGTTCCGCAGTAAGAAATGACTTATTTATCTTAATTTTTATATAAAGCGCTACCACACCGCCCAGTGTAACCGCTGAGTCCCAGCAATCATGTCAAATTAAGAAGAATGTCATTCCTTGGAGTCCAATTGGCTCATTTATCACATTTATAAGATCACAGTCCAAAATCAGTCCAATTAAGTCCCACAGTAAATCGTTTCACTTTTAAAAGCGATACAACTTAGTAATATCGGAACAAAATCACTAAATACATGTTGGTACGAATATGTGACGCAACCGTTGTAACTCAAACGGATTGACACCGTTAAAAAGACAATGAAATGTAGTTTTTGAAACTGTCTCTGTTTATTCAGCGCGAACTAACGGCTAGGATTGGTCCCACAGTAAAAAATGACTTATTTAGCGAAATTTTTAAATGAAGCGCTACCACATGGTCCAGTGTAATCGCTGAGTTCCGGCAATCATGTCATGTTGAAAAGAATGTCATTTCTCGGAGTTTAATTGGCTCATTTATCACATTTATAAGGTCACAGTCCAGAAACAGTTCAATTAATTCCCACAGTCAATCGTTTCACTTTTAAAAGCGATACAACTTAGTAATATCGGAACAAAATCAATACACACATGTTGGTACGAATATGTGACGCAACCGTTGTAACTCAAACGGATTGCCACCGTTGAAAAGACAATGAAATGTAGTTTTTGAAAATGTCTCTATTTTTTTAGCTTGAACTAACGGCTAGGATTGGTCCCGCAGTAAAAAATGACTTATTAATCTTAATTTTTAAATGAAGCACTACCACACCGCCCAGTGTAATCGCTGAGTTTCACTAATCCTGTCAAATTAAGAAAAATGTCATTCCCTGGAGTCCAATTGGCTCATTTATCACATTTATCAGGTCACAGTCTAGAATCATTTCAACTAAGTCCCACAGTCAATCGGTTCACCGTTAAAAGCGATGCAACTTAGTAATATCGGAACAAAATCACTAAATACATGTTGGTACGAATATGTGACGCAACTGTTTAACTCAAACGGATTGCCACCCTTAAAAAGACAATGAAATGTAGTTTTTGAAACTGTCTCTATTTCTTCAGCGTGAACTAATGGATAGGATTGGTCCCACAGTAAAAAATGACTTATTTATCGAAATTTTTAAATAAAGCGCTACCACAGGTTCCAGTGTAATCGCTGAGTTCCGGCAATCATGTCAAATTAAGAAGATTGTCATTCCTTGGAGTCCAATTGGCTCATTTATCACATTTATAAGATCACAGTCCAAAATCAGTCCAATTAAGTCCCACAGTCAATCGTTTCACTTTTAAAAGCGATACAACTTAGTAATATCGGAACAAAATCACTAAATACATGTTGGTACGAATATGTGACGCAACCGTTGTAACTCAAACGGATTGACACCGTTAAAAAGACAATGAAATGTAGTTTTTGAAACTGTCTCTATTTCTTCAGCGTGAACTAACGGCTATGATTGGTCCCACAGTAAAAAATGACTTATTAATCTTAATTTTTAAATGAAGCACTACCACACCGCCCAGTGTAATCGCTGAGTTTCATTAATCCTGTCAAATTAAGAAGAATGTCATTCCCTGGAGTCCAATTGGCTCATTTATCACATTTATCAGGTCACAGTCCAGAATCATTTCAACTAAGTCCCACAGTCAAACGGTTCACCGTTAAAAGCGATACAACTTAGTAATATCGGAACAAAATCACTAAATACATGTTGGTACGAATATGTGACGCAACTGTTGTAGTTCAAACAAATTGCCACCGTTAAAAAGACAATGAAATGTAGTTTTTGAAACTGTCTCTATTTCTTCAGCGTGAAGTAAGGGCTAGGATTGGTCCCACAGTAAAAAATGATTTATTAATCTTAATTTTTAAATGAAGGACTACCACACCGCCCAGTGTAACCGCTGAGTTCCGGCAATCATGTCAAGTTGAAAAGAATGTTATTTCTTGGAGTTCAATTGGCTCATTTATCACATTTATGAGGTCACATTCCAGAAACAGTTCAATTAATTCCCACAGTCAATCGTTTCACTTTTAAAAGCGATACAACTTAGTAATATCGGAACAAAATCAATACACACATGTTGGTACGAATATGTGACGCAACAGTTGTAACTCAAACGGATTGACACCGTTACAAAGTCAATGAAATGCAGTTTTTGAAACTGTCTCCATTTCTTCAGCGTGAAATAACGGCTAGGATTGGTCCCACAGTAAAAAATGACTTATTTATCTTAATTTATAAATAAAACGCTACAACAGCGCCCAGTGTAATCGCTGAGTTCCAGCAATCATGTCAAATTAAGAAGAATGTCATTCCTTGGAGTCCAATTGGCTCATTTATCACATTTATCAGGTTACAGTCCAGAATCAGTTGAATTAAGTCCCACAGTCAGTCGTTTAACTTTTAAAGGCAATACAACTTAGTAATAGCGGAAGAAAATCACTAAATACATGTTGGTACGAATATGTGACGCAACCGTTGTAACTCAAATGGATTGACACCGTTAAAAAGACAATGAAATGTAGTTTTTGAAACTGTCTCTATTTCTTCAGCGTGAACTAACGGATAGGATTGGTCCCACAGTAAAAAATGACATAATTATCTAAAGTTTTAAATAAAGCGCTACCGCAGGGTCCAGTGTAATCGCTGAGTTCCATCAATCTTGTCAAATTAAGAAGAATGTCATTCCTTGGAATCCAATTGGCTCATTTATCACCTTTATCAGGTGACAGTCCAGAATCAGTTCAACTAAGTCCCACAGTCAATCGGTTTACCGTTAAAAGCGATACAACTTAGTAATATCGGAACAAAATCATTAAATACATGTTGGTACGAATACGTGACGCAATCGTTTTAACTCAAACGGATTGACACCGTTAGAAAGTCAATGAAATGTAGTTTTTGAAACTATCTCTATTTCTTCAGTGCGAACTGACGGCTAGGATTGGTTCCGCAGTAAGAAATGACTTATTTATCTTAATTTTTATATAAAGCGCTACCACACCGCCCAGTGTAACCGCTGAGTCCCAGCAATCATGTCAAATTAAGAAGAATGTCACTCCTTGTAGTCCAATTGGCTCATTTATCACATTTATAAGATCACAGTCCAAAATCAGTCCAATTAAGTCCCACAGTAAATCGTTTCACTCTTAAAAGCGATACAACTTAGTAATATCGGAACAAAATCACTAAATACATGTTGGTACGAATATGTGACGCAACCGTTGTAACTCAAACGGATTGACACCGTTAAAAAGACAATGAAATGTAGTTTTTGAAACTGTCTCTGTTTATTCAGCGCGAACTAACGGCTAGGATTGGTCCCACAGTAAAAAATGACTTATTTAGCGAAATTTTTTAATGAAGCGCTACCACATGGTCCAGTGCAATCGCTGAGTTCCGGCAATCTTGTCATGTTGAAAAGAATGTTATTTCTCGGAGTTTAATTGGATCATTTATCACATTTATAAGGTCACAGTCCAGAAACAGTTCAATTAATTCCCACAGTCAATCGTTTCACTTTTAAAAGCGATACAACTTAGTAATATCGGAACAAAATCAATACACACATGTTGGTACGAATATGTGAAGCAACCGTTGTAACTCAAACAGATTGACATCGTTAGAAAGTCAATGAAATGTAGTTTTTGAAACTGTCTCTATTTTTTCAGCTTGAACTAACGGCTAGGATTGGTCCCACAGTATAAAATGACTTATTAATCTTAATTTTTAAATGAAGCACTACCACACCGCCCAGTGTAATCGCTGAGTTTCATTAATCCTGTCAAATTAAGAAAAATGTCATTGCCTGGAGTCCAATTCGCTCATTTATCACATTTATCAGGTCACAGTCCAGAATCATTTCAACTAAGTCCCACAGTCAATCGGTTCACCGTTAAAAGCGATGCAACTTAGTAATATCGGAACAAAATCACTAAATACATGTTGGTACGAATATGTGACGCAACTGTTTAACTCAAACGGATTGCCACCCTTAAAAAGACAATGAAATGTAGTTTTTGAAACTGTCTCTATTTCTTCAGCGTGAACTAACGGATAGGATTGGTCCCACAGTAAAAAATGACTTATTTATCTAAAGTTTTAAATGAAGCGCTACCGCAGGGTCCAGTGTAATCGCTGAGTTCCATCAATCTTGTCAAATTAAGAAGAATGTCATTCCTTGGAATCCAATTGGCTCATTTATCACCTTTATCAGGTGACAGTCCAGAATCAGTTCAACTAAGTCCCACAGTCATTCGGTTTACCGTTAAAAGCGATACAACTTAGTAATATCGGAACAAAATCATTAAATAAATGTTGGTACGAATACGTGACGCAATCGTTTTAACTCAAACGGATTGACACCGTTAGAAAGTCAATGAAATGTAGTTTTTGAAACTATCTCTATTTCTTCAGTGCGAACTGACGGCTAGGATTGGTTCCGCAGTAAGAAATGACTTATTTATCTTAATTTTTATATAAAGCGCTACCACACCGCCCAGTGTAACCGCTGAGTCCCAGCAATCATGTCAAATTAAGAAGAATGTCATTCCTTGGAGTCCAATTGGCTCATTTATCACATTTATAAGATCACAGTCCAAAATCAGTCCAATTAAGTCCCACAGTAAATCGTTTCACTTTTAAAAGCGATACAACTTAGTAATATCGGAACAGAATCACTAAATACATGTTGGTACGAATATGTGACGCAACCGTTGTAACTCAAACGGATTGACACCGTTAAAAGACAACGAAATGTAGTTTTTGAAACTGTCTCTGTTTATTCAGCGCGAACTAACGGCTAGGATTGGTCCCACAGTAAAAAATGACTTATTTAGCGAAATTTTTAAATGAAGCGCTACCACATGGTCCAGTGTAATCGCTGAGTTCCGGCAATCATGTCATGTTGAAAAGAATGTCATTTCTCGGAGTTCAATTGGCTCATTTATCACATTTATAAGGTCACAGTCCAGAAACAGTTCAATTAATTCCCACAGTCAATCGTTTCACTTTTAAAAGCGATACAACTTAGTAATATCGGAACAAAATCAATACACACATGTTGGTACGAATATGTGACGCAACCGTTGTAACTCAAACGGATTGCCACCGTTCAAAAGACAATGAAATGTAGTTTTTGAAAATGTCTCTATTTTTTTAGCTTGAACTAACGGCTAGGATTGGTCCCGCAGTAAAAAATGACTTATTAATCTTAATTTTTAAATGAAGCACTACCACACCGCCCAGTGTAATCGCTGAGTTTCACTAATCCTGTCAAATTAAGAAGAATGTCATTCCCTGGAGTCCAATTGGCTCATTTATCACATTTATCAGGTCACAGTCCAGAATCATTTCAACTAAGTCCCACAGTCAATCGGTTCACCGTTAAAAGCGATGCAACTTAGTAATATCGGAACAAAATCACTAAATACATGTTGGTACGAATATGTGACGCAACTGTTTAACTCAAACGGATTGCCACCCTTAAAAAGACAATGAAATGTAGTTTTTGAAACTGTCTCTATTTCTTCAACGTGAACTAACGGATAGGATTGGTCCCACAGTAAAAAATGACTTATTTATCGAAATTTTTAAATAAAGCGCTACCACAGGTTCCAGTGTAATCGCTGAGTTCCGGCAATCATGTCAAATTAAGAAGATTGTCATTCCTTGGAGTCCAATTGGCTCATTTATCACATTTATAAGGTCACAGTCCAGAAACAGTTCAATTAATTCCCACAGTCAATCGTTTCACTTTTAAAAGCGATACAACTTAGTAATATCGGAACAAAATCAATACACACATGTTGGTACGAATATGTGACGCAACCGTTGTAACTCAAACGGATTGCCACCGTTAAAAAGACAATGAAATGTAGTTTTTGAAAATGTCTCTATTTTTTTAGCTTGAACTAACGGCTAGGATTGGTCCCGCAGTAAAAAATGACTTATTAATCTTAATTTTTAAATGAAGCACTACCACACCGCCCAGTGTAATCGCTGAGTTTCACTAATCCTTTCAAATTAAGAAGAATGTCATTCCCTGGAGTCCAATTGGCTCATTTATCACATTTATGAGGTCACAGTCCAGAATCATTTCAACTAAGTCCCACAGTCAATCGGTTCACCGTTAAAAGCGATGCAACTTAGTAATATCGGAACAAAATCACTAAATACATGTTGGTACGAATATGTGACGCAACTGTTTAACTCAAACGGATTGCCACCCTTAAAAAGACAATGAAATGTAGTTTTTGAAACTGTCTCTATTTCTTCAGCGTGAACTAACGGATAGGATTGGTCCCACAGTAAAAATGACTTATTTATCGAAATTTTTAAATAAAGCGCTACCACAGGTTCCAGTGTAATCGCTGAGTTCCGGCAATCATGTCAAATTAAGAAGATTGTCATTCCTTGGAGTCCAATTGGCTCATTTATCACATTTATAAGATCACAGTCCAAAATCAGTCCAATTAAGTCCCACAGTCAATCGTTTCACTTTTAAAAGCGATACAACTTAGTAATATCGGAACAAAATCACTAAATACATGTTGGTACGAATATGTGATGCAACCGTTGTAACTCAAACGGATTGACACCGTTAAAAAGACAATGAAATGTAGTTTTTGAAACTGTCTCTATTTCTTCAGCGTGAACTAACGGCTATGATTGGTCCCACAGTAAAAAATGACTTATTAATCTTAATTTTTAAATGAAGCACTACCACACCGCCCAGTGTAATCGCTGAGTTTCATTAATCCTGTCAAATTAAGAATAATGTCATTCCTTGGAGTCCAATTGGCTCATTTATCACATTTATCAGGTCACAGTCCAGAATCATTTCAACTAAGTCCCACAGTCAAACGGTTCACCGTTAAAAGCGATCCTACTTACTAATATCGGAACAAAATCACTAAATACATGTTGGTACGAATATGTGACGCAACCGTTGTAACTCAAACGGATTGCCACCCTTAAAAAGACAATGAAATGTAGTTTTTGAAACTGTCTCTATTTCTTCAGCGTGAACTAACGGATAGGATTGGTCCCACAGTAAAAAATGACTTATTTATCAAAATTTTTAAATAAAGCGCTACCACAGGTTCCAGTGTAATCGCTGAGTTCCGGCAATCATGTCAAATTAAGAAGATTGTCATTCCTTGGAGTCCAATTGGCTCATTTATCACATTTATAAGATCACAGTCCAAAATCAGTCCAAATAAGTCCCACAGTCAATCGTTTCACTTTTAAAAGCGATACAACTTAGTAATATCGGAACAAAATCACTAAATACATGTTGGTACGAATATGTGACGCAACCGTTGTAACTCAAACGGATTGACACCGTTAAAAAGACAATGAAATGTAGTTTTTGAAACTGTCTCTATTTCTTCAGCGTGAACTAACGGCTATGATTGGTCCCACAGTAAAAAATGACTTATTAATCTTAATTTTTAAATGAAGCACTACCACACCGCCCAGTGTAATCGCTGAGTTTCATTAATCCTGTCAAATTAAGAAGAATGTCATTCCTTGGAGTCCAATTGGCTCATTTATCACATTTATCAGGTCACAGTCCAGAATCATTTCAACTAAGTCCCACAGTCAAACGGTTCACCGTTAAAAGCAATACAACTTAGTAATATCGGAACAAAATCACTAAATACATGTTGGTACGAATATGTGACGCGACCGTTGTAACTCAAACGGATTGACACCGCTAAAAAGACAATGAAATGTAGTTTTTGAAACTGTCTCTATTTCTTCAGCGTGAACTAACGGCTAGGATTGGTCCCACAGTAAAAAATGACTTAATTATCGAATTTTTAAATGAAGCACTACCACAGGGACCAGTGTAATCGCTGAGTTCCGGCAATCATGTCAAATTAAGAAGATTGACATTCCTTGGAGTCCAATTGGCTCATTTATCACATTTATAAGATCACAGTCCAGAAACAGTTCAATTAATTCCCACAGTCAATCGTTTCACTTTTAAAAGCGATACAACTTAGTAATATCGGAAAAAAATCAATACACACATGTTGGTACGAATATGTGACGCAACAGTTGTAACTCAAACGGATTGACACCGTTAGAAAGTCAATGAAATGCAGTTTTTGAAACTGTCTCTATTTCTTCAGCGTGAAATAACGGCTAGGATTGGTCCCACAGTAAAAAATGACTTATTTATCTTAATTTTTAAATAAAACGCTACAACAGCGCCCAGTGTAATCGCTGAGTTCCAGCCATCATGTCAAATTAAGAAGAATGTCATTCCTGATAGTTCAATTGGCTTATTTATCACATTTATCAGGTTACAGTCCAGAATTAGTTCAATTAAGTCCCACAGTCAGTCGTTTAACTTTTAAAAGCAATTCAACTTAGTAATAGCCGAAGAAAATCACTAAAAACATGTTGGTACGAATATGTGACGCAACTGTTGTAACTCAAACGGATTGACACCGTTAGAAGGTCAATGAAATGTAGTTTTTGAAACTGTCTCCATTTCTTCAGCGCGAACTAACGGATAGGATTGGTCCCACAGTAAAAAATAACTTATTTATCGAAATTTTTAAATGAAGCGCTACCACAGGGTCCAGTGTAATCGCTGAGTTCCGGCAATTATGTCGAGTTAAAAAGAATGTTATTTCTTGGAGTCCAATTGGCTCATTTATCACATTTATAAGATCACAGTCCAGAAATAGTTCAATTAATTCCCACAGTTAATCGTTTCATTTTAAAAAGCAATACAACTTAGTAATATTGGAAAAAATCGCTAAATACATGTTGGTTTGAATATGTGAAGCAACCATTGTAAGTCAAACGGATTAGCACCGTTAGAAAATCATTGAAAGGTAGTTTTTAAAACTGTCTCTATTTCTTCAGCGTGAACTAACGGCTAGGATTGGTCCCACAGTAAAAAATGACTTATTTATCGAAATTTTTAAATGAAGCGCTACCACAGGGACCAGTGTAATCGCTGAGTTCCGGCAATCATGTCAAATTAAGAAGATTGTCATTCCTTGGAGTCCAATTGGCTCATTTATCACATTTATAAGATCACAGTCCAGAAATAGTTCAATTAATTCCCACAGTTAATCGTTTCACTTTTAAAAGCGATACAACTTAGTAATATCGGAAAAAAATCAATACACACATGTTGGTACGAATATGTGACGCAACAGTTGTATCTCAAACGGATTGACACCGTTAGAAGGTCAATGAAATGTAGTTTTTGAAACTGTCTCCATTTCTTCAGCGCGAACTAACGGATAGGATTGGTCCCACAGTAAAAAATAACTTATTTATCGAAATTTTTAAATGAAGCGCTACCACAGGGTCCAGTGTAATCGCTGAGTTCCGGCAATTATGTCGAGTTAAAAAGAATGTTATTTCTTGGAGTCCAATTGGCTCATTTATCACATTTATAAGATCACAGTCCAGAAATAGTTCAATTAATTCCCACAGTTAATCGTTTCACTTTTAAAAGCAATACAACTTAGTAATATTGGAAAAAATCGCTAAATACATGTTGGTTTGAATATGTGAAGCAACCATTGTAAGTCAAACGGATTAGCACCGTTAGAAAATCATTGAAAGGTAGTTTTTAAAACTGTCTCTATTTCTTCAGCGTGAACTAACGGATAGGATTGGTCCCACAGTAAAAAATGACTTATTTATCGAAATTTTTAAATAAAGCGCTACCACAGGGACCAGTGTAATCGCTGAGTTCCGGCAATCATGTCAAATTAAGAAGATTGTCATTCCTTGGAGTCCAATTGGCTCATTTATCACATTTATAAGATCACAGTCCAGAAATAGTTCAATTAATTCCCACAGTCAATCGTTTCACTTTTAAAAGCGATACAACTTAGTAATATCGGAAAAAAATCAATACACACATGTTGGTACGAATATGTGACGCAACAGTTGTATCTCAAACGGATTGACACCGTTAGAAGGTCAATGAAATGTAGTTTTTGAAACTGTCTCCATTTCTTCAGCGCGAACTAACGGATAGGATTGGTCCCACAGTAAAAAATAACTTATTTATCGAAATTTTTAAATGAAGCGCTACCACAGGGTCCAGTGTAATCGCTGAGTTCCGGCAATTATGTCGAGTTAAAAAGAATGTTATTTCTTGGAGTTCAATTGGCTCATTTATCACATTTATCAGGTCACAGTCCAGAATCATTTCAACTAAGTCCCACAGTCAATCGGTTCACCGTTAAAAGCGATACAACTTAGTAATATCGGAACAAAATCACTAAATACATGTTGGTACGAATATGTGACGCAACCGTTGTAACTCAAACGGATTGACACCGTTAAAAAGACAATGAAATGTAGTTTTTGAAACTGTCTCTACTTCTTCAGCGTGAACTAACGGCTAGGATTGGTCCCACAGTAAAAAATGACTTATTTATCGAAATTTTTAAATGAAACGCTACCACAGGGTCCAGGGTAATCGCTGAGTTCCGGCAATCATGTCAAATTAAGAAGATTGTCATTCCTTGGAGTCCAATTAGCTCATTTATCACATTTACAAGATCACAGTCCAAAATCAGTCCAATTAAGTCCCACAGTCAATCGTTTCACTTTTAAAAGCGATACAACTTAGTAATATTGGAAAAAACCGCTAAATACATGTTGGTTTGAATATGTGAAGCAACCGTTGTAAGTCAAACGGATTAGCACCGTTAGAAAATCATTGAAAGGTAGTTTTTAAAACTGTCTCTATTTCTTCAGCGTGAACTAATGGATAGGATTGGTCCCACAGTAAAAAATGACTTATTTATCGAAATTTTTAAATAAAGCGCTACCACAGGGTCCAGTGTAATCGCTGAGTTCCGGCAATCATGTCAAGTTAAAAAGAATGTTATTTCTTGGAGTTCGATTGGCTCATTTATCACATTTATAAGATCACAGTCCAAAATCTATCCAATTAAGTCCCACAGTCAATCGTTTCACTTTTAAAAGCGATACAACTTAGTAATATCGGAAAAAATCGCTAAATACATGTTGGTTCGAATATGAAAGCAACCGTTGTAAGTCAAACGGATTAACACCGTTAGAAAGTCAATGAAAGGTAGTTTTTAAAACTGTCTCTATTTCTTCAGCGTGAACTAACGGATAGGATTGCTCCCACAGTAAAAAATGACTTATTTATCGAAATGTTTAAATAAAGCGCTACCACAGGTTCCAGTGTAATCGCTGAGTTCCGGCAATCATGTCAAGTTAAAAATAATGTTATTTCTTGGAGTTCAATTGGCTCATTTATCACATTTATAAGGTCACAGTCCAGAAACAGTTCAATTAATTCCACAGTCAATCGTTTCACTTTTAAAAGCGATACAACTTAGTTATATCGGAACATGTATTTAATGATTTTGTTCCGATATAACTAAGTTGTATCGCTTTTAAAAGTGAAACGATTGACTGTGGAATTAATTGAACTGTTTCTGGACTGTGACCTTATAAATGTGATAAATGAGCCAATTGAACTCCAAGAAATAACATTCTTTTTAACTTGACATGATTGCCGGAACTCAGCGATTACACTGGACTCTGTGGTAGCGCTTTATTTAAAAATTTCGATAAATAAGTCATTTTTTACTGTGGGACCAATCCTATCCATTAGTTCACGCTGAAGAAATAGAGACAGTTTTAAAAACTACCTTTCAATCATTTTCTAACGGTGCTAATCCGTTTGACTTACAACGGTTGCTTCACATATTCAAACCAACATGTATTTAGCGATTTTTTCCAATATTACTAAGTTGTATCACATTTAAAAGTGAAACGATTGACTGTGGGACTTAATTGGACTGATTTTGGACTGTGACCTGATAAAGGTGATAAATGAGCCAATTGGACCCCAAGGAATGACAATCTTCTTAATTTGACATGATTGCCGGAACTCAGCGATTACCCTGGACCCAGTGGTAGCGTTTCATTTAAAAATTTCGATAAATAAGTCATTTTTTACTGTGGGACCAATCCTAGCCGTTAGTTCACGCTGAAGAAATGGAGACAGTTTCAAAAACTACATTTCGTTGACCTTCTAACGGTGTCAATCCGTTTGAGTTACAACGGTTGCGTCACATATTCGTACCAACATGTATTTAGTGATTTTCTTCGGCTATTACTAAGTTGTATTGCTTTTAAAAGTTAAACGACTGACTGTGGGACTTAATTGAACTGATTCTGGACTGTAACCTGATAAATGTGATAAATGAGCCAATTGGACTATAAGGAATGACATTCTTCTTAATTTGACATGATTGCTGGAACTCAGCGATTACACTGGGCGCTGTTGTAGCGTTTTATTTAAAAATTAAGATAAATAAGTCATTTTTTACTGTGGGACCAATCCTAGCCGTTTTTTCACGCTGAAGAAATAGAGACAGTTTCAAAAACTACATTTCATTGACTTTCTAACGGTGTCAATCCGTTTGAGTTACAACTGTTGCGTCACATATTCGTACCAACATGTGTGTATTGATTTTTTTCCGATAATACTAAGTTGTATCGCTTTTAAAAGTGAAACGATTGACTGTGGGAATTAATTGAACTGTTTCTGGACTGTGATCTTATAAATGTGATAAATGAGCCAATTGGACTCCAAGGAATGACAATCTTCTTAATTTGACATGATTGCCGGAACTCAGCGATTACACTGGTCCCTGTGGTAGCGCTTCATTTAAAAATTTCGATAAATAAGTCATTTTTTACTGTGGGACCAATCCTAGCCCTTAGATCACGCTGAAGAAATAGAGACAGTTTCAAAAACTACATTTCATTGTCTTTTTAGCGGTGTCAATCCGTTTGAGTTACAACGGTTGCGTAACATATTCGTACCAACATGTATTTAGTGATTTTGTTCCGATATTACTAAGTTGTATCGCTTTTAACGGTGAACCGTTTGACTGTGGGACTTAGTGGAAATGATTGTGGACTGTGACCTGATAAATGTGATAAATGAGCTAATTGGACTCCAAGGAATGACATTCTTCTTAATTTGACAGGATTAATGAAACTCAGCGATTACACTGGGCGGTGTGGTAGTGCTTCATTCAAAAATTAAGATTAATAAGTCATTTTTTAATGTGGGACCAATCATAGCCGTTAGTTCACGCTGAAGAAATAGAGACAGTTTCAAAAACTACATTTCATTGTCTTTTTAACGGTGTCAATCCGTTTGAGTTACAACGGTTGCGTCACATATTCGTACCAACATGTATTTAGTGATTTTGTTCCGATATTACTAAGTTGTATCGCTTTTAAAAGTGAAACGATTGACTGTGGGACTTAATTGGACTGATTTTGGACTGTGATCTTATAAATGTGATAAATGAGCCAATTGGACTCCAAGGAATGACAATCTTCTTAATTTGACATGATTGCCGGAACTCAGCGATTACACTGGAACCTGTGGTAGCGCTTTATTTAAAAATTTCGATAAATAAGTCATTTTTTACTGTGGGACCAATCTTATCCGTTAGTTCACGCTGAAGAAATAGAGACAGTTTCAAAAACTACATTTCATTGGTTTTTTAAGGGTGGCAATCCGTTTGAGTTAAACAGTTGCGTCACATATTCGTACCAACATGTATTTAGTGATTTTGTTCCGATATTACTAAGTTGCATCGCTTTTAACGGTGAACCGATTGACTGTGAGACTTAGTTGAAATGATTCTGGACTGTGACCTGATAAATGTGATAAATGAGCCAATTGGACTCCAGGGAATGACATTCTTCTTAATTTGACAGGATTAATGAAACTCAGCGATTACACTGGGCGGTGTGGTAGTGCTTCATTTAAAAATTAAGATTAATAAGTCATTTTTAACTGCGGGACCAATCCTAGCCGTTAGTTCAAGCTAAAAATATAGAGACATTTTCAAAAACTACATTTCATTGTCTTTTTGACGGTGGCTATCCGTTTGAGTTACAACGGTTGCGTTACATATTCGTACCAACATGTGTGTATTGATTTTGTTCCGATATTACTAAGTTGTATCGCTTTTAAAAGTGAAACGATTGACTGTGGGAATTAATTGAACTGTTTCTGGACTGTGACCTTATAAATGTGATAAATGAGCCAATTGAACTCCGAGAAATAACATTCTTTTCAACATGACATGATTGCCGGAACTCAGCGATTACATTGGACCATGTGGTAGCGCTTCATTTAAAAATTTCGCTAAATAAGTCATTTTTTACTGTGGGACCAATCCTAGCCGTTAGTTCGCGCTGACTAAACAGAGACAGTTTCAAAAACTACATTTCATTGTCTTTTTAACGGTGTCAATCCGTTTGAGTTACAACGGTTGCGTCACATATTCGTACCAACATGTATTTAGTGATTTTGTTCCGATATTACTAAGTTGTATCGCTTTTAACGGTGAACCGTTTGACTGTGGGACTTAGTTGAAATGATTCTGGACTGTGACCTGATAAATGTGATAAATGAGCCAATTGGACTCCAAGGAATGACATTCTTCTTAATTTGACAGGATTAATGAAACTCAGCGATTACACTGGGCGGTGTGGTAGTGCTTTATTCAAAAATTAAGATTAATAAGTCATTTTTTACTGTGGGACCAATCATAGCCGTTAGTTCACGCTGAAGAAATAGAGACAGTTTCAAAAACTACATTTCATTGTCTTTTTAACGGTGTCAATCCGTTTGAGTTACAACGGTTGCGTCACATATTCGTACCAACATGTATTTAGTGATTTTGTTCCGATATTACTAAGTTGTATCGCTTTTAAAAGTGAAACGATTGACTGTGGGACTTAATTGGACTGATTTTGGACTGTGATCTTATAAATGTGATAAATGAGCCAATTGGACTCCAAGGAATGACAATCTTCTTAATTTGACATGATTGCCGGAACTCAGCGATTACACTGGAACCTGTGGTAGCGCTTTATTTAAAAAGTTCGATAAATAAGTCAATTTTTACTGCGGGACCAATCCTAGCCGTTAGTTCAAGCTAAAAATATAGAGACATTTTAAAAAACTACATTTCATTGTCTTTTTAACGGTGGCAATCCGTTTGAGTTACAACGATTGCGTTACATATTCGTACCAACATGTGTGTATTGATTTTGTTCCGATATTACTAAGTTGTATCGCTTTTAAAAGTGAAACAATTGACTGTGGGAATTAATTGAACTGTTTCTGGACTGTGACCTTATAAATGTGATAAATGAGCCAATTGAACTCCGAGAAATAACATTCTTTTCAACATGACATGATTGCCGGAACTCAGCGATTACATTGGACCATGTGGTAGCGCTTCATTTAAAAATTTCGCTAAATAAGTCATTTTTTACTGTGGGACCAATCCTAGCCGTTAGTTCGCGCTGACTAAACAGAGACAGTTTCAAAAACTACATTTCATTGTCTTTTTAACGGTGTCAATCCGTTTGAGTTACAACGGTTGCGTCACATATTCGTACCAACATGTATTTAGTGATTTTGTTCCGATATTACTAAGTTGTATCGCTCTTAACGGTGAACCGTTTGACTGTGGGACTTAGTTGAAATGATTCTGGACTGTGACCTGATAAATGTGATAAATGAGCCAATTGGACTCCAAGGAATGACATTCTTCTTAATTTGACAGGATTAATGAAACTCAGCGATTACACTGGGCGGTGTGGTAGTGCTTTATTCAAAAATTAAGATTAATAAGTCATTTTTTACTGTGGGACCAATCATAGCCGTTAGTTCACGCTGAAGAAATAGAGACAGTTTCAAAAACTACATTTCATTGTCTTTTTAACGGTGTCAATCCGTTTGAGTTACAACGGTTGCGTCACATATTCGTACCAACATGTATTTAGTGATTTTGTTCCGATATTACTAAGTTGTATCGCTTTTAAAAGTGAAACGATTGACTGTGGGACTTAATTGGACTGATTTTGGACTGTGATCTTATAAATGTGATAAATGAGCCAATTGGACTCCAAGGAATGACAATCTTCTTAATTTGACATGATTGCCGGAACTCAGCGATTACACTGGAACCTGTGGTAGCGCTTTATTTAAAAATTTCGATAAATAAGTCATGTTTTACTGTGGGACCAATCCTATCCGTTAGTTCACGCTGAAGAAATAGAGACAGTTTCAAAAACTACATTTCATTGTCCTTTTAAGGGTGGCAATCCGTTTGAGTTGAACAGTTGCGTCACATATTCGTACCAACATGTATTTAGTGATTTTGTTCCGATATTACTAAGTTGTATCGCTTTTAACGGTGAACCGATTGACTGTGGGACTTAGTTGAAATGATTCTGGACTGTGACCTGATAAATGTGATAAATGAGCCAATTGGACTCCAGGGAATGACATTCTTTTTAATTTGACAGGATTAATGAAACTCAGCGATTACACTGGGCGGTGTCGTAGTGCTTCATTTAAAAATTAAGATTAATAAGTCATTTTTTACTGCGGGACCAATCCTAGCCATTAGTTCAAGCTACAAAAATAGAGACATTTTCAAAAACTACATTTCATTGTCTTTTTAACGGTGGCAATCCGTTTGAGTTACAACGGTTGCGTTACATATTCGTACCAACATGTGTGTATTGATTTTGTTCCGATATTACTAAGTTGTATCGCTTTTAAAAGTGAAACGATTGACTGTGGGAATTAATTGAACTGTTTCTGGACTGTGACCTTATAAATGTGATAAATGAGCCAATTGAACTCCGAGAAATAACATTCTTTTCAACATGACATGATTGCCGGAACTCAGCGATTACATGGGACCATGTGGTAGCGCTTCATTTAAAAATTTCGCTAAATAAGTCATTTTTTACTGTGGGACCAATCCTAGCCGTTAGTTCGCGCTGACTAAACAGAGACAGTTTCAAAAACTACATTTCATTGTCTTTTTAACGGTGTCAATCCGTTTGAGTTACAACTGTTGCGTCACATATTCGTACCAACATGTATTTAGTGATTTTGTTCCGATATTACTAAGTTGTATCGCTTTTAAAAGTGAAACGATTTACTGTGGGACTTAATTGGACTGATTTTGGACTGTGATCTTATAAATGTGATAAATGAGCCAATTGGACTCCAAGGAATGACATTCTTCTTAATTTGACAAGATTGATGGAACTCAGCGATTACACTGGACCCTGCGGTAGCGCTTCATTTAAAACTTTAGATAAATAAGTCATTTTTTACTGTGGGACCAATCCTATCCGATAATTCACGCTGAAGAAATAGAGACAGTTTCAAAAACTACATTTCATTGTCTTTGTAACGGTGTCAATGCGTTTGAGTTACAACGGTTGCGTCACATATTCGTACCAACATATATTTAGTGATTTTGTTCCGATATTACTAAGTTGTATCGCTTTTAACAGTGAACCGATTGACTGTGGGACTTAGTTGAAATGATTCTGGACTGTGACCTGATAAATGTGATAAATGAGCCAATTGAACTCCAAGAAATAACATTCTTTTTAACTCGACATAATTGCCGGAACTAAGCGATTACACTGGACCCTGTGGTAGCGATTCATTTAAAAATTTCGATAAATAAGTCATTTTTTACTGTGGGACCAATCCTATCCGTTAGTTCACGCTGAAGAAATAGAGACAGTTTCAAAAACTACATTTCATTGTCTTTTTAACGGTGTCAATCCGTTTGAGTTACAACGGTTGCGTCACATGTTCGTACCAACATGTATTTAGTGATTTTGTTCCGATATTACTAAGTTGTATCGCTTTTAACGGTGAACCAATTAACTGTGGGACTTAGTTCAACTGATTCTGGATTGTGACCTGATCAATGTGATAAATGAGCCAATTGGACTCCAAGGAATGACATTTTTCTTCATCTGACAGGATTAAGGAAACTCAGAGATTACACTGGGCGGTGTGGTAGTGCTTCATTTAAAAATTAAGATTAATAAGTCATTTTTTACTGTGGGACCAACCCTAGCCGTTAGTTCGCGCTGAAGAAATGGAGACAGTTTCAAAAACTACATTTCATTGACCTTCTAACGGTGTCAATCCGTTTGAGTTACAACGGTTGCGTCAACAATTTGTACCAACATGTATTTAGTGATTTTGTTCCGATATTACTAAGTTGTATCGCTTTTAAAAGTGAAACGATTGACTGTGGGACTTAATTAAACTGTTTCTGGACTGTGACCTTATAAATGTGATAAATGAGCCAATTGGACTCCAAGAAATAACATTCTTTTCAACTCGACATGATTGCCGGAACTCATTGATTACACTGGGCGCTGTGGTAGCGCTTTATTTAAAAATTTCGATAAATAAGTCATTTTTTACTGTTGGACCAATCCTATCCGTTAGTTCACGCTGAAGAAATAGAGACAATTTCAAAAACTACATTTCATTGTCTTTTTAACGGTGTCAATCTGTTTGAGTTACAACATTGCGTCACATATTCGTACCAACATGTATTTAGTGATTTTGTTCCGATATTACTAAGTTGTATTGCCTTTAAAACTTAAACGACTGACTGTGGGACTTCATTGAACTGATTCTGGACTGTAACCTGATAAATGTAATAAATGAGCCAATTGTACTCCAAGGAATGACAATCTTCTTAATTTGACATGATTGCTGGAACTCAGCGGTTACACTGGGCGGTGTGGTAGTCCTTCACTTAAAAATTAAGATTAATAAGTCATTTTTTACTGTGGGACCAATCCTAGCCGTTACTTCACGCTGAAGAAATAGAGACAGTTTCAAAAACTACATTTCATTGTCTTTTTAACGGTGGCAATCTGTTTGAGTTACAACGGTTGCGTCAACAATTTGCACCAACATGTATTTAGTGATTTTGTTCCGATATTACTAAGTTGTATCGCTTTTAAAAGTGAAACGATTGACTGTGGGACTTAATTGGCCTGATTTTGGACTGTGACCTTATAAATGTGATGAATGAGCCAATTGAACTCCAAAAAATAACATTCTTTTTAACTCGACATAATTGCTGGATCTCAGCGGTTACACTGGGCGGTGTGGTAGTCTTTCACTTAAAAATTTCGATAAATAAGTCATTTTTTACTGTGGGACCAATCCTAGACGTTAGTTCACGCTGAAGAAATAGAGACAGTTTCAAAAACTACATTTCATTGTCTTTGTAACGGTGTCAATCTGTTTGAGTTACAACGGTTGCGTCAACAATTTGTACCAACATGTATTTAGTGATTTTGATCCGATATTACTAAGTTGTATCGCTTTTAAAAGTGAAACGATTGACTGTGGGACTTAATTGGCCTGATTTTGGACTGTGATCTTATAAATGTGATAAATGAGGCAATTGGACTCCAAGGAATGACAATCTTCTTAATTTGACATGATTGCCGGAACTCAGCGATTACACTGGACCCTGTGGTAACGTTTCATTTAAAAATTTCGATAAATAAGTCACTTTAGACTGTGGGAACAATCCTATCCGTTAGTTCACGCTGAAGAAATAGAGACAGTTTCAAAAACTACATTTCATTGTCTTTTTAGCGGTGTCAAACCGTTTGAGTTACAACGGTTGCGTCACATATTCGTACCAACATGTATTTAGTGATTTTGTTCCGATATTACTAAGTTGTATCGCTTTTAACGGTGAACCGATTGACTGTGGGACTTAGTTGAAATGATTCTGGACTGTGACCTGGTAAATGTGATAAATGAGCCAATTGGACTCCAAGGTATGACATTCTTCTTAATTTGACAGGATTAATGAAACTCAGCGATTACACTGGGCGGTGTGGTAGAGCTTCATTTAAAAATTAAGATTAATAAGTCATTTTTGACTGTGGGACCAATCATAGCCGTTAGTTCACGCTGAAGAAATAGAGACAGTTTCAAAAACTACATTTCATTGTCTTTTTAACGATGTCAATCCGTTTGATTTACAACGGTTGCGTCACATATTCGTACCAACATGTATTTAGTGATTTTGTTCCGATATTACTAAGTTGTATCGCTTTTAAAAGTGAAACGATTGACTGTGGAATTAATTGATCTGTTTCTGGACTGTGACCTTATAAATGTGATAAATGAGCCAATTGAACTCCAAGAAATAACATTCTTTTTAATTTGACATGATTGCCGGAACTCAGCGATTACACTGGACCCTGTGGTAGCGCTTTATTTAAAAATTTCGATAAATAAGTCATTTTTTACTGTGGGACCAATCCTATCCGTTAGTTCACGCTGAAGAAATAGAGACAGTTTTAAAAACTACCTTTCATTGACTTTCTAACGGTGTCAATCCGTTTGACTTACAACGGTTGCTTCACTTATTCGAACCAACATGTATTTAGCGATTTTTTCCGATATTACTAAGTTGTATCGCTTTTAAAAGTGAAACGATTGACTGTGGGACTTAATTAGACTGATTTTGAACTGTGATCTTATAAATGTGATAAATGAGCCAATTGGACTCCAAGGAATTACAATCTTCTTAATTTGACATGATTGCCGGAACTCAGCGATTACACTGGACCCTGTGGTAACGCTTCATTTAAAAATTTCGATAAATAAGTCACTTTAGACTGTGGGACCAATCCTATCCGTTAGTTCACGCTGAAGAAATAGAGACAGTTTCAAAAACTACATTTCATTGTCTTTTTAGCGGTGTCAAACCGTTTGAGTTACAACGGTTGCGTCACATATTCGTACCAACATGTATTTAGTGATTTTGTTCCGATATTACTAAGTTGTATCGCTTTTAACGGTGAACCGATTGACTGTGGGACTTAGTTGAAATGATTCTGGACTGTGACCTGGTAAATGTGATAAATGAGCCAATTGGACTCCAAGGAATGACATTCTTCTTAATTTGACAGGATTAATGAAACTCAGCGATTACACTGGGCGGTTTGGTAGTGTTTCATTTAAAAATTAAGATTAATAAGTCATTTTTTACTGTGGGACCAATCCTATCCGTTTTTTCACGCTGAAGAAATAGAGACAGTTTCAAAAACTGCATTTCATTGACTTTCTAACGGTGTCAATCCGTTTGACTTACAACGGCTGCGTCACATATTCGTACCAACATGTATTTAGTGATTTTGTTCCGATATTACTAAGTTGTATCGCTTTTAACGGTGAACCGATTGACTGTGGAATTAATTGATCTCTTTCTGGACTGTGACCTTATAAATGTGATAAATGAGCCAATTGAACTCCAAGAAATAACATTCTTTTTAATTTGACATGATTGCCGGAACTCAGCGATTACACTGGACCCTGTGGTAGCGCTTTATTTAAAAATTTCGATAAATAAGTCATTTTTTACTGTGGGACCAATCCTATCCGTTAGTTCACGCTGAAGAAATAGAGACAGTTTTAAAAACTACCTTTCATTGACTTTCTAACGGTGTCAATCCGTTTGACTTACAACGGTTGCTTCACTTATTCGAACCAACATGTATTTAGCGATTTTTTCCGATATTACTAAGTTGTATCGCTTTTAAAAGTGAAACGATTGACTGTGGGACTTAATTGGACTGATTTTGAACTGTGATCTTATAAATGTGATAAATGAGCCAATTGGACTCCAAGGAATTACAATCTTCTTAATTTGACATGATTGCCGGAACTCAGCGATTACACTGGACCCTGTGGTAGCGCTTTACTTAAAAATTTCGATAAATAAGTCATTTTTTACTGTGGGACCAATCCTATTGACTTTTTAACGGTGTCAATCCGTTTGACTTACAACGGTTGCTTCACATATTCGGACCAACATGTATTTAGCGATTTTTTCCAATATTACTAAGTTGTATTGCTTTTAAAAGTGAAACGATTGACTGTGGGACTTAATTGGACTGATTGTGGACTGTGATCTTATAAATGTGATGAATGAGCCAATTGGACTCCAAGGAATTACAATCTTCTTAAATTGACATGATTGCCGGAACTCAGCGATTACACTGGACCCTGTGGTAGCGCTTCATTTAAATATTTCGATAAATAAGTCATTTTTTACTGTGGGACCAATCCTATCCGTTAGTTCACGCTAAAGAAATAGAGACAGTTTCAAAAACTACATTTCATTGTCTTTGTAACGGTGTCAATCCGTTTGAGTTACAACGGTTGCGTCACATATTCGTACCAACATGTATTTAGTGATTTTGTTCCGATATTACTAAGTAGAATCGCTTTTAACGGTGAACCGATTAACTGTGGGACTTAGTTCAACTGATTCTGGACTGTGACCTGATAAATGTGATAAATGAGCCAATTGGACTCCAAGGAATAAAATTCTTCTTAATTTGACAGGATTAATGAAACTCAGCAATTACACTGGGCGCTGTGGTAGTGCTTCATTTAAAAATTAAGATTAATAAGTCATTTTTTACTGCGGGACCAATCCTAGCCGTTAGTTCACGCTGAAGAAATAGAGACAGTTTCAAAAACTACATTTCATTGTCTTTTTAACGGTGGCAATCCGTTTGAGTTACAACGGTTGCGTCACATATTCGTACCATAATGTATTTAGTCATTATGTTCCGATATTACTAAGTTGTATCGCTTTTAAAAGTGAAACGATTGACTGTGGGACTTAATTGGACTGATTTGGGACTGTGATCTTATAAATGTGATAAAGGAGCCAATTGGGCTCCAAGGAATGACAATCTTCTTAATTTGACATGATTGCCGGAACTCAGCGATTACACTGGACCCTGTGGTAGCGCTTCATTTAAAAATTTCGATAAATAGTCATTTTTTACTGTGGGACCAATCCTATCCGTTAGTTCACGCTGAAGAAATAGAGACAGTTTCAAAAACTACATTTCATTGTCTTTTTAACGGTGTCAATCCGTTTGAGTTACAACATTGCGTCACATATTCCTCCCAACATGTATTTAGTGATTTTGTTCCGATATTACTAAGTTGTATCGCTTTTAACGGTGAACCGATTGACTGTGGGACTTAGTTGAAATGATTCTGGACTGTGACCTGATAAAAGTGACAAATGAGCCAATTGAACTCCAAGAAATAACATTCTTTTTAACTCGACATAATTGCTGGATCTCAGCGATTACACTGGACCCTGTGGTAGCGCTTTATTTAAAAATTTCGATAAATAAGTCATTTTTTACTGTGGGACCAATCCTATCCGTTAGTTCACGCTGAAGAAATAGAGACAGTTTCAAAAACTACATTTCATTGTCTTTTTAACGGTGTCAATCCGTTTGAGTTACAACATTGCGTCACATATTCCTCCCAACATGTATTTAGTGATTTTGTTCCGATATTACTAAGTTGTATCGCTTTTAACGGTGAACCGATTGACTGTGGGACTTAGTTGAAATGATTCTGGACTGTGACCTGATAAAAGTGACAAATGAGCCAATTGAACTCCAAGAAATAACATTCTTTTTAACTCGACATAATTGCTGGATCTCAGCGATTACACTGGACCCTGTGGTAGCGCTTTATTTAAAAATTTCGATAAATAGTCATTTTTTACTGTGGGACCAATCCTATCCGTTAGTTCACGCTGAAGAAATAGAGACAGTTTCAAAAACTACATTTCATTGTCTTTTTAACGGTGTCAATCCGTTTGAGTTACAACATTGCGTCACATATTCCTCCCAACATGTATTTAGTGATTTTGTTCCGATATTACTAAGTTGTATCGCTTTTAACGGTGAACCGATTGACTGTGGGACTTAGTTGAAATGATTCTGGACTGTGACCTGATAAAAGTGACAAATGAGCCAATTGAACTCCAAGAAATAACATTCTTTTTAACTCGACATAATTGCTGGATCTCAGCGATTACACTGGACCCTGTGGTAGCGCTTTATTTAAAAATTTCGATAAATAAGTCATTTTTTACTGTGGGACCAATCCTATCCGTTAGTTCACGCTGAAGAAATAGAGACAGTTTCAAAAACTACATTTCATTGTCTTTGTAACGGTGTCAATCCGTTTGAGTTACAACGGTTGCGTCACATATTCGTACCAACATGTATTTAGTGATTTTGTTCCGATATTACTAAGTTGAATCGCTTTTAACGGTGAACCGATTAACTGTGGGACTTAGTTCAACTGATTCTGGACTGTGACCTGATAAATGTGATAAATGAGCCAATTGGACTCCAAGGAATGAAATTCTTCTTAATTTGACAGGATTAATGAAACTCAGCGATTACACTGGGCGCCGTGGTAGTGCTTCATTTAAAAATAAGATTAATAAGTCATTTTTTACTGTGGGACCAATCCTAGCCGTTAGTTCACGCTGAAGAAATAGAGACAGTTTCAAAAACTACATTTCATTGTCTTTTTAACGGTGGCAATCCGTTTGAGTTACAACGGTTGCGTCACATATTCGTACCATAATGTATTTAGTGATTATGTTCCGATATTACTAAGTAGAATCGCTTTTAACGGTGAACCGATTAACTGTGGGACTTAGTTCAACTGATTCTGGACTGTGACCTGATAAATGTGATAAATGAGCCAATTGGACTCCAAGGAATAAAATTCTTCTTAATTTGACAGGATTAATGAAACTCAGCGATTACACTGGGCGCTGTGGTAGTGCTTCATTTAAAAATTAAGATTAATAAGTCATTTTTTACTGCGGGACCAATCCTAGCCGTTAGTTCACGCTGAAGAAATAGAGACAGTTTCAAAAACTACATTTCATTGTCTTTTTAACGGTGTCAATCCGTTTGAGTTACAACATTGCGTCACATATTCCTCCCAACATGTATTTAGTGATTTTGTTCCGATATTACTAAGTTGTATCGCTTTTAACGGTGAACCGATTGACTGTGGGACTTAGTTGAAATGATTCTGGACTGTGACCTGATAAAAGTGACAAATGAGCCAATTGAACTCCAAGAAATAACATTCTTTTTAACTCGACATAATTGCTGGATCTCAGCGATTACACTGGACCCTGTGGTAGCGCTTTATTTAAAAATTTCGATAAATAAGTCATTTTTTACTGTGGGACCAATCCTATCCGTTAGTTCACGCTGAAGAAATAGAGACAGTTTCAAAAACTACATTTCATTGTCTTTTTAACGGTGTCAATCCGTTTGAGTTACAACATTGCGTCACATATTCCTCCCAACATGTATTTAGTGATTTTGTTCCGATATTACTAAGTTGTATCGCTTTTAACGGTGAACCGATTGACTGTGGGACTTAGTTGAAATGATTCTGGACTGTGACCTGATAAAAGTGACAAATGAGCCAATTGAACTCCAAGAAATAACATTCTTTTTAACTCGACATAATTGCTGGATCTCAGCGATTACACTGGACCCTGTGGTAGCGCTTTATTTAAAAATTTCGATAAATAGTCATTTTTTACTGTGGGACCAATCCTATCCGTTAGTTCACGCTGAAGAAATAGAGACAGTTTCAAAAACTACATTTCATTGTCTTTTTAACGGTGTCAATCCGTTTGAGTTACAACATTGCGTCACATATTCCTCCCAACATGTATTTAGTGATTTTGTTCCGATATTACTAAGTTGTATCGCTTTTAACGGTGAACCGATTGACTGTGGGACTTAGTTGAAATGATTCTGGACTGTGACCTGATAAAAGTGACAAATGAGCCAATTGAACTCCAAGAAATAACATTCTTTTTAACTCGACATAATTGCTGGATCTCAGCGATTACACTGGACCCTGTGGTAGCGCTTTATTTAAAAATTTCGATAAATAGTCATTTTTTACTGTGGGACCAATCCTATCCGTTAGTTCACGCTGAAGAAATAGAGACAGTTTCAAAAACTACATTTCATTGTCTTTTTAACGGTGTCAATCCGTTTGAGTTACAACATTGCGTCACATATTCCTCCCAACATGTATTTAGTGATTTTGTTCCGATATTACTAAGTTGTATCGCTTTTAACGGTGAACCGATTGACTGTGGGACTTAGTTGAAATGATTCTGGACTGTGACCTGATAAAAGTGACAAATGAGCCAATTGAACTCCAAGAAATAACATTCTTTTTAACTCGACATAATTGCTGGATCTCAGCGATTACACTGGACCCTGTGGTAGCGCTTTATTTAAAAATTTCGATAAATAGTCATTTTTTACTGTGGGACCAATCCTATCCGTTAGTTCACGCTGAAGAAATAGAGACAGTTTCAAAAACTACATCTCATTGTCTTTTTAACGGTGTCAATCCGTTTGAGTTACAACATTGCGTCACATATTCCTCCCAACATGTATTTAGTGATTTTGTTCCGATATTACTAAGTTGTATCGCTTTTAACGGTGAACCGATTGACTGTGGGACTTAGTTGAAATGATTCTGGACTGTGACCTGATAAATGTGATAAATGAGCCAATTGGACTCCAAGGAATGAAATTCTTCTTAATTTGACAGGATTAATGAAACTCAGCGATTACACGGGGCGCCGTGGTAGTGCTTCATTTAAAAATAAGATTAATAAGTCATTTTTTACTGTGGGACCAATCCTAGCCGTTAGTTCACGCTGAAGAAATAGAGACAGTTTCAAAAACTACATTTCATTGTCTTTTTAACGGTGGCAATCCGTTTGAGTTACAACGGTTGCGTCACATATTCGTACCATAATGTATTTAGTGATTATGTTCCGATATTACTAAGTCGTATCGCTTTTAAAAGTGAAACGATTGACTGTGGGACTTAATTGGACTGATTTGGGACTGTGATCTTATAAATGTGATAAATGAGCCAATTGGACTCCAAGGAATGACAATCTTCTTAATTTGACATGATTGCCGGAACTCAGCGATTACACTGGACCCTGTGGTAGCGCTTCATATAAAAATTTCGATAAATAGTCATTTTTTACTGTGGGACCAATCCTATCCGTTAGTTCACGCTGAAGAAATAGAGACAGTTTCAAAAACTACATTTTATTGTCTTTTTAACGGTGTCAATCCGTTTGAGTTACAACTGTTGCGTCA
This sequence comes from Hydractinia symbiolongicarpus, assembly GCF_029227915.1. Lineage (NCBI taxonomy): Eukaryota > Metazoa > Cnidaria > Hydrozoa > Anthoathecata > Hydractiniidae > Hydractinia > Hydractinia symbiolongicarpus. The sequence goes on along the minus strand of NC_079888.1, from coordinate 169,874 downwards.
CATATTTGTACCAACATGTGTGTATTGATTTTGTTCCGATATTGCTAAGTTGTATCGCTTTTAACGGTGAACCGATTGACTGTGGGACTTAGTTGAACTGATTCTGGACTGTGACCTGATAAAGGTGATAAATGAGCCAATTGGACTCCAAGGAATGACAATCTTCTTAATTTGACAATTTGCTGGAACTCAGCCATTACACTGGACCCTGCGGTAGCGCTTCATTTAAAACTTTAGATAAATAAGTCATATTTTACTGTGGGACCTATCCTAGCCGTTAGTTCACGCTGAAGAAATAGAGACAGTTTCGAAAACAACCTTTCATTGACTTTCTAACTGTGTCAATCCGTTTGAGTTACAACGGTTGCTTCACATATTCGTACCAACATGTATTTAGCGATTTTTCCGATCTTACTAAGTTGTATCGCTTTTAAAAGTGAAACAATTGACTGTGGGACTTAATTGAACTGATTCTGGACTGTGACCTTATAAATGTGATAAATGAGCCAATTGGACTCCAAGAAATAACATTCTTCTTAACTCGACAGGATTGCCGGAACTCAGTGATTACACTGGGCAGTGTGGAAGCGCTTTATTTAAAAATTAAGATAAATATGTCATTTTTTTCTGTGGGACCAATCCTAGCCGTTAGTTCGCGCTGAAGAAATAGAGACAGTTTCAAAAACAACATTTCATTGACTTTCTAACGGTGTCAATCCGTTTGAGTTACAACGGTTGCGTCAAAGATTCGTACCAACATGTATTTAGCGATTTTTTCCGGTATTACTAAGTTGTATCGCTTTTAAAAGTGAAACGATTGACTGTGGGACTTAATTGGACTGATTTGGGTCTGTGATCTTATAAATGTGATAAAGGAGCCAATTGGACTCCAAGGAATGACAATCTTCTTAATTTGACATGATTGCCGGAACTCAGCGATTACACTGGACCCTGTGGTAGCGCTTCATTTAAAAATTTCGATAAATAGTCATTTTTTACTGTGGGACCAATCCTATCCGTTAGTTCACGCTGAAGAAATAGAGACAGTTTCAAAAACTACATTTCATTGTCTTTTTAACGGTGTCAATCCGTTTGAGTTACAACATTGCGTCACATATTCCTCCCAACATGTATTTAGTGATTTTGTTCCGATATTACTAAGTTGTATCGCTTTTAACGGTGAACCGATTGACTGTGGGACTTAGTTGAAATGATTCTGGACTGTGACCTGATAAAAGTGACAAATGAGCCAATTGAACTCCAAGAAATAACATTCTTTTTAACTCGACATAATTGCTGGATCTCAGCGATTACACTGGACCCTGTGGTAGCGCTTTATTTAAAAATTTCGATAAATAAGTCATTTTTTACTGTGGGACCAATCCTATCCGTTAGTTCACGCTGAAGAAATAGAGACAGTTTCAAAAACTACATTTCATTGTCTTTGTAACGGTGTCAATCCGTTTGAGTTACAACGGTTGCGTCACATATTCGTACCAACATGTATTTAGTGATTTTGTTCCGATATTACTAAGTTGAATCGCTTTTAACGGTGAACCGATTAACTGTGGGACTTAGTTCAACTGATTCTGGACTGTGACCTGATAAATGTGATAAATGAGCCAATTGGACTCCAAGGAATGAAATTCTTCTTAATTTGACAGGATTAATGAAACTCAGCGATTACACTGGGCGCCGTGGTAGTGCTTCATTTAAAAATAAGATTAATAAGTCATTTTTTACTGTGGGACCAATCCTAGCCGTTAGTTCACGCTGAAGAAATAGAGACAGTTTCAAAAACTACATTTCATTGTCTTTTTAACGGTGGCAATCCGTTTGAGTTACAACGGTTGCGTCACATATTCGTACCATAATGTATTTAGTGATTATGTTCCGATATTACTAAGTTGTATCGCTTTTAAAAGTGAAACGATTGACTGTGGGACTTAATTGGACTGATGTGGGACTGTGATCTTATAAATGTGATAAATGAGCCAATTGGACTCCAAGGAATGACAATCCTCTTAATTTGACATGATTGCCGGAACTCAGCGATTACACTGGACCCTGTGGTAGCGCTTTATTTAAAAATTTCGATAAATAGTCATTTTTTACTCTGGGACCAATCCTATCCGTTAGTTCACGCTGAAGAAATAGAGACATTTTTAAAAACTACATTTCATTGACTTTCTAACGGTGTCAATCCGTTTGAGTTACAACGGTTGCTTCACATATTCGTACCAACATGTATTTAGCGATTTTTCCGATCTTACTAAGTTGTATCGCTTTTAAAAGTGAAACAATTGACTGTGGGACTTAATTGAAGTGATTCTGGACTGTGACCTTATAAATGTGATAAATGAGCCAATTGGACTCCAAGAAATAACATTCTTCTTAACTCGACAGGATTGCCGGAACTCAGTGATTACACTGGGCAGTGTGGAAGCGCTTTATTTAAAAATTAAGATAAATATGTCATTTTTTTCTGTGGGACCAATCCTAGCCGTTAGTTCGCGCTGAAGAAATAGAGACAGTTTCAAAAACAACATTTCATTGACTTTCTAACGGTGTCAATCCGTTTGAGTTACAACGGTTGCGTCAAAGATTCGTACCAACATGTATTTAGCGATTTTTGCCGGTATTACTATATTGTATCGGTTTTAAAAGTGAAACGATTGACTGTGGGACTTAATTGAACTGATTCTGGACTGTGACCTGCTATATGTGATAAATGAGCCACTTGGTCTCCAAGGAATGACAATCTTCTTAATTTGACAAGATTGCTGGAACTCAGCGATTACACTGGACCCTGTGGTAGCGCTTCATTTAAAAATTTAGATAAATAAGCCATTTTTTACTGTTGGACCAATCCTATCCGTTAGTTCACGCTGAAGAAATAGAGACATTTTCAAAAACTACATTTCATTGACTTTCTAACGGTGTCAATCCGTTTGAGTTACAACGGTTGCTTCACATATTCGTACCAACATGTATTTAGCGATTTTTCCGATCTTACTAAGTTGTATCGGTTTTAAAAGTGAAACAATTGACTGTGGGACTTAATTGAACTGATTCTGGACTGTGACCTTATAAATGTGATAAATGAGCCAATTGGACTCCAAGAAATAACATTCTTTTTAACTCGACATGATTGCCGGAATTCAACGATTACACTGGACCCTGTGGTAGCGCTTCATTTAAAAATTTAGATAAATAAGCCATTTTTTACTGTGGGACCAATCCTATCCGTTATTTCACGCTGAAGAAATAGAGACATTTTAAAAAACTACATTTCATTGACTTTCTAAGGGTGTCAATCCGTTTGAGTTACAACGGTTGCGTCAAAGATTCGTACCAACATGTATTTAGCTATTTCTTCCGGTATTACTAAGTTGTATCGCTTTTAAAAGTGAAACGATTGACTGTGGGACTTAATTGAACTGATTTTGGACTGTGACCTTATATATGTGATAAATGAGCCAATTGGTCTCCAAGGAATGACAATCTTCTTAATTTGACAAGATTGCTGGAACTCAGCGATTACACTGGACCCTGCGGTAGCGCTTCATTTAAAACTTTACATAACTAAGTCATTTTTTACTGTGGTACCAATCCTAGCCGTTAGTTCGTGCTGAAGAAATAGAGACAGTTTCAAAAACTACATTTCATTGACTTTTTAACGGTGTCAATCCGTTTGAGTTACAACTGTTGCGTCACATATTTGTACCAACATGTGTGTATTGATTTTGTTCCGATATTACTAAGTTGTATCGCTTTTAACGGTGAACCGATTGACTGTGGGACTTAGTTGAACTGATTCTGGACTGTGACCTGATAAAGGTGATAAATGAGCCAATTGGATTCCAAGGAATGACAATCTTCTTAATTTGACAATTTGCTGGAACTCAGCCATTACACTGGACCCTGCGGTAGCGCTTCATTTAAAACTTTAGATAAATAAGTCATATTTTACTGTGGGACCTATCCTAGCCGTTAGTTCACGCTGAAGAAATAGAGACAGTTTCGAAAACAACCTTTCATTGACTTTCTAACTGTGTCAATCCGTTTGAGTTACAACGGTTGCTTCACATATTCGTACCAACATGTATTTAGCGATTTTTCCGATCTTACTAAGTTGTATCGCTTTTAAAAGTGAAACAATTGACTGTGGGACTTAATTGAACTGATTCTGGACTGTGACCTTATAAATGTGATAAATGAGCCAATTGGACTCCAAGAAATAACATTCTTCTTAACTCGACAGGATTGCCGGAACTCAGTGATTACACTGGGCAGTGTGGAAGCGCTTTATTTAAAAATTAAGATAAATATGTCATTTTTTTCTGTGGGACCAATCCTAGCCGTTAGTTCGCGCTGAAGAAATAGAGACAGTTTCAAAAACAACATTTCATTGACTTTCTAACGGTGTCAATCCGTGTGAGTTACAACGGTTGCGTCAAAGATTCGTACCAACATGTATTTAGCGATTTTTTCCGGTATTACTAAGTTGTATCGCTTTTAAAAGTGAAACGATTGACTGTGGGACTTAATTGGACTGATTTGGGACTGTGATCTTATAAATGTGATAAAGGAGCCAATTGGACTCCAAGGAATGACAATCTTCTTAATTTGACATGATTGCCGGAACTCAGCGATTACACTGGACCCTGTGGTAGCGCTTCATTTAAAAATTTCGATAAATAGTCATTTTTTACTGTGGGACCAATCCTATCCGTTAGTTCACGCTGAAGAAATAGAGACAGTTTCAAAAACTACATTTCATTGTCTTTTTAACGGTGTCAATCCGTTTGAGTTACAACATTGCGTCACATATTCCTCCCAACATGTATTTAGTGATTTTGTTCCGATATTACTAAGTTGTATCGCTTTTAACGGTGAACCGATTGACTGTGGGACTTAGTTGAAATGATTCTGGACTGTGACCTGATAAAAGTGACAAATGAGCCAATTGAACTCCAAGAAATAACATTCTTTTTAACTCGACATAATTGCTGGATCTCAGCGATTACACTGGACCCTGTGGTAGCGCTTTATTTAAAAATTTCGATAAATAAGTCATTTTTTACTGTGGGACCAATCCTATCCGTTAGTTCACGCTGAAGAAATAGAGACAGTTTCAAAAACTACATTTCATTGTCTTTGTAACGGTGTCAATCCGTTTGAGTTACAACGGTTGCGTCACATATTCGTACCAACATGTATTTAGTGATTTTGTTCCGATATTACTAAGTTGAATCGCTTTTAACGGTGAACCGATTAACTGTGGGACTTAGTTCAACTGATTCTGGACTGTGACCTGATAAATGTGATAAATGAGCCAATTGGACTCCAAGGAATGAAATTCTTCTTAATTTGACAGGATTAATGAAACTCAGCGATTACACTGGGCGCCGTGGTAGTGCTTCATTTAAAAATAAGATTAATAAGTCATTTTTTACTGTGGGACCAATCCTAGCCGTTAGTTCACGCTGAAGAAATAGAGACAGTTTCAAAAACTACATTTCATTGTCTTTTTAACGGTGGCAATCCGTTTGAGTTACAACGGTTGCGTCACATATTCGTACCATAATGTATTTAGTGATTATGTTCCGATATTACTAAGTTGTATCGCTTTTAAAAGTGAAACGATTGACTGTGGGACTTAGTTGAAATGATTCTGGACTGTGACCTGATAAAAGTGACAAATGAGCCAATTGAACTCCAAGAAATAACATTCTTTTTAACTCGACATAATTGCTGGATCTCAGCGATTACACTGGACCCTGTGGTAGCGCTTTATTTAAAAATTTCGATAAATAAGTCATTTTTTACTGTGGGACCAATCCTATCCGTTAGTTCACGCTGAAGAAATAGAGACAGTTTCAAAAACTACATTTCATTGTCTTTTTAACGGTGTCAATCCGTTTGAGTTACAACATTGCGTCACATATTCCTCCCAACATGTATTTAGTGATTTTGTTCCGATATTACTAAGTTGTATCGCTTTTAACGGTGAACCGATTGACTGTGGGACTTAGTTGAAATGATTCTGGACTGTGACCTGATAAAAGTGACAAATGAGCCAATTGAACTCCAAGAAATAACATTCTTTTTAACTCGACATAATTGCTGGATCTCAGCGATTACACTGGACCCTGTGGTAGCGCTTTATTTAAAAATTTCGATAAATAGTCATTTTTTACTGTGGGACCAATCCTATCCGTTAGTTCACGCTGAAGAAATAGAGACAGTTTCAAAAACTACATTTCATTGTCTTTTTAACGGTGTCAATCCGTTTGAGTTACAACGGTTGCTTCACATATTCGTACCAACATGTATTTAGCGATTTTTCCGATCTTACTAAGTTGTATCGCTTTTAAAAGTGAAACAATTGACTGTGGGACTTAATTGAACTGATTCTGGACTGTGACCTTATAAATGTGATAAATGAGCCAATTGGACTCCAAGAAATAACATTCTTCTTAACTCGACAGGATTGCCGGAACTCAGTGATTACACTGGGCAGTGTGGAAGCGCTTTATTTAAAAATTAAGATAAATATGTCATTTTTTTCTGTGGGACCAATCCTAGCCGTTAGTTCGCGCTGAAGAAATAGAGACAGTTTCAAAAACAACATTTCATTGACTTTCTAACGGTGTCAATCCGTTTGAGTTACAACGGTTGCGTCAAAGATTCGTACCAACATGTATTTAGCGATTTTTTCCGGTATTACTAAGTTGTATCGCTTTTAAAAGTGAAACGATTGACTGTGGGACTTAATTGGACTGATTTGGGACTGTGATCTTATAAATGTGATAAAGGAGCCAATTGGACTCCAAGGAATGACAATCTTCTTAATTTGACATGATTGCCGGAACTCAGCGATTACACTGGACCCTGTGGTAGCGCTTGATTTAAAAATTTCGATAAATAGTCATTTTTTACTGTGGGACCAATCCTATCCGTTAGTTCACGCTGAAGAAATAGAGACAGTTTCAAAAACTACATTTCATTGTCTTTTTAACGGTGTCAATCCGTTTGAGTTACAACATTGCGTCACATATTCCTCCCAACATGTATTTAGTGATTTTGTTCCGATATTACTAAGTTGTATCGCTTTTAACGGTGAACCGATTGACTGTGGGACTTAGTTGAAATGATTCTGGACTGTGACCTGATAAAAGTGACAAATGAGCCAATTGAACTCCAAGAAATAACATTCTTTTTAACTCGACATAATTGCTGGATCTCAGCGATTACATTGGACCCTGTGGTAGCGCTTTATTTAAAAATTTCGATAAATAAGTCATTTTTTACTGTGGGACCAATCCTATCCGTTAGTTCACGCTGAAGAAATAGAGACAGTTTCAAAAACTACATTTCATTGTCTTTGTAACGGTGTCAATCCGTTTGAGTTACAACGGTTGCGTCACATATTCGTACCAACATGTATTTAGTGATTTTGTTCCGATATTACTAAGTTGAATCGCTTTTAACGGTGAACCGATTAACTGTGGGACTTAGTTCAACTGATTCTGGACTGTGACCTGATAAATGTGATAAATGAGCCAATTGGACTCCAAGGAATGAAATTCTTCTTAATTTGACAGGATTAATGAAACTCAGCGATTACACTGGGCGCCGTGGTAGTGCTTCATTTAAAAATAAGATTAATAAGTCATTTTTTACTGTGGGACCAATCCTAGCCGTTAGTTCACGCTGAAGAAATAGAGACAGTTTCAAAAACTACATTTCATTGTCTTTTTAACGGTGGCAATCCGTTTGAGTTACAACGGTTGCGTCACATATTCGTACCATAATGTATTTAGTGATTATGTTCCGATATTACTAAGTTGTATCGCTTTTAAAAGTGAAACGATTGACTGTGGGACTTAATTGGACTGATGTGGGACTGTGATCTTATAAATGTGATAAATGAGCCAATTGGACTCCAAGGAATGACAATCCTCTTAATTTGACATGATTGCCGGAACTCAGCGATTACACTGGACCCTGTGGTAGCGCTTTATTTAAAAATTTCGATAAATAGTCATTTTTTACTCTGGGACCAATCCTATCCGTTAGTTCACGCTGAAGAAATAGAGACATTTTTAAAAACTACATTTCATTGACTTTCTAACGGTGTCAATCCGTTTGAGTTACAACGGTTGCTTCACATATTCGTACCAACATGTATTTAGCGATTTTTCCGATCCTACTAAGTTGTATCGCTTTTAAAAGTGAAACAATTGACTGTGGGACTTAATTGAAGTGATTCTGGACTGTGACCTTATAAATGTGATAAATGAGCCAATTGGACTCCAAGAAATAACATTCTTCTTAACTCGACAGGATTGCCGGAACTCAGTGATTACACTGGGCAGTGTGGAAGCGCTTTATTTAAAAATTAAGATAAATATGTCATTTTTTTCTGTGGGACCAATCCTAGCCGTTAGTTCGCGCTGAAGAAATAGAGACAGTTTCAAAAACAACATTTCATTGACTTTCTAACGGTGTCAATCCGTTTGAGTTACAACGGTTGCGTCAAAGATTCGTACCAACATGTATTTAGCGATTTTTGCCGGTATTACTATATTGTATCGGTTTTAAAAGTGAAACGATTGACTGTGGGACTTAATTGAACTGATTCTGGACTGTGACCTGCTATATGTGATAAATGAGCCACTTGGTCTCCAAGGAATGACAATCTTCTTAATTTGACAAGATTGCTGGAACTCAGCGATTACACTGGACCCTGTGGTAGCGCTTCATTTAAAAATTTAGATAAATAAGCCATTTTTTACTGTTGGACCAATCCTATCCGTTAGTTCACGCTGAGGAAATAGAGACATTTTCAAAAACTACATTTCATTGACTTTCTAACGGTGTCAATCCGTTTGAGTTACAACGGTTGCTTCACATATTCGTACCAACATGTATTTAGCGATTTTTCCGATCTTACTAAGTTGTATCGGTTTTAAAAGTGAAACAATTGACTGTGGGACTTAATTGAACTGATTCTGGACTGTGACCTTATAAATGTGATAAATGAGCCAATTGGACTCCAAGAAATAACATTCTTTTTAACTCGACATGATTGCCGGAATTCAACGATTACACTGGACCCTGTGGTAGCGCTTCATTTAAAAATTTAGATAAATAAGCCATTTTTTACTGTGGGACCAATCCTATCCGTTATTTCACGCTGAAGAAATAGAGACATTTTAAAAAACTACATTTCATTGACTTTCTAAGGGTGTCAATCCGTTTGAGTTACAACGGTTGCGTCAAAGATTCGTACCAACATGTATTTAGCTATTTCTTCCGGTATTACTAAGTTGTATCGCTTTTAAAAGTGAAACGATTGACTGTGGGACTTAATTGAACTGATTTTGGACTGTGACCTTATATATGTGATAAATGAGCCAATTGGTCTCCAAGGAATGACAATCTTCTTAATTTGACAAGATTGCTGGAACTCAGCGATTACACTGGACCCTGCGGTAGCGCTTCATTTAAAACTTTACATAACTAAGTCATTTTTTACTGTGGTACCAATCCTAGCCGTTAGTTCGTGCTGAAGAAATAGAGACAGTTTCAAAAACTACATTTCATTGACTTTTTAACGGTGTCAATCCGTTTGAGTTACAACTGTTGCGTCACATATTTGTACCAACATGTGTGTATTGATTTTGTTCCGATATTACTAAGTTGTATCGCTTTTAACGGTGAACCGATTGACTGTGGGACTTAGTTGAACTGATTCTGGACTGTGACCTGATAAAGGTGATAAATGAGCCAATTGGACTCCAAGGAATGACAATCTTCTTAATTTGACAGGATTGCCGGAACTCAGTGATTACACTGGGCAGTGTGGAAGCGCTTTATTTAAAAATTAAGATAAATATGTCATTTTTTTCTGTGGGACCAATCCTAGCCGTTAGTTCGCGCTGAAGAAATAGAGACAGTTTCAAAAACAACATTTCATTGACTTTCTAACGGTGTCAATCCGTTTGAGTTACAACGGTTGCGTCAAAGATTCGTACCAACATGTATTTAGCTATTTCTTCCGGTATTACTAAGTTGTATCGCTTTTAAAAGTGAAACGATTGACTGTGGGACTTAATTGAACTGATTTTGGACTGTGACCTTATATATGTGATAAATGAGCCAATTGGTCTCCAAGGAATGACAATCTTCTTAATTTGACAAGATTGCTGGAACTCAGCGATTACACTGGACCCTGCGGTAGCGCTTCATTTAAAACTTTACATAACTAAGTCATTTTTTACTGTGGTACCAATCCTAGCCGTTAGTTCGTGCTGAAGAAATAGAGACAGTTTCAAAAACTACATTTCATTGACTTTTTAACGGTGTCAATCCGTTTGAGTTACAACTGTTGCGTCACATATTTGTACCAACATGTGTGTATTGATTTTGTTCCGATATTACTAAGTTGTATCGCTTTTAAAAGTGAAACGATTGACTGTGGGACTTAATTGGACTGATTTGGGACTGTGATCTTATAAATGTGATAAAGGAGCCAATTGGACTCCAAGGAATGACAATCTTCTTAATTTGACATGATTGCCGGAACTCAGCGATTACACTGGACCCTGTGGTAGCGCTTCATTTAAAAATTTCGATAAATAGTCATTTTTTACTGTGGGACCAATCCTATCCGTTAGTTCACGCTGAAGAAATAGAGACAGTTTCAAAAACTACATTTCATTGTCTTTTTAACGGTGTCAATCCGTTTGAGTTACAACATTGCGTCACATATTCCTCCCAACATGTATTTAGTGATTTTGTTCCGATATTACTAAGTTGTATCGCTTTTAACGGTGAACCGATTGACTGTGGGACTTAGTTGAAATGATTCTGGACTGTGACCTGATAAAAGTGACAAATGAGCCAATTGAACTCCAAGAAATAACATTCTTTTTAACTCGACATAATTGCTGGATCTCAGCGATTACATTGGACCCTGTGGTACCGCTTTATTTAAAAATTTCGATAAATAAGTCATTTTTTACTGTGGGACCAATCCTATCCGTTAGTTCACGCTGAAGAAATAGAGACAGTTTCAAAAACTACATTTCATTGTCTTTGTAACGGTGTCAATCCGTTTGAGTTACAACGGTTGCGTCACATATTCGTACCAACATGTATTTAGTGATTTTGTTCCGATATTACTAAGTTGAATCGCTTTTAACGGTGAACCGATTAACTGTGGGACTTAGTTCAACTGATTCTGGACTGTGACCTGATAAATGTGATAAATGAGCCAATTGGACTCCAAGGAATGAAATTCTTCTTAATTTGACAGGATTAATGAAACTCAGCGATTACACTGGGCGCCGTGGTAGTGCTTCATTTAAAAATAAGATTAATAAGTCATTTTTTACTGTGGGACCAATCCTAGCCGTTAGTTCACGCTGAAGAAATAGAGACAGTTTCAAAAACTACATTTCATTGTCTTTTTAACGGTGGCAATCCGTTTGAGTTACAACGGTTGCGTCACATATTCGTACCATAATGTATTTAGTGATTATGTTCCGATATTACTAAGTTGTATCGCTTTTAAAAGTGAAACGATTGACTGTGGGACTTAATTGGACTGATGTGGGACTGTGATCTTATAAATGTGATAAATGAGCCAATTGGACTCCAAGGAATGACAATCCTCTTAATTTGACATGATTGCCGGAACTCAGCGATTACACTGGACCCTGTGGTAGCGCTTTATTTAAAAATTTCGATAAATAGTCATTTTTTACTCTGGGACCAATCCTATCCGTTAGTTCACGCTGAAGAAATAGAGACATTTTTAAAAACTACATTTCATTGACTTTCTAACGGTGTCAATCCGTTTGAGTTACAACGGTTGCTTCACATATTCGTACCAACATGTATTTAGCGATTTTTCCGATCCTACTAAGTTGTATCGCTTTTAAAAGTGAAACAATTGACTGTGGGACTTAATTGAAGTGATTCTGGACTGTGACCTTATAAATGTGATAAATGAGCCAATTGGACTCCAAGAAATAACATTCTTCTTAACTCGACAGGATTGCCGGAACTCAGTGATTACACTGGGCAGTGTGGAAGCGCTTTATTTAAAAATTAAGATAAATATGTCATTTTTTTCTGTGGGACCAATCCTAGCCGTTAGTTCGCGCTGAAGAAATAGAGACAGTTTCAAAAACAACATTTCATTGACTTTCTAACGGTGTCAATCCGTTTGAGTTACAACGGTTGCGTCAAAGATTCGTACCAACATGTATTTAGCGATTTTTGCCGGTATTACTATATTGTATCGGTTTTAAAAGTGAAACGATTGACTGTGGGACTTAATTGAACTGATTCTGGACTGTGACCTGCTATATGTGATAAATGAGCCACTTGGTCTCCAAGGAATGACAATCTTCTTAATTTGACAAGATTGCTGGAACTCAGCGATTACACTGGACCCTGTGGTAGCGCTTCATTTAAAAATTTAGATAAATAAGCCATTTTTTACTGTTGGACCAATCCTATCCGTTAGTTCACGCTGAAGAAATAGAGACATTTTCAAAAACTACATTTCATTGACTTTCTAACGGTGTCAATCCGTTTGAGTTACAACGGTTGCTTCACATATTCGTACCAACATGTATTTAGCGATTTTTCCGATCTTACTAAGTTGTATCGGTTTTAAAAGTGAAACAATTGACTGTGGGACTTAATTGAACTGATTCTGGACTGTGACCTTATAAATGTGATAAATGAGCCAATTGGACTCCAAGAAATAACATTCTTTTTAACTCGACATGATTGCCGGAATTCAACGATTACACTGGACCCTGTGGTAGCGCTTCATTTAAAAATTTAGAAATAAGCCATTTTTTACTGTGGGACCAATCCTATCCGTTATTTCACGCTGAAGAAATAGAGACATTTTAAAAAACTACATTTCATTGACTTTCTAAGGGTGTCAATCCGTTTGAGTTACAACGGTTGCGTCAAAGATTCGTACCAACATGTATTTAGCTATTTCTTCCGGTATTACTAAGTTGTATCGCTTTTAAAAGTGAAACGATTGACTGTGGGACTTAATTGAACTGATTTTGGACTGTGACCTTATATATGTGATAAATGAGCCAATTGGTCTCCAAGGAATGACAATCTTCTTAATTTGACAAGATTGCTGGAACTCAGCGATTACACTGGACCCTGCGGTAGCGCTTCATTTAAAACTTTACATAACTAAGTCATTTTTTACTGTGGTACCAATCCTAGCCGTTAGTTCGTGCTGAAGAAATAGAGACAGTTTCAAAAACTACATTTCATTGACTTTTTAACGGTGTCAATCCGTTTGAGTTACAACTGTTGCGTCACATATTTGTACCAACATGTGTGTATTGATTTTGTTCCGATATTACTAAGTTGTATCGCTTTTAACGGTGAACCGATTGACTGTGGGACTTAGTTGAACTGATTCTGGACTGTGACCTGATAAAGGTGATAAATGAGCCAATTGGACTCCAAGGAATGACAATCTTCTTAGATTGACAATTTGCTGGAACTCAGCCATTACACTGGACCCTGCGGTAGCGCTTCATTTAAAACTTTAGATAAATAAGTCATATTTTACTGTGGGACCTATCCTAGCCGTTAGTTCACGCTGAAGAAATAGAGACAGTTTCGAAAACAACCTTTCATTGACTTTCTAACTGTGTCAATCCGTTTGAGTTACAACGGTTGCTTCACATATTCGTACCAACATGTATTTAGCGATTTTTCCGATCTTACTAAGTTGTATCGCTTTTAAAAGTGAAACAATTGACTGTGGGACTTAATTGAACTGATTCTGGACTGTGACCTTATAAATGTGATAAATGAGCCAATTGGACTCCAAGAAATAACATTCTTCTTAACTCGACAGGATTGCCGGAACTCAGTGATTACACTGGGCAGTGTGGAAGCGCTTTATTTAAAAATTAAGATAAATATGTCATTTTTTTCTGTGGGACCAATCCTAGCCGTTAGTTCGCGCTGAAGAAATAGAGACAGTTTCAAAAACAACATTTCATTGACTTTCTAACGGTGTCAATCCGTTTGAGTTACAACGGTTGCGTCAAAGATTCGTACCAACATGTATTTAGCTATTTCTTCCGGTATTACTAAGTTGTATCGCTTTTAAAAGTGAAACGATTGACTGTGGGACTTAATTGAACTGATTTTGGACTGTGACCTTATATATGTGATAAATGAGCCAATTGGTCTCCAAGGAATGACAATCTTCTTAATTTGACAAGATTGCTGGAACTCAGCGATTACACTGGACCCTGCGGTAGCGCTTCATTTAAAACTTTACATAACTAAGCCATTTTTTACTGTGGTACCAATCCTAGCCGTTAGTTCGTGCTGAAGAAATAGAGACAGTTTCAAAAACTACATTTCATTGACTTTTTAACGGTGTCAATCCGTTTGAGTTACAACGGTTGCTTCACATATTCGTACCAACATGTATTTAGCGATTTTTCCGATCTTACTAAGTTGTATCGCTTTTAAAAGTGAAACAATTGACTGTGGGACTTAATTGAACTGATTCTGGACTGTGACCTTATAAATGTGATAAATGAGCCAATTGGACTCCAAGAAATAACATTCTTCTTAACTCGACAGGATTGCCGGAACTCAGTGATTACACTGGGCAGTGTGGAAGCGCTTTATTTAAAAATTAAGATAAATATGTCATTTTTTTCTGTGGGACCAATCCTAGCCGTTAGTTCGCGCTGAAGAAATAGAGACAGTTTCAAAAACAACATTTCATTGACTTTCTAACGGTGTCAATCCGTTTGAGTTACAACGGTTGCGTCAAAGATTCGTACCAACATGTATTTAGCGATTTTTTCCGGTATTACTAAGTTGTATCGCTTTTAAAAGTGAAACGATTGACTGTGGGACTTAATTGGACTGATTTGGGACTGTGATCTTATAAATGTGATAAAGGAGCCAATTGGACTCCAAGGAATGACAATCTTCTTAATTTGACATGATTGCCGGAACTCAGCGATTACACTGGACCCTGTGGTAGCGCTTCATTTAAAAATTTCGATAAATAGTCATTTTTTACTGTGGGACCAATCCTATCCGTTAGTTCACGCTGAAGAAATAGAGACAGTTTCAAAAACTACATTTCATTGTCTTTTTAACGGTGTCAATCCGTTTGAGTTACAACATTGCGTCACATATTCCTCCCAACATGTATTTAGTGATTTTGTTCCGATATTACTAAGTTGTATCGCTTTTAACGGTGAACCGATTGACTGTGGGACTTAGTTGAAATGATTCTGGACTGTGACCTGATAAAAGTGACAAATGAGCCAATTGAACTCCAAGAAATAACATTCTTTTTAACTCGACATAATTGCTGGATCTCAGCGATTACACTGGACCCTGTGGTAGCGCTTTATTTAAAAATTTCGATAAATAAGTCATTTTTTACTGTGGGACCAATCCTATCCGTTAGTTCACGCTGAAGAAATAGAGACAGTTTCAAAAACTACATTTCATTGTCTTTGTAACGGTGTCAATCCGTTTGAGTTACAACGGTTGCGTCACATATTCGTACCAACATGTATTTAGTGATTTTGTTCCGATATTACTAAGTTGAATCGCTTTTAACGGTGAACCGATTAACTGTGGGACTTAGTTCAACTGATTCTGGACTGTGACCTGATAAATGTGATAAATGAGCCAATTGGACTCCAAGGAATGAAATTCTTCTTAATTTGACAGGATTAATGAAACTCAGCGATTACACTGGGCGCCGTGGTAGTGCTTCATTTAAAAATAAGATTAATAAGTCATTTTTTACTGTGGGACCAATCCTAGCCGTTAGTTCACGCTGAAGAAATAGAGACAGTTTCAAAAACTACATTTCATTGTCTTTTTAACGGTGGCAATCCGTTTGAGTTACAACGGTTGCGTCACATATTCGTACCATAATGTATTTAGTGATTATGTTCCGATATTACTAAGTTGTATCGCTTTTAAAAGTGAAACGATTGACTGTGGGACTTAATTGGACTGATTTGGGACTGTGATCTTATAAATGTGATAAATGAGCCAATTGGACTCCAAAGAATGACAATCCTCTTAATTTGACATGATTGCCGGAACTCAGCGATTACACTGGACCCTGTGGTAGCGCTTCATTTAAAAATTTCGATAAATAGTCATTTTTTACTGTGGGACCAATCCTATCCGTTAGTTCACGCTGAAGAAATAGAGACAGTTTCAAAAACTACATTTTATTGTCTTTTTAACGGTGTCAATCCGTTTGAGTTACAACTGTTGCGTCACATATTTGTACCAACATGTGTGTATTGATTTTGTTCCGATATTGCTAAGTTGTATCGCTTTTAACGGTGAACCGATTGACTGTGGGACTTAGTTGAACTGATTCTGGACTGTGACCTGATAAAGGTGATAAATGAGCCAATTGGACTCCAAGGAATGACAATCTTCTTAATTTGACAATTTGCTGGAACTCAGCCATTACACTGGACCCTGCGGTAGCGCTTCATTTAAAACTTTAGATAAATAAGTCATTTTTTACTGTGGGACCTATCCTAGCCGTTAGTTCACGCTGAAGAAATAGAGACAGTTTCGAAAACAACCTTTCATTGACTTTCTAACTGTGTCAATCCGTCTGAGTTACAACGGTTGCTTCACATATTCGTACCAACATGTATTTAGCGTTTTTTTCCGATATTACTAAGTTGTATCGCTTTTAAAAGTGAAACGATTGACTGTGAGACTTAGTTGAAATGATTCTGGACTGTGACCTGATAAATGTGATAAATGAGCCAATTGAACTCCAAGAAATAACATTCTTTTTAACTCAACATGATTGCAGGAACTGAACGATTACACTGGACCCTGTGGTAGCGCTTCATTTAAAAATTTAGATAAATAAGCCATTTTTTACTCTGGGACCAATCCTATCCGTTAGTTCACGCTGAAGAAATAGAGACATTTTTAAAAACTACATTTCATTGACTTTCTAACGGTGTCAATCCGTTTGAGTTACAACGGTTGCTTCACATATTCGTACCAACATGTATTTAGCGATTTTTCCGATCTTACTAAGTTGTATCGCTTTTAAAAGTGAAACAATTGACTGTGGGACTTAATTGAACTGATTCTGGACTGTGACCTTATAAATGTGATAAATGAGCCAATTGGACTCCAAGAAATAACATTCTTCTTAACTCGACAGGATTGCCGGAACTCAGTGATTACACTGGGCAGTGTGGAAGCGCTTTATTTAAAAATTAAGATAAATATGTCATTTTTTTCTGTGGGACCAATCCTAGCCGTTAGTTCGCGCTGAAGAAATAGAGACAGTTTCAAAAACAACATTTCATTGACTTTCTAACGGTGTCAATCCGTTTGAGTTACAACGGTTGCGTCAAAGATTCGTACCAACATGTATTTAGCGATTTTTGCCGGTATTACTATATTGTATCGGTTTTAAAAGTGAAACGATTGACTGTGGGACTTAATTGAACTAATTCTGGACTGTGACCTGCTATATGTGATAAATGAGCCACTTGGTCTCCAAGGAATGACAATCTTCTTAATTTGACAGTATTGCTGGAACTCAGCGATTACACTGGACCCTGTGGTAGCGCTTCATTTAAAAATTTAGATAAATAAGCCATTTTTTACTGTTGGACCAATCCTATCCGTTAGTTCACGCTGAAGAAATAGAGACATTTTCAAAAACTACATTTCATTGACTTTCTAACGGTGTCAATCCGTTTGAGTTACAACGGTTGCTTCACATATTCGTACCAACATGTATTTAGCGATTTTTCCGATCTTACTAAGTTGTATCGGTTTTAAAAGTGAAACAATTGACTGTGGGACTTAATTGAACTGATTCTGGACTGTGACCTTATAAATGTGATAAATGAGCCAATTGGACTCCAAGAAATAACATTCTTTTTAACTCGACATGATTGCCGGAACTCAACGATTACACTGGACCCTGTGGTAGCGCTTCATTTAAAAATTTAGATAAATAAGCCATTTTTTACTGTGGGACCAATCCTATCCGTTATTTCACGCTGAAGAAATAGAGACATTTTAAAAAACAACATTTCATTGACTTTCTAAGGGTGTCAATCCGTTTGAGTTACAACGGTTGCGTCAAAGATTCGTACCAACATGTATTTAGCTATTTCTTCCGGTATTACTAAGTTGTATCGCTTTTAAAAGTGAAACGATTGACTGTGGGACTTAATTGAACTGATTTTGGACTGTGACCTTATATATGTGATAAATGAGCCAATTGGTCTCCAAGGAATGACAATCTTCTTAATTTGACAAGATTGCTGGAACTCAGCGATTACACTGGACCCTGCGGTAGCGCTTCATTTAAAACTTTACATAACTAAGTCATTTTTTACTGTGGTACCAATCCTAGCCGTTAGTTCGTGCTGAAGAAATAGAGACAGTTTCAAAAACTACATTTCATTGACTTTTTAACGGTGTCAATCCGTTTGAGTTACAACTGTTGCGTCACATATTTGTACCAACATGTGTGTATTGATTTTGTTCCGATATTACTAAGTTGTATCGCTTTTAACGGTGAACCGATTGACTGTGGGACTTAGTTGAACTGATTCTGGACTGTGACCTGATAAAGGTGATAAATGAGCCAATTGGACTCCAAGGAATGACAATCTTCTTAATTTGACAAGATTGCTGGAACTCAGCGATTACACTGGACCCTGCGGTAGCGCTTCATTTAAAACTTTAGATAAATAAGTCATTTTTTACTGTGGGACCTATCCTAGCCGTTAGTTCACGCTGAAGAAATAGAGACAGTTTCGGAAACAACCTTTCATTGACTTTCTAACTGTGTCAATCCGTCTGAGTTACAACGGTTGCTTCACATACTCGTACCAACATGTATTTAGCGTTTTTTTCCGATATTACTACGTTGTATCGCTTTTAAAAGTGAAACGATTGACTGTGGGACTTAATTGAACTGATTCTGGACTGTGACCTTATAAATGTGATAAATGAGCCAATTGGACTCTAAGAAATAACATTCTTTTTAACTCGACATGATTGCCGGAACTCAACGATTACACTGGACCCTGCGGTAGCGCTTCATTTAAAACTTTAGATAAATAAGTCATTTTTTACTGTGGGACCTATCCTAGCCGTTAGTTCACGCTGAAGAAATAGAGACAGTTTCAAAAACAACATTTCATTGACTTTCTAACGGTGTCAATCCGTCTGAGTTACAACGGTTGCTTCACATATTCGTACCAACATGTATTTAACGTTTTTTTCCGATATTACTAAGTTGTATCGCTTTTAAAAGTGAAACGATTGACTGTGAGACTTAGTTGAAATAATTCTGGACTGTGACCTGATAAATGTGATCAATGAGCCAATTGAACTCCAAGAAGTAACATTCTTTTTAACTCGACATGATTGCCGGAACTGAACGATTACACTGGACCCTGTGGTAGCGCTTTATTTAAAAATTTAGATAAATAAGCCATTTTTTACTGTGGGACCAATCCTATCCGTTAGTTCACGCTGAAGAAATAGAGACATTTTCAAAAACTACATTTCATCGACTTTCTAACGGTGTCAATCCGTTTGAGTTACAACGGTTGCTTCACATATTCGTACCGACATGTATTTAGCGATTTTTCCGATCTTACTAAGTTGTATCGCTTTTAAAAGTGAAACAATTGCCTGTGGGACTTAATTGAACTGATTCTGGACTGTGACCTTATAAATGTGATAAATGAGCCAATTGGACTCCAAGAAATAACATTCTTCTTAACTCGACAGGATTGCCGGAACTCAGTGATTACACTGGGCGCTGTGGAAGCGCTTTATTTAAAAATTAAGATAAATATGTCATTTTTTTCTGTGGGACCAATCCTAGCCGTTAGTTCGCGCTGAAGAAATAGAGACAGTTTCAAAAACTACATTTCATTGACTTTCTAACGGTGTCAATCCGCTTGAGTTACAACGGTTGCGTCAAAGATTCGTACCAACATGTATTTAGCGATTTTTTCCGGTATTACTATATTGTATCGGTTTTAAAAGTGAAACGATTGACTGTGGGACTTAATTGAACTGATTCTGGACTGTGACCTGCTATATGTGATAAATGAACCACTTGGTCTCCAAGGAATGACAATCTTCTTAATTTGACAAGATTGCTGGAACTCAGCGATTACACTGGACCCTGTGGAAGCGCTTTATTTAAAAATTAAGATAAATATGTCATTTTTTTCTGTGGGACCAATCCTAGCCGTTAGTTCGCGCTGAAGAAATAGAGACAGTTTCAAAAACTACATTTCATTGACTTTCTAACGGTGTCAATCCGCTTGAGTTACAACGGTTGCGTCAAAGATTCGTACCAACATGTATTTAGCGATTTTTTCCGGTATTACTATATTGTATCGGTTTTAAAAGTGAAACGATTGACTGTGGGACTTAATTGAACTGATTCTGGACTGTGACCTGCTATATGTGATAAATGAGCCACTTGGTCTCCAAGGAATGACAATCTTCTTAATTTGACAAGATTGCTGGAACTCAGCGATTACACTGGACCCTGTGGTAGCGCTTCATTTAAAAATTTAGATAAATAAGCCATTTTTTACTGTGGGACCAATCCTATCCGTTAGTTCAGGCTGAAGAAATAGAGACATTTTAAAAAACTGCATTTCATTGACTTTCTAAGGGTGTCAATCCGTTTGAGTTACAACGGTTGCGTCAAAGATTCGTACCAACATGTATTTAGCTATTTCTTCCGGTATTACTAAGTTGTATCGCTTTTAAAAGTGAAACGATTGACTGTGGGACTTAATTGAACTGATTCTGGACTGTGACCTTATATATGTGATAAATGAGCCAATTGGTCTCCAAGGAATGACAATCTTCTTAATTTGACAAGATTGCTGGAACTCAGCGATTACACTGAACCCTGCGGTAGCGCTTCATTTAAAACTTTACATAACTAACTCATTTTTTACTGTGGTACCAATCCTAGCCGTTAGTTCGTGCTGAAGAAATAGAGACAGTTTCAAAAACTAAATTTCATTGTCTTTTTAAGGGTGGCAATCCGTTTGAGTTAAACAGTTGCGTCACATATTCGTACCAACATGTATTTAGTGATTTTGTTCCGATATTACTAAGTTGTATCGCTTTTAAAAGTGAAACGATTAACTGTGGGAATTAATTGAACTGTTTCTGGACTTTGACCTTATAAATGCAATAAATGAGACAATTGAACTCCAAAAATAACATTCTTTTTAACTCGACATGATTGCCGGAACTCAGCGATTACACTGGGCGCTGTGGTAGCGCTTTATATAAAAATTAAGATAAATAAGTCATTTCTTACTGTGGAACCAATCCTAGCCGTTACTTCGCGCTGAAGAAATAGAGACAGTTTCATAAACTACATTTCATTGACTTTTTAACGGTGTCAATCCGTTTGAGTTACAACTGTTGCGTCACATATTTGTACCAACATGTGTGTATTGATTTTGTTCCGATATTACTAAGTTGTATCGCTTTTAACGGTGAACCAATTGACTGTGGGACTTAGTTGAACTGATTCTGGACTGTGACCTGATGAAGGTGATAAATGAGCCAATTGGACTCCAAGGAATGACAATCTTCTTAATTTGACAAGATTGCTGGAACTCAGCGATTACACTGGACCCTGTGGTAGCGCTTTATTTAAAAATGTCGATAAATAAGTCATTTTTTACTGTGGGACCAGTCCTATCCGTTAGTTCACGCTGAAGAAATAGAGACAGTTTTAAAAACTACCTTTCATTGACTTTCTAACCGTGTCAATCCGTTTGACTTACAACGGTTGCTTCACATATTCGAACCAACATGTATTTAGCGATTTTTTCCAATATTACTAAGTTGTATTGCTTTTAAAAGTGAAACGATTGACTGTGGGACTTAATTGGACTGATTGTGGACTGTGATCTTATAAATGTGATAAATGAGCCAATTGGACTCCAAGGAATTACAATCTTCTTAAATTGACATGATTGCCGGAACTCAGCGATTACACTGGACCCTGTGGTAGCGCTTCATTTAAAAATTTCGATAAATAAGTCATTTTTTACTGTGGGACCTATCCTATCCGTTAGTTCACGCTGAAGAAATAGAGACAATTTCAAAAACTACATTTCATTGTCTTTTTAACGGTGTCAATCCGTTTGACTTACAACATTGCGTCACATATTCGTACCAACATGTATTTAGTGATTTTGTTCCGATATTACTAAGTTGTATCGCTTTTAACGGTGAACCGATTGACTGTGGGACTTAGTTAAAATGATTCTGGACTGTGACCTGATAAAATTGACAAATGAGCCAATTGAACTCCAAGAATTAACATTCTTTTTAACTCGACATAATTGCTGGATATCAGCGATTACACTGGACCCTGTGGTAGCGCTTTATTTAAACATTTCGATAAATAAGTCATTTTTTACTGTGGGACCAATCCTATCCGTTAGTTCACGCTGAAGAAATAGAGACAGTTTCAAAAACTACATTTCATTGTCTTTGTAACGGTGTCAATCCGTTTGAGTTACAACGGTTGCGTCACATATTCGTACCAACATGTATTTAGTGATTTTGTTCCGATATTACTAAGTTGAATCGTTTTTAACGGTGAACCGATTAACTGTGGGACTTAGTTCAACTGATTCTGGACTGTGACCTAATAAATGTGATAAATGAGCCAATTGGACTCCAAGGAATAACATTCTTCTTAATTTGACAGGATTAATGAAACTCAGCGATTACACTGGGCGCTGTGGTAGTGCTTCATTTAAAAATTAAGATTAATAAGTCATTTTTTACTGCGGGACCAATCCTAGCCGTTAGTTCACGCTGAAGAAAAAGAGACAGTTTCAAAAACTACATTTCATTGTCTTTTTAACGGTGGCAATCCGTTTGAGTTACAACGGTTGCGTCACATATTCGTACCATAATGTATTTAGTCATTATGTTCCGATATTACTAAGTTGTATGGCTTTTAAAAGTGAAACGATTGACTGTGGGACTTAGTTGAAATGATTCTGGACTGTGACCTGATAAAAGTGACAAATGAGCCAATTGAACTCCAAGAAATAACATGCTTTTTAACTTGACATAAGTGCTGGATCTCAGCGATTACACTGGACCCTGTGGTAGCGCTTTATTTAAAAATTTTGAAAAATAAGTCATTTTTTACTGTGGGACCAATCCTATCCGTTAGTTCACGCTGAAGAAATAGAGACAGTTTCAAAAACTACATTTCATTGTCTTTGTAACGGTGTCAATCCGTTTGAGTTACAACAGTTGCGTCACATATTCGTACCAACATGTATTTAGTGATTTTGTTCCGATATTACTAAGTTGAATCGCTTTTAACGGTGAACCGATTAACTGTGGGACTTAGTTGAACTGATTCTGGACTGTGACCTGATAAATGTGATAAATGAGCCAATTGGACTCCAAGGAATGAAATTCTTCTTAATTTGACAGGATTGCCGGAACTCAGCGATTACACTGGACCCTGTGGTAGCGCTTCATTTAAAAATTTCGATAAATAAGTCATTTTTTACTGTGGGACCAATCCTATCCGTTAGTTGACGCTGAAGAAATAGAGACAATTTCAAAAACTACATTTCATTGTCTTTTTAACGGTGTCAATCCGTTTGAGTTACAACATTGCGTCACATATTCGTACCAACATGTATTTAGTGATTTTGTTCCGATATTACTAAGTTGTATCGCTTTTAACGGTGAACCGATTGACTGTGGGACTTAGTTAAAATGATTCTGGACTGTGACCTGATAAAATTGACAAATGAGCCAATTGAACTCCAAGAATTAACATTCTTTTTAACTCGACATAATTGCTGGATATCAGCGATTACACTGGACCCTGTGGTAGCGCTTTATTTAAACATTTCGATAAATAAGTCATTTTTTACTGTGGGACCAATCCTATCTGTTAGTTCACGCTGAAGAAATAGAGACAGTTTCAAAAACTACATTTCATTGTCTTTGTAACGGTGTCAATCCGTTTGAGTTACAACGGTTGCGTCACATATTCGTACCAACATGTATTTAGTGATTTTGTTCCGATATTACTAAGTTGAATCGCTTTTAACGGTGAACCGATTAACTGTGGGACTTAGTTCAACTGATTCTGGACTGTGACCTAATAAATGTGATAAATGAGCCAACTGGACTCCAAGGAATAACATTCTTCTTAATTTGACAGGATTAATGAAACTCAGCGATTACACTGGGCGCTGTGGTAGTGCTTCATTTAAAAATTAAGATTAATAAGTCATTTTTTACTGCGGGACCAATCCTAGCCGTTAGTTCACGCTGAAGAAATAGAGACAGTTTCAAAAACTACATTTCATTGTCTTTTTAACGGTGGCAATCCGTTTGAGTTACAACGGTTGCGTCACATATTCGTACCATAATGTATTTAGTCATTATGTTCCGATATTACTAAGTTGTATGGCTTTTAAAAGTGAAACGATTGACTGTGGGACTTAGTTGAAATGATTCTGGACTGTGACCTGATAAAAGTGACAAATGAGCCAATTGAACTCCAAGAAATAACATGCTTTTTAACTCGACATAAGTGCTGGATCTCAGCGATTACACTGGACCCTGTGGTAGCGCTTTATTTAAAAATTTTGAAAAATAAGTCATTTTTTACTGTGGGACCAATCCTATCCGTTAGTTCACGCTGAAGAAATAGAGACAGTTTCAAAAACTACATTTCATTGTCTTTGTAACGGTGTCAATCCGTTTGAGTTACAACAGTTGCGTCACATATTCCTCCCAACATGTATTTAGTGATTTTGTTCCGATATTACTAAGTTGAATCGCTTTTAACGGTGAACCGATTAACTGTGGGACTTAGTTGAACTGATTCTGGACTGTGACCTGATAAATGTGATAAATGAGCCAATTGGACTCCAAGGAATGAAATTCTTCTTAATTTGACAGGATTAATGAAACTCAGCGATTACACTGGGCGCTGTGGTAGTGCTTCATTTAAAAATTAAGATTAATAAGTCATTTTTTACTGTGGGACCAATCCTAGCCGTTAGTTCACGCTGAAGAAATAGAGACAGTTTCAAAAACTACATTTCATTGTCTTTTTAACGGTGGCAATCCGTTTGAGTTACAACGGTTGCGTCACATATTCGTACCAACATGTATTTAGTGATTATGTTCCGATATTACTAAGTTGTATCGCTTTTAAAAGTGAAACGATTGACTGTGGGACTTAATTGGACTCATTTGGGACTGTGATCTTATAAATGTGATAAATGAGCCAATTGGACTCCAAGGAATGACAATCTTCTTAATTTGACATGATTGCCGGAACTCAGCGATTACACTGGACCCTGTGGTAGCGCTTCATTTAACAATTTCGATAAATAGTCATTTTTTACTGTGGGATCAATCCTATCCGTTAGTTCACGCTGAAGAAATAGAGACAGTTTCAAAAACTACATTTCATTGTCTTTTTAACGGTGTCAATCCGTTTGAGTTACAACTGTTGCGTCACATATTTGTACCAACATGTGTGTATTGATTTTGTTCCGATATTGCTAAGTTGTATCGCTTTTAACGGTGAACCGATTGACTGTGGGACTTAGTTGAACTGATTCTGGACTGTGACCTGATAAAGGTGATAAATGAGCCAATTGGACTCCAAGGAATGACAATCTTCTTAATTTGACAATTTACTGGAACTCAGCGATTACACTGGACCCTGCTGTAGCGCTTCATTTAAAACTTTAGATAAATAAGTCATTTCTTACTGTGGGACCTATCCTAGCCGTTAGTTCACGCTGAAGAAATAGAGACAGTTTCGAAAACAACCTTTCATTGACTTTCTAACTGTGTCAATCCGTCTGAGTTACAACGGTTGCTTCACATATTCGTACCAACATGTATTTAGCGTTTTTTTCCGATATTACTAAGTTGTATCGCTTTTAAAAGTGAAACGATTGACTGTGAGACTTAGTTGAAATGATTTTGGACTGTGACCTGATAAATGTGATAAATGAGCCAATTGAACTCCAAGAAATAACATTCTTTTTAACTCGACATGATTGCCGGAACTGAACGATTACACTGGACCCTGTGGTAGCGCTTCATTTAAAAATTTAGATAAATAAGCCATTTTTTACTCTGGGACCAATCCTATCCGTTAGTTCACGCTGAAGAAATAGAGACATTTTCAAAAACTACATTTCATTGACTTTCTAACGGTGTCAATCCGTTTGAGTTACAACGGTTGCTTCACATATTCGTACCAACATGTATTTAGCGATTTTTCCGATTTTACTAAGTTGTATCGCTTTTAAAAGTGAAACAATTGACTGTGGGTTTTAATTGAACTGATTCTGGACTGTGACCTTATAAATGTGATAAATGAGCCAATTGGACTCCAAGAAATAACATTCTTCTTAACTCGACAGGATTGCCGGAACTCAGTGATTACACTGGGCAGTGTGGAAGCGCTTTATTTAAAAATTAAGATAAATATGTCATTTTTTTCTGTGGGACCAATCCTAGCCGTTAGTTCGCGCTGAAGAAATAGAGACAGTTTCCAAAACAACATTTCATTGACTTTCTAACGGTGTCAATCCGTTTGAGTTACAACGGTTGCGTCAAAGATTCGTACCAACATGTATTTAGCGATTTTTTCCGGTATTACTATATTGTATCGGTTTTAAAAGTGAAACAATTGACTGGGGGAATTAATTGAACTGATTCTGGACTGTGACCTGCTATATGTGATAAATGAGCCACTTGGTCTCCAACGAATGACAATCTTCTTAATTTGACAAGATTGCTGGAACTCAGCGATTACACTGGACCCTGTGGTAGCGCTTCATTTAAAAATTTAGATAAATAAGCCATTTTTTACTGTTGGACCAATCCTAACCGTTAGTTCACGCTGAAGAAATAGAGACATTTTCAAAAACTACATTTCATTGACTTTCTAACGGTGTCAATCCGTTTGAGTTACAACGGTTGCTTCACATATTCGTACCAACATGTATTTAGCGATTTTTCCGATCTTACTAAGTTGTATCGGTTTTAAAAGTGAAACAATTGACTGTGGGACTTAATTGAACTGATTCTGGACTGTGACCTTATAAATGTGATAAATGAGCCTATTGGACTCCAAGAAATAACATTCTTTTTAACTCGACATGATTGCCGGAACTCAACGATTACACTGGACCCTGTGGTAGCGCTTCATTTAAAAATTTAGATAAATAAGCCATTTTTTACTGTGGGACCAATCCTATCCGTTAGTTCACGCTGAAGAAATAGAGACATTTTAAAAAACAACATTTCATTGACTTTCTAAGGGTGTCAATCCGTTTGAGTTACAACGGTTGCGTCAAAGATTCGTACCAACATGTACTTACCTATTTCTTCCGGTATTACTAAGTTTTATCGCTTTTAAAAGTGAAACGATTGACTGTGGGACTTAATTGAACTGATTCTGGACTGTGACCTTATATATGTGATAAATGAGCCAATTGGTCTCCAAGGAATGACAATCTTCTTAATTTGACAAGATTGCTGGAACTCAGCGATTACACTGGACCCTGCGGTAGCGCTTCATTTAAAACTTTACATAACTAAGTCATTTTTTACTGTGGTACCAATCCTAGCCGTTAGTTCGTGCTGAAGAAATAGAGACAGTTTTAAAAACTACATTTCATTGACTTTTTAACGGTGTCAATCCGTTTGAGTTACAACTGTTGCGTCACATATTTGTACCAACATGTGTGTATTGATTTTGTTCCGATATTACTAAGTTGTATCGCTTTTAACGGTGAACCGATTGACTTTGGGACTTAGTTGAACTGATTCTGGACTGTGACCTGATAAAGGTGACAAATGAGCCAATTGGACTCCAAGGAATGACAATCTTCTTAATTTGACAAGATTGCTGGAACTCAGCGATTACACTGGACCCTGCGGTAGCGCTTCATTTAAAACTTTAGATAAGTAAGTCATTTTTTACTGTGGGACCTATCCTAGCCGTTAGTTCACGCTGAAGAAATAGAGACAGTTTCGAAAACAACCTTTCATTGACTTTCTAACTGTGTCAATCCGTCTGAGTTACAACGGTTGCTTCACATATTTGTACCAACATGTATTTAGCGTTTTTTTCCGATATTACTAAGTTGTATCGCTTTCAAAAGTGAAACGATTGACTGTGGGACTTAATTGAACTGATTCTGGACTGTGACCTTATAAATGTGATAAATGAGCCAATTGGACTCGAAGAAATAACATTCTTTTTAACTCGACATGATTGCCAGAACTCAACGATTACACTGGACCCTGTGGTAGCGCTTCATTTAAAAATTTAGATAAATAAGCCATTTTTCACTATGGGACCAATCCTATCCGTTAGTTCACGCTGAAGAAATAGAGACATTTTCAAAAACTACATTTCATTGACTTTCTAACGGTGTCAATCCGTTTGAGTTACAACGGTTGCTTCACATATTCGTACCAAGATATATTTAGCGATTTTTCCGATCTTACTAAGTTGTATCGCTTTTAAAATTGAAACAATTGACTGTGGGACTTAATTGAACTGATTCTGGACTGTGACCTTATAAATGTGATGAATGAGCCAATTGGACTCCAAAAAAAAACATTCTTCTTAACTCGACAGGATTGCCGGAACTCAGCGATTACACTGGACCCTGCGGTAGCGCTTTATTTAAAACTTTAGATAAATAAGTCATTTTTTACTGTGGGACCTATCCTAGCCGTTAGTTTACGCTGAAGAAATAGAGACAGTTTCGAAAACAACCTTTCATTGACTTTCTAACTGTGTCAATCCGTCTGAGTTACAACGGTTGCTTCACATATTCGTACCAACATGTATTTAGCGTTTTTTTCCCATATTACTAAGTTGTATCGCTTTTAAAAGTGAAACGATTGACTGTGAGACTTAGTTGAAATGATTCTGGACTGTGACCTGATAAATGTGATAAATGAGCCAATTGAACTCCAAGAAATAACATTCTTTTTAACTCGACATGATTGCCGGAACTGAACGATTACACTGGACCCTGTGGTAGCGCTTTATTTAAAAATTTAGATAAATAAGCCATTTTTTACTGTGGGACCAATCCTATCCGTTAGTTCACGCTGAAGAAATAGAGACATTTTCAAAAACTACATTTCATTGACTTTCTAACGGTGTCAATCCGTTTGAGTTACAACGGTTGCTTCACATATTCGTACCAACATGTATTTAGCGATTTTTCCGATCTTACTAAGTTGTATCGCTTTTAAAAGTGAAACAATTGACTGTGGGACTTAATTGAACTGATTCTGGACTGTGACCTTATAAATGTGATAAATGAGCCAATTGGACTCCAAGAAATAACATTCTTCTTAACTCGACAGGATTGCCGGAACTCAGTGATTACACTGGGCGCTGTGGAAGCGCTTTATTTAAAAATTAAGATAAATATGATATTTTTTTCTGTGGGACCAATCCTAGCCGTTAGTTCGCGCTGAAGAAATAGAGACAGTTTCAAAAACTACATTTCATTGACTTTCTAACGGTGTCAATCCGCTTGAGTTACAACGGTTGCGTCAAAGATTCGTACCAACATGTATTTAGCGATTTTTTCCGGTATTACTATATTGTATCGGTTTTAAAAGTGAAACGATTGACTGTGGGACTTAATTGAACTGATTCTGGACTGTGACCTGCTATATGTGACAAATGAGCCACTTGGTCTCCAAGGAATGACAATCTTCTTAATTTGACAAGATTGCTGGAACTCAGCGATTACACTGGACCCTGTGGTAGCGCTTTATATAAAAATTTCGATAAATAAGTCATTTTTTACTGTGGGACCAGTCCTATCCGTTAGTTCACGCTGAAGAAATAGAGACAGTTTTAAAAACTACCTTTCATTGACTTTCTAACGGTGTCAATCCGTTTGAGTTACAACGGCTGTGTCACATATTCGTACCAACATGTATTTAGTGATTTTGTTCCGATATTACTAAGTTGTATCGCTTTTAACGGTGAACCGATTGACTGTGGGACTTAATTGGACTGATTGTGGACTGTGATCTTATAAATGTGATAAATGAGCCAATTGGACTCCAAGGAATTACAATCTTCTTAAATTGACATGATTGCCGGAACTCAGCGATTACACTGGACCCTGTGGTAGCGCTTCATTTAAAACTTTACATAACTAACTCATTTTTTACTGTGGGACCAATCCTATCCGTTAGTTCACGCTGAAGAAATAGAGACAATTTCAAAAACTACATTTCATTGTCTTTTTAACGGTGTCAATCCGTTTGAGTTACAACGATTGCGTCACGTATTCGTACCAACATGTATTTAGCGATTTGTTCCGATCTTACGAAGTTGTATCGCTTTTAAAAGTGAAACGATTGACTGTGGAATTAATTGATCTGTTTCTGGACTGTGACCTTATAAATGTGATAAATGAGCCAATTGAACTCCAAGAAATAACATTCTTTTTAACTCGACATAATTGCTGGATATCAGCGATTACACTGGACCCTGTGGTAGCGCTTTATTTAAAATTTTCGATAAATAAGTCATTTTTTACTGTGGGACCAATCCTATCCGTTAGTTCACGCTGAAGAAATAGAGACAGTTTCAAAAACTACATTTCATTGTCTTTGTAACGGTGTCAATCCGTTTGAGTTACAACGGTTGCGTCACATATTCGTACCAACATGTATTTAGTGATTTTGTTCCGATATTACTAAGTTGAATCGCTTTTAACGGTAAACCGATTAACTGTGGGACTTAGTTCAACTGATTCTGGACTGTGACCTGATAAATGTGATAAATGAGCCAATTGGACTCCAAGGAATAAAATTCTTCTTAATTTGACAGGATTAATGAAACTCAGCGATTACACTGGGCGCTGTGGTAGTGCTTCATTTAAAAATTAAGATTAATAAGTCATTTTTTACTGCGGGACCAATCCTAGCCGTTAGTTCACGCTGAAGAAATGGAGACAGTTTCAAAAACTACATTTCATTGTCTTTTTAACGGTGGCAATCCGTTTGAGTTACAACGGTTGCGTCACATATTCGTACCATAATGTATTTAGTCATTATGTTCCGATATTACTAAGTTGTATCGCTTTTAAAAGTGAAACGATTGACTGTGGGACTTAATTGGACTGATTTGGGACTGTGATCTTATAAATGTGATAAATGAGCCAATTGGACTCCAAGGAATGACAATCTTCTTAATTTGACATGATTGCCGGAACTCAGCGATTACACTGGACCCTGTGGTAGCGCTTCATTTAAAAATTTCGATAAATAGTCATTTTTTACTGTGGGACCAATCCTATCCGTTAGTTCACGCTGAAGAAATAGAGACAGTTTCAAAAACTACATTTCATTGTCTTTTTAACGGTGTCAATCCGTTTGAGTTACAACATTGCGTCACATATTCGTACCAACATGTATTTAGTGATTTTGTTCCGATATTACTAAGTTGTATCGCTTTTAACGGTGAACCGATTGACTGTGGGACTTAGTTGAAATGATTCTGGACTGTGACCTGATAAAAGTGACAAATGAGCCAATTGAACTCCAAGAAATAACATTCTTTTTAACTCGACATAATTGCTGGATCTCAGCGATTACACTGGACCCTGTGGTAGCGCTTTATTTAAAAATTTCGATAAATAAGTCATTTTTTACTGTGGGACCAATCCTATCCGTTAGTTCACGCTGAAGAAATAGAGACAGTTTCAAAAACTACATTTCATTGTCTTTGTAACGGTGTCAATCCGTTTGAGTTACAACGGTTGCGTCACATATTCGTACCAACATGTATTTAGTGATTTTGTTCCGATATTACTAAGTTGAATCGCTTTTAACGGTGAACCGATTAACTGTGGGACTTAGTTCAACTGATTCTGGACTGTGACCTGATAAATGTGATAAATGAGCCAATTGGACTCCAAGGAATGAAATTCTTCTTAATTTGACAGGATTAATGAAACTCAGCGATTACACTGGATCCTGTGGTAGCGCTTCATTTAAAAATTTCGATAAATAGTCATTTTTTACTGTGGGACCAATCCTATCCGTTAGTTCACGCTGAAGAAATAGAGACAGTTTCAAAAACTACATTTCATTGTCTTTTTAACGGTGTCAATCCGTTTGAGTTACAACTGTTGCGTCACATATTTGTACCAACATGTGTGTATTGATTTTGTTCCGATATTGCTAAGTTGTATCGCTTTTAACGGTGAACCGATTGACTGTGGGACTTAGTTGAACTGATTCTGGACTGTGACCTGATAAAGGTGATAAATGAGCCAATTGGACTCCAAGGAATGACAATCTTCTTAATTTGACAATTTGCTGGAACTCAGCGATTACACTGGACCCTGCGGTAGCGCTTCATTTAAAACTTTAGATAAATAAGTCATTTTTTACTGTGGGACCTATCCTAGCCGTTAGTTCACGCTGAAGAAATAGAGACAGTTTCGAAAACAACCTTTCATTGACTTTCTAACTGTGTGAATCCGTCTGAGTTACAACGGTTGCTTCACATATTCGTACCAACATGTATTTAGCGTTTTTTTCCGATATTACTAAGTTGTATCGCTTTTAAAAGTGAAACGATTGACTGTGAGACTTAGTTGAAATGATTCTGGACTGTGACCTGATAAATGTGATAAATGAGCCAATTGAACTCCAAGAAATAACATTCTTTTTAACTCGACATGATTGCCGGAACTGAACGATTACACTGGACCCTGTGGTAGCGCTTCATTTAAAAATTTAGATAAATAAGCCATTTTTTACTCTAGGACCAATCCTATCCGTTAGTTCACGCTGAAGAAATAGAGACATTTTCAAAAACTACATTTCATTGACTTTCTAACGGTGTCAATCCGTTTGAGTTACAACGGTTGCTTCACATATTCGTACCAACATGTATTTAGCGATTTTTCCGATCTTACTAAGTTGTATCGCTTTTAAAAGTGAAACAATTGACTGTGGGACTTAATTGAACTGATTCTGGACTGTGACCTTATAAATGTGATAAATGAGCCAATTGGACTCCAAGAAATAACATTCTTCTTAACTCGACAGGATTGCCGGAACTCAGTGATTACACTGGGCAGTGTGGAAGCGCTTTATATAAAAATTAAGATGAATATGTCATTTTTTTCTGTGGGACCAATCCTAGCCGTTAGTTCGCGCTGAAGAAATAGAGACAGTTTCAAAAACAACATTTCATTGACTTTCTAACGGTGTCAATCCGTTTGAGTTACAACGGTTGCGTCAAAGATTCGTACCAACATGTATTTAGCGATTTTTTCCGGTATTACTATATTGTATCGGTTTTAAAAGTGAAACGATTGACTGTGGGACTTAATTGAACTGATTCTGGACTGTGACCTGCTATATGTGATAAATGAGCCACTTGGTCTCCAAGGAATGACAATCTTCTTAATTTGACAAGATTGCTGGAACTCAGCGATTACACTGGACCCTGTGGTAGCGCTTCATTTAAAAATTTAGATAAATAAGCCATTTTTTACTGTTGGACCAATCCTATCCGTTAGTTCACGCTGAAGAAATAGAGACATTTTCAAAAACTACATTTCATTGACTTTCTAACGGTGTCAATCCGTTTGAGTTACAACGGTTGCTTCACATATTCGTACCAACATGTATTTAGCGATTTTTCCGATCTTACTAAGTTGTATCGGTTTTAAAAGTGAAACAATTGACTGTGGGACTTAATTGAACTGATTCTGGACTGTGACCTTATAAATGTGATAAATGAGCCAATTGGACTCCAAGAAATAACATTCTTTTTAACTCGACATGATTGCCGGAACTCAACGATTACACTGGACCCTGTGGTAGCGCTTCATTTAAAAATTTAGATAAATAAGCCATTTTTTACTGTGGGACCAATCCTATCCGTTAGTTCACGCTGAAGAAATAGAGACATTTTAAAAAACTACATTTCATTCACTTTCTAACGGTGTCAATCCGTTTGAGTTACAACGGTTGCGTCACATATTTGTACCAACTTGTGTGTATTGATTTTGTTCCGATATTACTAAGTTGTATCGCTTTTAACGGTGAACCGATTGACTGTGGGACTTAGTTGAACTGATTCTGGACTGTGACCTGATAAAGGTGATAAATGAGCCAATTGGACTCCAAGGAATGACAATCTTCTTAATTTGACAAGATTGCTGGAACTCAGCGATTACACTGGACCCTGCGGTAGCGCTTCATTTAAAACTTTAGATAAATAAGTCATTTTTTACTGTGGGACCTATCCTAGCCGTTAGTTCACGCTGAAGAAATAGAGACAGTTTCGAAAACAACCTTTCATTGACTTTCTAACTGTGTCAATCCGTCTGAGCTACAACGGTTGCTTCACATATTCGTACCAACATGTATTTAGCGTTTTTTTCCGATATTACTAAGTTGTATCGCTTTTAAAAGTGAAACGATTGACTGTGGGACTTAATTGAACTGATTCTGGACTGTGACCTTATAAATGTGATAAATGAGCCAATTGGACTCCAAGAAATAACATTCTTTTTAACTCGACATGATTGCCGGAACTCAACGATTACACTGGACCCTGTGGTAGCGGTTCATTTAAAAATTTAGATAAATAAGCCATTTTTTACTGTGGGACCAATCCTATCCGTTAGTTCACGCTGAAGAAATAGAGACATTTTAAAAAACTACATTTCATTCACTTTCTAACGGTGTCAATCCGTTTGAGTTACAACGGTTGCGTCACATATTTGTACCAACTTGTGTGTATTGATTTTGTTCCGATATTACTAAGTTGTATCGCTTTTAACGGTGAACCGATTGACTGTGGGACTTAGTTGAACTGATTCTGGACTGTGACCTGATAAAGGTGATAAATGAGCCAATTGGACTCCAAGGAATGACAATCTTCTTAATTTGACAAGATTGCTGGAACTCAGCGATTACACTGGACCCTGCGGTAGGACTTCATTTAAAACTTTAGATAAATAAGTCATTTTTTACTGTGGGACCTATCCTAGCCGTTAGTTCACGCTGAAGAAATAGAGACAGTTTCGAAAACAACCTTTCATTGACTTTCTAACTGTGTCAATCCGTCTGAGTTACAACGGTTGCTTCACATATTCGTACCAACATGTATTTAGCGTTTTTTTCCGATATTACTAAGTTGTATCGCTTTTAAAAGTGAAACGATTGACTGTGGGACTTAATTGAACTGATTCTGGACTGTGACCTTATAAATGTGATAAATGAGCCAATTGGACTCCAAGAAATAACATTCTTTTTAACTCGACATGATTGCCGGAACTCAACGATTACACTGGACCCTGTGGTAGCGCTTCATTTAAAAATTTAGATAAATAAGCGATTTTTCACTATGGGACCAATCCTATCCGTTAGTTCACGCTGAAGAAATAGAGACATTTTCAAAAACTACATTTCATTGACTTTCTAACGGTGTCAATCCGTTTGAGTTACAACGGTTGCTTCACATATTCGTACCAAGATATATTTAGCGATTTTTCCGATCTTACTAAGTTGTATCGCTTTTAAAAGTGAAACAATTGACTGTGGGACTTAATTGAACTGATTCTGGACTGTGACCTTATAAATGTGATGAATGAGCCAATTGGACTCCAAGAAATAACATTCTTCTTAACTCGACAGGATTGCCGGAACTCAGCGATTACACTGGACCCTGCAGTAGCGCTTTATTTAAAACTTTAGATAAATAAGTCATTTTTTACTGTGGGACCTATCCTAGCCGTTAGTTCACGCTGAAGAAATAGAGACAGTTTCGAAAACAACCTTTCATTGACTTTCTAACTGTGTCAATCCGTTTGAGTTACAACGGTTGCTTCACATATTCGTACCAACATGTATTTAGCGATTTTTCCGATCTTACTAAGTTGTATCGCTTTTAAAAGTGAAACAATTGCCTGTGGGACTTAATTGAACTGATTCTGGACTGTGACCTTATAAATGTGATAAATGAGCCAATTGGACTCCAAGAAATAACATTCTTCTTAACTCGACAGGATTACCGGAACTCAGTGATTACACTGGGCGCTGTGGAAGCGCTTTATTTAAAAATTAAGATAAATATGTCATTTTTTTCTGTGGGACCAATCCTAGCCGTTAGTTCGCGCTGAAGAAATAGAGACAGTTTCAAAAACTACATTTCATTGACTTTCTAACGGTGTCAATCCGCTTGAGTTACAACGGTTGCGTCAAAGATTCGTACCAACATGTATTTAGCGATTTTTTCTGGTATTACTATATTGTATCGGTTTTAAAAGTGAAACGATTGACTGTGGGACTTAATTGAACTGATTCTGGACTGTGACCTGCTATATGTGATAAATGAACCACTTGGTCTCCAAGGAATGACAATCTTCTTAATTTGAGAAGATTGCTGGAACTCAGCGATTACACTGGACCCTGTGGTAGCGCTTCATTTAAAAATTTAGATAAATAAACCATTTTTTACTGTGGGACCAATCCTATCCGTTAGTTCACGCTGAAGAAATAGAGACATTTTAAAAAACTACATTTCATTGACTTTCTAAGGGTGTCAATCCGTTTGAGTTACAACGGTTGCGTCAAAGATTCGTACCAACATGTATTTAGCTATTTCTTCCGGTATTACTAAGTTGTATCGCTTTTAAAAGTGAAACGATTGACTGTGGGACTTAATTGAACTGATTCTGGACTGTGACCTTATATATGTGATAAATGAGCCAATTGGTCTCCAAGGAATGACAATCTTCTTAATTTGACAAGATTGCTGGAACTCAGCGATTACACTGGACCCTGCGGTAGCGCTTCATTTAAAACTTTACATAACTAAGTCATTTTTTACTGTGGTACCAATCCTAGCCGTTAGTTCGTGCTGAAGAAATAGAGACAGTTTCAAAAAGTACATTTCATTGACTTTTTAACGGTGTCAATCCGTTTGAGTTACAACGATTGCGTCACGTATTCGTACCAACATGTATTTAGCGATTTGTTCCGATCTTACGAAGTTGTATCGCTTTTAAAAGTGAAACGATTAACTGTGGGAATTAATTGAACTGTTTCTGGACTTTGACCTTATAAATGCGATAAATGAGACAATTGAACTCCAAAAATAACATTCTTTTTAAC
Organism: Hydractinia symbiolongicarpus; assembly: GCF_029227915.1. Classification (NCBI taxonomy): domain Eukaryota; kingdom Metazoa; phylum Cnidaria; class Hydrozoa; order Anthoathecata; family Hydractiniidae; genus Hydractinia; species Hydractinia symbiolongicarpus. Next base: position 132,521 of record NC_079888.1, on the reverse strand, counting down.
TCAACATGATTGCCGGAACTCAGCGATTACACTGGGCGCTGTGGTAGCGCTTTATATAAAAATTAAGATAAATAAGTCATTTCTTACTGTGGAACCAATCTTAGCCGTTACTTCGCGCTGAAGAAATAGAGACAGTTTCATAAACTACATTTCATTGACTTTTTAACGGTGTCAATCCGTTTGAGTTACAACTGTTGCGTCACATATTTGTACCAACATGTGTGTATTGATTTTGTTCCGATATTACTAAGTTGTATCGCTTTTAACGGTGAACCAATTGACTGTGGGACTTAGTTGAACTGATTCTGGACTGTGACCTGATAAAGGTGATAAATGAGCCAATTGGGCTCCAAGGAATGACAATCTTCTTAATTTGACAAGATTGCTGGAACTCAGCGATTACACTGGACCCTGTGGTAGCGCTTTATTTAAAAATTTCGATAAATAAGTCATTTTTTACTGTGGGACCAATCCTATCAGTTAGTTCACGCTGAAGAAATAGAGACAGTTTTAAAAACTACCTTTCATTGACTTCCTAACGATGTCAATCCGTTTGAGTTACAACGGTTGCTTCACATATTCGTACCAACATGTATTTAGCGATTTTTCCGATCTTACTAAGTTGTATCGCTTTTAAAAGTGAAACAATTGCCTGTGGGACTTAATTGAACTGATTCTGGACTGTGATCTTATAAATGTGATAAATGAGCCAATTGGACTCCAAGAAATAACATTCTTCTTAACTCGACAGGATTGCCGGAACTCAGTGATTACACTGGGCGCTGTGGAAGCGCTTTATTTAAAAATTAAGATAAATATGTCATTTTTTTCTGTGGGACCAATCCTATCCGTTAGTTCACGCTGAAGAAATAGAGACAGTTTCAAGAACTACATTTCATTGACTTTCTAACGGTGTCAATCCGTTTGAGTTACAACGGTTGCGCCAAAGATTCGTACCAACATGTATTTAGTGATTTTTTCCGGTATTACTATATTGTATCGGTTTTAAAAGTGAAACGATTGACTGTGGGACTTAATTGAACTGATTCTGGACTGTGACCTGCTATATGTGATAAATGAGCCACTTGGTCTCCAAGGAATGACAATCTTCTTAATTTGACAAGATTGCTGGAACTCAGCGATTACACTGGACCCTGTGGTAGCGCTTCATTTAAAAATTTAGATAAATAAGCCATTTTATACTGTTGGACCAATCCTATCCATTAGTTCACGCTGAAGAAATAGAGACAGTTTCAAAAACTACATTTCATTGACTTTCTAACGGTGTCAATCCGTTTGAGTTACAACGGTTGCGTCAAAGATTCGTACCAACATGTATTTAGCGATTTTTTCCGGTATTACTATATTGTATCGGTTTTAAAAGTGAAACGATTGACTGTGGGACTTAATTGAACTGATTCTGGACTGTGACCTGCTATATGTGATAAATGAGCCACTTGGTCTCCAAGGAATGACAATCTTCTTAATTTGACAAGATTGCTGGAACTCAGCGATTACACTGGACCCTGTGGTAGCGCTTCATTTAAAAATTTAGATAAATAAGCCATTTTTTACTGTGGGACCAATCCTATCCGTTAGTTCACGCTGAAGAAATAGAGACATTTTAAAAAACTACATTTCATTGACTTTCTAAGGGTGTCAATCCGTTTGAGTTACAACGGTTGCGTCAAAGATTCGTACCAACATGTATTTAGCTATTTCTTCCGGTATTACTAAGTTGTATCGCTTTTAAAAGTGAAACGATTGACTGTGGGACTTAATTGAACTGATTCTGGACTGTGACCTTATATATGTGATAAATGAGCCAATTGGTCTCCAAGGAATGACAATCTTCTTAATTTGACAAGATTGCTGGAACTCAGCGATTACACTGGACCCTGCGGTAGCGCTTCATTTAAAACTTTACATAACTAAGTCATTTTTTACTGTGGTACCAATCCTAGCCGTTAGTTCGTGCTGAAGAAATAGAGACAGTTTCAAAAACTACATTTCATTGACTTTTTAACGGTGTCAATCCGTTTGAGTTACAACGATTGCGTCACGTATTCGTACCAACATGTATTTAGCGATTTGTTCCGATCTTACGAAGTTGTATCGCTTTTAAAAGTGCAACGATTAACTGTGGGAATTAATTGAACTCTTTCTGGACTTTGACCTTATAAATGCGATAAATGAGACAATTGAACTCCAAAAATAACATTCTTTTTAACTCGACATGATTGCTGGAACTCAGCGATTACACTGGGCGCTGTGGTAGCGCTTTTTATAAAAATTAAGATAAATAAGTCATTTCTTACTGTGGAACCAATCCTAGCCGTTACTTCGCGCTGAAGAAATAGAGACAGTTTCATAAACTACATTTCATTGACTTTTTAACGGTGTCAATCCGTTTGAGTTACAACTGTTGCGTCACATATTTGTACCAACATGTGTGTATTGATTTTGTTCCGATATTACTAAGTTGTATCGCTTTTAACGGTGAACCAATTGACTGTGGGACTTTGTTGAACTGATTCTGGACTGTGACCTGATAAAGGTGATAAATGAGCCAATTGGACTCCAAGGAATGACAATCTTCTTAATTTGACAGTATTGCTGGAACTCAGCGATTACACTGGACCCTGTGGTAGCGCTTTATTTAAAAATTTCGATAAATAAGTCATTTTTTACTGTGGGACCAATCCTATCCGTTAGTTCACGCTGAAGAAATAGAGACAGTTTTAAAAACTACCTTTCATTGACTTTCTAACGGTGTCAATCCGTTTGACTTACAACGGTTGCTTCACATATTCGAACCAACATATATTTAGCGATTTTTTCCAATATTACTAAGTTGTATTGCTTTTAAAAGTGAAACGATTGACTGTGGGACTTAATTGGACTGATTTGGGACTGTGATCTTATAAATGTGATAAATGAGCCAATTGGACTCCAAGGAATGACAATCTTCTTAATTTGACATGATTGCCGGAACTCAGCGATTACACTGGACCCTGTGGTAGCGCTTCATTTAAAAATTTCGATAAATAGTCATTTTTTACTGTGGGACCAATCCTATCCGTTAGTTCACGCTGAAGAAATAGAGACAGTTTCAAAAACTACATTTCATTGTCTTTTTAACGGTGTCAATCCGTTTGAGTTACAACATTGCGTCACATATTCGTACCAACATGTATTTAGTGATTTTGTTCCGATATTACTAAGTTGTATCGCTTTTAACGGTGAACCGATTGACTGTGGGACTTAGTTGAAATGATTCTGGACTGTGACCTGATAAAAGTGACAAATGACCCAATTGAACTCCAAGAAATAACATTCTTTTTAACTCGACATAATTGCTGGATCTCAGCGATTACACTGGACCCTGTGGTAGCGCTTTATTTAAAAATTTTGATAAATAAGTCATTTTTTACTGTGGGACCAATCCTATCCGTTAGTTCACGCTGAAGAAATAGAGACAGTTTCAAAAACTACATTTCATTGTCTTTGTAACGGTGTCAATCTGTTTGAGTTACAACGGTTGCGTCACATATTCGCACCAACATGTATTTAGTGATTTTGTTCCGATATTACTAAGTTGATTCGCTTTTAACGGTGAACCGATTAACTGTGGGACTTAGTTCAACTGATTCTGGACTGTGACCTGATAAATGTGATAAATGAGCCAATTGGACTCCAAGGAATGAAATTCTTCTTAATTTGACAGGATTAATGAAACTCAGCGATTACACTGGGCGCCGTGGTAGTGCTTCATTTAAAAATTAAGATTAATAAGTCATTTTTTACTGTGGGACCAATCCTAGCCGTTAGTTCACGCTGAAGAAATAGAGACAGTTTCAAAAACTACATTTCATTGTCTTTTTAACGGTGGCAATCCGTTTGAGTTACAACGGTTGCGTCACATATTCGTACCATAATGTATTTAGTGATTATGTTCCGATATTACTAAGTTGCATCGCTTTTAAAAGTGAAACGATTGACTGTGGGACTTAATTGGACTGATTTGGGACTGTGATCTTATAAATGTGATAAATGAGCCAATTGGACTCCAAGGAATGACAATCTTCCTAATTTGACATGATTGCCGGAACTCAGCGATTACACTGGACCCTGTGGTAGCGCTTCATATAAAAATTTCGATAAATAGTCATTTTTTACTGTGGGACCAATCCTATCCGTTAGTTCACGCTGAAGAAATAGAGACAGTTTCAAAAACTACATTTCATTGTCTTTTTAACGGTGTCAATCCGTTTGAGTTACAACTGTTGCGTCACATATTTGTACCAACATGTGTGTATTGATTTTGTTCCGATATTGCTAAGTTGTATCGCTTTTAACGGTGAACCGATTGACTGTGGGACTTAGTTGAACTGATTCTGGACTGTGACCTGATAAAGGTGATAAATGAGCCAATTGGACTCCAAGGAATGACAATCTTCTTAATTTGACAATTTGCTGGAACTCAGCGATTACACTGGACCCTGCGGTAGCGCTTCATTTAAAACTTTAGATAAATAAGTCATTTTTTACTGTGGGACCTATCCTAGCCGTTAGTTCACGCTGAAGAAATAGAGACAGTTTCAAAAACAACATTTCATTGACTTTCTAACGGTGTCAATCCGTTTGAGTTACAACGGTTGCGTCAAAGATTCGTACCAACATGTATTTAGCGATTTTTTCCGGTATTACTATATTGTATCGGTTTTAAAAGTGAAACGATTGACTGTTGGACTTAATTGAACTGATTCTGGACTGTGACCTGCTATATGTGATAAATGAGCCACTTGTTCTCCAAGGAATGACAATCTTCTTAATTTGACAGGATTAATGAAACTCAGCGATTACACTGGGCGCCGTGGTAGTGCTTCATTTAAAAATTAAGATTAATAAGTCATTTTTTACTGTGGGACCAATCCTAGCCGTTAGTTCACGCTGAAGAAATAGAGACAGTTTCAAAAACTACATTTCATTGTCTTTTTAACGGTGGCAATCCGTTTGAGTTACAACGGTTGCGTCACATATTCGTACCATAATGTATTTAGTGATTATGTTCCGATATTACTAAGTTGTATCGCTTTTAAAAGTGAAACGATTGACTGTGGGACTTAATTGGACTGATTTGGGACTGTGATCTTATAAATGTGATAAATGAGTCAATTGGACTCCAAGGAATGACAATCTTCCTAATTTGACATGATTGCCGGAACTCAGCGATTACACTGGACCCTGTGGTAGCGCTTCATATAAAAATTTCGATAAATAGTCATTTTTTACTGTGGGACCAATCCTATCCGTTAGTTCACGCTGAAGAAATAGAGACAGTTTCAAAAACTACATTTCATTGTCTTTTTAACGGTGTCAATCCGTTTGAGTTACAACTGTTGCGTCACATATTTGTACCAACATGTGTGTATTGATTTTGTTCCGATATTGCTAAGTTGTATCGCTTTTAACGGTGAACCGATTGACTGTGGGACTTAGTTGAACTGATTCTGGACTGTGACCTGATAAAGGTGATAAATGAGCCAATTGGACTCCAAGGAATGACAATCTTCTTAATTTGACAGTTTGCTGGAACTCAGCGATTACACTGGACCCTGCGGTAGCGCTTCATTTAAAACTTTAGATAAATAAGTCATTTTTTACTGTGGGACCTATCCTAGCCGTTAGTTCACGCTGAAGAAATAGAGACAGTTTCAAAAACAACATTTCATTGACTTTCTAACGGTGTCAATCCGTTTGAGTTACAACGGTTGCGTCAAAGATTCGTACCAACATGTATTTAGCGATTTTTTCCGGTATTACTATATTGTATCGGTTTTAAAAGTGAAACGATTGACTGTGGGACTTAATTGAACTGATTCTGGACTGTGACCTGCTATATGTGATAAATGAGCCACTTGGTCTCCAAGGAATGACAATCTTCTTAATTTGACAGGATTAATGAAACTCAGCGATTACACTGGGCGCCGTGGTAGTGCTTCATTTAAAAATTAAGATTAATAAGTCATTTTTTACTGTGGGACCAATCCTAGCCGTTAGTTCACGCTGAAGAAATAGAGACAGTTTCAAAAACTACATTTCATTGTCTTTTTAACGGTGGCAATCCGTTTGAGTTACAACGGTTGCGTCACATATTCGTACCATAATGTATTTAGTGATTATGTTCCGATATTACTAAGTTGTATCGCTTTTAAAAGTGAAACGATTGACTGTGGGACTTAATTGGACTGATTTGGGACTGTGATCTTATAAATGTGATAAATGAGCCAATTGGACTCCAAGGAATGACAATCTTCCTAATTTGACATGATTGCCGGAACTCAGCGATTACACTGGACCCTGTGGTAGCGCTTCATATAAAAATTTCGATAAATAGTCATTTTTTACTGTGGGACCAATCCTATCCGTTAGTTCACGCTGAAGAAATAGAGACAGTTTCAAAAACTACATTTCATTGTCTTTTTAACGGTGTCAATCCGTTTGAGTTACAACTGTTGCGTCACATATTTGTACCAACATGTGTGTATTGATTTTGTTCCGATATTGCTAAGTTGTATCGCTTTTAACGGTGAACCGATTGACTGTGGGACTTAGTTGAACTGATTCTGGACTGTGACCTGATAAAGGTGATAAATAAGCCAATTGGACTCCAAGGAATGACAATCTTCTTAATTTGACAATTTGCCGGAACTCAGCGATTACACTGGACCCTGTGGTAGCGCTTCATATAAAAATTTCGATAAATAGTCATTTTTTACTGTGGGACCAATCCTATCCGTTAGTTCACGCTGAAGAAATAGAGACAGTTTCAAAAACTACATTTCATTGTCTTTTTAACGGTGTCAATCCGTTTGGGTTACAACTGTTGCGTCACATATTTGTACCAACATGTGTGTATTGATTTTGTTCCGATATTGCTAAGTTGTATCGCTTTTAACGGTGAACCGATTGACTGTGGGACTTAGTTGAACTGATTCTGGACTGTGACCTGATAAAGGTGATAAATGAGCCAATTGGACTCCAAGGAATGACAATCTTCTTAATTTGACAATTTGCTGGAACTCAGCGATTACACTGGACCCTGCGGTAGCGCTTCATTTAAAACTTTAGATAAATAAGTCATTTTTTACTGTGGGACCTATCCTAGCCGTTAGTTCACGCTGAAGAAATAGAGACAGTTTCAAAAACAACATTTCATTGACTTTCTAACGGTGTCAATCCGTTTGAGTTACAACGGTTGCGTCAAAGATTCGTACCAACATGTATTTAGCGATTTTTTCCGGTATTACTATATTGTATCGGTTTTAAAAGTGAAACGATTGACTGTGGGACTTAATTGAACTGATTCTGGACTGTGACCTGCTATATGTGATAAATGAGCCACTTGGTCTCCAAGGAATGACAATCTTCTTAATTTGACAGGATTAATGAAACTCAGCGATTACACTGGGCGCCGTGGTAGTGCTTCATTTAAAAATTAAGATTAATAAGTCATTTTTTACTGTGGGACCAATCCTAGCCGTTAGTTCACGCTGAAGAAATAGAGACAGTTTCAAAAACTACATTTCATTGTCTTTTTAACGGTGGCAATCCGTTTGAGTTACAACGGTTGCGTCACATATTCGTACCATAATGTATTTAGTGATTATGTTCCGATATTACTAAGTTGTAAAGCTTTTAAAAGTGAAACGATTGACTGTGGGACTTAATTGGACTGATTTGGGACTGTGATCTTATAAATGTGATAAATGAGCCAATTGGACTCCAAGGAATGACAATCTTCCTAATTTGACATGATTGCCGGAACTCAGCGATTACACTGGACCCTGTGGTAGCGCTTCATATAAAAATTTCGATAAATAGTCATTTTTTACTGTGGGACCAATCCTATCCGTTAGTTCACGCTGAAGAAATAGAGACAGTTTCAAAAACTACATTTCATTGTCTTTTTAACGGTGTCAATCCGTTTGAGTTACAACTGTTGCGTCACATATTTGTACCAACATGTGTGTATTGATTTTGTTCCGATATTGCTAAGTTGTATCGCTTTTAACGGTGAACCGATTGACTGTGGGACTTAGTTGAACTGATTCTGGACTGTGACCTGATAAAGGTGATAAATGAGCCAATTGGACTCCAAGGAATGACAATCTTCTTAATTTGACAATTTGCTGGAACTCAGCGATTACACTGGACCCTGCGGTAGCGCTTCATTTAAAACTTTAGATAAATAAGTCATTTTTTACTGTGGGACCTATCCTAGCCGTTAGTTCACGCTGAAGAAATAGAGACAGTTTCAAAAACAACATTTCATTGACTTTCTAACGGTGTCAATCCGTTTGAGTTACAACGGTTGCGTCAAAGATTCGTACCAACATGTATTTAGCGATTTTTTCCGGTATTACTATATTGTATCGGTTTTAAAAGTGAAACGATTGACTGTGGGACTTAATTGAACTGATTCTGGACTGTGACCTGCTATATGTGATAAATGAGCCACTTGGTCTCCAAGGAATGACAATCTTCTTAATTTGACAGGATTAATGAAACTCAGCGATTACACTGGGCGCCGTGGTAGTGCTTCATTTAAAAATTAAGATTAATAAGTCATTTTTTACTGTGGGACCAATCCTAGCCGTTAGTTCACGCTGAAGAAATAGAGACAGTTTCAAAAACTACATTTCATTGTCTTTTTAACGGTGGCAATCCGTTTGAGTTACAACGGTTGCGTCACATATTCGTACCATAATGTATTTAGTGATTATGTTCCGATATTACTAAGTTGTATCGCTTTTAAAAGTGAAACGATTGACTGTGGGACTTAATTGGACTGATTTGGGACTGTGATCTTATAAATGTGATAAATGAGCCAATTGGACTCCAAGGAATGACAATCTTCCTAATTTGACATGATTGCCGGAACTCAGCGATTACACTGGACCCTGTGGTAGCGCTTCATATAAAAATTTCGATAAATAGTCATTTTTTACTGTGGGACCAATCCTATCCGTTAGTTCACGCTGAAGAAATAGAGACAGTTTCAAAAACTACATTTCATTGTCTTTTTAACGGTGTCAATCCGTTTGAGTTACAACTGTTGCGTCACATATTTGTACCAACATGTGTGTATTGATTTTGTTCCGATATTGCTAAGTTGTATCGCTTTTAACGGTGAACCGATTGACTGTGGGACTTAGTTGAACTGATTCTGGACTGTGACCTGATAAAGGTGATAAATAAGCCAATTGGACTCCAAGGAATGACAATCTTCTTAATTTGACAATTTGCCGGAACTCAGCGATTACACTGGACCCTGTGGTAGCGCTTCATATAAAAATTTCGATAAATAGTCATTTTTTACTGTGGGACCAATCCTATCCGTTAGTTCACGCTGAAGAAATAGAGACAGTTTCAAAAACTACATTTCATTGTCTTTTTAACGGTGTCAATCCGTTTGGGTTACAACTGTTGCGTCACATATTTGTACCAACATGTGTGTATTGATTTTGTTCCGATATTGCTAAGTTGTATCGCTTTTAACGGTGAACCGATTGACTGTGGGACTTAGTTGAACTGATTCTGGACTGTGACCTGATAAAGGTGATAAATGAGCCAATTGGACTCCAAGGAATGACAATCTTCTTAATTTGACAATTTGCTGGAACTCAGCGATTACACTGGACCCTGCGGTAGCGCTTCATTTAAAACTTTAGATAAATAAGTCATTTTTTACTGTGGGACCTATCCTAGCCGTTAGTTCACGCTGAAGAAATAGAGACAGTTTCAAAAACAACATTTCATTGACTTTCTAACGGTGTCAATCCGTTTGAGTTACAACGGTTGCGTCAAAGATTCGTACCAACATGTATTTAGCGATTTTTTCCGGTATTACTATATTGTATCGGTTTTAAAAGTGAAACGATTGACTGTGGGACTTAATTGAACTGATTCTGGACTGTGACCTGCTATATGTGATAAATGAGCCACTTGGTCTCCAAGGAATGACAATCTTCTTAATTTGACAAGATTGCTGGAACTCAGCGATTACACTGGACCCTGTGGTAGCGCTTCATTTAAAAATTTAGATAAATAAGCCATTTTTTACTGTTGGACCAATCCTATCCGTTAGTTCACGCTGAAGAAATAGAGACATTTTCAAAAACTACATTTCATTGACTTTCTAACGGTGTCAATCCGTTTGAGTTACAACGGTTGCTTCACATATTAGTACCAAAATGTATTTAGCGATTTTTCCGATCTTACTAAGTTGTATCGGTTTTAAAAGTGAAACAATTGACTGTGGGACTTAATTGAACTGATTCTGGACTGTGACCTTATAAATGTGATAAATGAGCCTATTGGACTCCAAGAAATAACATTCTTTCTAACTCGACATGATTGCCGGAACTCAACGATTACACTGGACCCTGTGGTAGCGCTTCATTAAAAAATTTAGATAAATAAGCCATTTTTTACTGTGGGACCAATCCTATCCGTTAATTCACGCTGAAGAAATAGAGACATTTTAAAAAACAACATTTCATTGACTTTCTAAGGGTGTCAATCCGTTTGAGTTACAACGGTTGCGTCAAAGATTCGTACCAACATGTATTTAGCTATTTCTTCCGGTATTACTAAGTTGTATCGCTTTTAAAAGTGAAACGATTGACTGTGGGACTTAATTGAACTGATTCTGTTCTGTGACCTTATATATGTGATAAATGAGCCAATTGGTCTCCAAGGAATGACAATCTTCTTAATTTGACAAGATTGCTGGAACTCAGCGATTACACTGGACCCTGCGGTAGCGCTTCATTTAAAACTTTACATAACTAAGTCATTTTTTACTGTGGTACCAATCCTAGCCGTTAGTTCGTGCTGAAGAATTAGAGACAGTTTCAAAAACTACATTTCATTGACTTTTTAACGGTGTCAATCCGTTTGAGTTACAACTGTTGCGTCACATATTTGTACCAACATGTGTGTATTGATTTTGTTCCGATATTACTAAGTTGTATCGGTTTTAAAAGTGAAACGATTGACTGTGGGACTTAATTGAACTGATTCTGGACTGTGACCTGCTATATGTGATAAATGAGCCACTTGGTCTCCAAGGAATGACAATCTTCTTAATTTGACAAGATTGTTGGAACTCAGCGATTACACTGGACCCTGTGGTAGCGCTTCATTTAAAAATTTAGATAAATAAGCCATTTTTTACTGTTGGACCAATCCTATCCGTTAGTTCACGCTGAAGAAATAGAGACATTTTCAAAAACTACATTTCATTGACTTTCTAACGGTGTCAATCCGTTTGAGTTACAACGGTTGCTTCACATATTCGTACCAACATGTATTTAGCGATTTTTCCGATCTTACTAAGTTGTATCGGTTTTAAAAGTGAAACAATTGACTGTGGGACTTAATTGAACTGATTCTGGACTGTGACCTTATAAATGTGATAAATGAGCTTATTGGACTCCAAGAAATAACATTCTTTTTAACTCGACATGATTGCCGGAACTCAACGATTACACTGGACCTTGTGGTAGCGCTTCATTTAAAAATTTAGATAAATAAGCCATTTTTTACTGTGGGACCAATCCTATCCGTTAGTTCACGCTGAAGAAATAGAGACATTTTAAAAAACAACATTTCATTGACTTTCTAACGGTGTCAATCCGTTTGAGTTACAACGGTTGCGTCAAAGATTCGTACCAACATGTATTTAGCTATTTCTTCCGGTATTACTAAGTTATATCGCTTTTAAAAGTGAAACGATTGACTGTGGGACTTAATTGAACTGATTCTGGACTGTGACCTTATATATGTGATAAATGAGCCAATTGGTCTCCAAGGAATGACAATCTTCTTAATTTGACAAGATTGCTGGAACTCAGCGATTACACTGGACCCTGCGGTAGCGCTTCATTTAAAACTTTACATAACTAAGTCATTTTTTACTGTGGTACCAATCCTAGCCGTTAGTTCGTGCTGAAGAAATAGAGACAGTTTCAAAAACTACATTTCATTGACTTTTTAACGGTGTCAATCCGTTTGAGTTACAACTGTTGCGTCACATATTTGTACCAACATGTGTGTATTGATTTTGTTCCGATATTACTAAGTTGTATCGGTTTTAAAAGTGAAACGATTGACTGTGGGACTTAATTGAACTGATTCTGGACTGTGACCTGCTATATGTGATAAATGAGCCACTTGGTCTCCAAGGAATGACAATCTTCTTAATTTGACAAGATTGCTGGAACTCAGCGATTACACTGGACCCTGTGGTAGCGCTTCATTTAAAAATTTAGATAAATAAGCCATTTTTTACTGTTGGACCAATCCTATCCGTTAGTTCACGCTGAAGAAATAGAGACAGTTTCAAAAACTACATTTCATTGACTTTCTAACGGTGTCAATCCGTTTGAGTTACAACGGTTGCTTCACATATTCGTACCAACATGTATTTAGCGATTTTTCCGATCTTACTAAGTTGTATCGGTTTTAAAAGTGAAACAATTGACTGTGGGACTTAATTGAACTGATTCTGGACTGTGACCTTATAAATGTGATAAATGAGCTTATTGGACTCCAAGAAATAACATTCTTTTTAACTCGACATGATTGCCGGAACTCAACGATTACACTGGACCCTGTGGTAGCGCTTCATTTAAAAATTTAGATAAATAAGCCATTTTTTACTGTGGGACCAATCCTATCCGTTAGTTCACGCTGAAGAAATAGAGACATTTTAAAAAACAACATTTCATTGACTTTCTAACGGTGTCAATCCGTTTGAGTTACAACGGTTGCGTCAAAGATTCGTACCAACATGTATTTAGCTATTTCTTCCGGTATTACTAAGTTATATCGCTTTTAAAAGTGAAACGATTGACTGTGGGACTTAATTGAACTGATTCTGGACTGTGACCTTATATATGTGATAAATGAGCCAATTGGTCTCCAAGGAATGACAATCTTCTTAATTTGACAAGATTGCTGGAACTCAGCGATTACACTGGACCCTGCGGTAGCGCTTCATTTAAAACTTTACATAACTAAGTCATTTTTTACTGTGGTACCAATCCTAGCCGTTAGTTCGTGCTGAAGAAATAGAGACAGTTTCAAAAACTACATTTCATTGACTTTTTAACGGTGTCAATCCGTTTGAGTTACAACTGTTGCGTCACATATTTGTACCAACATGTGTGTATTGATTTTGTTCCGATATTACTAAGTTGTATCGGTTTTAAAAGTGAAACGATTGACTGTGGGACTTAATTGAACTGATTCTGCACTGTGACCTGCTATATGTGATAAATGAGCCACTTGGTCTCCAAGGAATGACAATCTTCTTAATTTGACAAGATTGCTGGAACTCAGCGATTACACTGGACCCTGTGGTAGCGCTTCATTTAAAAATTCAGATAAATAAGCCATTTTTTACTGTTGGACCAATCCTATCCGTTAGTTCACGCTGAAAGAATAGAGACATTTTCAAAAACTACATTTCATTGACTTTCTAACGGTGTCAATCCGTTTGAGTTACAACGGTTGCTTCACATATTCGTACCAACATGTATTTAGCGATTTTTCCGATCTTACTAAGTTGTATCGGTTTTAAAAGTGAAACAATTGACTGTGGGACTTAATTGAACTGATTCTGGACTGTGACCTTATAAATGTGATAAATGAGCCACTTGGACTCCAAGAAATAACATTCTTTTTAACTCGACATGATTGCCGGAACTCAACGATTACACTGGACCCTGTGGTAGCGCTTCATTTAAAAATTTAGATAAATAAGCCATTTTTTACTGTGGGACCAATCCTATCCGTTAGTTCACGCTGAAGAAATAGAGACATTTTAAAAAACAACATTTTATTGACTTTCTAACGGTGTCAATCCGTTTGAGTTACAACGGTTGCGTCAAAGATTCGTACCAACATGTATTTAGCTATTTCTTCCGGTATTACTAAGTTGTATCGCTTTTAAAAGTGAAACGATTGACTGTGGGACTTAATTGAACTGATTCTGGACTGTGACCTTATATATGTGATAAATGAGCCAATTGGTCTCCAAGGAATGACAATCTTCTTAATTTGACAAGATTGCTGGAACTCAGCGATTACACTGGACCCTGCGGTAGCGATTCATTTAAAACTTTACATAACTAAGTCATTTTTTACTGTGGTACCAATCCTAGCCGTTAGTTCGTGCTGAAGAAATAGAGACAGTTTCAAAAACTACATTTCATTGACTTTTTAACGGTGTCAATCCGTTTGAGTTACAACTGTTGCGTCACATATTTGTACCAACATGTGTGTATTGATTTTGTTCCGATATTACTAAGTTGTATCGCTTTTAACGGTGAACCGATTGACTGTGGGACTTAGTTGAACTGATTCTGGACTGTGACCTGATAAAGGTGACAAATGAGCCAATTGGACTCCAAGGAATGACAATCTTCTTAATTTGACAAGATTGCTGGAACTCAGCGATTATACTGGACCCTGCGGTAGCGCTTCATTTAAAACTTTAGATAAATAAGTCATTTTTTACTGTGGGACCTATCCTAGCCGTTAGTTCACGCTGAAGAAATAGAGACAGTTTCGAAAACAACCTTTCATTGACTTTCTAACTCTGTCAATCCGTCTGAGTTACAACGGTTGCTTCACATATTCGTACCAACATGTATTTAGCGTTTTTTTCCAATATTACTAAGTTGTATCGCTTTTAAAAGTGAAACGATTGACTGTGAGACTTAGTTGAAATGATTCTGGACTGTGACCTGATAAATGTGATAAATGAACCAATTGAACTCCAAGAAATAACATTCTTTTTAACTCGACATGATTGCCGGAACTCAGCGATTACACTGGGCGCTGTGGTAGCGCTGTATATAAAAATTAAGATAAATAAGTCATTTCTTACTGTGGAATCAATCCTAGCCGTTACTTCGCGCTGAAGAAATAGAGACAGTTTCATAAACTACATTTCATTGACTTTTTAACGGTGTCAATCCGTTTGAGTTACAACTGTTGCGTCACATATTTCTACCAACATGTGTGTATTGATTTTGTTCCGATATTACTAAGTTGTATCGCTTTTAACGGTGAACCAATTGACTGTGGGACTTAGTTGAACTGATTCTGGACTGTGACCTGATAAAGGTGATAAATGAGCCAATTGGACTCCAAGGAATGACAATCTTCTTAATTTGACAAGATTGCTGGAACTCAGCGATTACACTGGACTCTGCGGTAGCGCTTCATTTAAAACTTTAGATAAATAAGCCATTTTTTACTGTGGGACCTATCCTAGCCGTTAGTTCACGCTGAAGAAATAGAGACAGTTTCAAAAACTACATTTCATTGACTTTCTAACTGTGTCAATCCGTTTGAGTTACAACGGTTGCGTCAAAAATTCATACCAACATGTATTTAGCGATTTTTCCGATCTTACTAAGTTGTATCGGTTTTAAAAGTGAAACAATTGACTGTGGGACTTAATTGAACTGATTTTGGACTGTGACCTTATAAATGTGATAAATGAGCCAATTGGACTCCAAGAAATAACATTCTTTTTAACTCGACATGATTGCCGGAACTCAACGATTACACTGGACCCTGTGGTAGCGCTTCATTTAAAAATTTAGATAAATAAGCCATTTTTTACTGTGGGACCAATCCTATCCGTTAGTTCACGCTGAAGAAATAGAGACATTTTCAAAAACTACATTTCATTGACTTTCTAACGGTGTCAATCCGTTTGAGTTACAACGGCTGCT
This sequence comes from Hydractinia symbiolongicarpus, assembly GCF_029227915.1. NCBI lineage: Eukaryota > Metazoa > Cnidaria > Hydrozoa > Anthoathecata > Hydractiniidae > Hydractinia > Hydractinia symbiolongicarpus. The sequence goes on along the minus strand of NC_079888.1, from coordinate 116,700 downwards.
TCACATATTCGTACCAAGATGTATTTAGCGACTTTTCCGATCTTACTAAGTTGTATCGCTTTTAAAAGTGAAACAATTGACTGTGGGACTTAATTGAACTGATTCTGGACTGTGACCTTATAAATGTGATAAATGAGCCAATTGGACTCCAAGAAATAACATTCTTCTTAACTCGACAGGATTGCCGGAACTCAGTGATTACACTAGGCGCTGTAGAAGCGCTTTATTTAAAAATTAAGATAAATATGTCATTTTTTTCTGTGGGACCAATCCTAGCCGTTAGTTCGCGCTGAAGAAATAGAGACATTTTAAAAAACTACATTTCATTGACTTTCTAACGGTGTCAATCCGTTTGAGTTACAACGGTTGCGTCAAAGATTCGTACCAATATGTATTTAGCTATTTCTTCCGGTATTACTAAGTTGTATCGCTTTTAAAAGTGAAATGATTGACTGTGGGACTTAAATGAACTGATTCTGGACTGTGACCTTATATATGTGATAAATGAGCCAATTGGACTCAAAGAAATAACATTCTTTTTAACTCGACATGATTGCCGGAACTCAACGATTACACTGGATTCTGTGGTAGCGCTTCATTTAAAAATTTAGATAAATAAGTCATTTTTTAGTGTGGGACCAATCCTATCCGTTAGTTCACGCTGAAGAAATAGAGACAGTTTCGAAAACAACCTTTCATTGACTTTCTAACTGTGTCAATCCGTTTGAGTTACAACGGTTGCTTCACATATTCGTACCAACATGTATTTAGCGATTTTTCCGATCTTACTAAGTTGTATCGCTTTTAAAAGTGAAACAATTGACTGTGGGACTTAATTGAACTGATTCTGGACTGTGACCTTATAAATGTGATAAATGAGCCAATTGGACTCCAAGAAATAACATTCTTCTTAACTCGACATGATTGCCGGAACTCAGCGATTACACTGGACCCTGTGGTAGCGTTTCATTTAAAAATGTCGATAAATAAGTAATTTTTTACTGTGGGACCAATCCTATCCGTTAGTTCCCGCTGAAGAAATAGAGACAGTTTCAAAAACTAACTTTCATTGATTTTCTAACTGTGTCAATCCGTTTGAGCTACAACGTTTGCGTCACATATTCGTGCCAACATGTATTTAGTGATTTTGTTCCGATATTACTAAGTTGTATCGCCTTTAACGGTGAACCGATTGACTGTGGGACTTAGTTGAACTGATTCTGGACTGTGACCTGATATATGTGATAAATGAGCCAATTGAACTCCAAGAAATAACATTCTTTTTAACTCGACATGATTGCCGGAACTCAGCGATTACACTGGGCGCTGTGGGAGCGCTTCATTTAAAAAATAAGAAAAATAAATCATTTTTTACTGTGGGACCAATCCTAACCGTTAGTTCGTGCTGAAGAAGTAGAGACAGTTTCAAAAACTACATTTCATTGACTTTTTAACGGTGTCAATCTGTTTGAGTTACAACGATTGCGTCACGTATTCGTACCAACATGTATATAGCGATTTTTTCCGTTATTACTAAGTCGTATCGCTTTTAAAAGTGAAAAGATTGACTGTGGGACTTAATTGGACTGATTTTGGACTGTGATCTTATAAATGTGATAAATGAGCCAATTGGACTCCAAGGAATGACATTCTTCTTAATTTGGCATGATTGCTGGGACTCAGCGGTTACACTGGGCGCTGTGGTAGCGCTTTATATAAAAATTAAGATAAATAAGTCATTTCTTACTGTGGAACCAATCCTAGCCGTTACTTTGCGCTGAAGAAATAGAGACAGTTTCATAAACTACATTTCATTGACTTTTTAACGGTGTCAATCCGTTTGCGTTACAACGGTTGCGTCACGTATTCGTACCAACATGTATTTAGCGATTTGTTCCGATCTTACGAAGTTGTATCGCTTTTAAAAGTGAAACGATTTACTGTGGGAATTAACTGAACTGTTTCTGGACTGTGACCTTATAAATGCGATAAATGAGCCAATTGAACTACAAAAATAACATTCTTTTTAACTCGACATGATTGCCGGAACTCAGCGATCACACTGGACCCTGTGGTAGCGCTTCATTTAAAAATTTCGCTAAATAAGTGATTTTTTACTGTGGGACCAATCCTATCCGTTAGTTCACGCTGAAGAAATAGACACAGTTTCAAAAACTACCTTTCATTGACTTTCTAACGGAGTCAATCCGTTTGACTTCCAACGGTTGCTTCACCTATTCGAACCAACATGTATATAGCGATTTTTTCCGTTATTACTAAGTCGTATCGCTTTTAAAAGTGAAAAGATTGACTGTGGGACTTAATTGGACTGATTTTGGACTGTGATCTTATAAATGTGATAAATGAGCCAATTGGACTCCAAGGAATGACATTCTTCTTAATTTGGCATGATTGCTGGGACTCAGCGGTTACACTGGGCGCTGTGGTAGCGCTTTATATAAAAATTAAGATAAATAAGTCATTTCTTACTGTGGAACCAATCCTAGCCGTTACTTCGCGCTGAAGAAATAGAGACAGTTTCATAAACTACATTTCATTGACTTTTTAACGGTGTCAATCCGTTTGCGTTACAACGGTTGCGTCACGTATTCGTACCAACATGTATTTAGCGATTTGTTCCATCTTACTAAGTTGTATCGCTTTTAAAAGTGAAACGATTGACTGTGGGAATTAATTGAACTGTTTCTGGACTGTGACCTTATAAATGCGATAAATGAGCCAATTGAACTCCAAGAAATAACATTCTTATTAACTCGACATGATTGCCGGAACTCAGCGATTACACTGGACCCTGTGGTAGCGCTTCATTTAAAAATTTCGATAAATAAGTAATTTTTTACTGTGGGACCAATCCTAGCCGTTAGTTTGCGCTGAAGAAACAGAGACAGTTTCAAAAACTACATTTCATTGACTTTCTAACGGTGTCAATCCGTTTGAGTGACAACGATTGCGTCACGTATTCGTACCAACATGTATTTAGCGATTTGTTCCAATCTTACTAAGTTGTATCGCTTTTAAAAGTGAAACGATTGACCGTGGGAATTAATTGAACTGTTTCTGGACTGTGACCTTATAAATGATATAAATGAGCCAATTGAACTCCAAGAAATAACATTCTTTTTAACTCGACATGATTGCCGGAACTCAGCGATTACACTGGACCCTGTGGTAGCGCTTTATTTAAAAATTTCGATAAATAAGTAATTTTTTACTGCGGGACCAATACTATCCGTTAGTTCACGCTGAAGAAATAAAGACAGTTTCAAAAACTACCTTTCATTGAATTTCTAACGGTGTCAATCCGTTTGCGTTACAACGGTTGCTTCACATATCCGTACCAACATGTATTAAGTGTTTTTTTCGATATTACTAAGTGGTATCGCTTTTAAAAGCAAAACGATTGACTGTGGTACTTAATTGAACTGATTCTGGCTGTCATCTTATAAATGTGATAAATGAGCCAATTGGACTCCAAGAAATAGCATTCTTTTTAACTCGACATGATTGCCGGAACTAAGTGATTACACTGGGCTCTGTGGAAGCGCTTTATTAAAAAATTAAGATAAATATGTCATTTTTTTCTGTGGGACCAATCCTAGCCGTTACTTCGCGCTGAAGAAATAGAGACAGTTTCAAAAACTACATTTCATTGACTTTCTAACGGTGTCAATCCGTTTGAGTTACAACGGTTGCGTCAAAGATTCGTACCAACATGTATTTAGCGATTTCTTCCGGTATTACTAAGTTGTATCGCTTTTAAAAGTGAAACGATTGACTGTGGGACTTAATTGAAATGATTCTGGACTGTGACCTGCTAAATGTGATAAATGAGCCACTTGCTGTCCAAGGAATGACAATCTTCTTAATTTGACATGATTGCCGGAACTCAGCGATTACATTGGACCCTGTGGTAGCGCTTCATTTAAAAATTTCGATAAATAAGTCATTTTTTACTGTGGGACCAATCCTGTCCGTAAGTTCACGCTGAAGAAATAGAGACAGTTTCAAAAACTACATTTCATTGACTTTTTAACGGTGTCAATCCGTTTGAGTTACAAAGATTGCATCACGTATTCGTACGAACATGTATTTAGCGATTTGTTCCGATCTTACTAAGTTGTATCGATTTTAAAAGTGAAACGATTGACTTTGGGAATTAATTGAACTGTTTCTGGTCTGTGACCTTATAAATGCGATAAATGAGCCAATTGAACTCCAAGAAATAACATTCTTTTTAACTCGACATGATTACCGGAACTCAGCGATTACACTGGACCCTGTGGTAGCGCTTCATTTATAAATTTCGATAAACAATCCTATCCGTTAGTTCCCGCTGAAGAAATAGAGACAGTTTCAAAAACTAACTTTCATTGATTTTCTAACGGTGTCTATCCGTTTGAGTTACAACGGTTGCTTCACATATTCGTGCCAACATGTATTTAGTGATTTTGTTCCGATATTACTAAGTTGTATCGCCTTTAACGGTGAACCGATCGACCGTGGGACTTAGTTGAACTGATTCTGGACTGTGACCTGATAAATGGGATAAATGAGCAAATTGAACTCCAAGAAATAACATTCTTCTTAACTCGACAGGATTGCCGGAACTCAGTGATTACACTGGGCAGTGTGGAAGCGCTTTATTTAAAAATTAAGATAAATATGTCATTTTTTTCTGTGGGACCAATCCTAGCCGTTAGTTCGCGCTGAAGAAATAGAGACAGTTTCAAAAACAACATTTCATTGACTTTCTAACGGTGTCAATCCGTTTGAGTTACAACGGTTGCGTCAAAGATTCGTACCAACATGTATTTAGCGATTTTTTCCGGTATTACTATATTGTATCGGTTTTAAAAGTGAAACGATTGACTGTGGGACTTAATTGAACTGATTCTGGACTGTGACCTGCTATATGTGATAAATGAGCCACTTGGTCTCCAAGGAATGACAATCTTCTTAATTTGACAAGATTGCTGGAACTCAGCGATTACACTGGACCCTGTGGTAGCGCTTCATTTAAAAATTTAGATAAATAAGCCATTTTTTACTGTTGGACCAATCCTATCCGTTAGTTCACACTGAAGAAATAGAGACATTTTCAAAAACTACATTTCATTGACTTTCTGACAGTGTCAATCCGTTTGAGTTACAACGGTTGCTTCACATATTCGTACCAACATGTATTTAGCGATTTTTCCGATCTTACTAAGTTGTATCGGTTTTAAAAGTGAAACAATTGACTGTGGGACTTAATTGAACTGATTCTGGACTGTGACCTTATAAATGTGATAAATGAGCCAATTGGTCTCCAAGAAAAACATTCTTTTTAACTCGACATGATTGCCGGAACTCAACGATTACACTGGACCCTGTGGTAGCGCGTCATTTAAAAATTTAGATAAATAAGCCATATTTTACTGTGGGACCAATCCTATCCGTTATTTCACGCTGAAGAAATAGAGACATTTTAAAAAACAACATTTCATTGACTTTCTAAGGGTGTCAATCCGTTTGAGTTACAACGGTTGCGTCAAAGATTCGTACCAACATGTATTTAGCTATTTCTTCCGGTATTACTAAGTTGTATCGCTTTTAAAAGTGAAACGATTGACTGTGGGACTTAATTGAACTGATTTTGGACTGTGACCTTATATATGTGATAAATGAGCCAATTGGTCTCCAAGGAATGACAATCTTCTTAATTTGACAAGATTGCCGGAACTCAGCGATTACACTGGACCCTGCGGAAGCGCTTCATTTAAAACTTTACATAACTAAGTCATTTTTTACTGTGGTACCAATCCTAGCCGTTAGTTTGTGCTGAAGAAATAGAGACAGTTTCAAAAACTACATTTCATTGACTTTTTAACGGTGTCAATCCGTTTGAGTTACAACTGTTGCGTCACATATTTGTACCAACATGTGTGTATTGATTTTGTTCCGATATTACTAAGTTGTATCGCTTTTAACGGTGAACCGATTGACTGTGGGACTTAGTTGAACTGATTCTGGACTGTGACCTGATAAAGGTGATAAATGAGCCAATTGGACTCCAAGGAATGACAATCTTCTTAATTTGACAAGATTGCTGGAACTCAGCGATTACACTGGACCCTGCGGTAGCGCTTCATTTAAAACTTTAGATAAATAAGTCATTTTTTACTGTGGGACCTATCCTAGCCGTTAGTTCACGCTGAAGAAATAGAGACAGTTTCGAAAACAACCTTTCATTGACTTTCTAACTGTGTCAATCCGTCTGAGTTACAACGGTTGCTTCACATACTCGTACCAACATGTATTTAGCGTTTTTTCCCGATATTACTACGTTGTATCGCTTTTAAAAGTGAAACGATTGACTGTGGGACTTAATTGAACTGATTCTGGACTGTGACCTTATAAATGTGATAAATGAGCCAATTGGACTCCAAGAAATAACATTCTTTTTAACTCGACATGATTGCCGGAACTCAACGATTACACTGGACCCTGTGGTAGCGCTTCATTTAAAAATTTAGATAAATAAGCCATTTTTCACTATGGGACCAATCCTATCCGTTAGTTCACGCTGAAGAAATGGAGACATTTTCAAAAACTACATTTCATTGACTTTCTAACGGTGTCAATCCGTTTGAGTTACAACGGTTGCTTCACATATTTGTACCAAGATATATTTAGCGATTTTTCCGATCTTACTAAGTTGTATCGCTTTTAAAAGTGAAACAATTGACTGTGGGACTTAATTGAACTGATTCTGGACTGTGACCTTATAAATGTGATGAATGAGCCAATTGGACTCCAAAAAATAACATTCTTCTTAACTCGACAGGATTGCCGTAACTCAGCGATTACACTGGACCCTGCGGTAGCGCTTTATTTAAAACTTTAGATAAATAAGTCATTTTTTACTGTGGGACCTATCCTAGCCGTTAGTTCACGCTGAAGAAATAGAGACAGTAACGAAAACAACCTTTCATTGACTTTCTAACTGTGTCAATCCGTCTGAGTTACAACGGTTGCTTCACATATTCGTACCAACATGTATTTAGCGTTTTTTTCCGATATTACTAAGTTGTATCGCTTTTAAAAGTGAAACGATTGACTGTGAGACTTAGTTGAAATGATTCTGGACTGTGACCTGATAAATGTGATCAATGAGCCAATTGAACTCCAAGAAGTAACATTCTTTTTAACTCGACATGATTGCCGGAACTGAACGATTACACTGGACCCTGTGGTAGCGCTTTATTTAAAAATTTAGATAAATACGCCATTTTTTACTGTGGGACCAATCCTATCCGTTAGTTCACGCTGAAGAAATAGAGACAGTTTCAAAAACTACATTTCATTGACTTTCTAACGGTGTCAATCCGTTTGAGTTACAACGGTTGCTTCACATATTCGTACCAACATGTATTTAGCGATTTTTCCGATCTTACTAAGTTGTATCGCTTTTAAAAGTGAAACAATTGCCTGTGGGACTTAATTGAACTGATTCTGGACTGTGACCTTATAAATGTGATAAATGAGCCAATTGGACTCCAAGAAATAACATTCTTCTTAACTCGACAGGATTGCCGGAACTCAGTGATTACACTGGGCGCTGTGGAAGCGCTTTATTTAAAAATTAAGATAAATATGTCATTTTTTTCTGTGGGACCAATCCTAGCCGTTAGTTCGCGCTGAAGAAATAGAGACAGTTTCAAAAACTACATTTCATTGACTTTCTAAGGGTGTCGATCCGCTTGAGTTACAACGGTTGCGTCAAAGATTCGTACCAACATGTATTTAGCGATTTTTTCCGGTATTACTATATTGTATCGGTTTTAAAAGTGAAACGATTGACTGTGGGACTTAATTGAACTGATTCTGGACTGTGACCTGCTATATGTGATAAATGAGCCACTTGGTCTCCAAGGAATGACAATCTTCTTAATTTGACAAGATTGCTGGAACTCAGCGATTACACTGGACCCTGTGGAAGCGCTTTATTTAAAAATTAAGATAAATATGACATTTTTTTCTGTGGGACCAATCCTAGCCGTTAGTTCGCGCTGATGAAATAGAGACAGTTTTAAAAACTACATTTCATTGACTTTCTAACGGTGTCAATCCGCTTGAGTTACAACGGTTGCGTCAAAGATTCGTACCAACATGTATTTAGCGATTTTTTCCGGTATTACTATATTGTATCGGTTTTAAAAGTGAAACAATTGACTGTGGGACTTAATTGAACTGATTCTGGACTGTGACCTGCTATATGTGATAAATGAGCCACTTGGTCTCCAAGGAATGACAATCTTCTTAATTTGACAAGATTGCTGGAACTCAGCGATTACACTGGACCCTGTGGTAGCGCTTCATTTAAAAATTTAGATAAATAAGCCATTTTTTACTGTGGGACCAATCCTATCCGTTAGTTCACGCTGAAGAAATAGAGACATTTTAAAAAACTGCATTTCATTGACTTTCTAAGGGTGTCAATCCGTTTGAGTTACAACGGTTGCGTCAAAGATTCGTACCAACATGTATTTAGCTATTTCTTCCGGTATTACTAAGTTGTATCGCTTTTAACGGTGAACCAATTGACTGTGGGACTTAGTTGAACTGATTCTGGACTGTGACCTGATGAAGGTGATAAATGAGCCAATTGGACTCCAAGGAATGACAATCTTCTTAATTTGACAAGATTGCTGGAACTCAGCGATTACACTGGACCCTGTGGTAGCGCTTTATTTAAAAATTTCGATAAATAAGTCATTTTTTACTGTGGGACCAATCCTATCCGTTAGTTCACGCTGAAGAAATAGAGACAGTTTCAAAAACTACATTTCATTGTCTTTGTAACGGTGTCAATCCGTTTGAGTTACAACGGTTGCGTCACATATTCGTACCAACATGTATTTAGTGATTTTGTTCCGATATTACTAAGTTGAATCGCTTTTAACGGTGAACCGATTAACTGTGGGACTTAGTTCAACTGATTCTGGACTGTGACCTAATAAATGTGATAAATGAGCCAATTGGACTCCAAGGAATAACATTCTTCTTAATTTGACAGGATTAATGAAACTCAGCGATTACACTGGGCGCTGTGGTAGTGCTTCATTTAAAAATTAAGATTAATAAGTCATTTTTTACTGCGGGACCAATCCTAGCCGTTAGTTCACGCTGAAGAAATAGAGACAGTTTCAAAAACTACATTTCATTGTCTTTGTAACGGTGTCAATCCGTTTGAGTTACAACAGTTGCGTCACATATTCGTACCAACATGTATTTAGTGATTTTGTTCCGATATTACTAAGTTGAATCGCTTTTAACGGTGAACCGATTAACTGTGGGACTTAGTTGAACTGATTCTGGACTGTGACCTGATAAATGTGATAAATGAGCCAATTGGACTCCAAGGAATGAAATTCTTCTTAATTTGACAGGATTAATGAAACTCAGCGATTACACTGGGCGCTGTGGTAGTGCTTCATTTAAAAATTTCGATAAATAGTCATTTTTTACTGTGGGATCAATCCTATCCGTTAGTTCACGCTGAAGAAATAGAGACAGTTTCAAAAACTACATTTCATTGTCTTTTTAACGGTGTCAATCCGTTTGAGTTACAACTGTTGCGTCACATATTTGTACCAACATGTGTGTATTGATTTTGTTCCGATATTGCTAAGTTGTATCGCTTTTAACGGTGAACCGATTGACTGTGGGACTTAGTTGAACTGATTCTGGACTGTGACCTGATAAAGGTGATAAATGAGCCAATTGCACTCCAAGGAATGACAATCTTCTTAATTTGACAATTTACTGGAACTCAGCGATTACACTGGACCCTGCTGTAGCGCTTCATTTAAAACTTTAGATAAATAAGTCATTTTTTACTGTGGGACCTATCCTAGCCGTTAGTTCACGCTGAAGAAATAGAGACAGTTTCGAAAACAACCTTTCATTGACTTTCTAACTGTGTCAATCCGTCTGAGTTACAACGGTTGCTTCACATATTCGTACCAACATGTATTTAGCGTTTTTTCCGATATTACTAAGTTGTATCGCTTTTAAAAGTGAAACGATTGACTGTGAGACTTAGTTGAAATGATTTTGGACTGTGACCTGATAAATGTGATAAATGAGCCAATTGAACTCCAAGAAATAACATTCTTTTTAACTCGACATGATTGCCGGAACTGAACGATTACACTGGACCCTGTGGTAGCGCTTCATTTAAAAATTTAGATAAATAAGCCATTTTTTACTCTGGGACCAATCCTATCCGTTAGTTCACGCTGAAGAAATAGAGACATTTTCAAAAACTACATTTCATTGACTTTCTAACGGTGTCAATCCGTTTGAGTTACAACGGTTGCTTCACATATTCGTACCAACATGTATTTAGCGATTTTTCCGATTTTACTAAGTTGTATCGCTTTTAAAAGTGAAACAATTGACTGTGGGTTTTAATTGAACTGATTCTGGACTGTGACCTTATGAATGTGATAAATGAGCCAATTGGACTCCAAGAAATAACATTCTTCTTAACTCGACAGGATTGCCGGAACTCAGTGATTACACTGGGCAGTGTGGAAGCGCTTTATTTAAAAATTAAGATAAATATGTCATTTTTTTCTGTGGGACCAATCCTAGCCGTTAGTTCGCGCTGAAGAAATAGAGACAGTTTCCAAAACAACATTTCATTGACTTTCTAACGGTGTCAATCCGTTTGAGTTACAACGGTTGCGTCAAAGATTCGTACCAACATGTATTTAGCGATTTTTTCCGGTATTACTATATTGTATCGGTTTTAAAAGTGAAACAATTGACTGGGGGAATTAATTGAACTGATTCTGGACTGTGACCTGCTATATGTGATAAATGAGCCACTTGGTCTCCAAGGAATGACAATCTTCTTAATTTGACAAGATTGCTGGAACTCAGCGATTACACTGGACCCTGTGGTAGCGCTTCATTTAAAAATTTAGATAAATAAGCCATTTTTTACTGTTGGACCAATCCTATCCGTTAGTTCACGCTGAAGAAATAGAGACATTTTCAAAAACTACATTTCATTGACTTTCTAACGGTGTCAATCCGTTTGAGTTACAACGGTTGCTTCACATATTCGTACCAACATGTATTTAGCGATTTTTCCGATCTTACTAAGTTGTATCGGTTTTAAAAGTGAAACAATTGACTGTGGGACTTAATTGAACTGATTCTGGACTGTGACCTTATAAATGTGATAAATGAGCCTATTGGACTCCAAGAAATAACATTCTTTTTAACTCGACATGATTGCCGGAACTCAACGATTACACTGGACCCTGTGGTAGCGCTTCATTTAAAAATTTAGATAAATAAGCCATTTTTTACTGTGGGACCAATCCTATCCGTTAGTTCACGCTGAAGAAATAGAGACATTTTAAAAAACAACATTTCATTGACTTTCTAAGGGTGTCAATCCGTTTGAGTTACAACGGTTGCGTCAAAGATTCGTACCAACATGTACTTAGCTATTTCTTCCGGTATTACTAAGTTGTATCGCTTTTAAAAGTGAAACGATTGACTGTGGGACTTAATTGAACTGATTCTGGACTGTGACCTTATGTATGTGATAAATGAGCCAATTGGTCTCCAAGGAATGACAATCTTCTTAATTTGACAAGATTGCTGGAACTCAGCGATTACACTGGACCCTGCGGTAGCGCTTCATTTAAAACTTTACATAACTAAGTCATTTTTTACTGTGGTACCAATCCTAGCCGTTAGTTTGTGCTGAAGAAATAGAGACAGTTTCAAAAACTACATTTCATTGACTTTTTAACGGTGTCAATCCGTTTGAGTTACAACTGTTGCGTCACATATTTGTACCAACATGTGTGTATTGATTTTGTTCCGATATTACTAAGTTGTATCGCTTTTAACGGTGAACCGATTGACTGTGGGACTTAGTTGAACTGATTCTGGACTGTGACCTGATAAAGGTGACAAATGAGCCAATTGGACTCCAAGGAATGACAATCTTCTTAATTTGACAAGATTGCTGGAACTCAGCGATTACACTGGACCCTGCGGTAGCGCTTCATTTAAAACTTTAGATAAATAAGTCATTTTTTACTGTGGGACCTATCCTTGCCGTTAGTTCACGCTGAAGAAATAGAGACAGTTTCAAAAACAACCTTTCATTGACTTTCTAACTGTGTCAATCCGTCTGAGTTACAACGGTTGCTTCACATATTTGTACCAACATGTATTTAGCGTTTTTTTCCGATATTACTAAGTTGTATCGCTTTTAAAAGTGAAACGATTGACTGTGGGACTTAATTGAACTGATTCTGGACTGTGACCTTATAAATGTGATAAATGAGCCAATTGGACTCGAAGAAATAACATTCTTTTTAACTCGACATGATTGCCGGAACTCAACGATTACACTGGACCCTGTGGTAGCGCTTCATTTAAAAATTTAGATAAATAAGCCATTTTTCACTATGGGACCAATCCTATCCGTTAGTTCACGCTGAAGAAATAGAGACATTTTCAAAAACTACATTTCATTGACTTTCTAACGGTGTCAATCCGTTTGAGTTACAACGGTTGCTTCACATATTCGTACCAAGATATATTTAGCGATTTTTCCGATCTTACTAAGTTGTATCGCTTTTAAAATTGAAACAATTGACTGTGGGACTTAATTGAACTGATTCTGGACTGTGACCTTATAAATGTGATGAATGAGCCAATTGGACTCCAAGAAATAACATTCTTCTTAACTCGACAGGATTGCTGGAACTCAGCGATTACACTGGACCCTGCGGTAGCGCTTTATTTAAAACTTTAGATAAATAAGTCATTTTTTACTGTGGGACCTATCCTAGCCGTTAGTTTACGCTGAAGAAATAGAGACAGTTTCGAAAACAACCTTTCATTGACTTTCTAACTGTGTCAATCCGTCTGAGTTACAACGGTTGCTTCACATATTCGTACCAACATGTATTTAGCGTTTTTTTCCGATATTACTAAGTTGTATCGCTTTTAAAAGTGAAACGATTGACTGTGAGACTTAGTTGAAATGATTCTGGACTGTGACCTGATAAATGTGATAAATGAGCCAATTGAACTCCAAGAAATAACATTCTTTTTAACTCGACATGATTGCCGGAACTGAACGATTACACTGGACCCTGTGGTAGCGCTTTATTTAAAAATTTAGATAAATAAGCCATTTTTTACTGTGGGACCAATCCTATCCGTTAGTTCACGCTGAAGAAATAGAGACATTTTCAAAAACTACATTTCATTGACTTTCTAACGGTGTCAATCCGTTTGAGTTACAACGGTTGCTTCACATATTCGTACCAACATGTATTTAGCGATTTTTCCGATCTTACTAAGTTGTATCGCTTTTAAAAGTGAAACAATTGCCTGTGGGACTTAATTGAACTGATTCTGGACTGTGACCTTATAAATGTGATAAATGAGCCAATTAGTCTCCAAGGAATGACAATCTTCTTAATTTGACAAGATTGCTGGAACTCAGCGATTACACTGGACCCTGCGGTAGCGCTGCATTTAAAACTTTACATAACTAACTCATTTTTTACTGTGGTACCAATCCTAGCCGTTAGTTCGTGCTGAAGATATAGAGACAGTTTCAAAAACTACATTTCATTGACTTTTTAACGGTGTCAATCCGTTTGAGTTACAACGATTGCGTCACGTATTCGTACCAACATGTATTTAGCGATTTGTTCCGATCTTACGAAGTTGTATCGCTTTTAAAAGTGAAACGATTGACTGTGGAATTAATTGATCTGTTTCTGGACTGTGACCTTATAAATGTGATAAATGAGCCAATTGAACTCCAAGAAATAACATTCTTTTTAATTTGACATGATTGCCGGAACTCAGCGATTACACTGGACCCTGTGGTAGCGCTTTATATAAAAATTTCGATAAATAAGTCATTTTTTACTGTGGGACCAGTCCTATCCGTTAGTTCACGCTGAAGAAATAGAGACAGTTTTAAAAACTACCTTTCATTGACTTTCTAACGGTGTCAATCCGTTTGAGTTACAACGGCTGCGTCACATATTCGTACCAACATGTATTTAGTGATTTTGTTCCGATATTACTAAGTTGTATCGCTTTTAACGGTGAACCGATTGACTGTGGAATTAATTGATCTCTTTCTGGACTGTGACCTTATGAATGTGATAAATGAGCCAATTGAACTCCAAGAAATAACATTCTTTTTAATTTGACATGATTGCCGGAACTCAGCGATTACACTGGACCCTGTGGTAGCGCTTTATTTAAAAATTTCGATAAATAAGTCATTTTTTACTGTGGGACCAATCCTATCCGTTAGTTCACGCTGAAGAAATAGAGACAGTTTTAAAAACTACCTTTCATTGACTTTCTAACGGTGTCAATCCGTTTGACTTACAACGGTTGCTTCACATATTCGAACCAACATGTATTTAGCGATTTTTTCCAATATTACTAAGTTGTATTGCTTTTAAAAGTGAAACGATTGACTGTGGGACTTAATTGGACTGATTGTGGACTGTGATCTTATAAATGTGATAAATGAGCCAATTGGACTCCAAGGAATTACAATCTTCTTAAATTGACATGATTGCCGGAACTCAGCGATTACACTGGACCCTGTGGTAGCGCTTCATTTAAAAATTTCGATAAATAAGTCATTTTTTACTGTGGGACCAATCCTATCCGTTAGTTCACGCTGAAGAAATAGAGACAATTTCAAAAACTACATTTCATTGTCTTTTTAACGGTGTCAATCCGTTTGAGTTACAACATTGCGTCACATATTCGTACCAACATGTATTTAGTGATTTTGTTCCGATATTACTAAGTTGTATCGCTTTTAACGGTGAACCGATTGACTGTGGGACTTAGTTGAAATGATTCTGGACTGTGACCTGATAAAAGTGACAAATGAGCCAATTGAACTCCAAGAAATAACATTCTTTTTAACTCGACATAATTGCTGGATATCAGCGATTACACTGGACCCTGTGGTAGCGCTTTATTTAAAAATTTCGATAAATAAGTCATTTTTTACTGTGGGACCAATCCTATCCGTTAGTTCACGCTGAAGAAATAGAGACAGTTTCAAAAACTACATTTCATTGTCTTTTTAACGGTGTCAATCCGTTTGAGTTACAACGGTTGCGTCACATATTCGTACCAACATGCATTTAGTGATTTTGTTCCGATATTACTAAGTTGAATCGCTTTTAACGGTGAACCGATTAACTGTGGGACTTAGTTCAACTGATTCTGGACTGTGACCTGATAAATGTGATAAATGAGCCAATTGGACTCCAAGGAATAAAATTCTTCTTAATTTGACAGGATTAATGAAACTCAGCGATTACACTGGGCGCTGTGGTAGTGCTTCATTTAAAAATTAAGATTAATAAGTCATTTTTTACTGCGGGACCAATCCTAGCCGTTAGTTCACGCTGAAGAAATGGAGACAGTTTCACAAACTACATTTCATTGTCTTTTTAACGGTGGCAATCCCTTTGAGTTACAACGGTTGCGTCACATATTCGTACCATAATGTATTTAGTCATTATGTTCCGATATTACTAAGTTGTATCGCTTTTAAAAGTGAAACGATTGACTGTGGGACTTAATTGGACTGATTTGGGACTGTGATCTTATAAATGTGATAAATGAGCCAATTGGACTCCAAGGAATGACAATCTTTTTAATTTGACATGATTGCCGGAACTCAGCGATTACACTGGACCCTGTGGTAGCGCTTTATATAAAAATTTCGATAAATAAGTCATTTTTTACTGTGGGACCAGTCCTATCCGTTAGTTCACGCTGAAGAAATAGAGACAGTTTTAAAAACTACCTTTCATTGACTTTCTAACGGTGTCAATCCGTTTGAGTTACAACGGCTGCGTCACATATTCGTACCAACATGTATTTAGTGATTTTGTTCCGATATTACTAAGTTGTATCGCTTTTAACGGTGAACCGATTGACTGTGGAATTAATTGATCTCTTTCTGGACTGTGACCTTATGAATGTGATAAATGAGCCAATTGAACTCCAAGAAATAACATTCTTTTTAATTTGACATGATTGCCGGAACTCAGCGATTACACTGGACCCTGTGGTAGCGCTTTATTTAAAAATTTCGATAAATAAGTCATTTTTTACTGTGGGACCAATCCTATCCGTTAGTTCACGCTGAAGAAATAGAGACAGTTTTAAAAACTACCTTTCATTGACTTTCTAACGGTGTCAATCCGTTTGACTTACAACGGTTGCTTCACATATTCGAACCAACATGTATTTAGCGATTTTTTCCAATATTACTAAGTTGTATTGCTTTTAAAAGTGAAACGATTGACTGTGGGACTTAATTGGACTGATTGTGGACTGTGATCTTATAAATGTGATAAATGAGCCAATTGGACTCCAAGGAATTACAATCTTCTTAAATTGACATGATTGCCGGAACTCAGCGATTACACTGGACCCTGTGGTAGCGCTTCATTTAAAAATTTCGATAAATAAGTCATTTTTTACTGTGGGACCAATCCTATCCGTTAGTTCACGCTGAAGAAATAGAGACAATTTCAAAAACTACATTTCATTGTCTTTTTAACGGTGTCAATCCGTTTGAGTTACAACATTGCGTCACATATTCGTACCAACATGTATTTAGTGATTTTGTTCCGATATTACTAAGTTGTATCGCTTTTAACGGTGAACCGATTGACTGTGGGACTTAGTTGAAATGATTCTGGACTGTGACCTGATAAAAGTGACAAATGAGCCAATTGAACTCCAAGAAATAACATTCTTTTTAACTCGACATAATTGCTGGATATCAGCGATTACACTGGACCCTGTGGTAGCGCTTTATTTAAAAATTTCGATAAATAAGTCATTTTTTACTGTGGGACCAATCCTATCCGTTAGTTCACGCTGAAGAAATAGAGACAGTTTCAAAAACTACATTTCATTGTCTTTTTAACGGTGTCAATCCGTTTGAGTTACAACGGTTGCGTCACATATTCGTACCAACATGCATTTAGTGATTTTGTTCCGATATTACTAAGTTGAATCGCTTTTAACGGTGAACCGATTAACTGTGGGACTTAGTTCAACTGATTCTGGACTGTGACCTGATAAATGTGATAAATGAGCCAATTGGACTCCAAGGAATAAAATTCTTCTTAATTTGACAGGATTAATGAAACTCAGCGATTACACTGGGCGCTGTGGTAGTGCTTCATTTAAAAATTAAGATTAATAAGTCATTTTTTACTGCGGGACCAATCCTAGCCGTTAGTTCACGCTGAAGAAATGGAGACAGTTTCACAAACTACATTTCATTGTCTTTTTAACGGTGGCAATCCCTTTGAGTTACAACGGTTGCGTCACATATTCGTACCATAATGTATTTAGTCATTATGTTCCGATATTACTAAGTTGTATCGCTTTTAAAAGTGAAACGATTGACTGTGGGACTTAATTGGACTGATTTGGGACTGTGATCTTATAAATGTGATAAATGAGCCAATTGGACTCCAAGGAATGACAATCTTCTTAATTTGACATGATTGCCGGAACTCAGCGATTACACTGGACCCTGTGGTAGCGCTTCATTTAAAAATTTCGATAAATAGTCATTTTTTACTGTGGGACCAATCCTATCCGTTAGTTCACGCTGAAGAAATAGAGACAGTTTCAAAAACTACATTTCATTGTCTTTTTAACGGTGTCAATCCGTTTGAGTTACAACATTGCGTCACATATTCGTACCAACATGTATTTAGTGATTTTGTTCCGATATTACTAAGTTGTATCGCTTTTAACGGTGAACCGATTGACTGTGGGACTTAGTTGAAATGATTCTGGACTGTGACCTGATAAAAGTGACAAATGAGCCAATTGAACTCCAAGAAATAACATTCTTTTTAACTCGACATAATTGCTGGATCTCAGCGATTACACTGGACCCTGTGGTAGCGCTTTATTTAAAAATTTCGATAAATAAGTCATTTTTTACTGTGGGACCAATCCTATCCGTTAGTTCACGCTGAAGAAATAAAGACAGTTTCAAAAACTACATTTCATTGTCTTTGTAACGGTGTCAATCCGTTTGAGTTACAACTGTTGCGTCACATATTCGTACCAACATGTATTTAGTGATTTTGTTCCGATATTACTAAGTTGAATCGCTTTTAACGGTGAACCAATTAACTGTGGGACTTAGTTCAACTGATTCTGGACTGTGACCTGATAAATGTGATAAATGAGCCAATTGGACTACAAGGAATGAAATTCTTCTTAATTTGACAGGATTAATGAAACTCAGCGATTACACTGGACCCTGTGGTAGCGCTTCATTTAAAAATTTCGATAAATAGTCATTTTTTACTGTGGGACTAATCCTATCCGTTAGTTCACGCTGAAGAAATAGAGACAGTTTCAAAAACTACATTTCATTGTCTTTTTAACGGTGTCAATCCGTATGATTTACAACTGTTGCGTCACATATTTGTACCAACATGTGTGTATTGATTTTGTTCCGATATTGCTAAGTTGTATCGCTTTTAACGGTGAACCGATTGACTGTGGGACTTAGTTGAACTGATTCTGGACTGTGACCTGATAAAGGTGATAAATGAGCCAATTGGACTCCAAGGAATGACAATCTTCTTAATTTGACAATTTGCTGGAACTCAGCGATTACACTGGACCCTGCGGTAGAGCTTCATTTAAAACTTTAGATAAATAAGTCATTTTTTACTGTGGGACCTATCCTAGCCGTTAGTTCACGCTGAAGAAATAGAGACAGTTTCGAAAACAACCTTTCATTGACTTTCTAACTGTGTCAATCCGTCTGAGTTACAACGGTTGCTTCACATATTCGTACCAACATGTATTTAGCGTTTTTTTCCGATATTACTAAGTTGTATCGCTTTTAAAAGTGAAACGATTGACTGTGAGACTTAGTTGAAATGATTCTGGACTGTGACCTGATAAATGTGATAAATGAGCCAATTGAACTCCAAGAAATAACATTCTTTTTAACTCGACATGATTGCCGGAACTGAACGATTACACTGGACCCTGTGGTAGCGCTTCATTTAAAAATTTAGATAAATAAACCATTTTTTACTCTAGGACCAATCCTATCCGTTAGTTCACGCTGAAGAAATAGAGACATTTTCAAAAACTACATTTCATCGACTTTCTAACGGTGTCAATCCGTTTGAGTTACAACGGTTGCTTCACATGTATTTAGCGATTTTTCCGATCTTACTAAGTTGTATCGCTTTTAAAAGTGAAACAATTGCCTGTGGGACTTAATTGAACTGATTCTGGACTGTGACCTTATAAATGTGATAAATGAGCCAATTGGACTCCAAGAAATAACATTCTTCTTAACTCGACTGGATGGCCGGAACTCAGTGATTACACTGGGCGCTGTGGAAGCGCTTTATTTAAAAATTAAGATAAATATGTCATTTTTTTCTGTGGGACCAATCCTAGCCGTTAGTTCGCGCTGAAGAGATAGAGACAGTTTCAAAAACTACATTTCATTGACTTTCTAACGGTGTCAATCCGCTTGAGTTACAACGGTTGCGTCAAAGATTCGTACCAACATGTATTTAGCGATTTTTTCCGGTATTACTATATTGTATCGGTTTTAAAAGTGAAACGATTGACTGTGGGACTTAATTGAACTGATTCTGGACTGTGACCTTATAAATGTGATAAATGAGCCAATTGAACTCCAAGAAATAACATTCTTTTTAACTCGACATAATTGCTGGATATCAGCGATTACACTGGACCCTGTGGTAGCGCTTTATTTAAAAATTTCGAAAAATAAGTCATTTTTTACTGTGGGACCAATCCTATCCGTTAGTTCACGCTGAAGAAATAGAGACAATTTCAAAAACTACATTTCATTGTCTTTGTAACGGTGTCAATCCGTTTGAGTTACAACGGTTGCGTCACATATTCGTACCAACATGTATTTAGTGATTTTGTTCCGATATTACTAAGTTGAATCGCTTTTAACGGTGAACCGATTAACTGTGGGACTTAGTTCAACTGATTCTGGACTGTGACCTGATAAATGTGATAAATGAGCTAATTGGACTCCAAGGAATAAAATTCTTCTTAATTTGACAGGATTAATGAAACTCAGCGATTACACTTGGCGCTGTGGTAGTGCTTCATTTAATAATTAAGATTAATAAGTCATTTTTTACTGTGGGACCAATCCTAGCCGTTAGTTCACGCTGAAGAAATAGAGACAGTTTCAAAAACTACATTTCATTGTCTTTTTAACGGTGGCAATCCGTTTGAGTTACAACGGTTGCGTCACATATTCGTACCATAATGTATTTAGTGATTATGTTCCGATATTACTAAGTTGTAGCGGTTTTAAAAGTGAAACGATTGACTGTGGGACTTAATTGGACTGATTTGGGACTGTGATCTTATAAATGTGATAAATGAGCCAATTGGACTCCAAGGAATGACAATCTTCTTAATTTGACATGATTGCCGGAACTCAGCGATTACACTGGACCCTGTGGTAGCGCTTCATTTAAAAATTTCGATAAATAGTCATTTTTTACTGTGGGACCAATCCTATCCGTTAGTTCACGCTGAAGAAATAGAGACAGTTTCAAAAACTACATTTCATTGTCTTTTTAACGGTGTCAATCCGTTTGAGTTACAACATTGCGTCACATATTCGTACCAACATGTATTTAGTGATTTTGTTCCGATATTACTAAGTTGTATCGCTTTTAACGGTGAACCGATTGACTGTGGGACTTGGTTGAAATGATTCTGGACTGTGACCTGATAAAAGTGACAAATGAGGCAATTGAACTCCAAGAAATAACATTCTTTTTAACTCGACATAATTGCTGGATCTCAGCGATTACACTGGACCCTGTGGTAGCGCTTTATTTGAAAATTTCGATAAATAAGTCATTTTTTACTGTGGGACCAATCCTATCCGTTAGTTCACGCTGAAGAAATAGAGACATTTTCAAAAACTACATTTCATTGACTTTCTAACGGTGTCAATCCGTTTGAGTTACAACGGTTGCTTCGCATATTCGTACCAACATGTATTTAGCGATTTTTCCGATCTTACTAAGTTGTATCGCTTTTAAAAGTGAAACAATTGACTGTGGGACTTAATTGAACTGATTCTGGACTGTGACCTTATAAATGTGATAAATGAGCCAATTGGATTCCAAGAAATAACATTCTTCTTAACTCAACAGGATTGCCGGAACTCAGTGATTACACTGGGCAGTGTGGAAGCGCTTTATATAAAAATTAAGATAAATATGTCATTTTTTTCTGTGGGACCAATCCTAGCCGTTAGTTCGCGCTGAAGAAATAGAGACAGTTTCAAAAACAACATTTCATT
Organism: Hydractinia symbiolongicarpus; assembly: GCF_029227915.1. Classification (NCBI taxonomy): domain Eukaryota; kingdom Metazoa; phylum Cnidaria; class Hydrozoa; order Anthoathecata; family Hydractiniidae; genus Hydractinia; species Hydractinia symbiolongicarpus. The sequence goes on along the minus strand of NC_079888.1, from coordinate 95,213 downwards.
GACTTTCTAACGGTGTCAATCCGTTTGAGTTACAACGGTTGCGTCAAAGATTCGTACCAACATGTATTTAGCGATTTTTTCCGGTATTACTATATTGTATCGGTTTTAAAAGTGAAACGATTGACTGTGGGACTTAATTGAACTGATTCTGGACTGTGACCTGCTATATGTGATAAATGAGCCACTTGGTCTCCAAGGAATGACAATCTTCTTAATTTGACAAGATTGCTGGAACTCAGCGATTACACTGGACCCTGTGGTAGCGCTTCATTTAAAAATTTAGATAAATAAGCCATTTTTTACTGTTGGACCAATCCTATCCGTTAGTTCACGCTGAAGAAATAGAGACATTTTCAAAAACTACATTTCATTGACTTTCTAACGGTGTCAATCCGTTTGAGTTACAACGGTTGCTTCACATATTCGTACCAACATGTATTTAGCGATTTTTCCGATCTTACTAAGTTGTATCGGTTTTAAAAGTGAAACAATTGACTGTGGGACTTAATTGAACTGATTCTGGACTGTGACCTTATAAATGTGATAAATGAGCCAATTGGACTCCAAGAAATAACATTCTTTTTAACTCAACATGATTGCCGGAACTCAACGATTACACTGGACCCTGTGGTAGCGTTTCATTTAAAAATTTAGATAAATAAGCCATTTTTTACTGTGGGACCAATCCTATCCGTTAGTTCACGCTGAAGAAATAGAGACATTTTAAAAAACTACATTTCATTGACTTTCTAACGGTGTCAATCCGTTTGAGTTACAACGGTTGCGTCACATATTTGTACCAACTTGTGTGTATTGATTTTGTTCCGATATTACTAAGTTGTATCGCTTTTAACGGTGAACCGATTGACTGTGGGACTTAGTTGAACTGATTCTGGACTGTGACCTGATAAAGGTGATAAATGAGCCAATTGGACTCCAAGGAATGACAATCTTCTTAATTTGACAAGATTGCTGGAACTCAGCGATTACACTGGACCCTGCGGTAGCGCTTCATTTAAAACTTTAGATAAATAAGTCATTTTTTACTGTGGGACCTATCCTAGCCGTTAGTTCACGCTGAAGAAATAGAGACAGTTTCGAAAACAACCTTTCATTGACTTTCTAACTGTGTCAATCCGTCTGAGTTACAACGGTTGCTTCACATATTCGTACCAACATGTATTTAGCGTTTTTTTCCGATATTACTAAGTTGTATCGCTTTTAAAAGTGAAACGATTGACTGTGGGACTTAATTGAACTGATTCTGGACTGTGACCTTATAAATGTGATAAATGAGCCAATTGGACTCCAAGAAATAACATTCTTTTTAACTCGACATGATTGCCGGAACTCAACGATTACACTGGACCCTGTGGTAGCGCTTCATTTAAAAATTTAGATAAATAAGCGATTTTTCACTATGGGACCAATCCTATCCGTTAGTTCACGCTGAAGAAATAGAGACATTTTCAAAAACTACATTTCATTGACTTTCTAACGGTGTCAATCCGTTTGAGTTACAACGGTTGCTTCACATATTCGTACCAAGATATATTTAGCGATTTTTCCGATCTTACTAAGTTGTATCGCTTTTAAAAGTGAAACAATTGACTGTGGGACTTAATTGAACTGATTCTGGACTGTGACCTTATAAATGTGATGAATGAGCCAATTGGACTCCAAGAAATAACATTCTTCTTAACTCGACAGGATTGCCGGAACTCAGCGATTACACTGGACCCTGCAGTAGCGCTTTATTTAAAACTTTAGATAAATAAGTCATTTTTTACTGTGGGACCTATCCTAGCCGTTAGTTCACGCTGAAAAAATAGAGACAGTTTCGAAAACAACCTTTCATTGACTTTCTAACTGTGTCAATCCGTCTGAGTTACAACGGTTGCTTCACATATTCGTACCAACATGTATTTAGCGTTTTTTTCCGATATTACTAAGTTGTATCGCTTTTAAAAGTGAAACGATTGACTGTGAGACTTAGTTGATATGATTCTGGACTGTGACCTGATAAATGTGATAAATGAGCCAATTGAACTCCAAGAAATAACATTCTTTTTAACTCGACATGATTGCCGGAACTCAACGATTACACTGGACCCTGTGGTAGCGCTTCATTTAAAAATTTAGATAAATAAGCCATTTTTCACTATGGGACCAATCCTATCCGTTAGTTCACGCTGAAGAAATAGAGACATTTTCAAAAACTACATTTCATTGACTTTCTAACGGTGTCAATCCGTTTGAGTTACAACGGTTGCTTCACATATTCGTACCAAGATATATTTAGCGATTTTTCCGATCTTACTAAGTTGTATCGCTTTTAAAAGTGAAACAATTGACTGTGGGACTTATTTGAACTGATTCTGGACTGTGACCTTATAAATGTGATGAATGAGCCAATTGGACTCCAAGAAATAACATTCTTCTTAACTCGACAGGATTGCCAGAACTCAGCGATTACACTGGACCCTGCAGTAGCGCTTTATTTAAAACTTTAGATAAATAAGTCATTTTTTACTGTGGGACCTATCCTAGCCGTTAGTTCACGCTGAAGAAATAGAGACAGTTTCGAAAACAACCTTTCATTGACTTTCTAACTGTGTCAATCCGTCTGAGTTACAACGGTTGCTTCACATATTCGTACCAACATGAATTTAGCGTTTTTTTCCGATATTACTAAGTTGTATCGCTTTTATAAGTGAAACGATTGACTGTGAGACTTAGTTGAAATGATTCTGGACTGTGACCTGATAAATGTGATAAATGAGCCAATTGAACTCCAAGAAATAACATTCTTTTTAACTCGACATGATTGCCGGAACTGAACGATTACACTGGACCCTGTGGTAGCGCTTTATTTAAAAATTTAGATAAATAAGCCATTTTTTACTGTGGGACCAATCCTATCCGTTAGTTCACGCTGAAGAAATAGAGACATTTTAAAAAACTACATTTCATTGACTTTCTAACGGTGTCAATCCGGTTGAGTTACAACGGTTGCTTCACATATTCGTACCAACATGTATTTAGCGATATTTCCGATCTTACTAAGTTGTATCGGTTTTAAAAGTGAAACGATTGACTGTGGGACTTAATTGAACTGATTCTGGACTGTGACCTGCTATATGTGATAAATGAGCCACTTGGTCTCCAAGGAATGACAATCTTCTTAATTTGACAAGATTGCTGGAACTCAGCGATTACACTGGACCCTGTGGTAGCGCTTCATTTAAAAATTTAGATAAATAAGCCATTTTTTACTGTTGGACCAATCCTATCCGTTAGTTCACGCTGAAGAAATAGAGACAGTTTCAAAAACTACATTTCATTGACTTTCTAACGGTGTCAATCCGTTTGAGTTACAACGGTTGCGTCAAAGATTCGTACCAACATGTATTTAGCGATTTTTTCCGGTATTACTATATTGTATCGGTTTTAAAAGTGAAACGATTGACTGTGGGACTTAATTGAACTGATTCTGGACTGTGACCTGCTATATGTGATAAATGAGCCACTTGGTCTCCAAGGAATGACAATCTTCTTAATTTGACAAGATTGCTGGAACTCAGCGATTACACTGGACCCTGTGGTAGCACTTCATTTAAAAATTTAGATAAATAAACCATTTTTTACTGTGGGACCAATCCTATCCGTTAGTTCACGCTGAAGAAATAGAGACATTTTAAAAAACTACATTTCATTGACTTTCTAAGGGTGTCAATCCGTTTGAGTTACAACGGTTGCGTCAAAGATTCGTACCAACATGTATTTAGCTATTTCTTCCGGTATTACTAAGTTGTATCGCTTTTAAAAGTGAAACGATTGACTGTGGGACTTAATTGAACTGATTCTGGACTGTGACCTTATATATGTGATAAATGAGCCAATTGGTCTCCAAGGAATGACAATCTTCTTAATTTGACAAGATTGCCGGAACTCAGCGATTACACTGGACCCTGCGGTAGCGCTTCATTTAAAACTTTACATAACTAAGTCATTTTTTACTGTGGTACCAATCCTAGCCGTTAGTTCGTGCCGAAGAAATAGAGACAGTTTCAAAAAGTACATTTCATTGACTTTTTAACGGTGTCAATCCGTTTGAGTTACAACGATTGCGTCACGTATTCGTACCAACATGTATTTAGCGATTTGTTCCGATCTTACGAAGTTGTATCGCTTTTAAAAGTGAAACGATTAACTGTGGGAATTAATTGAACTGTTTCTGGACTTTGACCTTATAAATGCGATAAATGAGACAATTGAACTCCAAAAATAACATTCTTTTTAACTCAACATGATTGCCGGAACTCAGCGATTACACTGGGCGCTGTGGTAGCGCTTTATATAAAAATTAAGATAAATAAGTCATTTCTTACTGTGGAACCAATCCTAGCCGTTACTTCGCGCTGAAGAAATAGAGACAGTTTCATAAACTACATTTCATTGACTTTTTAACGGTGTCAATCCGTTTGAGTTACAACTGTTGCGTCACATATTTGTACCAACATGTGTGTATTGATTTTGTTCCGATATTACTAAGTTGTATCGCTTTTAACGGTGAACCAGTTGACTGTGGGACTTAGTTGAACTGATTCTGGACTGTGACCTGATAAAGGTGATAAATGAGCCAATTGGACTCCAAGGAATGACAATCTTCTTAATTTGACAAGATTGCTGGAACTCAGCGATTACACTGGACCCTGTGGTAGCGCTTTATTTAAAAATTTCGATAAATAAGTCATTTTTTACTGTGGGACCAATCCTATCCGTTAGTTCACGCTGAAGAAATAGAGACAGTTTTAAAAACTACCTTTCATTGACTTCCTAACGGTGTCAATCCGTTTGAGTTACAACGGTTGCTTCACATATTCGTACCAACATGTATTTAGCGATTTTTCCGATCTTACTAAGTTGTATCGCTTTTAAAAGTGAAACAATTGCCTGTGGGACTTAATTGAACTGATTCTGGACTGTGATCTTATAAATGTGATAAATGAGCCAATTGGACTCCAAGAAATAACATTCTTCTTAACTCGACAGGATTGCCGGAACTCAGTGATTACACTGGGCGCTGTGGAAGCGCTTTATTTAAAAATTAAGATAAATATGTCATTTTTTTCTGTGGGACCAATCCTAGCCGTTAGTTCGCGCTGAAGAAATAGAGACAGTTTCAAAAACTACATTTCATTAACTTTCTAACGGTGTCAATCCGCTTGAGTTACAACGGTTGCGTCAAAGATTCGTACCAACATGTATTTAGCGATTTTTTCCGGTATTACTATATTGTATCGGTTTTAAAAGTGAAACGATTGACTGTGGGACTTAATTGAACTGATTCTGGACTGTGACCTGCTATATGTGATAAATGAGCCACTTGGTCTCCAAGGAATGACAATCTTCTTAATTTGACAAGATTGCTGGAACTCAGCGATTACACTGGACCCTGTGGTAGCGCTTCATTTAAAAATTTAGATAAATAAGCCATTTTTTACTGTTGGACCAATCCTATCCGTTAGTTCACGCTGAAGAAATAGAGACAGTTTCAAAAACTACATTTCATTGACTTTCTAACGGTGTCAATCCGTTTGAGTTACAACGGTTGCGTCAAAGATTCGTACCAACATGTATTTAGCGATTTTTTCCGGTATTACTATATTGTATCGGTTTTAAAAGTGAAACGATTGACTGTGGGACTTAATTGAACTGATTCTGGACTGTGACCTGCTATATGTGATAAATGAGCCACTTGGTCTCCAAGGAATGACAATCTTCTTAATTTGACAAGATTGCTGGAACTCAGCGATTACACTGGACCCTGTGGTAGCGCTTCATTTAAAAATTTAGATAAATAAGCCATTTTTTACTGTGGGACCAATCCTATCCGTTAGTTCACGCTGAAGAAATAGAGACATTTTCAAAAACTACATTTTATTGACTTTCTAACGGTGTCAATCCGTTTGAGTTACAACGGTTGCTTCACATATTCCTACCAAGATATATTTAGCGATTTTTCCGATCTTACTAAGTTGTATCGCTTTTAAAAGTGAAACAATTGACTGTGGGACTTAATTGAACTGATTCTGGACTGTAACCTTATAAATGTGATAAATGAGCCAATTGGACTCCAAGAAATAACATTCTTCTTAACTCGACAGGATTGCCGGAACTCAGCGATTACACTGGACCCTGCAGTAGCGCTTTATTTAAAACTTTAGATAAATAAGTCATTTTTTACTGTGGGACCTATCCTAGCCGTTAGTTCACGCTGAAGAAATAGAGACAGTTTCGAAAACAACCTTTCATTGACTTTCTAACTGTGTCAATCCGTCTGAGTTACAACGGTTGCTTCACATATTCGTACCAACATGTATTTAGCGTTTTTTTCCGATATTACTAAGTTGTATCGCTTTTATAAGTGAAACGATTGACTGTGAGACTTAGTTGAAATGATTCTGGACTGTGACCTGATAAATGTGATAAATGAGCCAATTGAACTCCAAGAAATAACATTCTTTTTAACTCGACATGATTGCCGGAACTGAACGATTACACTGGACCCTGTGGTAGCGCTTTATTTAAAAATTTAGATAAATAAGCCATTTTTTACTGTGGGACCAATCCTATCCGTTAGTTCACGCTGAAGAAATAGAGACATTTTCAAAAACTACATTTCATTGACTTTCTAACGGTGTCAATCCGTTTGAGTTACAACGGTTGCTTCACATATTCGTACCAACATGTATTTAGCGATTTTTCCGATCTTACTAAGTTGTATCGCTTTTAAAAGTGAAACAATTGCCTGTGGGACTTAATTGAACTGATTCTGGACTGTGACCTTATAAATGTGATAAATGAGCCAATTGGACTCCAAGAAATAACATTCTTCTTAACTCGACAGGATTACCGGAACTCAGTGATTACACTGGGCGCTGTGGAAGCGCTTTATTTAAAAATTAAGATAAATATGTCATTTTTTTCTGTGGGACCAATCCTAGCCGTTAGTTCGCGCTGAAGAAATAGAGACAGTTTCAAAAACTACATTTCATTGACTTTCTAACGGTGTCAATCCGCTTGAGTTACAACGGTTGCGTCAAAGATTCGTACCAACATGTATTTAGCGATTTTTTCCGGTATTACTATATTGTATCGGTTTTAAAAGTGAAACGATTGACTGTGGGACTTAATTGAACTGATTCTGGACTGTGACCTGCTATATGTGATAAATGAGCCACTTGGTCTCCAAGGAATGACAATCTTCTTAATTTGACAAGATTGCTGGAACTCAGCGATTACACTGGACCCTGTGGTAGCGCTTCATTTAAAAATTTAGATAAATAAGCCATTTTTTACTGTTGGACCAATCCTATCCGTTAGTTCACGCTGAAGAAATAGAGACAGTTTCAAAAACTACATTTCATTGACTTTCTAACGGTGTCAATCCGTTTGAGTTACAACGGTTGCGTCAAAGATTCGTACCAACATGTATTTAGCGATTTTTTCCGGTATTACTATATTGTATCGGTTTTAAAAGTGAAACGATTGACTGTGGGACTTAATTGAACTGATTCTGGACTGTGACCTGCTATATGTGATAAATGAGCCACTTGGTCTCCAAGGAATGACAATCTTCTTAATTTGACAAGATTGCTGGAACTCAGCGATTACACTGGACCCTGTGGTAGCGCTTCATTTAAAAATTTAGATAAATAAACCATTTTTTACTGTGGGACCAATCCTATCCGTTAGTTCACGCTGAAGAAATAGAGACATTTTTAAAAACTACGTTTCATTGACTTTCTAAGGGTGTCAATCCGTTTGAGTTACAACGGTTGCGTCAAAGATTCGTACCAACATGTATTTAGCTATTTCTTCCGGTATTACTAAGTTGTATCGCTTTTAAAAGTGAAACGATTGACTGTGGGACTTAATTGAACTGATTCTGGACTGTGACCTTATATATGTGATAAATGAGCCAATTGGTCTCCAAGGAATGACAATCTTCTTAATTTGACAAGATTGCTGGAACTCAGCGATTACACTGGACCCTGCGGTAGCGCTTCATTTAAAACTTTACATAACTAAGTCATTTTTTACTGTGGTACCAATCCTAGCCGTTAGTTCGTGCCTAAGAAATAGAGACAGTTTCAAAAAGTACATTTCATTGACTTTTTAACGGTGTCAATCCGTTTGAGTTACAACGATTGCGTCACGTATTCGTACCAACATGTATTTAGCGATTTGTTCCGATCTTACGAAGTTGTATCGCTTTTAAAAGTGAAACGATTAACTGTGGGAATTAATTGAACTGTTTCTGGACTTTGACCTTATAAATGCGATAAATGAGACAATTGAACTCCAAAAATAACATTCTTTTTAACTCAACATGATTGCCGGAACTCAGCGATTACACTGGGCGCTGTGGTAGCGCTTTATATAAAAATTAAGATAAATAAGTCATTTCTTACTGTGGAACCAATCCTAGCCGTTACTTCGCGCTGAAGAAATAGAGACAGTTTCATAAACTACATTTCATTGACTTTTTAACGGTGTCAATCCGTTTGAGTTACAACTGTTGCGTCACATATTTGTACCAACATGTGTGTATTGATTTTGTTCCGATATTACTAAGTTGTATCGCTTTTAACGGTGAACAAATTGACTGTGGGACTTAGTTGAACTGATTCTGGACTGTGACCTGATAAAGGTGATAAATGAGCCAATTGGACTCCAAGGAATGACAATCTTCTTAATTTGACAAGATTGCTGGAACTCAGCGATTACACTGGACCCTGTGGTAGCGCTTTATTTAAAAATTTCGATAAATAAGTCATTTTTTACTGTGGGACCAATCCTATCCGTTAGTTCACGCTGAAGAAATAGAGACAGTTTTAAAAACTACCTTTCATTGACTTCCTAACGGTGTCAATCCGTTTGAGTTACAACGGTTGCTTCACATATTCGTACCAACATGTATTTAGCGATTTTTCCGATCTTACTAAGTTGTATCGCTTTTAAAAGTGAAACAATTGCCTGTGGGACTTAATTGAACTGATTCTGGACTGTGATCTTATAAATGTGATAAATGAGCCAATTGGACTCCAAGAAATAACATTCTTCTTAACTCGACAGGATTTCCGGAACTCAGTGAGTACACTGGGCGCTGTGGAAGCGCTTTATTTAAAAATTAAGATAAATATGTCATTTTTTTCTGTGGGACCAATCCTAGCCGTTAGTTCGCGCTGAAGAAATAGAGACAGTTTCAAAAACTACATTTCATTAACTTTCTAACGCTGTCAATCCGCTTGAGTTACAACGGTTGCGTCAAAGATTCGTACCAACATGTATTTAGCGATTTTTTCCGGTATTACTATATTGTAGCGGTTTTAAAAGTGAAACGATTGACTGTGGGACTTAATTGAACTGATTCTGGACTGTGACCTGCTATATGTGATAAATGAGTCACTTGGTCTCCAAGGAATGACAATCTTCTTAATTTGACAAGATTGCTGGAACTCAGCGATTACACTGGACCCTGTGGTAGCGCTTCATTTAAAAATTTAGATAAATAAGCCATTTTTTACTGTTGGACCAATCCTATCCGTTAGTTCACGCTGAAGAAATAGAGACAGTTTCAAAAACTACATTTCATTGACTTTCTAACGGTGTCAATCCGTTTGAGTTACAACGGTTGCGTCAAAGATTCGTACCAACATGTATTTAGCGATTTTTTCCGGTATTACTATATTGTATCGGTTTTAAAAGTGAAACGATTGACTGTGGGACTTAATTGAACTGATTCTGGACTGTGACCTGCTATATGTGATAAATGAGCCACTTGGTCTCCAAGGAATGACAATCTTCTTAATTTGACAAGATTGCTGGAACTCAGCGATTACACTGGACCCTGTGGTAGCGCTTTATTTAAAAATTTCGATAAATAAGTCATTTTTTACTGTGGGACCAATCCTATCCGTTAGTTCACGCTGAAGAAATAGAGACAGTTTTAAAAACTACCTTTCATTGACTTCCTAACGGTGTCAATCCGTTTGAGTTACAACGGTTGCTTCACATATTCGTACCAACATGTATTTAGCGATTTTTCCGATCTTACTAAGTTGTATCGCTTTTAAAAGTGAAACAATTGCCTGTGGGACTTAATTGAACTGATTCTGGACTGTGATCTTATAAATGTGATAAATGAGCCAATTGGACTCCAAGAAATAACATTCTTCTTAACTCGACAGGATTGCCGGAACTCAGTGATTACACTGGGCGCTGTGGAAGCGCTTTATTTAAAAATTAAGATAAATATGTCATTTTTTTCTGTGGGACCAATCCTAGCCGTTAGTTCGCGCTGAAGAAATAGAGACAGTTTCAAAAACTACATTTCATTAACTTTCTAACGGTGTCAATCCGCTTGAGTTACAACGGTTGCGTCAAAGATTCGTACCAACATGTATTTAGCGATTTTTTCCGGTATTACTATATTGTATCGGTTTTAAAAGTGAAACGATTGACTGTGGGACTTAATTGAACTGATTCTGGACTGTGACCTGCTATATGTGATAAATGAGCCACTTGGTCTCCAAGGAATGACAATCTTCTTAATTTGACAAGATTGCTGGAACTCAGCGATTACACTGGACCCTGTGGTAGCGCTTCATTTAAAAATTTAGATAAATAAGCCATTTTTTACTGTTGGACCAATCCTATCCGTTAGCTCACGCTGAAGAAATAGAGACAGTTTCAAAAACTACATTTCATTGACTTTCTAACGGTGTCAATCCGTTTGAGTTACAACGGTTGCGTCAAAGATTCGTACCAACATGTATTTAGCGATTTTTTCCGGTATTACTATATTGTATCGGTTTTAAAAGTGAAACGATTGACTGTGGGACTTAATTGAACTGATTCTGGACTGTGACCTGATAAATGTGATAAATGAGCCACTTGGTCTCCAAGGAATGACAATCTTCTTAATTTGACAAGATTGCTGGAACTCAGCGATTACACTGGACCCTGTGGTAGCGCTTCATTAAAAAATTTAGATAAATAAGCCATTTTTTACTGTGGGACCAATCCTATCCGTTAGTTCACGCTGAAGAAATAGAGACATTTTAAAAAACTACATTTCATTGATTTTCTAAGGGTGTCAATCCGTTTGAGTTACAACGGTTGCGTCAAAGATTCGTACCAACATGTATTTAGCTATTTCTTCCGGTATTACTAAGTTGTATCGCTTTTAAAAGTGAAACGATTGACTGTGGGACTTAATTGAACTGATTCTGGACTGTGACCTTATATATGTGATAAATGAGCCAATTGGTCTCCAAGGAATGACAATCTTCTTAATTTGACAAGATTGCTGGAACTCAGCGATTACACTGGACCCTGCGGTAGCGCTTCATTTAAAACTTTACATAACTAAGTCATTTTTTACTGTGGTACCAATCCTAGCCGTTAGTTCGTGCTGAAGAAATAGAGACAGTTTCAAAAACTACATTTCATTGACTTTTTAACGGTGTCAATCCGTTTGAGTTACAACGATTGCGTCACGTATTCGTACCAACATGTATTTAGCGATTTGTTCCGATCTTACAAAGTTGTATCGCTTTTAAAAGTGAAACGATTAACTGTGGGAATTAATTGAACTCTTTCTGGACTTTGACCTTATAAATGCGATAAATGAGACAATTGAACTCCAAAAATAACATTCTTTTTAACTCGACATGATTGCCGGAACTCAGCGATTACACTGGGCGCTGTGGTAGCGCTTTTTATGAAAATTAAGATAAATAAGTCATTTCTACCATATTCGTACCATAATGTATTTAGTGATTATGTTCCCATATTACTAAGTTGTATCGCTTTTAAAAGTGAAACGATTGACTGTGGGACTTAATTGGACTGATTTGGGACTGTGATCTTATAAATGTGATAAATGAGCCAATTGGACTCCAAGGAATGACAATCTTCCTAATTTGACATGATTGCCGGAACTCAGCGATTACACTGGACCCTGTGGTAGCGCTTCATATAAAAATTTCGATAAATAGTCATTTTTTACTGTGGGACCAATCCTATCCGTTAGTTCACGCTGAAGAAATAGAGACAGTTTCAAAAACTACATTTCATTGACTTTCTAACGGTGTCAATCCGTTTGAGTTACAACGGTTGCGTCAAAGATTCGTACCAACATGTATTTAGCGATTTTTTCCGGTATTACTATATTGTATCGGTTTTAAAAGTGAAACGATTGACTGTGGGACTTAATTGAACTGATTCTGGACTGTGACCTGCTATATGTGATAAATGAGCCACTTGGACTCCAAGGAATGACAATCTTCCTAATTTGACATGATTGCCGGAACTCAGCGATTACACTGGACCCTGTGGTAGCGCTTCATATAAAAATTTCGATAAATAGTCATTTTTTACTGTGGGACCAATCCTATCCGTTAGTTCACGCTGAAGAAATAGAGACAGTTTCAAAAACTACATTTCATTGTCTTTTTAACGGTGTCAATCCGTTTGAGTTACAACTGTTGCGTCACATATTTGTACCAACATGTGTGTATTGATTTTGTTCCGATATTGCTAAGTTGTATCGCTTTTAACGGTGAACCGATTGACTGTGGGACTTAGTTGAACTGATTCTGGACTGTGACCTGATAAAGGTGATAAATGAGCCAATTGGACTCCAAGGAATGACAATCTTCTTAATTTGACAATTTGCTGGAACTCAGCGATTACACTGGACCCTGCGGTAGCGCTTCATTTAAAACTTTAGATAAATAAGTCATTTTTTACTGTGGGACCTATCCTAGCCGTTAGTTCACGCTGAAGAAACAGAGACAGTTTCAAAAACAACATTTCATTGACTTTCTAACGGTGTCCATCCGTTTGAGTTACAACGGTTGCGTCAAAGATTCGTACCAACATGTATTTAGCGATTTTTTCCGGTATTACTATATTGTATCGGTTTTAAAAGTGAAACGATTGACTGTGGGACTTAATTGAACTGATTCTGGACTGTGACCTGCTATATGTGATAAATGAGCCACTTGGTCTCCAAGGAATGACAATCTTCTTAATTTGACAGGATTAATGAAACTCAGCGATTACACTGGGCGCCGTGGTAGTGCTTCATTTAAAAATTAAGATTAATAAGTCATTTTTTACTGTGGGACCAATCCTAGCCGTTAGTTCACGCTGAAGAAATAGAGACAGTTTCAAAAACTACATTTCATTGTCTTTTTAACGGTGGCAATCCGTTTGAGTTAGAACGGTTGCGTCACATATTCGTACCATAATGTATTTAGTGATTATGTTCCGATATTACTAAGTTGTATCGCTTTTAAAAGTGAAACGATTGACTGTGGGACTTAATTGAACTGATTTGGGACTGTGATCTTATAAATGTGATAAATGAGCCAATTGGACTCCAAGGAATGACAATCTTCCTAATTTGACATGATTGCCGGAACTCAGCGATTACACTGGACCCTGTGGTAGCGCTTCATATAAAAATTTCGATAAATAGTCATTTTTTACTGTGGGACCAATCCTATCCCTTAGTTCACGCTGAAGAAATAGAGACAGTTTCAAAAACTACAGTTCATTGTCTTTTTAACGGTGTCAATCCGTTTGAGTTACAACTGTTGCGTCACATATTTGTACCAACATGTGTGTATTGATTTTGTTCCGATATTGCTAAGTTGTATCGCTTTTAACGGTGAACCGATTGACTGTGGGACTTAGTTGAACTGATTCTGGACTGTGACCTGATAAAGGTGATAAATGAGCCAATTGGACTCCAAGGAATGACAATCTTCTTAATTTGACAATTTGCTGGAACTCAGCGATTACACTGGACCCTGCGGTAGCGCTTCATTTAAAACTTTAGATAAATAAGTCATTTTTTACTGTGGGACCTATCCTAGCCGTTAGTTCACGCTGAAGAAATAGAGACAGTTTCAAAAACAACATTTCATTGACTTTCTAACGGTGTCAATCCGTTTGAGTTACAACGGTTGCGTCAAAGATTCGTACCAACATGTATTTAGCGATTTTTTCCGGTATTACTATATTGTATCGGTTTTAAAAGTGAAACGATTGACTGTGGGACTTAATTGAACTGATTCTGGACTGTGACCTGCTATATGTGATAAATGAGCCACTTGGTCTCCAAGGAATGACAATCTTCTTAATTTGACAAGATTGCTGGAACTCAGCGATTACACTGGACCCTGTGGTAGCGCTTCATTTAAAAATTTAGATAAATAAGCCATTTTTTACTGTTGGACCAATCCTATCCGTTAGTTCACGCTGAAGAAATAGAGACATTTTCAAAAACTACATTTCATTGACTTTCTAACGGTGTCAATCCGTTTGAGTTACAACGGTTGCTTCACATATTCGTACCAACATGTATTTAGCGATTTTTCCGATCTTACTAAGTTGTATCGGTTTTAAAAGTGAAACAATTGACTGTGGGACTTAATTGAACTGATTCTGGACTGTGACCTTATAAATGTGATAAATGAGCCTATTGGACTCCAAGAAATAACATTCTTTCTAACTCGACATGATTGCCGGAACTCAACGATTACACTGGACCCTGTGGTAGCGCTTCATTAAACAATTTAGATAAATAAGCCATTTCTTACTGTGGGACCAATCCTATCCGTTAATTCACGCTGAAGAAATAGAGACATTTTAAAAAACGACATTTCATTGACTTTCTAAGGGTGTCAATCCGTTTGAGTTACAACGGTTGCGTCAAAGATTCGTACCAACATGTATTTAGCTATTTCTTCCGGTATTACTAAGTTGTATCGCTTTTAAAAGTGAAACGATTGACTGGGGGACTTAATTGAACTGATTCTGGTCTGTGATCTTATATATGTGATAAATGAGCCAATTGGTCTCCAAGGAATGACAATCTTCTTAATTTGACAAGATTGCTGGAACTCAGCGATTACACTGGACCCTGCGGTAGCGCTTCATTTAAAACTTTACATAACTAAGTCATTTTTTACTGTGGTACCAATCCTAGCCGTTAGTTCGTGCTGAAGAAATAGAGACAGTTTTAAAAACTACATTTCATTGACTTTTTAACGGTGTCAATCCGTTTGAGTTACAACTGTTGCGTCACATATTTGTACCAACATGTGTGTATTGATTTTGTTCCGATATTACTAAGTTGTATCGGTTTTAAAAGTGAAACGATTGACTGTGGGACTTAATTGAACTGATTCTGGACTGTGACCTGCTATATGTGATAAATGAGCCACTTGGTCTCCAAGGAATGACAATCTTCTTAATTTGACAAGATTGCTGGAACTCAGCGATTACACTGGACCCTGTGGTAGCGCTTCATTTAAAAATTTAGATAAATAAGCCATTTTTTACTGTTGGACCAATCCTATCCGTTAGTTCACGCTGAAGAAATAGAGACATTTTCAAAAACTACATTTCATTGACTTTCTAACGGTGTCAATCCGTTTGAGTTACAACGGTTGCTTCACATATTCGTACCAACATGTATTTAGCGATTTTTCCGATCTTACTAAGTTGTATCGGTTTTAAAAGTGAAACAATTGACTGTGGGACTTAATTGAACTGATTCTGGACTGTGACCTTATAAATGTGATAAATGAGCCTATTGGACTCCAAGAAATAACATTCTTTTTAACTCGACATGATTGCCGGAACTCAACGATTACACTGGACCCTGTGGTAGCGCTTCATTTAAAAATTTAGATAAATAAGCCAGTTTTTACTGTGGGACCAATCCTATCCGTTAGTTCACGCTGAAGAAATAGAGACATTTTAAAAAACAACATTTCATTGACTTTCTAACGGTGTCACTCCGTTTGAGTTACAACGGTTGCGTCAAAGATTCGTACCAACATGTATTTAGCGATTTTTTCCGGTATTACTATATTGTATCGGTTTTAAAAGTGAAACGATTGACTGTGGGACTTAATTGAACTGATTCTGGACTGTGACCTGCTATATGTGATAAATGAGCCACTTGGTCTCCAAGGAATGACAATCTTCTTAATTTGACAAGATTGCTGGAACTCAGCGATTACACTGGACCCTGTGGTAGCGCTTCATTTAAAAATTTAGATAAATAAGCCATTTTTTACTGTTGGACCAATCCTATCCGTTAGTTCACGCTGAAGAAATAGAGACATTTTCAAAAACTACATTTCATTGACTTTCTAACGGTGTCAATCCGTTTGAGTTACAACGGTTGCTTCACATATTCGTACCAACATGTATTTAGCGATTTTTCCGATCTTACTAAGTTGTATCGGTTTTAAAAGTGAAACAATTGACTGTGGGACTTAATTGAACTGATTCTGGACTGTGACCTTATAAATGTGATAAATGAGCCTATTGGACTCCAAGAAATAACATTCTTTCTAACTCGACATGATTGCCGGAACTCAACGATTACACTTGACCCTGTGGTAGCGCTTCATTAAACAATTTAGATAAATAAGCCATTTTTTACTGTGGGACCAATCCTATCCGTTAATTCACGCTGAAGAAATAGAGACATTTTAAAAAACAACATTTCATTGACTTTCTAAGGGTGTCAATCCGTTTGAGTTACAACGGTTGCGTCAAAGATTCGTACCAACATGTATTTAGCTATTTCTTCCGGTATTACTAAGTTGTATCGCTTTTAAAAGTGAAACGATTGACTGGGGGACTTAATTGAACTGATTCTGGTCTGTGACCTTATATATGTGATAAATGAGCCAATTGGTCTCCAAGGAATGACAATCTTCTTAATTTGACAAGATTGCTGGAACTCAGCGATTACACTGGACCCTGCGGTAGCGCTTCATTTAAAACTTTACATAACTAAGTCATTTTTTACTGTGGTACCAATCCTAGCCGTTAGTTCGTGCTGAAGAAATAGAGACAGTTTCAAAAACTACATTTCATTGACTTTTTAACGGTGTCAATCCGTTTGAGTTACAACTGTTGCGTCACATATTTGTACCAACATGTGTGTATTGATTTTGTTCCGATATTACTAAGTTGTATCGGTTTTAAAAGTGAAACGATTGACTGTGGGACTTAATTGAACTGATTCTGGACTGTGACCTGCTATATGTGATAAATGAGCCACTTGGTCTCCAAGGAATGACAATCTTCTTAATTTGACAAGATTGCTGGAACTCAGCGATTACACTGGACCCTGTGGTAGCGCTTCATTTAAAAATTTAGATAAATAAGCCATTTTTTACTGTTGGACCAATCCTATCCGTTAGTTCACGCTGAAGAAATAGAGACATTTTCAAAAACTACATTTCATTGACTTTCTAACGGTGTCAATCCGTTTGAGTTACAACGGTTGCTTCACATATTCGTACCAACATGTATTTAGCGATTTTTCCGATCTTACTAAGTTGTATCGGTTTTAAAAGTGAAACAATTGACTGTGGGACTTAATTGAACTGATTCTGGACTGTGACCTTATAAATGTGATAAATGAGCCACTTGGACTCCAAGAAATAACATTCTTTTTAACTCGACATGATTGCCGGAACTCAACGATTACACTGGACCCTGTGGTAGCGCTTCATTTAAAAATTTAGATAAATAAGCCATTTTTTACTGTGGGACCAATCCTATCCGTTAGTTCACGCTGAAGAAATAGAGACATTTTAAAAAACAACATTTCATTGACTTTCTAACGGTGTCAATCCGTTTGAGTTACAACGGTTGCGTCAAAGATTCGTACCAACATGTATTTAGCTATTTCTTCCGGTATTACTAAGTTGTATCGCTTTTAAAAGTGAAACGATTGACTGTGGGACTTAATTGAACTGATTCTGGACTGTGACCTTATATATGTGATAAATGAGCCAATTGGTCTCCAAGGAATGACAATCTTCTTAATTTGACAAGATTGCTGGAACTCAGCGATTACACTGGACCCTGCGGTGGCGCTTCATTTAAAACTTTACATAACTAAGTCATTTTTTACTGTGGTACCAATCCTAGCCGTTAGTTCGTGCTGAAGAAATAGAGACAATTTCAAAAACTACATTTCATTGACTTTTTAACGGTGTCAATCCGTTTGAGTTACAACTGTTGCGTCACATATTTGTACCAACATGTGTGTATTGATTTTGTTCCGATATTACTAAGTTGTATCGCTTTTAACGGTGAACCGATTGACTGTGGGACTTAGTTGAACTGATTCTGGACTGTGACCTGATAAAGGTGACAAATGAGCCAATTGGACTCCAAGGAATGACAATCTTCTTAATTTGACAAGATTGCTGGAACTCAGCGATTACACTGGACCCTGCGGTAGCGCTTCATTTAAAACTTTAGATAAATAAGTCATTTTTTACTGTGGGACCTATCCTAGCCGTTAGTTCACGCTGAAGAAATAGAGACAGTTTCGAAAACAACCTTTCATTGACTTTCTAACTCTGTCAATCCGTCTGAGTTACAACGGTTGCTTCACATATTCGTACCAACATGTATTTAGCGTTTTTTCCAATATTACTAAGTTGTATCGCTTTTAAAAGTGAAACGATTGACTGTGGGACTTAATTGAACTGATTCTGGACTGTGACCTTATAAATGTGATAAATGAGCCAATTGGACTCCAAGAAATAACATTCTTTTTAACTCGACATGATTGCCGGAACTCAGCGATTACACTGGGCGCTGTGGTAGCGCTGTATATAAAAATTAAGATAAATAAGTCATTTCTTACTGTGGAACCAATCCTAGCCGTTACTTCGCGCTGAAGAAATAGAGACAGTTTCATAAACTACATTTCATTGACTTTTTAACGGTGTCAATCCGTTTGAGTTACAACTGTTGCGTCACATATTTGTACCAACATGTGTGTATTGATTTTGTTCCGATATTACTAAGTTGTATCGCTTTTAACGGTGAACCAATTGACTGTGGGACTTAGTTGAACTGATTCTGGACTGTGACCTGATAAAGGTGATAAATGAGCCAATTGGACTCCAAGGAATGACAATCTTCTTAATTTGACAAGATTGCTGGAACTCAGCGATTACACTGGACCCTGCGGTAGCGCTTCATTTAAAACTTTACATAACTAAGTTACTTTTTACTGTTGTACCAATCCTAGCCGTTAGTTCGTGCTGAAGAAATAGAGACAGTTTCAAAAACTACATTTCATTGACTTTTTAACGGTGTCAATCCGTTTGAGTTACAACTGTTGCGTCACATATTTGTACCAACATGTGTGTATTGATTTTGTTCCGATATTACTAAGTTGTATCGGTTTTAAAAGTGAAACGATTGACTGTGGGACTTAATTGAACTGATTCTGCACTGTGACCTGCTATATGTGATAAATGAGCCACTTGGTCTCCAAGGAATGACAATCTTCTTAATTTGACAAGATTGCTGGAACTCAGCGATTACACTGGACCCTGTGGTAGCGCTTCATTTAAAAATTCAGATAAATAAGCCATTTTTTACTGTTGGACCAATCCTATCCGTTAGTTCACGCTGCAAAATAGAGACATTTTCAAAAACTACATTTCATTGACTTTCTAACGGTGTCAATCCGTTTGAGTTACAACGGTTTCTTCACATATTCGTACCAACATGTATTTAGCGATTTTTCCGATCTTACTAAGTTGTATCGGTTTTAAAAGTGAAACAATTGACTGTGGGACTTAATTGAACTGATTCTGGACTGTGACCTTATAAATGTGATAAATGAGCCACTTGGACTCCAAGAAATAACATTCTTTTTAACTCGACATGATTGCCGGAACTCAACGATTACACTGGACCCTGTGGTAGAGCTTCATTTAAAAATTTAGATAAATAAGCCATTTTTTACTGTGGGACCAATCCTATCCGTTAGTTCACGCTGAAGAAATAGAGACATTTCAAAAAACAACATTTCATTGACTTTCTAACGGTGTCAATCCGTTTGAGTTACAACGGTTGCGTCAAAGATTCGTACCAACATGTATTTAGCTATTTCTTCCGGTATTACTAAGTTGTATCGCTTTTAAAAGTGAAACGATTGACTGTGGGACTTAATTGAACTGATTCTGGACTGTGACCTTATATATGTGATAAATGAGCCAATTGGTCTCCAAGGAATGACAATCTTCTTAATTTGACAAGATTGCTGGAACTCAGCGATTACACTGGACCCTGCGGTAGCGCTTCATTTAAAACTTTACATAACTAAGTCATTTTTTACTGTGGTACCAATCCTAGCCGTTAGTTCGTGCTGAAGAAATAGAGACAGTTTCAAAAACTACATTTCATTGACTTTTTAACGGTGTCAATCCGTTTGAGTTACAACTGTTGCGTCACATATTTGTCCCAACATGTGTGTATTGATTTTGTTCCGATATTACTAAGTTGTATCGCTTTTAACGGTGAACCGATTGACTGTGGGACTTAGTTGAACTGATTCTGGACTGTGACCTGATAAAGGTGACAAATGAGCCAATTGGACTCCAAGGAATGACAATCTTCTTAATTTGACAAGATTGCTGGAACTCAGCGATTACACTGGACCCTGCGGTAGCGCTTCATTTAAAACTTTAGATAAATAAGTCATCTTTTACTGTGGGACCTATCCTAGCCGTTAGTTCACGCTGAAGAAATAGAGACAGTTTCGAAAACAATCTTTCATTGACTTTCTAACTGTGTCAATCCGTCTGAGTTACAACGGTTGCTTCACATATTCGTACCAACATGTATTTAGCGTTTTTTTCCAATATTACTAAGTTGTATCGCTTTTAAAAGTGAAACGATTGACTGTGGGACTTAATTGAACTGATTCTGGACTGTGACCTTATAAATGTGATAAATGAGCCAATTGGACTCCAAGAAATAACATTCTTTTTAACTCGACATGATTGCCGGAACTCAGCGATTACACTGGGCGCTGTGGTAGCGCTGTATATAAAAATTAAGATAAATAAGTCATTTCTTACTGTGGAACCAATCCTAGCCGTTACTTCGCGCTGAAGAAATAGAGACAGTTTCATAAACTACATTTCATTGACTTTTTAACGGTGTCAATCCGTTTGAGTTACAACTGTTGCGTCACATATTTGTACCAACATGTGTGTATTGATTTTGTTCCGATATTACTAAGTTGTATCGCTTTTAACGGTGAACCAATTGACTGTGGGACTTAGTTGAACTGATTCTGGACTGTGACCTGATAAAGGTGATAAATGAGCCAATTGGACTCCAAGGAATGACAATCTTCTTAATTTGACAAGATTGCTGGAACTCAGCGATTACACTGGACTCTGCGGTAGCGCTTCATTTAAAACTTTAGATAAATAAGTCGTTTTTTACTGTGGGACCTATCCTAGCCGTTAGTTCACGCTGAAGAAATAGAGACAGTTTCAAAAACTACATTTCATTGACTTTCTAACTGTGTCAATCCGTTTGAGTTACAACGGTTGCGTCAAAAATTCATACCAACATGTATTTAGCGATTTTTCCGATCTTACTAAGTTGTATCGGTTTTAAAAGTGAAACAATTGACTGTGGGACTTAATTGAACTGATTTTGGACTGTGACCTTATAAATGTGATAAATGAGCCATTTGGACTCCAAGAAATAACATTCTTTTTAACTCGACATGATTGCGGAACTCAACGATTACACTGGACCCTGTGGTAGCGCTTCATTTAAAAATTTAGATAAATAAGCCATTTTTTACTGTGGGACCAATCCTATCCGTTAGTTCACGCTGAAGAAATAGAGACATTTTCAAAAACTACATTTCATTGACTTTCTAACGGTGTCAATCCGTTTGAGTTACAACGGCTGCTTCACATATTCGTACCAAGATGTATTTAGCGACTTTTCCGATCTTACTAAGTTGTATCGCTTTTAAAAGTGAAACAATTGACTGTGGGACTTAATTGAACTGATTCTGGACTGTGACCTTATAAATGTGATAAATGAGCCAATTGGACTCCAAGAAATAACATTCTTCTTAACTCGACAGGATTGCCGGAACTCAGTGATTACACTGGGCGCTGTAGAAGCGCTTTATTTAAAAATTAAGATAAATATGTCATTTTTTTCTGTGGGACCAATCCTAGCCGTTAGTTCGCGCTGAAGAAATAGAGACATTTTAAAAAACTACATTTCATTGAGTTTCTAACGGTGTCAATCCGTTTGAGTTACAACGGTTGCGTCAAAGATTCGTACCAATATGTATTTAGCTATTTCTTCCGGTATTACTAAGTTGCATCGCTTTTAAAAGTGAAATGATTGACTGTGGGACTTAAATGAACTGATTCTGGACTGTGACCTTATATATGTGATAAATGAGCCAATTGGACTCAAAGAAATAACATTCTTTTTAACTCGACATGATTGCCGGAACTCAACGATTACACTGGATTCTGTGGTAGCGCTTCATTTAAAAATTTAGATAAATAAGTCATTTTTTAGTGTGGGACCAATCCTATCCGTTAGTTCACGCTGAAGAAATAGAGACAGTTTCGAAAACAACCTTTCATTGACTTTCTAACTGTGTCAATCCGTTCGAGTTACAACGGTTGCTTCACATATTCGTACCAACATGTATTTAGCGATTTTTCCGATCTTACTAAGTTGTATCGCTTTTAAAAGTGAAACAATTGACTGTGGGACTTAATTGAACTGATTCTGGACTGTGACCTTATAAATGTGATAAATGAGCCACTTGGACTCCAAGAAATAACATTCTTTTTAACTCGACATGATTGCCGGAACTCAACGATTACACTGGACCCTGTGGTAGCGCTTCATTTAAAAATTTAGATAAATAAGCCATTTTTTACTGTGGGACCAATCCTATCCGTTAGTTCACGCTGAAGAAATAGAGACATTTTAAAAAACAACATTTCATTGACTTTCTAACGGTGTCAATCCGTTTGAGTTACAACGGTTGCGTCAAAGATTCGTACCAACATGTATTTAGCTATTTCTTCCGGTATTACTAAGTTGTATCGCTTTTAAAAGTGAAACGATTGACTGTGGGACTTAATTGAACTGATTCTGGACTGTGACCTTATATATGTGATAAATGAGCCAATTGGTCTCCAAGGAATGACAATCTTCTTAATTTGACAAGATTGCTGGAACTCAGCGATTACACTGGACCCTGCGGTAGCGCTTCATTTAAAACTTTACATAACTAAGTCATTTTTTACTGTGGTACCAATCCTAGCCGTTAGTTCGTGCTGAAGAAATAGAGACAGTTTCAAAAACTACATTTCATTGACTTTTTAACGGTGTCAATCCGTTTGAGTTACAACTGTTGCGTCACATATTTGTACCAACATGTGTGTATTGATTTTGTTCCGATATTACTAAGTTGTATCGCTTTTAACGGTGAACCGATTGACTGTGGGACTTAGTTGAACTGATTCTGGACTGTGACCTGATAAAGGTGACAAATGAGCCAATTGGACTCCAAGGAATGACAATCTTCTTAATTTGACAAGATTGCTGGAACTCAGCGATTACACTGGACCCTGCGGTAGCGCTTCATTTAAAACTTTAGATAAATAAGTCATTTTTTACTGTGGGACCTATCCTAGCCGTTAGTTCACGCTGAAGAAATAGAGACAGTTTCGAAAAAAACCTTTCATTGACTTTCTAACTCTGTCAATCCGTCTGAGTTACAACGGTTGCTTCACATATTCGTACCAACATGTATTTAGCGTTTTTTTCCAATATTACTAAGTTGTATCGCTTTTAAAAGTGAAACGATTGACTGTGGGACTTAATTGAACTGATTCTGGACTGTGACCTTATAAATGTGATAAATGAGCCAATTGGACTCCAAGAAATAACATTCTTTTTAACTCGACATGATTGCCGGAACTCAGCGATTACACTGGGCGCTGTGGTAGCGCTGTATATAAAAATTAAGATAAATAAGTCATTTCTTACTGTGGAACCAATCCTAGCCGTTACTTCGCGCTGAAGAAATAGAGACAGTTTCATAAACTACATTTCATTGACTTTTTAACGGTGTCAATCCGTTTGAGTTACAACTGTTGCGTCACATATTTGTACCAACATGTGTGTATTGATTTTGTTCCGATATTACTAAGTTGTATCGCTTTTAACGGTGAACCAATTGACTGTGGGACTTAGTTGAACTGATTCTGGACTGTGACCTGATAAAGGTGATAAATGAGCCAATTGGACTCCAAGGAATGACAATCTTCTTAATTTGACAAGATTGCTGGAACTCAGCGATTACACTGGACTCTGCGGTAGCGCTTCATTTAAAACTTTAGATAAATAAGTCGTTTTTTACTGTGGGACCTATCCTAGCCGTTAGTTCACGCTGAAGAAATAGAGACAGTTTCAAAAACTACATTTCATTGACTTTCTAACTGTGTCAATCCGTTTGAGTTACAACGGTTGCGTCAAAAATTCATACCAACATGTATTTAGCGATTTTTCCGATCTTACTAAGTTGTATCGGTTTTAAAAGTGAAACAATTGACTGTGGGACTTAATTGAACTGATTTTGGACTGTGACCTTATAAATGTGATAAATGAGCTAATTGGACTCCAAGAAATAACATTCTTTTTAACTCGACATGATTGCCGGAACTCAACGATTACACTGGACCCTGTGGTAGCGCTTCATTTAAAAATTTAGATAAATAAGCCATTTTTTACTGTGGGACCAATCCTATCCGTTAGTTCACGCTGAAGAAATAGAGACATTTTCAAAAACTACATTTCATTGACTTTCTAACGGTGTCAATCCGTTTGAGTTACAACGGCTGCTTCACATATTCGTACCAAGATGTATTTAGCGACTTTTCCGATCTTACTAAGTTGTATCGCTTTTAAAAGTGAAACAATTGACTGTGGGACTTAATTGAACTGATTCTGGACTGTGACCTTATAAATGTGATAAATGAGCCAATTGGACTCCAAGAAATAACATTCTTCTTAACTCGACAGGATTGCCGGAACTCAGTGATTACACTGGGCGCTGTAGAAGCGCTTTATTTAAAAATTAAGATAAATATGTCATTTTTTTCTGTGGGACCAATCCTAGCCGTTAGTTCGCGCTGAAGAAATAGAGACATTTTAAAAAACTACATTTCATTGAGTTTCTAACGGTGTCAATCCGTTTGAGTTACAACGGTTGCGTCAAAGATTCATACCAATATGTATTTAGCTATTTCTTCCGGTATTACTAAGTTGCATCGCTTTTAAAAGTGAAATGATTGACTGTGGGACTTAAATGAACTGATTCTGGACTGTGACCTTATATATGTGATAAATGAGCCAATTGGACTCAAAGAAATAACATTCTTTTTAACTCGACATGATTGCCGGAACTCAACGATTACACTGGATTCTGTGGTAGCGCTTCATTTAAAAATTTAGATAAATAAGTCATTTTTTAGTGTGGGACCAATCCTATCCGTTAGTTCACGCTGAAGAAATAGAGACAGTTTCGAAAACAACCTTTCATTGACTTTCTAACTGTGTCAATCCGTTCGAGTTACAACGGTTGCTTCACATATTCGTACCAACATGTATTTAGCGATTTTTCCGATCTTACTAAGTTGTATCGCTTTTAAAAGTGAAACAATTGACTGTGGGACTTAATTGAACTGATTCTGGACTGTGACCTTATAAATGTGATAAATGAGCCAATTGGACTCCAAGAAATAACATTCTTCTTAACTCGACATGATTGCCGGAACTCAGCGATTACACTGGACCCTGTGGTAGCGTTTCATTTAAAAATGTCGATAAATAAGTAATTTTTTACTGTGGGACCAATCCTATCCGTTAGTTCCCGCTGAAGAAATAGAGACAGTTTCAAAAACTAACTTTCATTGATTTTCTAACGGTGTCAATCCGTTTGAGCTATAACGTTTGCGTCACATATCCGTGCCAACATGTATTTAGTGATTTTGTTCCGATATTACTAAGTTGTATCGCCTTTAACGGTGAACCGATTGACTGTGGGACTTAGTTGAACTGATTCTGGACTGTGACCTGATAAATGTGATAAATGAGCCAATTGAACTCCAAGAAATAACATTCTTTTTAACTCGACATGATTGCCGGAACTCAGCGATTACACTGGGCGCTGTGAGAGCGCTTCATTTAAAAAATAAGAAAAATAAGTCATTTTTTACTGTGGGACCAATCCTAGCCGTTAGTTGGCGCTAAAGAAATTGAGACAGTTTCAAAAGCTACATTTCATTGACTTTCTAACTGTGTTAATCCGTTTGAGTTACAACGGTTGCGTCAAAGATTCGTACCAACATGTATTTAGCGATTTCTTCCGGTATTACTAAGTTGTATCGCTTTTAAAAGTGAAACGATTGACTGTGGGACTTAATTGAACTGATTCTGGACTGTGACCTGCTATATGTGATAAATGAGCCACTTGGTCTCCAAGGAATGACAATCTTCTTAATTTGACAAGATTGCTGGAAGTCAGCGATTACACTGGACCCTGCGGTAGCGCTTCATTTAAAACTTTACATAACTAAGTCATTTTTTACTGTGGTACCAATCCTAACCGTTAGTTCGTGCTGAAGAAATAGAGACAGTTTCAAAAACTACATTTCATTGACTTTTTAACGGTGTCAATCTGTTTGAGTTACAACGATTGCGTCACGTATTGGTACCAACATGTATTTAGCGATTTGTTCCGATCTTACGAAGTTGTATCGCTTTTAAAAGTGAAACGATTTACTGTGGGAATTAATTGAACTGTTTCTGGACTGTGACCTTATAAATGCGATAAATGAGCCAATTGAACTCCAAAAATAACATTCTTTTTAACTCGACATGATTGCCGGAACTCAGCGATCACACTGGATCCTGTGGTAGCGTTTCATTTAAAAATTTCGCTAAATAAGTGATTTTTTACTGTGGGACCAATCCTATCCGTTAGTTCACGCTGAAGAAATAGACACAGTTTCAAAAACTACCTTTCATTGACTTTCTAACGGAGTCAATCCGTTTGACTTCCAACGGTTGCTTCACCTATTTGAACCAACATGTATATAGCGATTTTTTCCGTTATTACTAAGTCGTATCGCTTTTAAAAGTGAAAAGATTGACTGTGGGACTTAATTGGACTGATTTTGGACTGTGATCTTATAAATGTGATAAATGAGCCAATTGGACTCCAAGGAATGACATTCTTCTTAATTTGGCATGATTGCTGGGACTCAGCGGTTACACTGGGCGCTGTGGTAGCGCTTTATATAAAAATTAAGATAAATAAGTCATTTCTTACAGTGGAACCAATCCTAGCCGTTACTTTGCGCTGAAGAAATAGAGACAGTTTCATAAACTACATTTCATTGACTTTTTAACGGTGTCAATCCGTTTGCGTTACAACGGTTGCGTCACGTATTCGTACCAACATGTATTTAGCGATTTGTTCCGATCTTACGAAGTTGTATCGCTTTTAAAAGTGAAACGATTTACTGTGGGAATTAATTGAACTGTTTCTGGACTGTGACCTTATAAATGCGATAAATGAGCCAATTGAACTCCAAAAATAACATTCTTTTTAACTCAACATGATTGCCGGAACTCAGCGATCACACTGGACCCTGTGGTAGCGCTTCATTTAAAAATTTCGCTAAATAAGTGATTTTTTACTGTGGGACCAATCCTATCCGTTAGTTCACGCTGAAGAAATAGACACAGTTTCAAAAACTACCTTTCATTGACTTTCTAACGGAGTCAATCCGTTTGACTTCCAACGGTTGCTTCACCTATTCGAACCAACATGTATATAGCGATTTTTTCCGTTATTACTAAGTCGTATCGCTTTTAAAAGTGAAAAGATTGACTGTGGGACTTAATTGGACTGATTTTGGATTGTGATCTTATAAATGTGATAAATGAGCCAATTGGACTCCAAGGAATGACATTCTTCTTAATTTGGCATGATTGCTGGGACTCAGCGGTTACACTGGGCGCTGTGGTAGCGCTTTATATAAAAATTAAGATAAATAAGTCATTTCTTACTGTGGAACCAATCCTAGCCGTTACTTCGCGCTGAAAAAATAGAGACAGTTTCATAAACTACATTTCATTGACTTTCTAACGGTGTCAATCCGTTTGAGTGACAACGATTGCGTCACGTATTCGTACCAACATGTATTTAGCGATTTGTTCCGATCTTACTAAGTTGTATCGCTTTTAAAAGTGAAACGACTGACCGTGGGAATTAATTGAACTGTTTCTGGACTGTGACCTTATAAATGATATAAATTAGCCAATTGAACTCCAAGAAATAACATTCTTTTTAACTCGACATGATTGCCGGAACTCAGCGATTACACTGGACCCTGTGGTAGCGCTTTATTTAAAAATTTCGATAAATAAGTAATTTTTTACTGCGGGACCAATACTATCCGTTAGTTCACGCTGAAGAAATAAAGACAGTTTCAAAAACTACCTTTCATTGAATTTCTAACGGTGTCAATCCGTTTGCGTTACAACGGTTGCTTCACATATCCGTACCAACATGTATTAAGTGTTTTTTTCGATATTACTAAGTGGTATCGCTTTTAAAAGCAAAACGATTGACTGTGGTACTTAATTGAACTGATTCTGGCTGTCATCTTATAAATGTGATAAATGAGCCAATTGGACTCCAAGAAATAGCATTCTTTTTAACTCGACATGATTGCCGGAACTCAGTGATTA
Organism: Hydractinia symbiolongicarpus; assembly: GCF_029227915.1. Classification (NCBI taxonomy): domain Eukaryota; kingdom Metazoa; phylum Cnidaria; class Hydrozoa; order Anthoathecata; family Hydractiniidae; genus Hydractinia; species Hydractinia symbiolongicarpus. Next base: position 66,458 of record NC_079888.1, on the reverse strand, counting down.
CACTGGGCTCTGTGGAAGCGCTTTATTAAAAAATTAAGATAAATATGTCATTTTTTTCTGTGGGACCAATCCTAGCCGTTACTTCGCGCTGAAGAAATAGAGACAGTTTCAAAAACTACATTTCATTGATTTTCTAACGGTGTCAATCCGTTTGAGTTACAACGGTTGCGTCAAAGATTAGTACCAACATGTATTTAGCGATTTCTTCCGGTATTACTAAGTTGTATCGCTTTTAAAAGTGAAACGATTGACTGTGGGACTTAATTGAAATGATTCTGGACTGTGACCTTATAAATGCGATAAATGAGCCAATTGAACTCCAAGAAATAACATTCTTTTTAACTCGACATGATTACCGGAACTCAGCGATTACACTGGACCCTGTGGTAGCGCTTCATTTATAAATTTCGATAAACAATCCTATCCGTTAGTTCCCGCTGAAGAAATAGAGACAGTTTCAAAAACTAACTTTCATTGATTTTCTAACGGTGTCTATCCGTTTGAGTTACAACGGTTGCTTCACATATTCGCGCCAACATGTATTTAGTGATTTTGTTCCGATATTACTAAGTTGTATCGCCTTTAACGGTGAACCGATCGACCGTGGGACTTAGTTGAACTGATTCTGGACTGTGACCTGATAAATGGGATAAATGAGCAAATTGAACTCCAAGAAATAACATTCTTTTTAACTCGACATGATTGCCGGAACTTAGCGATTACACTGGGCGCTGTAGGAGCGCTTCATTTGCAAATTAAGATAAATATGTCATTTTTTACTGTGGGACCAATCCTAGCCGTTAGTTGGCGCTGAAGAAATAGAGACAGTTTCAAAAGCTACATTTCATTGACTTTCTAACGATGTCAATCCGTTTGAGTTACAACGGTTGCGTCACATATTCGTACCAACATGTATTTAGTGATTTGTTCCGATCTTACTAAGTTGTTTCGATTTTAAAAGTGAAACGATTGACTGTGGGACTTAGTTGAACTGATTCTGGACTGTGACCTTATATATGTGATAAATGAGCCAATTGGACTCAAAGAAATAACATTCTTTTTAACTCGACATGATTGCCGGAACTCCACGATTACACTGGACCCTATGGTAGCGCTTCATTTAAAAATTTAGATAAATAAGTCATTTTTTACTGTGGGACCAATCCTATCCGTTAGTTCACGCTGAAGAAATGGAGACAGTTTCGAAAACAACCTTTCATTGACTTTCTAACGGTCTCAATCCGTTTTAGTTACAACGGTTGCTTCACATGTTCGTACCAACATGTATTAAGCGATTTTTTCCGATCTTACTAAGTTGTATCGCTTTTAAAAGTGAAACAATTGACTGTGGGACTTAATTGAACTGATTCTGGACTGTGACCTTATAAATGTGATAAATGAGCCAATTGGACTCCAAGAAATAACATTCTATTTAACTCGACATGATTGCCGGAACTCAACGATTATACTGGACCCTGTGGTAGCGCTTCATTTAAAAATTTAGATAAATAAGTCATTTTTTACTGCGGGATTGATCCTAGCCGTTAGTTCGCACTGAAGAAACAGAGACAGTTTCAAAAACTACATTTCATTGACTTTCTAACGGTGTCAATCCGTTTGAGTGACAACGATTTCGTCACGTATTCGTACCAACATGTATTTAGCGATTTCTTCCGATCTTACTAAGTTGTATCGCTTTTAAAAGAGAAACAATTGACTGTGGAACTTAATTGAACTAATTCTGGACTGTGACCTGCTAAATGTGATAAATGAGCCACTTGGTCTCCAAGGAATGACAATCTTCTTAATTTGACATGATTGTTGGAACTCAGCGGATACACTGGGCGCTGTGGTAGCGCTTCATTTAAAAATTAAGATTAATAAGTCATATTTTACTGTGGGACCAATCCTAGCCGTTAGTTGGCGCTGAAGAGATAGAGACAGTTTCAAAAACTACATTTCATTGTCTTTTTAACGGTGGCAATCCGTTTGAGTTACAAAGGTTGCGTCACATATTCGTACCAACATGTATTTAGTGATTTTGTTCCGATATTACTAAGCTGTATCGCTTTTAACGGTGAACCGATTGACTGTGGGACTTAGTTGAACCCATTCTGGACTGTGACTTGATGAATGTGATAAATGAGCCAATTGGACTCCCAGGAATGACATTCTTCTTAATTTGACAAGATTGCTGGAACTCAGCGATTACACTGGACCCTGCGGTAGCGCTTCATTTAAAACTTTTGATAAATAAGTCATTTTTTACTGTGGGACCTATCCTAGCCGTTAGTTCACGCTGAAGAAATAGAGACAGTTTCAAAAACTACATTTCATTAACTTTTTAACGGTGGCAATCCGTTTGAGTTACAACGATTGCGTCACGTATTCGATTCAACATGTATTTAGCGATTTGTTCCGATCTTACTAACTTGTTTCGCTTTTAAAAGTGAAACGATTGACTGTGAGACTTAATTGAACTGATTCTGGACTGTGACCTTATATATGTGATAAATGAGCCAATTGGACTCAAAGAAATAACATTCTTTTTAACTCGACGTGATTGCCGGAACTCAACGAATACACTGGACCCTGTGGTAGCGCTTCATTTAAAAATTTAGATAAATAAGTCATTTTTTACTGTGGGACCAATCCTATCCGTTAGTTCACGCTGAAGAAATAGAGACAGTTTCAAAAACAAACTTTCATTGACTTTCTAACAGTGTCAATCCGTTTGAGTTACAACGGTTGCTTCACATGTTCGTACCAACATGTATTAAGCCATTTTTTCCGATCTTACTAAGTTGTATCGCTTTTAAAAGTGAAACAATTGACTGTGGGACTTAATTGAACTGATTCTGGACTGTGACCTTATAAATGTGATAAATGAGCCAATTGGACTCCAAGAAATAACATTCTTTTTAACTCGACATGATTGCCGGAACTCAACGATTATACTGGACCCTGTGGTAGCGCTTCATTTAAAAATTTCGATAAATAAGTCATTTTTTACTGTGGGATTAATCCTAGCCGTTAGTTCGCGCTGAAGAAACAGAGACAGTTTCAAAAACTACATTTCATTGACTTTCTAACGGTGTCAATCCGTTTGAGTGACAACGATTTCGTCACGTATTCGTACCAACATGTATTTAGCGATTTGTTCCGATCTTACTAAGTTGTATCGCTTTTAAAAGTGAAACGATTGACCGTGAAAATTAACTGAACTGTTTCTGGACTGTGACCTTATAAATGTGATAAATGAGCCAATTGAACTCCAATAAATAACATTCTTTTTAACTCGACATGATTGCCGGAACTCAGCCATTACACTGGACCCTGTGGTAGCGCTTTATTTAAAAATTTCGATAAATAAGTAATATTTTACTGTGGGACCAATCCTAGCCGTTAGTTCGCGCTGAAGAAATAGAGACAGTTTCAAAAACTACATTTCATTGACTTTCTGACGAAGTCAAACCGTTTGAGTTACAACGGCTACGTCAAAGATTCGTACCAACATGTATTTAGCGATTTCTTCCGGTATTACTAAGTTGTATCGCTTTTAAAAGTGAAACGATTGACTGTGGGACTTAATTGAACTGATTCTGGACTGTGACCTGCTAAATGTGATAAATGAGCCACTTGGTCTCCAAGGAATGACAATCTTCCTAATTTTACATGATTGCCGGAACTCAGCGATTACACTGGACCCTGTGGTAGTGCTTCATTTAAAAATTTCGATAAATAAGTCATTCTTTACTGTGGGACAAATCCTATCCGTTAGATCACGCTGAAGAAATAGAGACAGTTTCAAAAGCTACATTTCATTGACTTTCTAACGGTGTCAATCCGTTTGAGTTACAACGGTTGCGTCACATATTCGTATCAACATGTATTTAGCGATTTCTTCCGCTATTACTAAGTTGTATCGCTTTTAAAAGAGAAACAATTGACTGTGGAACTTAATTGAACTGATTCTGGACTGTGACCTTATAAATGTGATAAATGAGCCAATTGGACTCCAAGAAGTAACATTCTTTTTAACTCGAGATGATTGCCGGAACTCAACAATTATACTGGACCCTGTGGTAGCGCTTTATTTAAAAATTTAGATAAATAAGTCATTTTTTACTGTGGGACCAATCCTATCCGTTAGTTCACGCTGAAGAAATAGAGACAGTTTCAAAAACTACCTTTCATTGACTTTTTAACGGTGTCAATCCGTTTGCGTTACAACGGTTGCTTCACATATCCGTACCAACATGTATTAAGTGTTTTTTTCGATATTACTAAGTGGTATCGCGTTTAACAGTGAACGGATTGACTGTGGGACTTAGTTGAACTGATTCGGGACTGTGACTTTATAAATGTGATAAATGAGCCAATTCGACTCCAAGAAATAACATTCTTTATAACTCGACATGATTGCCGGAACTCAACGATTATACTGGACCCTGTGGTAGCGCTTCATTTAAAAATTTAGATAAATAAGTCATTTTTTACTGTGGGACCAATCCTAGCCGTTAGTTCGCGCTGAAGAAACAGAGACAGTTTCAAAAACTACATTTCATTGACTTTCTAACGGTGTCAATCCGTTTGAGTGACAACGATTGCGTCACGTATTCGTACCAACATGTATTTAGCGATTTGTTCCGATCTTACTAAGTTGTATCGCTTTTAAAAGTGAAACGATTGACCGTGGGAATTAATTGAACTGTTTCTGGACTGTGACCTTATAAATGCGATAAATGAGCCAATTGATCTCCAAGAAATAACATTCTTTTTAACTCGACATGATTGCCGGAACTCAACAATTATACTGGACCCTGTGGTAGCGCTTCATTTAAAAATTTAGATGAATAAGTCATTTTTTACTGTGGGACCAATCCTATCCGTTAGTTCACGCTGAAAAAATAGAGACAGTTTCGAAAACAACCTTTCATTGACTTTCTAACGGTGTCAATCCGTTTGAGTTACAACAGTTGCTTCACATGTTCGTACCAACATGTATTAAGCGATTTTTTCCGATCTTACTAAGTTGTATCGCTTTTAAAAGTAAAACAATTGACTGTGGGACTTAATTCAACTGATTCTGGACTGTGACTTTATAAATGTGATAAATGAGCCAATTGGACACCAAGAAATAACATTCTATTTAACTCGACATGATTGCCGGAACTCAACGATTATACTGGACCCTGTGGTAGCGCTTCATTTAAAAATTTAGATAAATAAGTCTTTTTTTACTGTGGGATTAATCCTAGCCGTTAATTCGCACTGAAGAAACAGAGACAGTTTCAAAAACTACATTTCATTGACTTTCTAACGGTGTCAATCCGTTTGAGTGACAACGATTTCGTCACGTATTCGTACCAACATGTATTTAGCGATTTCTTCCGATCTTACTAAGTTGTATCGCTTTTAAAAGAGAAACAATTGACTGTGGAACTTAATTGAACTGATTCTGGACTGTGACCTGCTAAATGTGATAAATGAGCCACTTGGTCTCCAAGGAATGACAATCTTCTTAATTTGACATGATTGTTGGAACTCAGCGGATACACTGGGCGCTGTGGTAGCGCTTCATTTAAAAATTAAGATTAATAAGTCATATTTTACTGTGGGACCAATCCTAGCCGTTAGTTGGCGCTGAAGAGATAGAGACAGTTTCAAAAACTACATTTCATTGTCTTTTTAACGGTGGCAATCTGTTTGAGTTACAACGGTTGCGTCACATATTCGTACCAACATGTATTTAGTGATTTTGTTCCGATATTACTAAGCTGTATCGCCTTTAACGGTGAACCGATTGACTGTGGGACTTAGTTGAACTGATTCTGGACTGTGACCTTATAAATGTGATAAATGAGCCAATTCGACTCCAAGAAATAACATTCTTTATAACTCGACATGATTGCCGGAACTCAACGATTATACTGGACCCTGTGGTAGCGCTTCATTTAAAAATTTAGATAAATAAGTCATTTTTTACTGTGGGACCAATCCTAGCCGTTAGTTCGCGCTGAAGAAACAGAGACAGTTTCAAAAACTACATTTCATTGACTTTCTAACGGTGTCAATCCGTTTGAGTGACAACGATTGCGTCACGTATTCGTACCAACATGTATTTAGCGATTTGTTCCGATCTTACTAAGTTGTATCGCTTTTAAAAGTGAAACGATTGACCGTGGGAATTAATTGAACTGTTTCTGGACTGTGACCTTATAAATGCGATAAATGAGCCAATTGATCTCCAAGAAATAACATTCTTTTTAACTCGACATGATTGCCGGAACTCAACAATTATACTGGACCCTGTGGTAGCGCTTCATTTAAAAATTTAGATGAATAAGTCATTTTTTACTGTGGGACCAATCCTATCCGTTAGTTCACGCTGAAAAAATAGAGACAGTTTCGAAAACAACCTTTCATTGACTTTCTAACGGTGTCAATCCGTTTGAGTTACAACAGTTGCTTCACATGTTCGTACCAACATGTATTAAGCGATTTTTTCCGATCTTACTAAGTTGTATCGCTTTTAAAAGTAAAACAATTGACTGTGGGACTTAATTCAACTGATTCTGGACTGTGACTTTATAAATGTGATAAATGAGCCAATTGGACACCAAGAAATAACATTCTATTTAACTCGACATGATTGCCGGAACTCAACGATTATACTGGACCCTGTGGTAGCGCTTCATTTAAAAATTTAGATAAATAAGTCTTTTTTTACTGTGGGATTAATCCTAGCCGTTAATTCGCACTGAAGAAACAGAGACAGTTTCAAAAACTACATTTCATTGACTTTCTAACGGTGTCAATCCGTTTGAGTGACAACGATTTCGTCACGTATTCGTACCAACATGTATTTAGCGATTTCTTCCGATCTTACTAAGTTGTATCGCTTTTAAAAGAGAAACAATTGACTGTGGAACTTAATTGAACTGATTCTGGACTGTGACCTGCTAAATGTGATAAATGAGCCACTTGGTCTCCAAGGAATGACAATCTTCTTAATTTGACATGATTGTTGGAACTCAGCGGATACACTGGGCGCTGTGGTAGCGCTTCATTTAAAAATTAAGATTAATAAGTCATATTTTACTGTGGGACCAATCCTAGCCGTTAGTTGGCGCTGAAGAGATAGAGACAGTTTCAAAAACTACATTTCATTGTCTTTTTAACGGTGGCAATCTGTTTGAGTTACAACGGTTGCGTCACATATTCGTACCAACATGTATTTAGTGATTTTGTTCCGATATTACTAAGCTGTATCGCCTTTAACGGTGAACCGATTGACTGTGGGACTTAGTTGAACTGATTCTGGACTGTGACCTTATAAATGTGATAAATGAGCCAATTCGACTCCAAGAAATAACATTCTTTATAACTCGACATGATTGCCGGAACTCAAAGATTATACTGGACCCTGTGGTAGCGCTTCATTTAAAAATTTAGATAAATAAGTCATTTTTTACTGTGGGACCAATCCTAGCCGTTAGTTTGCGCTGAAGAAACAGAGACAGTTTCAAAAACTACATTTCATTGACTTTCTAACGGTGTCAATCCGTTTGAGTGACAACGATTGCGTCACGTATTCGTACCAACATGTATTTAGCGATTTGTTCCGATCTTACTAAGTTGTATCGCTTTTAAAAGTGAAACGATTGACCGTGGGAATTAATTGAACTATTTCTGGACTGTGACCTTATAAATGTGATAAATGAGCCAATTGAACTCCAAGAAATAACATTCTTTTTAACTCGACATGATTGCCGGAACTCAACAATTGTACTGGACCCTGTGGTAGCGCCTCATTTAAAAATATCGATAAATAAGCCATTTTTACTGTGGGACCTATCCTATCCGTTAGTTCCCGCTGTAGAAATAGACACAGTCTCAAAAACTAACTTTCATTGACTTTCTAACGGTGTCAATCCGTTTGAGTTACAACGGTTGCTTCACATATTCGTACCAACATGTATTTAATGATTTTGTTCCGATATTACTAAGTTGTATCGCTTTCAACGGTGAACCGATTGACTGTGGGACTTAGTTGAACTGATTCTGGACTGTGACCTGATAAATGTGATAAATGAGCCAATTGAACTCCAAGAAATAACATTCTTTTTAACTCGACATAATTGCCGGAACTCAGCGATTACACTGGACCATGTGGTAGCGCTTCATTTAAAAATTTCGATAAATAAGTCATTTTTTACTGTGGGATTAATCCTAGCCGTTAGTTCGCACTGAAGAAACAGAGACAGTTTCAAAAACTACATTTCATTGACTTTCTAACGGTGTCAATCCGTTTGAGTGACAACGATTTCGTCACGTATTCGTACCAACATGTATTTAGCGATTTCTTCCGATCTTACTAAGTTGTATCGCTTTTAAAAGAGAAACAATTGACTGTGGAACTTAATTGAACTGATTCTGGACTGTGACCTGCTAAATGTGATAAATGAGCCACTTGGTCTCCAAGGAATGACAATCTTCTAAATTTGACATGATTGTTGGAACACAGCGGATACACTGGGCGCTGTGGTAGCGCTTCATTTAAAAATTAAGATTAATAAGTCATATTTTACTGTGGGACCAATCCTAGCCGTTAGTTGGCGCTTAAGAGATAGAGACAGTTTCAAAAACCACATTTCATTGTCTTTTTAACGGTGGCAATCCGTTTGAGTTACAACGGTTGCGTCACATATTCGTACCAACATGTATTTTATTATTATTATTATTATTATTATTTAACGAATGTTTATACAGGATTTGCATGTCAGTATATAAAACACTGTTATAAATATGCTCCGATATTACTAAGCTGTATCGCTTTTAACGGTGAACCGATTGACTGTGGGACTTAGTTGAACCCATTCTGGACTGTGACTTGATGAATGTGATAAATGAGCCAATTGGACTCCAAGGAATGACATTCTTCTTAATTTGACAAGATTGCTGGAACTCAGCGATTACACTGGACCCTGCGGTAGCGCTTCATTTAAAACTTTTGATAAATAAGTCATTTTTTACTGTGGGACCTATCCTAGTTGTTAGTTCACGCTGAAGAAATAGAGACAGTTTCAAAAACTACATTTCATTAACTTTCTAACGGTGGCAATCCGTTTGAGTTACAACGGTTGCTTCACATGTTCGTACCAACATGTATTTAATGATTTTGTTCCGATATTACTAAGTTGTATCGCTTTCAACGGTGAACCGATTGACTGTGGGACTTAGTTGAACTGATTCTGGACTGTGACCTGATAAATGTGATAAATGAGCCAATTGAACTCCAAGAAATAACATTCTTTTTAACTCGACATAATTGCCGGAACTCAGCGATTACACTGGACCATGTGGTAGCGCTTCATTTAAAAATTTCGATAAATAAGTCATTTTTTACTGTGGGATTAATCCTAGCCGTTAGTTCGCACTGAAGAAACAGAGACAGTTTCAAAAACTACATTTCATTGACTTTCTAACGGTGTCAATCCGTTTGAGTGACAACGATTTCGTCACGTATTCGTACCAACATGTATTTAGCGATTTCTTCCGATCTTACTAAGTTGTATCGCTTTTAAAAGAGAAACAATTGACTGTGGAACTTAATTGAACTGATTCTGGACTGTGACCTGCTAAATGTGATAAATGAGCCACTTGGTCTCCAAGGAATGACAATCTTCTAAATTTGACATGATTGTTGGAACTCAGCGGATACACTGGGCGCTGTGGTAGCGCTTCATTTAAAAATTAAGATTAATAAGTCATATTTTACTGTGGGACCAATCCTAGCCGTTAGTTGGCGCTTAAGAGATAGAGACAGTTTCAAAAACCACATTTCATTGTCTTTTTAACGGTGGCAATCCGTTTGAGTTACAACGGTTGCGTCTCATATTCGTACCAACATGTATTTTATTATTATTATTATTATTATTATTTAACGAATGTTTATACAGGATTTGCATGTCAGTATATAAAACACTGTTATAAATATGCTCCGATATTACTAAGCTGTATCGCTTTTAACGGTGAACCGATTGACTGTGGGACTTAGTTGAACCCATTCTGGACTGTGACTTGATGAATGTGATAAACGAGCCAATTGGACTCCAAGGAATGACATTCTTCTTAATTTGACAAGATTGCTGGAACTCAGCGATTACACTGGACCCTGCGGTAGCGCTTCATTTAAAACTTTTGATAAATAAGTCATTTTTTACTGTGGGACCTATCCTAGTTGTTAGTTCACGCTGAAGAAATAGAGACAGTTTCAACAACTACATTTCATTAACTTTCTAACGGTGGCAATCCGTTTGAGTTACAACGGTTGCTTCACATGTTCGTACCAACATGTATTTAATGATTTTGTTGCGATATTACTAAGTTGTATCGCTTTCAACGGTGAACCGATTGACTGTGGGACTTAGTTGAACTGATTCTGGACTGTGACCTGATAAATGTGATAAATGAGCCAATTGAACTCCAAGAAATAACATTCTTTTTAACTCGACATAATTGCCGGAACTCAGCGATTACACTGGACCATGTGGTAGCGCTTCATTTAAAAATTTCGATAAATAAGTCATTTTTTACTGTGGGATTAATCCTAGCCGTTAGTTCGCACTGAAGAAACAGAGACAGTTTCAAAAACTACATTTCATTGACTTTCTAACGGTGTCAATCCGTTTGAGTGACAACGATTTCGTCACGTATTCGTACCAACATGTATTTAGCGATTTCTTCCGATCTTACTAAGTTGTATCGCTTTTAAAAGAGAAACAATTGACTGTGGAACTTAATTGAACTGATTCTGGACTGTGACCTGCTAAATGTGATAAATGAGCCACTTGGTCTCCAAGGAATGACAATCTTCTTAATTTGACATGATTGTTGGAACTCAGCGGATACACTGGGCGCTGTGGTAGCGCTTCATTTAAAAATTAAGATTAATAAGTCATATTTTACTGTGGGACCAATCCTAGCCGTTAGTTGGCGCTGAAGAGATAGAGACAGTTTCAAAAACTACATTTCATTGTCTTTTTAACGGTGGCAATCCGTTTGAGTTACAACGGTTGCGTCACATATTCGTACCAACATGTATTTAGTGATTTTGTTCCGATATTACTAAGCTTTATCGCTTTTAACGGTGAACCGATTGACTGTGGGACTTAGTTGAACTGATTCTGGACTGTGACCTTATAAATGTGATAAATGAGCCAATTCGACTCCAAGAAATAACATTCTTTATAACTCGACATGATTGCCGGAACTCAAAGATTATACTGGACCCTGTGGTAGCGCTGCATTTAAAAATTTAGATAAATAAGTCATTTTTTACTGTGGGACCAATCCTAGCCGTTAGTTTGCGCTGAAGAAACAGAGACAGTTTCAAAAACTACATTTCATTGACTTTCTAACGGTGTCAATCCGTTTGAGTGACAACGATTGCGTCACGTATTCGTACCAACATGTATTTAGCGATTTGTTCCGATCTTACTAAGTTGTATCGCTTTTAAAAGTGAAACGATTGACCGTGGGAATTAATTGAACTGTTTCTGGACTGTGACCTTATAAATGTGATAAATGAGCCAATTGAACTCCAAGAAATAACATTCTTTTTAACTCGACATGATTGCCGGAACTCAACAATTGTACTGGACCCTGTGGTAGCGCCTCATTTAAAAATATCGATAAATAAGTCATTTTTACTGTGGGACCTATCCTATCCGTTAGTTCCCGCTGTAGAAATAGACACAGTCTTAAAAACTAACTTTCATTGACTTTCTAACGGTGTCAATCCGTTTGAGTTACAACGGTTGCTTCACATATTCGTACCAACATGTATTTAATGATTTTGTTCCGATATTACTAAGTTGTATCGCTTTCAACGGTGAACCGATTGACTGTGGGACTTAGTTGAACTGATTCTGGACTGTGACCTGATAAATGTGATAAATGAGCCAATTGAACTCCAAGAAATAACATTCTTTTTAACTCGACATAATTGCCGGAACTCAGCGATTACACTGGACCATGTGGTAGCGCTTCATTTAAAAATTTCGATAAATAAGTCATTTTTTACTGTGGGATTAATCCTAGCCGTTAGTTCGCACTGAAGAAACAGAGACAGTTTCAAAAACTACATTTCATTGACTTTCTAACGGTGTCAATCCGTTTGAGTGACAACGATTTCGTCACGTATTCGTACCAACATGTATTTAGCGATTTCTTCCCATCTTACTAAGTTGTATCGCTTTTAAAAGAGAAACAATTGACTGTGGAACTTAATTGAACTGATTCTGGACTGTGACCTGCTAAATGTGATAAATGAGCCACTTGGTCTCCAAGGAATGACAATCTTCTAAATTTGACATGATTGTTGGAACTCAGCGGATACACTGGGCGCTGTGGTAGCGCTTCATTTAAAAATTAAGATTAATAAGTCATATTTTACTGTGGGACCAATCCTAGCCGTTAGTTGGCGCTTAAGAGATAGAGACAGTTTCAAAAACCACATTTCATTGTCTTTTTAACGGTGGCAATCCGTTTGAGTTACAACGGTTGCGTCACATATTCGTACCAACATGTATTTTATTATTATTATTATTATTATTATTATTTAACGAATGTTTATACAGGATTTGCATGTCAGTATATAAAACACTGTTATAAATATGCTCCGATATTACTAAGCTGTATCGCTTTTAACGGTGAACCGATTGACTGTGGGACTTAGTTGAACCCATTCTGGACTGTGACTTGATGAATGTGATAAATGAGCCAATTGGACTCCAAGGAATGACATTCTTCTTAATTTGACAAGATTGCTGGAACTCAGCGATTACACTGGACCCTGCGGTAGCGCTTCATTTAAAACTTTTGATAAATAAGTCATTTTTTACTGTGGGACCTATCCTAGTTGTTAGTTCACGCTGAAGAAATAGAGACAGTTTCAAAAACTACATTTCATTAACTTTCTAACGGTGGCAATCCGTTTGAGTTACAACGGTTGCTTCACATGTTCGTACCAACATGTATTTAATGATTTTGTTCCGATATTACTAAGTTGTATCGCTTTCAACGGTGAACCGATTGACTGTGGGACTTAGTTGAACTGATTCTGGACTGTGACCTGATAAATGTGATAAATGAGCCAATTGAACTCCAAGAAATAACATTCTTTTTAACTCGACATAATTGCCGGAACTCAGCGATTACACTGGACCATGTGGTAGCGCTTCATTTAAAAATTTCGATAAATAAGTCATTTTTTACTGTGGGATTAATCCTAGCCGTTAGTTCGCACTGAAGAAACAGAGACAGTTTCAAAAACTACATTTCATTGACTTTCTAACGGTGTCAATTCGTTTGAGTGACAACGATTTCGTCACGTATTCGTACCAACATGTATTTAGCGATTTCTTCCGATCTTACTAAGTTGTATCGCTTTTAAAAGAGAAACAATTGACTGTGGAACTTAATTGAACTGATTCTGGACTGTGACCTGCTAAATGTGATAAATGAGCCACTTGGTCTCCAAGGAATGACAATCTTCTAAATTTGACATGATTGTTGGAACTCAGCGGATACACTGGGCGCTGTGGTAGCGTTTCATTTAAAAATTAAGATTAATAAGTCATATTTTACTGTGGGACCAATCCTAGCCGTTAGTTGGCGCTTAAGAGATAGAGACAGTTTCAAAAACCACATTTCATTGTCTTTTTAACGGTGGCAATCCGTTTGAGTTACAACGGTTGCGTCACATATTCGTACCAACATGTATTTAGTGATTTTGTTCCGATATTACTAAGCTGTATCGCTTTTAACGGTGAACCGATTGACTGTGGGACTTAGTTGAACCCATTCTGGACTGTGACTTGATGAATGTGATAAATGAGCCAATTGGACTCCAAGGAATGACATTCTTCTTAATTTGACAAGATTGCTGGAACTCAGCGATTACACTGGACCCTGCGGTAGCGCTTCATTTAAAACTTTTGATAAATAAGTCATTTTTTACTGTGGGACCTATCCTAGTCGTTAGTTCACGCTGAAGAAATAGAGACAGTTTCGAAAACTACATTTCATTAACTTTCTAACGGTGGCAATCCGTTTGAGTTACAACGGTTGCTTCACATGTTCGTACCAACATGTATTTTATTATTATTATTATTATTATTATTATTTAACGAATGTTTATACAGGATTTGCATGTCAGTATATAAAACACTGTTATAAATATGCTCCGATATTACTAAGCTGTATCGCTTTTAACGGTGAACCGATTGACTGTGGGACTTAGTTGAACCCATTCTGGACTGTGACTTGATGAATGTGATAAATGAGCCAATTGGACTCCAAGGAATGACATTCTTCTTAATTTGACAAGATTGCTGGAACTCAGCGATTACACTGGACCCTGCGGTAGCGCTTCATTTAAAACTTTTGATAAATAAGTCATTTTTTACTGTGGGACCTATCCTAGTTGTTAGTTCACGCTGAAGAAATAGAGACAGTTTCAAAAACTACATTTCATTAACTTTCTAACGGTGGCAATCCGTTTGAGTTACAACGGTTGCTTCACATGTTCGTACCAACATGTATTTAATGATTTTGTTCCGATATTACTAAGTTGTATCGCTTTCAACGGTGAACCGATTGACTGTGGGACTTAGTTGAACTGATTCTGGACTGTGACCTGATAAATGTGATAAATGAGCCAATTGAACTCCAAGAAATAACATTCTTTTTAACTCGACATAATTGCGGGAACTCAGCGATTACACTGGACCATGTGGTAGCGCTTCATTTAAAAATTTCGATAAATAAGTCATTTTTTACTGTGGGATTAATCCTAGCCGTTAGTTCGCACTGAAGAAACAGAGACAGTTTCAAAAACTACATTTCATTGACTTTCTAACGGTGTCAATTCGTTTGAGTGACAACGATTTCGTCACGTATTCGTACCAACATGTATTTAGCGATTTCTTCCGATCTTACTAAGTTGTATCGCTTTTAAAAGAGAAACAATTGACTGTGGAACTTAATTGAACTGATTCTGGACTGTGACCTGCTAAATGTGATAAATGAGCCACTTGGTCTCCAAGGAATGACAATCTTCTAAATTTGACATGATTGTTGGAACTCAGCGGATACACTGGGCGCTGTGGTAGCGTTTCATTTAAAAATTAAGATTAATAAGTCATATTTTACTGTGGGACCAATCCTAGCCGTTAGTTGGCGCTTAAGAGATAGAGACAGTTTCAAAAACCACATTTCATTGTCTTTTTAACGGTGGCAATCCGTTTGAGTTACAACGGTTGCGTCACATATTCGTACCAACATGTATTTAGTGATTTTGTTCCGATATTACTAAGCTGTATCGCTTTTAACGGTGAACCGATTGACTGTGGGACTTAGTTGAACCCATTCTGGACTGTGACTTGATGAATGTGATAAATGAGCCAATTGGACTCCAAGGAATGACATTCTTCTTAATTTGACAAGATTGCTGGAACTCAGCGATTACACTGGACCCTGCGGTAGCGCTTCATTTAAAACTTTTGATAAATAAGTCATTTTTTACTGTGGGACCTATCCTAGTCGTTAGTTCACGCTGAAGAAATAGAGACAGTTTCGAAAACTACATTTCATTAACTTTCTAACGGTGGCAATCCGTTTGAGTTACAACGGTTGCTTCACATGTTCGTACCAACATGTATTAAGCGATTTTTTCCGATCTTACTAAGTTGTATCGCTTTTAAAAGTGAAACAATTGACTGTGGGACTTAATTGAACTGATTCTGGACTGTGACCTTATAAGTGTGATAAATGAGCCAATTGAACTCCAAGAAATAACATTCTTTTTAAGTCGACATGATTGCCGGAAGTCAACAATTATACTGGACCCTGTGGTAGCGCTTCATTTAAAAATTTAGATAAATAAGTCATTTTTTACTGTGGGACCAATCCTAGCCGTTAGTTCGCGCTAAAGAAACAGAGACAGTTTCAAAAACTACATTTCATTGACTTTCTAACGGTGTCAATCCGTTTGAGTGACAACGATTGCGTCACGTATTCGTACCATCATGTATTTAGCGATTTGTTCCGATCTTGCTAAGTTGTATCGCTTTTAAAAGTGAAACGATTGACTGTGGGAATTAATTGAACTGTTTCTGGACTGTGACCTTATAAATGTGATAAATGAGCCAATTGAACTTCAAGAAATAACATTCTTTTTAACTCGACATGATTGCCGGAACTCAGGTATTACACTGGACCCTGTGGAAGCGCTTTATTTAAAAATTTCGATAAATGAGTAATTTTTTACTGTGGGACCAATCCTATCCGTCAGTTCACGCTGAAGATATTAGAGACAGTTTCAAAAACTACCTTTCATTGACTTTCTTACGGTGTCAATCCGTTTGCGTTACAACGGTTGCTTCACATATCCGTACCAACATGTATTAAGTGTTTTTTTCGATATTACTAAGTGGTATCGCCTTTAACGGTGAACCGATTAACTGTGGGACTTAGTTGAACTGATTCTGGACTGTGACCTTATAAATGTGATAAATGAGCGAATTCGACTCCAAGAAATAACATTCTTTATAACTCGACATGATTGCCGGAACTCAACGATTATACTGGACCCTGTGGAAGCGCTTCATTTAAAAATTTAGATAAATAAGTCATTTTTTACTGTGGGACCAATCCTAGCCGTTAGTTCGCGCTGAAGAAACAGAGACAGTTTCAAAAACTACATTTCATTGACTTTCTAACGGTGTCAATCCGTTTGAGTGACAACGATTGCGTCACGTATTCGTACCAACATGTATTTAGCGATTTGTTCCGATCTTACTAAGTTGTATCGCTTTTACAATTGAAACTATTGACCGTGGGAATTAATTGAACTGTTTCTGGACTGTGACCTTATAAATGTGATAAATGAGCCAATTGAACTCCAAGAAATAACATTCTTTTTAACTCGACATGATTGCCGGAACTCAACAATTATACAGGACCCTGTGGTAGCGCTTCATTTAAAAATTTAGATAAATAAGACATTTTTTAGTGTGGGACCAATCCTAGCCGTTAGTTCGCGCTGAAGAAACAGAGACAGTTTCAAAAACTACCTTTCATTGACTTTCTAACGGTGTCAATCCGTTTGCGTTACAACGGTTGCTTAACATATCCGTACCAACATGTATTTAGCGATTTCTTCCGGTATTACTAAGTTGTATCGCTTTTAAAAGTGAAACGATTGACTGTGGGACTTAATTGAACTGATTCTGGACTGTGACCTGCTAAATGTGATAAATGAGACACTTGGTCTCCAAGGAATGACAATCTTCTTAATTTGACATGATTGCCGGAACTCAGCGATTACACTGGACCCTGTGGTAGCGCTTTATTTAAAAATTTCGATAAATAAGTCATTTTTTACTGTGGGACCTATCCTAGTTGTTAGTTCACGCTGAAGAAATAGAGACAGTTTCAAAAACTACATTTCATTAACTTTCTAACGGTGGCAATCCGTTTGAGTTACAACGGTTGCTTCACATGTTCGTACCAACATGTATTTAATGATTTTGTTCCGATATTACTAAGTTGTATCGCTTTCAACGGTGAACCGATTGACTGTGGGACTTAGTTGAACTGATTCTGGACTGTGACCTGATAAATGTGATAAATGAGCCAATTGAACTCCAAGAAATAACATTCTTTTTAACTCGACATAATTGCCGGAACTCAGCGATTACACTGGACCATGTGGTAGCGCTTCATTTAAAAATTTCGATAAATAAGTCATTTTTTACTGTGGGATTAATCCTAGCCGTTAGTTCGCACTGAAGAAACAGAGACAGTTTCAAAAACTACATTTCATTGACTTTCTAACGGTGTCAATTCGTTTGAGTGACAACGATTTCGTCACGTATTCGTACCAACATGTATTTAGCGATTTCTTCCGATCTTACTAAGTTGTATCGCTTTTAAAAGAGAAACAATTGACTGTGGAACTTAATTGAACTGATTCTGGACTGTGACCTGCTAAATGTGATAAATGAGCCACTTGGTCTCCAAGGAATGACAATCTTCTAAATTTGACATGATTGTTGGAACTCAGCGGATACACTGGGCGCTGTGGTAGCGTTTCATTTAAAAATTAAGATTAATAAGTCATATTTTACTGTGGGACCAATCCTATCCGTTAGTTGGCGCTTAAGAGATAGAGACAGTTTCAAAAACCACATTTCATTGTCTTTTTAACGGTGGCAATCCGTTTGAGTTACAACGGTTGCGTCACATATTCGTACCAACATGTATTTAGTGATTTTGTTCCGATATTACTAAGCTGTATCGCTTTTAACGGTGAACCGATTGACTGTGGGACTTAGTTGAACCCATTCTGGACTGTGACTTGATGAATGTGATAAATGAGCCAATTGGACTCCAAGGAATGACATTCTTCTTAATTTGACAAGATTGCTGGAACTCAGCGATTACACTGGACCCTGCGGTAGCGCTTCATTTAAAACTTTTGATAAATAAGTCATTTTTTACTGTGGGACCTATCCTAGTCGTTAGTTCACGCTGAAGAAATAGAGACAGTTTCGAAAACTACATTTCATTAACTTTCTAACGGTGGCAATCCGTTTGAGTTACAACGGTTGCTTCACATGTTCGTACCAACATGTATTAAGCGATTTTTTCCGATCTTACTAAGTTGTATCGCTTTTAAAAGTGAAACAATTGACTGTGGGACTTAATTGAACTGATTCTGGACTGTGACCTTATAAGTGTGATAAATGAGCCAATTGAACTCCAAGAAATAACATTCTTTTTAAGTCGACATGATTGCCGGAAGTCAACAATTATACTGGACCCTGTGGTAGCGCTTCATTTAAAAATTTAGATAAATAAGTCATTTTTTACTGTGGGACCAATCCTAGCCGTTAGTTCGCGCTGAAGAAACAGAGACAGTTTCAAAAACTACATTTCATTGACTTTCTAACGGTGTCAATCCGTTTGAGTGACAACGATTGCGTCACGTATTCGTACCATCATGTATTTAGCGATTTGTTCCGATCTTGCTAAGTTGTATCGCTTTTAAAAGTGAAACGATTGACTGTGGGAATTAATTGAACTGTTTCTGGACTGTGACCTTATAAATGTGATAAATGAGCCAATTGAACTTCAAGAAATAACATTCTTTTTAACTCGACATGATTGCCGGAACTCAGGTATTACACTGGACCCTGTGGAAGCGCTTTATTTAAAAATTTCGATAAATGAGTAATTTTTTACTGTGGGACCAATCCTATCCGTCAGTTCACGCTGAAGATATTAGAGACAGTTTCAAAAACTACCTTTCATTGACTTTCTTACGGTGTCAATCCGTTTGCGTTACAACGGTTGCTTCACATATCCGTACCAACATGTATTAAGTGTTTTTTTCGATATTACTAAGTGGTATCGCCTTTAACGGTGAACCGATTAACTGTGGGACTTAGTTGAACTGATTCTGGACTGTGACCTTATAAATGTGATAAATGAGCGAATTCGACTCCAAGAAATAACATTCTTTATAACTCGACATGATTGCCGGAACTCAACGATTATACTGGACCCTGTGGAAGCGCTTCATTTAAAAATTTAGATAAATAAGTCATTTTTTACTGTGGGACCAATCCTAGCCGTTAGTTCGCGCTGAAGAAACAGAGACAGTTTCAAAAACTACATTTCATTGACTTTCTAACGGTGTCAATCCGTTTGAGTGACAACGATTGCGTCACGTATTCGTACCAACATGTATTTAGCGATTTGTTCCGATCTTACTAAGTTGTATCGCTTTTAAAATTGAAACTATTGACCGTGGGAATTAATTGAACTGTTTCTGGACTGTGACCTTATAAATGTGATAAATGAGCCAATTGAACTCCAAGAAATAACATTCTTTTTAACTCGACATGATTGCCGGAACTCAACAATTATACAGGACCCTGTGGTAGCGCTTCATTTAAAAATTTAGATAAATAAGACATTTTTTAGTGTGGGACCAATCCTAGCCGTTAGTTCGCGCTGAAGAAACAGAGACAGTTTCAAAAACTACCTTTCATTGACTTTCTAACGGTGTCAATCCGTTTGCGTTACAACGGTTGCTTAACATATCCGTACCAACATGTATTAAGTGTTTTTTTCGATATTACTAAGTTGTATCGCTTTTAAAAGTGAAACGATTAACTGTGGGACTTAATTGAACTGATTCTGGACTGTGACCTGCTAAATGTGATAAATGAGCCACTTGGTCTCCAAGGAATGACAATCTTCTTAATTTGACATGATTGCCGGAACTCAGCGATTACACTGGGCGCTGTGGAAGCGCATTATTTAAAAACTAAGATAATTATGTCATTTTTTTCTGTGGGACTAATCCTAGCCGTTAGTTCGCGCTGAAGAAATAGAGACAGTTTCAAAAACTACATTTCATTGACTTTCTAACGGTGTAAATCCGTTTGAGTTACAACGGTTGCGTCAAAGATTCGTACCAACATGTATTTCGTGATTTTGTTCCGATAGTACTAAGTTGTATCGCTTTTAACGGTGAACCGATTGACTGTGGGCTTAGTTGATCTCATTCTGGACTGTGACCTGATAAATGTGATAAATGAGCCACTTGGTCTCCAAGGAATGACAATCTTCTTATTTGACATGATTGCCGGAACTCAGCGATTACACTGGACCTTGTGGTAGCGCTTCATTTAAAAATTTAGATAAATAAGTCATTTTTTACTGTGGCACAAATCCTATCCGTTAGATCACGCTGAAGAAATAGGGACAGTTTCAAAAACTACATTTCATTGACTTAATTGAAATTCATTGAAATTAAGATAATTATGTCATTTTTTTCTGTGGGACTAATCCTAGCCGTTAGTTCGCGCTGAAGAAATAGAGACAGTTTCAAAAACTACATTTCATTGACTTTCTAACGGTGTAAATCCGTTTGAGTTACAACGGTTGCGTCAAAGATTCGTACCAACATGTATTTAGCGATTTCTTCCGGTATTACTAAGTTGTATCGCTTTTAAAAGTGAAACGATTGACTGTGGGACTTAATTGAACTGATTCTGGACTGTGACCTGCTAAATGTGATAAATGAGCCACTTGGTCTCCAAGGAATGACAATCTTCTTAATTTGACATGATTGCCGGAACTCAGCGATTACACTGGACCCTGTGGTAGCGCTTTATTTAAAAATTTCGATAAATAAGTAATTTTTTACTGTGGGACCAATCCTATCCGTTAGTTCACGCTGAAGAAATAGAGACAGTTTCAAAAGCTACCTTTCATTGACTTTCTAACGGTGTCAATCCGTTTGCGTTATAACGGTAGTTTCACATATCTGTACCAACATGTATTAAGTGTTTTTTTGATATTACTAAGTTGTATCGCTTTTAAAAGTGAAACGATTAACTGTGGGACTTAATTGAACTGATTCTGGACTGTGACCTGATAAATGTGATAAATGAGCCAATTGGACTCCAAGAAATAACATTCTTTTTAACTCGACATGATTGCCGGAACTCAGTGATTACACTGGGCGCTGTGGAAGCGCTTTATTTAAAAATTTCGATAAATAAGTCATTTCTTACTGTGGGACCAATCCTATCCGTTAGATCACGCTGAAGAAATAGAGACAGTTTCAAAAGCTACATTTCATTGTCTTTTTAATGGTGTCAATCCGTTTGAGTTATAACGGTTGCGTCACATATTCGTACCAACATGTATTTCGTGATTTTGTTCCGATAGTACTAAGTTGTATCGCTTTTAACGGTGAACCGATTGACTGTGGGCTTAGTTGAACTCATTCTGGACTGTGACCTGATAAATGTGATAAATGAGCCAATTGGACTCCAAGAAATAACATTCTTTTTAACTCGACATGATTGCCGGAACTCAGTGATTACACTGGGCGCTGTGGAAGCGCATTATTTAAAAATTAAGATAATTATGTCATTTTTTTCTGTGGGACTAATCCTAGCCGTTAGTTCGCGCTGAAGAAATAGAGACAGTTTCAAAACTACATTTCATTGACTTTCTAACGGTGTAAATCCGTTTGAGTTACAACGGTTGCGTCAAAGATTCGTACCAACATGTATTTAGCGATTTCTTCCGGTATTACTAAGTTGTATCGCTTTTAAAAGTGAAACGATTGACTGTGGGACTTAATTGAACTGATTCTGGGCTGTGACCTGCTAAATGTGATAAATGAGCCACTTGGTCTCCAAGGAATGACAATCTTCTTAATTTGACATGATTGCCGGAACTCAGCGATTACACTGGACCCTGTGGTAGCGCTTCATTTAAAAATTTCGATAA
The DNA here is from genome assembly GCF_029227915.1 of Hydractinia symbiolongicarpus. NCBI lineage: Eukaryota > Metazoa > Cnidaria > Hydrozoa > Anthoathecata > Hydractiniidae > Hydractinia > Hydractinia symbiolongicarpus. The sequence goes on along the minus strand of NC_079888.1, from coordinate 44,069 downwards.
ATAAGTCATTTTTTACTGTGGCACCAATCCTATCCGTTAGATCACGCTGAAGAAATAGAGACAGTTTCAAAAACTACATTTCATTGACTTTCTAACGGTGTCAATCCGTTTGAGTGACAACGATTGCGTCACGTATTCGTACCAACATGTATTTAGCGATTTGTTCCGATCTTACTAAGTTGTATCGCTTTTAAAAGTGAAACGATTGACCGTGGGAATTAATTGAACTGTTTCTGGACTGTGACCTTATAAATGTGATAAATGAGCCAATTGGACTCCAAGAAATAACATTCTTTTTAACTCGACATGATTGCCGGAACTCAGTGATTACACTGGGCGCTGTGGAAGCGCATTATTTAAAAATTAAGATAATTATGTCATTTTTTTCTGTGGGACTAATCCTAGCCGTTAGTTCGCGCTGAAGAAATAGAGACAGTTTCAAAAACTACATTTCATTGACTTTCTAACGGTGTCAATCCGTTTGAGTGACAACGATTGTGTCACGTATTCGTACCAACATGTATTTAGCGATTTGTTCCGATCTTACTAAGTTGTATCGCTTTTAAAAGTGAAACGATTGACCGTGGGAATTAATTGAACTGATTCTGGACTGTGACCTGCTAAATGTGATAAATGAGCGACTTGGTCTCCAAGGAATGACAATCTTCTTAATTTGACATGATTGCCGGAACTCAGCGATTACACTTGACCCTGTGGTAGCGCTTCATTTAAAAATTTCGATAAATAAGTCATTTTTTACTGTGGCACCAATCCTATCCGTTAGACCACGCTGAAGAAATTGAGACAGTTTCAAAAACTACATTTCATTGACTTTCTAACGGTGTCAATCCGTTTGAGTTACAACGGTTGCGTCAAAGATTCGTTCCAACATGTATTTAGCGATTTCTTCCGGTATTACTAAGTTGTATCGCTTTTAAAAGTGAAACGATTGACTGTGGGACTTAATTGAACTGATTCTGGACTGTGACCTGCTAAATGTGATAAATGAGCCAATTCGACTCCAAGAAATAACATTCTTTTTAACTCGACATGATTGCCGGAACTCAGTGATTACACTGGGCGCTGTGGAAGCGTTTTATTTAAAAATTAAGATAAATATGTCATTTTTTTCTGTGGGACCAATCCTAGCCGTTAGTTCGCGCTGAAGAAATAGAGACAGTTTCATAAACTACATTTCATTGACTTTCTAACGGTGTCAATCCGTTTGAGTTACAACGGTTGCGTCAAAGATTCGTACCAACATGTATTTAGCGATAAGTTCCGATCTCACTAAGTTGTATCGCTTTTAAAAGTGAAACTATTGACTGTGGGAATTAATTGAACTGTTTCTGGACTGTGACCTTATAAATATGATAAATGAGACAATTGAACTCGAAGAAATAACATTCTTTTTAACTCGACATGATTCCCGGAACTCAGTGAATACACTGGACCCTGTGGTAGCGCTTCATTTAGAAATTTAGATAAATAAGTCATTTTTTACTGTGGGACCAATCCTAGCCGTTAGTTCGCGCTGAAGAAATAGAGACAGTTTCAAAAACCACATTTCATTGACTTTCTAACGGTGTCAATCCGTTTGAGTTAAAACGATTGCGTCACGTATTCGTACCAACATGTATTTAGCGATTTGTTCCGATCTTACTAAGTTGTATCGCTTTTAAAAGTGAAACGATTGACTGTGGGAATTAATTGAACTGTTTCTGGACTGTGACCTTATAAATGCGATAAATGAGCCAATTGAACTCCAAGAAATAACATTCTTTTTAACTCGACATGATTGCCGGAACTCAGCGATTACACCGAACCCTGTGGTAGCGCTTAATTTTAAAATTTCGATAAATAATTCATTTCTTACTGTGGGACCAATCCTATCCGTTAGTTCCCGCCGAAGAAATAAAGACAGTTTCAAAAACTAACTTTCATTGATTTTCTAACGGTGTCAATCCGTTTGAGTTACAACGGTTGCTTCACATATTCGTGCCAACATGTATTTAGTGATTTTGTTCCGATATTACTAAGTTGTATCGCTTTCAACGGTGAACCGATTGACTGTGGGACTCAGTTGAAGTGATTCTAGACTGTGACCTGATAAATGTGATAAATGAGCCAATTGGACTCCAAGGAACGACATTCTTCTTAATTTGACAAGATTGCTGGAACTCAGCGATTACACTGGACCCTGCGGTAACGCTTCATTTAAAACTTTAGATAAATAAGTCATTTTTTACTGTGGGACCAATCCTATCCGTTAGTTCGCGCTGAAGAAATAGAGACAGTTTCAAAAACTACATTTCATTGACTTTCTAACGGTGTCAATCCGTTTGAGTTACAACGATTGCGTCACGTATTCGTACCAACATGTATTTAGCGATTTGTTCCGATCTTACTAAGTTGTATCGCTTTTAACAGTGAAACGATTGACTGTGGGACTTAATTGAACTGATTCTGGAGTGTGACCTGCAAAAAGTGATATATGAGCCACTTGGTCTTCAAGGAATGACAATCTTCTTAATTTGACAGGATTGCTGGAACTCAGTGTATACACTGGGCGCTATGGTAGCGCTTCATTTAAAAATTAAGATTAATAAATCTTATTTTACTGTGGGACCAATCCTAGCCGTTAGTTTACGCTGATGAAATAGAGACAGTTTCAAAAACTACATTTCATTGACTTTCTAACTGTGTCAATCCGTTTGAGTTACAACGGTTGCTTCACATATTCGTATCAACATGTATCTAGAGATTTTTCCGATATTACTAAGTTGTATCGCTTTAAAAAGTGAAACGATTGACTGTGAGACTTAATTGAACTGATTCTGGACTGTGACCTTATAAATGTGGTAAATGAGCCAATTGGGCTCCAAGAAATAACATTCTTTTTAACTCGATATGATTGCCGGAACCAAACGATTACACTGGACCCTGTGGTAGCTCATCATTTAAAAATTTAGATAAATAAGTCATTTTTTACTGTGGGACCAATCCTAGCCGTTAGTTTGCGCTTAAGAAATAGAGACAGTTTCAAAACCTACATTTCATTGACTTTCTAACGGTGTCAATCCGTTTGAGTTACAACGATTCCGTCACGTATTCGTACCAACATGTTGTAACTCAAACGGATTGCCAGCGTTAAAAAGACAATGAAATCTAGTTTTTGAAACTGTCTCTATCTCTTCAGCGTGACCTAACGGCCAGGATTGGTCCCACAGTAATAAATGACTTATTAATCTTACATTTTAAATGAAGCGCTACCACACCGTCCAGTGTAATCGCTGAGTTCCAGCAATCCTGTCAAATTAAGAAGAATGTCATTCCTTGGTGTCCAATTGGTTCATTTATCACATTTATCAGGTCACAGTCCAGAATCTGTTGAACTAAGTCCCACAGTCAATCGGTTCACCGTTAAAAGCAATACAACTTAGTAATATCGGAACAGAATCACTAAATACATGTTGTAAACGAATATGTAACGCAACCGTTGTAACTCAAACGGATTGACACCGTTAAAAAGACAATGAAATATAGTTTTTGAAACTGTCTCTATTTCTTCAGCGTGAACTAACGGCTAGGATTGGTCCCACAGTAAAAAATGACTTATTTATCTAAATTTTTAAATGAAGCGCTACCACAGGGACCAGTGTAATCGTTTGGTTCCGGCAATCATATCGAGTTAAAAAGAATGTTATTTCTTGGAGTCCAATTGGCTCATTTACCACATTTATAAGGTCACAGTCCAGAATCAGTTCAATTAAGTCTCACAGTCAATCGTTTCACTTTTAAAAGCGATACAACTTAGTAATATCGGAAAAAATCGCTAGATACATGTTGATACGAATATGTGAAGCAACCGTTGTAACTCAAACGGATTGACACCGTTAGAAAGTCAATAAAGGGTAGTTTTTGAAACTGTCTCTATTTCTTCAGCGTGAACTAACGGATAGGATTGGTCCCACAGTAAAAAAATGACTTATTTATCGAAATTTTTAAATGAAGCGCTACTACAGGGTCCAGCGTAATCGCTGAGTTCCGGCAATCATGTCGAGTTAAAAAGAATGTTATTTCTTCGAGTTCAATTGTCTCATTTATCACATTTATAAGGTCACAGTCCAGAAACAGTTCAATTAATTCCCACAGTCAATAGTTTCACTTTTAAAAGCGATACAACTTAGTGAGATCGGAACTTATCGCTAAATACATGTTGGTACGAATACTTGACGCAATTGTTGTAACTCAAACGGATTTACACCGTTAGAAAGTCAATGAATTTAGTTTTTGAAACTGTCTCTATTTCTTCAGCGTGAACTAACGGCTAGGATTGGTCCCACAGTAAAATATGACGTATTAATCTTAATTTTTAAATAAAGCGCTACCACACCGTCCAGTGTAATCGCTGAGTTCCAGCAATCCTGTCAAATTAAGAAGAATGTCATTCCTTGGAGTCCAATTGGTTCATTTATCACATTTATCAGGTCACAGTCCAGAATCAGTTGAACTAAGTCCCACAGTCAATCGGTTCACTTTTAAAAGCGATACAACTTAGTAAGATCGGAACAAATCGCTAAATACATGTTGGTACGAATACGTGACGGAATTGTTGTAACTCAAACAGATTGACACCGTTAGAAAGTCAATGAAATGTAGTTTTTGAAACTGTCTCTATTTCTTCAACGCGAACTAACGGCTAGGATTGGTCCCACAGTAAAAAATGACTTATTTATCTAAATTTTTAAATGATGAGCTACCACAGGGTCCAGTGTAATCGTTTGGTTCCGGCAATCATATCGAGTTAAAAAGAATGTTATTTCTTGGAGTCCAATTGGCTCATTTACCACATTTATAAGGTCACAGTCCAGAATCAGTTCAATTAAGTCTCACAGTCAATCGTTTCACTTTTTAAAGCGATACAAATTAGTAATATCGGAAAAATCGCTAGATACATGTTGATACGAATATGTGAAGCAACCGTTGTAACTCAAACGGATTGACACCGTTAGAAAGTCAATGAAATGTAGTTTTTGAAACTGTCTCTATTTCTTCAGCGTAAACTAACGGCTAGGATTGGTCCCACAGTAAAATAAAACTTATTAATCTTAATTTTTAAATGAAGCGCTACCATAGCGCCCAGTGTATACACTGAGTTCCAGCAATCCTGTCAAATTAAGAAGAATGTCGTTCCTTGGAGTCCAATTGGCTCATTTATCACATTTATCAAGTCACAGTCCAGAATCACTTCAACTAAGTCCCACAGTCAATCGGTTCACCGTTAAAAGCGATACAACTTAGTAATATCGGAACAAAATCACTAAATACATGTTGGCACGAATATGTGAAGCAACCGTTGTAACTCAAACGGATTGACACCGTTAGAAAATCAACGAAAGTTAGTTTTTGAAACTGTCTCTATTTCTTTAGCGGGAACTAACGGATAGGATTGGTCCCACAGTAAAAAATGACTTATTTATCTAAATTTTTAAATGAAGCGCTACCACAGCGCCCAGTGTATCCGCTGAGTTCCAGCAATCATGTCAAATTAAGAAGAATGTCATTCCTGGGAGACCAAGTGGCTCATTTATCACATTTATCAGGTCACAGTCCAGAATCAGTTTAACTAAGTCCCACAGTCGATCGGTTCACCGTTAAAAGCGATGCAACTTAGTAATATCGGAACAAAATCACTAAATACATGTTGGCACGAATATGTGAAGCAACAGTTGTAACTCAAACGCGCTACCACAGGGTCCAGTGTAATCGCTGAGTTCCGGCAATCATGTCAAATTAAAAAGAATGTTATTTCTTGGAGTTCAATTGGATCATTTATCGCATTTATAAGGTCACAGTCCAGAAACAGTTCAATTAATTCCCACAGTCAATCGTTTCACTTTTAAAAGCGATACAACTTAGTAAGATCGGAACAAATCGCTAAATACATGTTGGTACGAATACGTGACGCAATCGTTGCAACTCAAACGGATTGACACCGTTAAAAAGTCAATGAAATGTAGTTTTTGAAACTGTCTCTATTTCTTCAGCGCGAACTAACGGCTAGGATTGGTCCCACAGTAAAAAATGACTTATTTATGTAAAATTTTAAATGAAGCGCTACCGCAGGGTCCAGTGTATTCGCTGAGTTCCAGCAATCTTGTCAAATTAAGAAGGTTGTCATTCCTTGGAGACCAAGTGGCTCATTTATCACATTTAGCAGGTCACAGTCCAGAATCAGTTCAATTAAGTCCCACAGTCAATCGTTTCACTTTTAAAAGCGATACAACTTAGTAATACCGGAAGAAATCGCTAAATACATGTTGGTACGAATCTTTGACGCAACCGTTGTAACTCAAACGGATTGACACAGTTAGAAAGTCAATGAAATGTAGTTTATGAAACTGTCTCTATTTCTTCAGCGCGAACTAACGGCTAGGATTGGTCCCACAGAAAAAAATGACATATTTATCTCAATTTTTAAATAAAACGCTTCCAGAGCGCCCAGTGTAATCACTGAGTTCCGGCAATCATGTCGAGTTAAAAAGAATGTTATTTCTTGGAGTCGAATTGGCTCATTTATCACATTTATCAGGTCACAGTCCAGAATGAGTTCAACTAAGTCCCACAGTCAATCGGTTCACCGTTAAAAGCGATACAACTTAGTAATATCGGAACAAAATCACTAAATACATGTTGGTACGAATATGTGACGCAACCGTTGTAACTCAAACGGATTGACACCATTAAAAAGACAATGAAATGTAGTTTTTGAAACTGTCTCAATTTCTTCAGCGTGAACTAACGGATAGGATTGGTCCCACAGTAAAAACTTACTTATTTATCAAAATTTTTAAATAAAGCGCTTCCACAGCGCCCAGTGTAATCACTGAGTTCCGGCAATCATGTCGAGTTAAAAAGAATGTTATTTCTTGGAGTCCAATTGGCTCATTTATCACATTTATAAGATGACAGCCAGAATCAGTTCAATTAAGTCCCACAGTCAATCGTTTCACTTTTAAAAGCGATACCACATAGTAATATCGAAAAAAACACTTAATACATGTTGGTACGGATATGTGAAGCTACCGTTGTAACGCAAACGGATTGACACCGTTAGAAAGTCAATGAAAGGTAGTTTTTGAAACTGTCTCAATTTCTTCAGCGTGAACTAACGGATAGGATTGGTCCCACAGTAAAAAATTACTTATTTATCGAAATTTTTAAATAAAGCGCTACCACAGGGTCCAGTGTAATCGCTGAGTTCCGGCAATCATGTCGAGTTAAAAAGAATGTTATTTCTTGGAGTTCAATTGGCTCATTTATCACATTTATAAGGTCACAGTCCAGAAACAGTTCAATAAATTCCCACGGTCAATCGTTTCACTTTTAAAAGCGATACAACTTAGTAAGATCGGAACAAATCGCTAAATACATGTTGGTACGAATACGTGACGCAATCGTTGTCACTCAAACGGATTGACACCGTTAGAAAGTCAATGAAATGTAGTTTTTGAAACTGTCTCTATTTCTTCAGCGTGATCTAACGGATAGGATTGGTCCCACAGTAAAAAATGACTTATTTATCGAAATTTTTAAATGAAGCGCTACGACAGGGTCCAGTGTAATCGCTGAGTTCCGGAAATCATGTCAAATTAAGAAGATTGTCATTCCTTGGAGACCAAGTGGCTCATTTATCACATTTAGCAGGTCACAGTCCAGAATCAGTTCAATTAAATCCCACAGTCAATCGTTTCACTTTTAAAAGCGATACAACTTAGTAATACCGGAAGAAATCGCTAAATACATGTTGGTACGAATACGTGACGCAATCGTGGTCACTCAAACGGATTGACACCGTTAGAAAGTCAATGAAATGTAGTTTTTGAAACTGTCTCTGTTTCTTCAGCGCGAACTAACGGCTAGGATTGGTCCCACAGTAAAAAATGACATATTTATCTCAATTTTTAAATAAAACGCTTCCAGAGCGACCAGTGTAATCACTGAGTTCCGGCAATCATGTCGAGTTAAAAAGAATGTTATTTCTTGGAGTCCAATTGGCTCATTTATCACATTTATAAGATGACAGCCAGAATCAGTTCAATTAAGTCCCACAGTCAATCGTTTCACTTTTAAAAGCGATACCACATAGTAATATCGAAAAAAACACTTAATACATGTTGGTACGGATATGTGAAGCTACCGTTGTAACGCAAACGGATTGACACCGTTAGAAAGTCAATGAAAGGTAGTTTTTGAAACTGTCTCAATTTCTTCAGCGTGAACTAACGGATAGGATTGGTCCCACAGTAAAAAATTACTTATTTATCGAAATTTTTAAATAAAGCGCTACCACAGGGTCCAGTGTAATCGCTGAGTTCCGGCAATCATGTCGAGTTAAAAAGAATGTTATTTCTTGGAGTTCAATTGGCTCATTTATCACATTTATAAGGTCACAGTCCAGAAACAGTTCAATAAATTCCCACGGTCAATCGTTTCACTTTTAAAAGCGATACAACTTAGTAAGATCGGAACAAATCGCTAAATACATGTTGGTACGAATACGTGACGCAATCGTTGTCACTCAAACGGATTGACACCGTTAGAAAGTCAATGAAATGTAGTTTTTGAAACTGTCTCTATTTCTTCAGCGTGATCTAACGGATAGGATTGGTCCCACAGTAAAAAATGACTTATTTATCGAAATTTTTAAATGAAGCGCTACCACAGGGTGCAGTGTAATCGCTGAGTTCCGGAAATCATGTCAAATTAAGAAGATTGTCATTCCTTGGAGACCAAGTGGCTCATTTATCACATTTAGCAGGTCACAGTCCAGAATCAGTTCAATTAAATCCCACAGTCAATCGTTTCACTTTTAAAAGCGATACAACTTAGTAATACCGGAAGAAATCGCTAAATACATGTTGGTACGAATACGTGACGCAATCGTGGTCACTCAAACGGATTGACACCGTTAGAAAGTCAATGAAATGTAGTTTTTGAAACTGTCTCTGTTTCTTCAGCGCGAACTAACGGCTAGGATTGGTCCCACAGTAAAAAATGACATATTTATCTCAATTTTTAAATAAAACGCTTCCAGAGCGACCAGTGTAATCACTGAGTTCCGGCAATCATGTCGAGTTAAAAAGAATGTTATTTCTTGGAGTCCAATTGGCTCATTTATCACATTTATAAGATGACAGCCAGAATCAGTTCAATTAAGTCCCACAGTCAATCGTTTCACTTTTAAAAGCGATACCACATAGTAATATCGAAAAAAACACTTAATACATGTTGGTACGGATATGTGAAGCTACCGTTGTAACGCAAACGGATTGACACCGTTAGAAAGTCAATGAAAGGTAGTTTTTGAAACTGTCTCAATTTCTTCAGCGTGAACTAACGGATAGGATTGGTCCCACAGTAAAAAATTACTTATTTATCGAAATTTTTAAATAAAGCGCTACCACAGGGTCCAGTGTAATCGCTGAGTTCCGGCAATCATGTCGAGTTAAAAAGAATGTTATTTCTTGGAGTTCAATTGGCTCATTTATCACATTTATAAGGTCACAGTCCAGAAACAGTTCAATAAATTCCCACGGTCAATCGTTTCACTTTTAAAAGCGATACAACTTAGTAAGATCGGAACAAATCGCTAAATACATGTTGGTACGAATACGTGACGCAATCGTTGTCACTCAAACGGATTGACACCGTTAGAAAGTCAATGAAATGTAGTTTTTGAAACTGTCTCTATTTCTTCAGCGTGATCTAACGGATAGGATTGGTCCCACAGTAAAAAATGACTTATTTATCGAAATTTTTAAATGAAGCGCTACCACAGGGTGCAGTGTAATCGCTGAGTTCCGGAAATCATGTCAAATTAAGAAGATTGTCATTCCTTGGAGACCAAGTGGCTCATTTATCACATTTAGCAGGTCACAGTCCAGAATCAGTTCAATTAAATCCCACAGTCAATCGTTTCACTTTTAAAAGCGATACAACTTAGTAATACCGGAAGAAATCGCTAAATACATGTTGGTACGAATCTTTGACGCAACCGTTGTAACTCAAACGGATTTACACCGTTAGAAAGTCAATGAAATGTAGTTTTTGAAACTGTCTCTATTTCTTCAGCGCGAACTAACGGCTAGGATTAGTCCCACAGAAAAAAATGACATAATTATCTTAATTTTTAAATAATGCGCTTCCACAGCGCCCAGTGTAATCACTGAGTTCCGGCAATCATGTCGAGTTAAAAAGAATGTTATTTCTTGGAGTCCAATTGGCTCATTTATCACATTTATCAGGTCACAGTCCAGAATGAGTTCAACTAAGCCCACAGTCAATCGGTTCACCGTTAAAAGCGATACAACTTAGTACTATCGGAACAAAATCACTAAATACATGTTGGTACTAATATGTGACGCAACCGTTATAACTCAAATGGATTGACACCATTAAAAAGACAATGAAATGTAGTTTTTGAAACTGTCTCTATTTCTTCATCGTGATCTAACGGATAGGATTGGTCCCACAGTAAGAAATGACTTATTTATCGAAATTTTTAAATGAAGCGCTACCACAGGGTCCAGTGTAATCGCTGAGTTCCGGCAATCATGTCAAATTAAGAAGAATGTCATTCCTTGGAGTCCAATTGGTTCATTTATCACATTTATCAGGTCACAGTCCAGAATCAGTTGAACTAAGTCCCACAGTCAATCGGTTCACTTTTAAAAGCGATACAACTTAGTAAGATCGGAACAAATCGCTAAATACATGTTGGTACGAATACGTGACGGAATTGTTGTAACTCAAACAGATTGACACCGTTAGAAAGTCAATGAAATGTAGTTTTTGAAACTGTCTCTATTTCTTCAACGCGAACTAACGGCTAGGATTGGTCCCACAGTAAAAAATGACTTATTTATCTAAATTTTTAAATGATGAGCTACCACAGGGTCCAGTGTAATCGTTTGGTTCCGGCAATCATATCGAGTTAAAAAGAATGTTATTTCTTGGAGTCCAATTGGCTCATTTACCACATTTATAAGGTCACAGTCCAGAATCAGTTCAATTAAGTCTCACAGTCAATCGTTTCACTTTTTAAAGCGATACAACTTAGTAATATCGGAAAAATCGCTAGATACATGTTGATACGAATATGTGAAGCAACCGTTGTAACTCAAACGGGTTGACACCGTTAGAAAGTCAATGAAATGTAGTTTTTGAAACTGTCTCTATTTCTTCAGCGTAAACTAACGGCTAGGATTGGTCCCACAGTAAAATAAAACTTATTAATCTTAATTTTTAAATGAAGCGCTACCATAGCGCCCAGTGTATACACTGAGTTCCAGCAATCCTGTCAAATTAAGAAGAATGTCGTTCCTTGGAGTCCAATAGGCTCATTTATCACATTTATCAAGTCACAGTCCAGAATCACTTCAACTAAGTCCCACAGTCAATCGGTTCACCGTTAAAAGCGATACAACTTAGTAATATCGGAACAAAATCACTAAATACATGTTGGCACGAATATGTGAAGCAACCGTTGTAACTCAAACGGATTGACACCGTTAGAAAATCAATGAAAGTTAGTTTTTGAAACTGTCTCTATTTCTTTAGCGGGAACTAACGGATAGGATTGGTCCCACAGTAAAAAATGACTTATTTATCTAAATTTTTAAATGAAGCGCTACCACAGCGCCCAGTGTATCCGCTGAGTTCCAGCAATCATGTCAAATTAAGAAGAATGTCATTCCTGGGAGACCAAGTGGCTCATTTATCACATTTATCAGGTCACAATTCAGAATCAGTTTAACTAAGTCCCACAGTCGATCGGTTCACCGTTAAAAGCGATGCAACTTAGTAATATCGGAACAAAATCACTAAATACATGTTGGCACGAATATGTGAAGCAACAGTTGTAACTCAAACGCGCTACCACAGGGTCCAGTGTAATCGCTGAGTTCCGGCAATCATGTCAAATTAAAAAGAATGTTATTTCTTGGAGTTCAATTGGATCATTTATCGCATTTATAAGGTCACAGTCCAGAAACAGTTCAATTAATTCCCACAGTCAATCGTTTCACTTTTAAAAGCGATACAACTTAGTAAGATCGGAAAAAATCGCTAAATACATGTTGGTACGAATACGTGACGCAATCGTTGCAACTCAAACGGATTGACACCGTTAAGAAGTCAATGAAATGTAGTTTTTGAAACTGTCTCTATTTCTTCAGCGCGAACTAACGGCTAGGATTGGTCCCACAGTAAAAAATGACTTATTTATGTAAAATTTTAAATGAAGCGCTACCGCAGGGTCCAGTGTAATCGCTGAGTTCCAGCAATCTTGTCAAATTAAGAAGGTTGTCATTCCTTGGAGACCAAGTGGCTCATTTATCACATTTAGCAGGTCACAGTCCAGAATCAGTTCAATTAAGTCCCACAGTCAATCGTTTCACTTTTAAAAGCGATACAACTTAGTAATACCGGAAGAAATCGCTAAATACATGTTGGTACGAATCTTTGACGCAACCGTTGTAACTCAAACGGATTGACACAGTTAGAAAGTCAATGAAATGTAGTTTATGAAACTGTCTCTATTTCTTCAGCGCGAACTAACGGCTAGGATTGGTCCCACAGAAAAAAATGACATATTTATCTCAATTTTTAAATAAAACGCTTCCAGAGCGCCCAGTGTAATCACTGAGTTCCGGCAATCATGTCAAATTAAGAAGAATGTCATTGGCTCATTTATCACATTTATCAGGTCACAATTCAGAATCAGTTTAACTAAGTCCCACAGTCGATCGGTTCACCGTTAAAAGCGATGCAACTTAGTAATATCGGAACAAAATCACTAAATACATGTTGGCACGAATATGTGAAGCAACAGTTGTAACTCAAACGCGCTACCACAGGGTCCAGTGTAATCGCTGAGTTCCGGCAATCATGTCAAATTAAAAAGAATGTTATTTCTTGGAGTTCAATTGGATCATTTATCGCATTTATAAGGTCACAGTCCAGAAACAGTTCAATTAATTCCCACAGTCAATCGTTTCACTTTTAAAAGCGATACAACTTAGTAAGATCGGAACAAATCGCTAAATACATGTTGGTACGAATACGTGACGCAATCGTTGCAACTCAAACGGATTGACACCGTTAAAAAGTCAATGAAATGTAGTTTTTGAAACTGTCTCTATTTCTTCAGCGCGAACTAACGGCTAGGATTGGTCCCACAGTAAAAAATGACTTATTTATGTAAATTTTTAAATGAAGCGCTACCGCAGGGTCCAGTGTAATCGCTGAGTTCCAGCAATCTTGTCAAATTAAGAAGGTTGTCATTCCTTGGAGACCAAGTGGCTCATTTATCACATTTATCAGGTCACAATTCAGAATCAGTTTAACTAAGTCCCACAGTCGATCGGTTCACCGTTAAAAGCGATGCAACTTAGTAATATCGGAACAAAATCACTAAATACATGTTGGCACGAATATGTGAAGCAACAGTTGTAACTCAAACGCGCTACCACAGGGTCCAGTGTAATCGCTGAGTTCCGGCAATCATGTCAAATTAAAAAGAATGTTATTTCTTGGAGTTCAATTGGATCATTTATCGCATTTATAAGGTCACAGTCCAGAAACAGTTCAATTAATTCCCACAGTCAATCGTTTCACTTTTAAAAGCGATACAACTTAGTAAGATCGGAAAAAATCGCTAAATACATGTTGGTACGAATACGTGACGCAATCGTTGCAACTCAAACGGATTGACACCGTTAAAAAGTCAATGAAATGTAGTTTTTGAAACTGTCTCTATTTCTTCAGCGCGAACTAACGGCTAGGATTGGTCCCACAGTAAAAAATGACTTATTTATGTAAAATTTTAAATGAAGCGCTACCGCAGGGTCCAGTGTAATCGCTGAGTTCCAGCAATCTTGTCAAATTAAGAAGGTTGTCATTCCTTGGAGACCAAGTGGCTCATTTGTCACATTTAGCAGGTCACAGTCCAGAATCAGTTCAATTAAGTCCCACAGTCAATCGTTTCACTTTTAAAAGCGATACAACTTAGTAATACCGGAAGAAATCGCTAAATACATGTTGGTACGAATCTTTGACGCAACCGTTGTAACTCAAACGGATTGACACAGTTAGAAAGTCAATGAAATGTAGTTTATGAAACTGTCTCTATTTCTTCAGCGCGAACTAACGGCTAGGATTGGTCCCACAGAAAAAAATGACATATTTATCTCAATTTTTAAATAAAACGCTTCCAGAGCGCCCAGTGTAATCACTGAGTTCCGGCAATCATGTCAAATTAAGAAGAATGTCATTGGCTCATTTATCACATTTATCAGGTCACAATTCAGAATCAGTTTAACTAAGTCCCACAGTCGATCGGTTCACCGTTAAAAGCGATGCAACTTAGTAATATCGGAACAAAATCACTAAATACATGTTGGCACGAATATGTGAAGCAACAGTTGTAACTCAAACGCGCTACCACAGGGTCCAGTGTAATCGCTGAGTTCCGGCAATCATGTCAAATTAAAAAGAATGTTATTTCTTGGAGTTCAATTGGATCATTTATCGCATTTATAAGGTCACAGTCCAGAAACAGTTCAATTAATTCCCACAGTCAATCGTTTCACTTTTAAAAGCGATACAACTTAGTAAGATCGGAACAAATCGCTAAATACATGTTGGTACGAATACGTGACGCAATCGTTGCAACTCAAACGGATTGACACCGTTAAAAAGTCAATGAAATGTAGTTTTTGAAACTGTCTCTATTTCTTCAGCGCGAACTAACGGCTAGGATTGGTCCCACAGTAAAAAATGACTTATTTATGTAAATTTTTAAATGAAGCGCTACCGCAGGGTCCAGTGTAATCGCTGAGTTCCAGCAATCTTGTCAAATTAAGAAGGTTGTCATTCCTTGGAGACCAAGTGGCTCATTTATCACATTTAGCAGGTCACAGTCCAGAATCAGTTCAATTAAGTCCCACAGTCAATCGTTTCACTTTTAAAAGCGATACAACTTAGTAATACCGGAAGAAATCGCTAAATACATGTTGGTACGAATCTTTGACGCAACCGTTGTAACTCAAACGGATTGACACAGTTAGAAAGTCAATGAAATGTAGTTTATGAAACTGTCTCTATTTCTTCAGCGCGAACTAACGGCTAGGATTGGTCCCACAGAAAAAAATGACATATTTATCTCAATTTTTAAATAAAACGCTTCCAGAGCGCCCAGTGTAATCACTGAGTTCCGGCAATCATGTCGAGTTAAAAAGAATGTTATTTCTTGGAGTCGAATTGGCTCATTTATCACATTTATCAGGTCACAGTCCAGAATGAGTTCAACTAAGTCCCACAGTCAATCGGTTCACCGTTAAAAGCGATACAACTTAGTAATATCGGAACAAAATCACTAAATACATGTTGGTACGAATATGTGACGCAACCGTTGTAACTCAAACGGATTGACACCATTAAAAAGACAATGAAATGTAGTTTTTGAAACTGTCTCAATTTCTTCAGCGTGAACTAACGGATAGGATTGGTCCCACAGTAAAAACTTACTTATTTATCGAAATTTTTAAATAAAGCGGTTCCACAGCGCCCAGTGTAATCACTGAGTTCCGGCAATCATGTCGAGTTAAAAAGAATGTTATTTCTTGGAGTCCAATTGGCTCATTTATCACATTTATAAGATGACAGCCAGAATCAGTTCAATTAAGTCCCACAGTCAATCGTTTCACTTTTAAAAGCGATACCACATAGTAATATCGAAAAAAACACTTAATACATGTTGGTACGGATATGTGCAGCTACCGTTGTAACGCAAACGGATTGACACCGTTAGAAAGTCAATGAAAGGTAGTTTTTGAAACTGTCTCAATTTCTTCAGCGTGAACTAACGAATAGGATTGGTCCCACAGTAAAAAATTACTTATTTATCGAAATTTTTAAATAAAGCGCTACCACAGGGTCCAGTGTAATCGCTGAGTTCCGGCAATCATGTCGAGTTAAAAAGAATGTTATTTCTTGGAGTTCAATTGGCTCATTTATCACATTTATAAGGTCACAGTCCAGAAACAGTTCAATAAATTCCCACGGTCAATCGTTTCACTTTTAAAAGCGATACAACTTAGTAAGATCGGAACAAGTCGCTAAATACATGTTGGTACGAATACGTGACGCAATCGTTGTCACTCAAACGGATTGACACCGTTAGAAAGTCAATGAAATGTAGTTTTTGAAACTGTCTCTATTTCTTCAGCGTGATCTAACGGATAGGATTGGTCCCACAGTAAAAAATGACTTATTTATCGAAATTTTTAAATGAAGCGCTACCACAGGGTCCAGTGTAATCGCTGAGTTCCGGAAATCATGTCAAATTAAGAAGATTGTCATTCCTTGGAGACCAAGTGGCTCATTTATCACATTTAGCAGGTCACAGTCCAGAATCAGTTCAATTAAATCCCACAGTCAATCGTTTCACTTTTAAAAGCGATACAACTTAGTAATACCGGAAGAAATCGCTAAATACATGTTGGTACGAATACGTGACGCAATCGTGGTCACTCAAACGGATTGACACCGTTAGAAAGTCAATGAAATGTAGTTTTTGAAACTGTCTCTGTTTCTTCAGCGCGAACTAACGGCTAGGATTGGTCCCACAGTAAAAAATGACATATTTATCTCAATTTTTAAATAAAACGCTTCCAGAGCGCCCAGTGTAATCACTGAGTTCCGGCAATCATGTCGAGTTAAAAAGAATGTTATTTCTTGGAGTCGAATTGGCTCATTTATCACATTTATCAGGTCACAGTCCAGAATGAGTTCAACTAAGTCCCACAGTCAATCGGTTCACCGTTAAAAGCGATACAACTTAGTAATATCGGAACAAAATCACTAAATACATGTTGGTACGAATATGTGACGCAACCGTTGTAACTCAAACGGATTGACACCATTAAAAAAACAATGAAATGTAGTTTTTGAAACTGTCTCAATTTCTTCAGCGTGAACTAACGGATAGGATTGGTCCCACAGTAAAAACTTACTTATTTATCGAAATTTTTAAATAAAGCGCTTCCACAGCGCCCAGTGTAATCACTGAGTTCCGGCAATCATGTCGAGTTAAAAAGAATGTTATTTCTTGGAGTCCAATTGGCTCATTTATCACATTTATAAGATGACAGCCAGAATCAGTTCAATTAAGTCCCACAGTCAATCGTTTCACTTTTAAAAGCGATACCACATAGTAATATCGAAAAAAACACTTAATACATGTTGGTACGGATATGTGAAGCTACCGTTGTAACGCAAACGGATTGACACCGTTAGAAAGTCAATGAAAGGTAGTTTTTGAAACTGTCTCAATTTCTTCAGCGTGAACTAACGGATAGGATTGGTCCCACAGTAAAAAATTACTTATTTATCGAAATTTTTAAATAAAGCGCTACCACAGGGTCCAGTGTAATCGCTGAGTTCCGGCAATCATGTCGAGTTAAAAAGAATGTTATTTCTTGGAGTTCAATTGGCTCATTTATCACATTTATAAGGTCACAGTCCAGAAACAGTTCAATAAATTCCCACGGTCAATCGTTTCACTTTTAAAAGCGATACAACTTAGTAAGATCGGAACAAATCGCTAAATACATGTTGGTACGAATACGTGACGCAATCGTTGTCACTCAAACGGATTGACACCGTTAGAAAGTCAATGAAATGTAGTTTTTGAAACTGTCTCTATTTCTTCAGCGTGATCTAACGGATAGGATTGGTCCCACAGTAAAAAATGACTTATTTATCGAAATTTTTAAATGAAGCGCTACCACAGGGTGCAGTGTAATCGCTGAGTTCCGGAAATCATGTCAAATTAAGAAGATTGTCATTCCTTGGAGACCAAGTGGCTCATTTATCACATTTAGCAGGTCACAGTCCAGAATCAGTTCAATTAAATCCCACAGTCAATCGTTTCACTTTTAAAAGCGATACAACTTAGTAATACCGGAAGAAATCGCTAAATACATGTTGGTACGAATCTTTGACGCAACCGTTGTAACTCAAACGGATTTACACCGTTAGAAAGTCAATGAAATGTAGTTTTTGAAACTGTCTCTATTTCTTCAGCGCGAACTAACGGCTAGGATTAGTCCCACAGAAAAAAATGACATAATTATCTTAATTTTTAAATAATGCGCTTCCACAGCGCCCAGTGTAATCACTGAGTTCCGGCAATCATGTCGAGTTAAAAAGAATGTTATTTCTTGGAGTCCAATTGGCTCATTTATCACATTTATCAGGTCACAGTCCAGAATGAGTTCAACTAAGCCCACAGTCAATCGGTTCACCGTTAAAAGCGATACAACTTAGTACTATCGGAACAAAATCACTAAATACATGTTGGTACTAATATGTGACGCAACCGTTATAACTCAAATGGATTGACACCATTAAAAAGACAATGAAATGTAGTTTTTGAAACTGTCTCTATTTCTTCATCGTGATCTAACGGATAGGATTGGTCCCACAGTAAGAAATGACTTATTTATCGAAATTTTTAAATGAAGCGCTACCACAGGGTCCAGTGTAATCGCTGAGTTCCGGCAATCATGTCAAATTAAGAAGAATGTCATTCCTTGGAGTCCAATTGGTTCATTTATCACATTTATCAGGTCACAGTCCAGAATCAGTTGAACTAAGTCCCACAGTCAATCGGTTCACTTTTAAAAGCGATACAACTTAGTAAGATCGGAACAAATCGCTAAATACATGTTGGTACGAATACGTGACGGAATTGTTGTAACTCAAACAGATTGACACCGTTAGAAAGTCAATGAAATGTAGTTTTTGAAACTGTCTCTATTTCTTCAACGCGAACTAACGGCTAGGATTGGTCCCACAGTAAAAAATGACTTATTTATCTAAATTTTTAAATGATGAGCTACCACAGGGTCCAGTGTAATCGTTTGGTTCCGGCAATCATATCGAGTTAAAAAGAATGTTATTTCTTGGAGTCCAATTGGCTCATTTACCACATTTATAAGGTCACAGTCCAGAATCAGTTCAATTAAGTCTCACAGTCAATCGTTTCACTTTTTAAAGCGATACAACTTAGTAATATCGGAAAAATCGCTAGATACATGTTGATACGAATATGTGAAGCAACCGTTGTAACTCAAACGGGTTGACACCGTTAGAAAGTCAATGAAATGTAGTTTTTGAAACTGTCTCTATTTCTTCAGCGTAAACTAACGGCTAGGATTGGTCCCACAGTAAAATAAAACTTATTAATCTTAATTTTTAAATGAAGCGCTACCATAGCGCCCAGTGTATACACTGAGTTCCAGCAATCCTGTCAAATTAAGAAGAATGTCGTTCCTTGGAGTCCAATAGGCTCATTTATCACATTTATCAAGTCACAGTCCAGAATCACTTCAACTAAGTCCCACAGTCAATCGGTTCACCGTTAAAAGCGATACAACTTAGTAATATCGGAACAAAATCACTAAATACATGTTGGCACGAATATGTGAAGCAACCGTTGTAACTCAAACGGATTGACACCGTTAGAAAATCAATGAAAGTTAGTTTTTGAAACTGTCTCTATTTCTTTAGCGGGAACTAACGGATAGGATTGGTCCCACAGTAAAAAATGACTTATTTATCTAAATTTTTAAATGAAGCGCTACCACAGCGCCCAGTGTATCCGCTGAGTTCCAGCAATCATGTCAAATTAAGAAGAATGTCATTCCTGGGAGACCAAGTGGCTCATTTATCACATTTATCAGGTCACAATTCAGAATCAGTTTAACTAAGTCCCACAGTCGATCGGTTCACCGTTAAAAGCGATGCAACTTAGTAATATCGGAACAAAATCACTAAATACATGTTGGCACGAATATGTGAAGCAACAGTTGTAACTCAAACGCGCTACCACAGGGTCCAGTGTAATCGCTGAGTTCCGGCAATCATGTCAAATTAAAAAGAATGTTATTTCTTGGAGTTCAATTGGATCATTTATCGCATTTATAAGGTCACAGTCCAGAAACAGTTCAATTAATTCCCACAGTCAATCGTTTCACTTTTAAAAGCGATACAACTTAGTAAGATCGGAAAAAATCGCTAAATACATGTTGGTACGAATACGTGACGCAATCGTTGCAACTCAAACGGATTGACACCGTTAAGAAGTCAATGAAATGTAGTTTTTGAAACTGTCTCTATTTCTTCAGCGCGAACTAACGGCTAGGATTGGTCCCACAGTAAAAAATGACTTATTTATGTAAAATTTTAAATGAAGCGCTACCGCAGGGTCCAGTGTAATCGCTGAGTTCCAGCAATCTTGTCAAATTAAGAAGGTTGTCATTCCTTGGAGACCAAGTGGCTCATTTATCACATTTAGCAGGTCACAGTCCAGAATCAGTTCAATTAAGTCCCACAGTCAATCGTTTCACTTTTAAAAGCGATACAACTTAGTAATACCGGAAGAAATCGCTAAATACATGTTGGTACGAATCTTTGACGCAACCGTTGTAACTCAAACGGATTGACACAGTTAGAAAGTCAATGAAATGTAGTTTATGAAACTGTCTCTATTTCTTCAGCGCGAACTAACGGCTAGGATTGGTCCCACAGAAAAAAATGACATATTTATCTCAATTTTTAAATAAAACGCTTCCAGAGCGCCCAGTGTAATCACTGAGTTCCGGCAATCATGTCAAATTAAGAAGAATGTCATTGGCTCATTTATCACATTTATCAGGTCACAATTCAGAATCAGTTTAACTAAGTCCCACAGTCGATCGGTTCACCGTTAAAAGCGATGCAACTTAGTAATATCGGAACAAAATCACTAAATACATGTTGGCACGAATATGTGAAGCAACAGTTGTAACTCAAACGCGCTACCACAGGGTCCAGTGTAATCGCTGAGTTCCGGCAATCATGTCAAATTAAAAAGAATGTTATTTCTTGGAGTTCAATTGGATCATTTATCGCATTTATAAGGTCACAGTCCAGAAACAGTTCAATTAATTCCCACAGTCAATCGTTTCACTTTTAAAAGCGATACAACTTAGTAAGATCGGAACAAATCGCTAAATACATGTTGGTACGAATACGTGACGCAATCGTTGCAACTCAAACGGATTGACACCGTTAAAAAGTCAATGAAATGTAGTTTTTGAAACTGTCTCTATTTCTTCAGCGCGAACTAACGGCTAGGATTGGTCCCACAGTAAAAAATGACTTATTTATGTAAATTTTTAAATGAAGCGCTACCGCAGGGTCCAGTGTAATCGCTGAGTTCCAGCAATCTTGTCAAATTAAGAAGGTTGTCATTCCTTGGAGACCAAGTGGCTCATTTATCACATTTATCAGGTCACAATTCAGAATCAGTTTAACTAAGTCCCACAGTCGATCGGTTCACCGTTAAAAGCGATGCAACTTAGTAATATCGGAACAAAATCACTAAATACATGTTGGCACGAATATGTGAAGCAACAGTTGTAACTCAAACGCGCTACCACAGGGTCCAGTGTAATCGCTGAGTTCCGGCAATCATGTCAAATTAAAAAGAATGTTATTTCTTGGAGTTCAATTGGATCATTTATCGCATTTATAAGGTCACAGTCCAGAAACAGTTCAATTAATTCCCACAGTCAATCGTTTCACTTTTAAAAGCGATACAACTTAGTAAGATCGGAAAAAATCGCTAAATACATGTTGGTACGAATACGTGACGCAATCGTTGCAACTCAAACGGATTGACACCGTTAAAAAGTCAATGAAATGTAGTTTTTGAAACTGTCTCTATTTCTTCAGCGCGAACTAACGGCTAGGATTGGTCCCACAGTAAAAAATGACTTATTTATGTAAAATTTTAAATGAAGCGCTACCGCAGGGTCCAGTGTAATCGCTGAGTTCCAGCAATCTTGTCAAATTAAGAAGGTTGTCATTCCTTGGAGACCAAGTGGCTCATTTGTCACATTTAGCAGGTCACAGTCCAGAATCAGTTCAATTAAGTCCCACAGTCAATCGTTTCACTTTTAAAAGCGATACAACTTAGTAATACCGGAAGAAATCGCTAAATACATGTTGGTACGAATCTTTGACGCAACCGTTGTAACTCAAACGGATTGACACAGTTAGAAAGTCAATGAAATGTAGTTTATGAAACTGTCTCTATTTCTTCAGCGCGAACTAACGGCTAGGATTGGTCCCACAGAAAAAAATGACATATTTATCTCAATTTTTAAATAAAACGCTTCCAGAGCGCCCAGTGTAATCACTGAGTTCCGGCAATCATGTCAAATTAAGAAGAATGTCATTGGCTCATTTATCACATTTATCAGGTCACAATTCAGAATCAGTTTAACTAAGTCCCACAGTCGATCGGTTCACCGTTAAAAGCGATGCAACTTAGTAATATCGGAACAAAATCACTAAATACATGTTGGCACGAATATGTGAAGCAACAGTTGTAACTCAAACGCGCTACCACAGGGTCCAGTGTAATCGCTGAGTTCCGGCAATCATGTCAAATTAAAAAGAATGTTATTTCTTGGAGTTCAATTGGATCATTTATCGCATTTATAAGGTCACAGTCCAGAAACAGTTCAATTAATTCCCACAGTCAATCGTTTCACTTTTAAAAGCGATACAACTTAGTAAGATCGGAACAAATCGCTAAATACATGTTGGTACGAATACGTGACGCAATCGTTGCAACTCAAACGGATTGACACCGTTAAAAAGTCAATGAAATGTAGTTTTTGAAACTGTCTCTATTTCTTCAGCGCGAACTAACGGCTAGGATTGGTCCCACAGTAAAAAATGACTTATTTATGTAAATTTTTAAATGAAGCGCTACCGCAGGGTCCAGTGTAATCGCTGAGTTCCAGCAATCTTGTCAAATTAAGAAGGTTGTCATTCCTTGGAGACCAAGTGGCTCATTTATCACATTTAGCAGGTCACAGTCCAGAATCAGTTCAATTAAGTCCCACAGTCAATCGTTTCACTTTTAAAAGCGATACAACTTAGTAATACCGGAAGAAATCGCTAAATACATGTTGGTACGAATCTTTGACGCAACCGTTGTAACTCAAACGGATTGACACAGTTAGAAAGTCAATGAAATGTAGTTTATGAAACTGTCTCTATTTCTTCAGCGCGAACTAACGGCTAGGATTGGTCCCACAGAAAAAAATGACATATTTATCTCAATTTTTAAATAAAACGCTTCCAGAGCGCCCAGTGTAATCACTGAGTTCCGGCAATCATGTCGAGTTAAAAAGAATGTTATTTCTTGGAGTCGAATTGGCTCATTTATCACATTTATCAGGTCACAGTCCAGAATGAGTTCAACTAAGTCCCACAGTCAATCGGTTCACCGTTAAAAGCGATACAACTTAGTAATATCGGAACAAAATCACTAAATACATGTTGGTACGAATATGTGACGCAACCGTTGTAACTCAAACGGATTGACACCATTAAAAAGACAATGAAATGTAGTTTTTGAAACTGTCTCAATTTCTTCAGCGTGAACTAACGGATAGGATTGGTCCCACAGTAAAAACTTACTTATTTATCGAAATTTTTAAATAAAGCGGTTCCACAGCGCCCAGTGTAATCACTGAGTTCCGGCAATCATGTCGAGTTAAAAAGAATGTTATTTCTTGGAGTCCAATTGGCTCATTTATCACATTTATAAGATGACAGCCAGAATCAGTTCAATTAAGTCCCACAGTCAATCGTTTCACTTTTAAAAGCGATACCACATAGTAATATCGAAAAAAACACTTAATACATGTTGGTACGGATATGTGCAGCTACCGTTGTAACGCAAACGGATTGACACCGTTAGAAAGTCAATGAAAGGTAGTTTTTGAAACTGTCTCAATTTCTTCAGCGTGAACTAACGAATAGGATTGGTCCCACAGTAAAAAATTACTTATTTATCGAAATTTTTAAATAAAGCGCTACCACAGGGTCCAGTGTAATCGCTGAGTTCCGGCAATCATGTCGAGTTAAAAAGAATGTTATTTCTTGGAGTTCAATTGGCTCATTTATCACATTTATAAGGTCACAGTCCAGAAACAGTTCAATAAATTCCCACGGTCAATCGTTTCACTTTTAAAAGCGATACAACTTAGTAAGATCGGAACAAGTCGCTAAATACATGTTGGTACGAATACGTGACGCAATCGTTGTCACTCAAACGGATTGACACCGTTAGAAAGTCAATGAAATGTAGTTTTTGAAACTGTCTCTATTTCTTCAGCGTGATCTAACGGATAGGATTGGTCCCACAGTAAAAAATGACTTATTTATCGAAATTTTTAAATGAAGCGCTACCACAGGGTCCAGTGTAATCGCTGAGTTCCGGAAATCATGTCAAATTAAGAAGATTGTCATTCCTTGGAGACCAAGTGGCTCATTTATCACATTTAGCAGGTCACAGTCCAGAATCAGTTCAATTAAATCCCACAGTCAATCGTTTCACTTTTAAAAGCGATACAACTTAGTAATACCGGAAGAAATCGCTAAATACATGTTGGTACGAATACGTGACGCAATCGTGGTCACTCAAACGGATTGACACCGTTAGAAAGTCAATGAAATGTAGTTTTTGAAACTGTCTCTGTTTCTTCAGCGCGAACTAACGGCTAGGATTGGTCCCACAGTAAAAAATGACATATTTATCTCAATTTTTAAATAAAACGCTTCCAGAGCGCCCAGTGTAATCACTGAGTTCCGGCAATCATGTCGAGTTAAAAAGAATGTTATTTCTTGGAGTCGAATTGGCTCATTTATCACATTTATCAGGTCACAGTCCAGAATGAGTTCAACTAAGTCCCACAGTCAATCGGTTCACCGTTAAAAGCGATACAACTTAGTAATATCGGAACAAAATCACTAAATACATGTTGGTACGAATATGTGACGCAACCGTTGTAACTCAAACGGATTGACACCATTAAAAAAACAATGAAATGTAGTTTTTGAAACTGTCTCAATTTCTTCAGCGTGAACTAACGGATAGGATTGGTCCCACAGTAAAAACTTACTTATTTATCGAAATTTTTAAATAAAGCGCTTCCACAGCGCCCAGTGTAATCACTGAGTTCCGGCAATCATGTCGAGTTAAAAAGAATGTTATTTCTTGGAGTCCAATTGGCTCATTTATCACATTTATAAGATGACAGCCAGAATCAGTTCAATTAAGTCCCACAGTCAATCGTTTCACTTTTAAAAGCGATACCACATAGTAATATCGAAAAAAACACTTAATACATGTTGGTACGGATATGTGAAGCTACCGTTGTAACGCAAACGGATTGACACCGTTAGAAAGTCAATGAAAGGTAGTTTTTGAAACTGTCTCAATTTCTTCAGCGTGAACTAACGGATAGGATTGGTCCCACAGTAAAAAATTACTTATTTATCGAAATTTTTAAATAAAGCGCTACCACAGGGTCCAGTGTAATCGCTGAGTTCCGGCAATCATGTCGAGTTAAAAAGAATGTTATTTCTTGGAGTTCAATTGGCTCATTTATCACATTTATAAGGTCACAGTCCAGAAACAGTTCAATAAATTCCCACGGTCAATCGTTTCACTTTTAAAAGCGATACAACTTAGTAAGATCGGAACAAATCGCTAAATACATGTTGGTACGAATACGTGACGCAATCGTTGTCACTCAAACGGATTGACACCGTTAGAAAGTCAATGAAATGTAGTTTTTGAAACTGTCTCTATTTCTTCAGCGTGATCTAACGGATAGGATTGGTCCCACAGTAAAAAATGACTTATTTATCGAAATTTTTAAATGAAGCGCTACCACAGGGTGCAGTGTAATCGCTGAGTTCCGGAAATCATGTCAAATTAAGAAGATTGTCATTCCTTGGAGACCAAGTGGCTCATTTATCACATTTAGCAGGTCACAGTCCAGAATCAGTTCAATTAAATCCCACAGTCAATCGTTTCACTTTTAAAAGCGATACAACTTAGTAATACCGGAAGAAATCGCTAAATACATGTTGGTACGAATCTTTGACGCAACCGTTGTAACTCAAACGGATTTACACCGTTAGAAAGTCAATGAAATGTAGTTTTTGAAACTGTCTCTATTTCTTCAGTGCGAACTAACGGCTAGGATTAGTCCCACAGAAAAAAATGACATAATTATCTTAATTTTTAAATAATGCGCTTCCACAGCGCCCAGTGTAATCACTGAGTTCCGGCAATCATGTCGAGTTAAAAAGAATGTTATTTCTTGGAGTCCAATTGGCTCATTTATCACATTTATCAGGTCACAGTCCAGAATGAGTTCAACTAAGCCCACAGTCAATCGGTTCACCGTTAAAAGCGATACAACTTAGTACTATCGGAACAAAATCACTAAATACATGTTGGTACTAATATGTGACGCAACCGTTATAACTCAAATGGATTGACACCATTAAAAAGACAATGAAATGTAGTTTTTGAAACTGTCTCTATTTCTTCATCGTGATCTAACGGATAGGATTGGTCCCACAGTAAGAAATGACTTATTTATCGAAATTTTTAAATGAAGCGCTACCACAGGGTCCAGTGTAATCGCTGAGTTCCGGCAATCATGTCAAATTAAGAAGATTGTCATTCCTTGGAGACCAAGTGGCTCATTTATCACATTTAGCAGGTCACAGTCCAGAATCAGTTCAATTAAGTCCCACAGTTAATCGTTTCACATTTAAAAGCGATACAACTTAGTAATACCGGAAGAAATCGCTAAATACATGTTGGTACGAATACGTGACGCAATCGTTGTCACTCAAACGGATTGACACCGTTAGAAAGTCAATGAAATGTAGTTTTTGAAACTGTCTCTGTTTCTTCAGCGCGAACTAACGGCTAGGATTGGTCCCACAGTAAAAATGACTTATTTATCTAAATTTTTAAATGAAGCGCTACCACAGGGTCCAGTATAATCGTTGAGTTCCGGCAATCATGTCGAGTTATAAAGAATGTTATTTCTTGGAGTCGAATTCGCTCATTTATCACATTTATAAGGTCACAGTCCAGAATCAGTTCAACTAAGTCCCACAGTCAATCGGTTCACCGTTAAAGGCGATACCACTTAGTAATATCGAAAAAAACACTTAATACATGTTGGTACGGATATGTCAAGCAACCGTTATAACTCAAACGGATTGACACCATTAAAAAGACAATGAAATGTAGTTTTTGAAACTGTCTCTATATCTTCATCGTGATCTAACGGATAGGATTGGTCCCACAGTAAGAAATGACTTATTTATCGATATTTTTAAATGAAGCGCTACCACAGGGTCCAGTGTAATCGCTGAGTTCCGGCAATCATGTCAAATTAAGAAGATTGTCATTCCTTGGAGACCAAGTGGCTCATTTACCACATTTAGCAGGTCACAGTCCAGAATCAGTTCAATTAAGTCCCACAGTTAATCGTTTCACATTTAAAAGCGATACAACTTAGTAATACCGGAAGAAATCGCTAAATACATGTTGGTACGAATACGTGACGCAATCGTTGTCACTCAAACGGATTGACACCGTTAGAAAGTCTATGAAATGTAGTTTTTGAAACTGTCTCTGTTTCTTCAGCGCGAACTAACGGCTAGGATTGGTCCCACAGTAAAAAATGACTTATTTATCTAAATTTTTAAATGAAGCGCTACCACAGGGTCCAGTATAATCGTTGAGTTCCGGCAATCATGTCGAGTTATAAAGAATGTTATTTCTTGGAGTCGAATTCGCTCATTTATCACATTTATAAGGTCACAGTCCAGAATCAGTTCAACTAAGTCCCACAGTCAATCGGTTCACCGTTAAAGGCGATACCACTTAGTAATATCGAAAAAAACACTTAATACATGTTGGTACGGATATGTGAAGCAACCGTTGTAACGCAAACGGGTTGACACCGTTAGAAAGTCAATGAAAGGTAGTTTTTGAAACTGTCTCTAATATCTTCAGCGTGAACTAACGGATAGGATTGGTCCCACAGTAAAATAAAACTTATTAATCCTAATTTTTAAATGAAGCGCTACCATAGCGCCCAGTGTATACACTGAGTTCCAGCAATCCTGTCAAATTAAGAAGATTGTCGTTCCTTGGAGTCCAATTGGCTCATTTATCACAATTATCAAGTCACAGTCCAGAATCACTTCAACTAAGTCCCACAGTCAATCGGTTCACCGTTAAAAGCGATACAACTTAGTAATATCGGAACAAAATCACTAAATACATGTTGGCACGAATATGTGAAGCAACCGTTGTAACTCAAACGGATTGACACCGTTAGAAAATCAATGAAAGTTAGTTTTTGAAACTGTCTCTATTTCTTTAGCGGGAACTAACGGATAGGATTGGTCCCACAGTAAAAAATGACTTATTTATCTAAATTTTTAAATGAAGCGCTACCACAGCGCCCAGTGTATCCGCTGAGTTCCAGCAATCATGTCAAATTAAGAAGAATGTCATTCCTGGGAGACCAAGTGGCTCATTTATCACATTTATCAGGTCACAGTCCAGAATCAGTTTAACTAAGTCCCACAGTCGATCGGTTCACCGTTAAAAGCGATGCAACTTAGTAATATCGGAACAAAATCACTAAATACATGTTGGCACGAATATGTGAAGCAACAGTTGTAACTCAAACGCGCTACCACAGGGTCCAGTGTAATCGCTGAGTTCCAGCAATCTTGTCAAATTAAGAAGGTTGTCATTCCTTGGAGACCAAGTGGCTCATTTATCACATTTAGCAGGTCACAGTCCAGAATCAGTTCAATTAAGTCCCACAGTCAATCGTTTCACTTTTAAAAGCGATACAACTTAGTAATACCGGAAGAAATCGCTAAATACATGTTGGTACGAATCATTGACGCAACCGTTGTAACTCAAACGGATTGACACAGTTAGAAAGTCAATGAAATGTAGTTTATGAAACTGTCTCTATTTCTTCAGCGCGAACTAACGGCTAGGATTGGTCCCACAGAAAAAAATGACATATTTATCTCAATTTTTAAATAAAACGCTTCCAGAGCGCCCAGTGTAATCACTGAGTTCCGGCAATCATGTCGAGTTAAAAAGAATGTTATTTCTTGGAGTCGAATTGGCTCATTTATCACATTTATCAGGTCACAGTCCAGAATGAGTTCAACTAAGTCCCACAGTCAATCGGTTCACCGTTAAAAGCGATACAACTTAGTAATATCGGAACAAAATCACTAAATATATGTTGGTACGAATATGTGACGCAACCGTTGTAACTCAAACGGATTGACACCATTAAAAAAACAATGAAATGTAGTTTTTGAAACTGTCTCAATTTCTTCAGCGTGAACTAACGGATAGGATTGGTCCCACAGTAAAAACTTACTTATTTATCGAAATTTTTAAATAAAGCGCTTCCACAGCGCCCAGTGTAATCACTGAGTTCCGGCAATCATGTCGAGTTAAAAAGAATGTTATTTCTTGGAGTCCAATTGGCTCATTTATCACATTTATAAGATGACAGCCAGAATCAGTTCAAATAAGTCCCACAGTCAATCGTTTCACTTTTAAAAGCGATACCACATAGTAATATCGAAAAAAACACTTAATACATGTTGGTACGGATATGTGAAGCTACCGTTGTAACGCAAACGGATTGACACCGTTAGAAAGTCAATGAAAGGTAGTTTTTGAAACTGTCTCAATTTCTTCAGCGTGAACTAACGGATAGGATTGGTCCCACAGTAAAAAAATACTTATTTATCGAAATTTTTAAATAAAGCGCTACCACAGGGTCCAGTGTAATCGCTGAGTTCCGGCAATCATGACGAGTTAAAAAGAATGTTATTTCTTGGAGTTCAATTGGCTCATTTATCACATTTATAAGGTCACAGTCCAGAAACAGTTCAATAAATTCCCACGGTCAATCGTTTCACTTTTAAAAGCGATACAACTTAGTAAGATCGGAACAAATCGCTAAATACATGTTGGTACGAATACGTGACGCAATCGTTGTCACTCAAACGGATTGACACCGTTAGAAAGTCAATGAAATGTAGTTTTTGAAACTGTCTCTATTTCTTCAGCGTGATCTAACGGATAGGATTGGTCCCACAGTAAAAAATGACTTATTTATCGAAATTTTTAAATGAAGCGCTACCACAGGGTCCAGTGTAATCGCTGAGCTCCGGAAATCATGTCAAATTAAGAAGATTGTCATTCCTTGGAGACCAAGTGGCTCATTTATCACATTTAGCAGATCACAGTCCAGAATCAGTTCAATTAAATCCCACAGTCAATCGTTTCACTTTTAAAAGCGATACAACTTAGTAATACCGGAAGAAATCGCTAAATACATGTTGGTACGAATACGTGACGCAATCGTGGTCACTCAAACGGATTGACACCGTTAGAAAGTCAATGAAATGTAGTTTTTGAAACTGTCTCTGTTTCTTCAGCGCGAACTAACGGCTAGGATTGGTCCCACAGTAAAAAATGACATATTTATCTCAATTTTTAAATAAAACGCTTCCAGAGCGCCCAGTGTAATCACTGAGTTCCGGCAATCATGTCGAGTTAAAAAGAATGTTATTTCTTGGAGTCGAATTGGCTCATTTATCACATTTATCAGGTCACAGTCCAGAATGAGTTCAACTAAGTCCCACAGTCAATCGGTTCACCGTTAAAAGCGATACAACTTAGTAATATCGGAACAAAATCACTAAATACATGTTGGTACGAATATGTGACGCAACCGTTGTAACTCAAACGGATTGACACCATTAAAAAGACAATGAAATGTAGTTTTTGAAACTGTCTCAATTTCTTCAGCGTGAACTAACGGATAGGATTGGTCCCACAGTAAAAACTTACTTATTTATCGAAATTTTTAAATAAAGCGCTTCCACAGCGCCCAGTGTAATCACTGAGTTCCGGCAATCATGTCGAGTTAAAAAGAATGTTATTTCTTGGAGTCCAATTGGCTCATTTATCACATTTATAAGATGACAGCCAGAATCAGTTCAATTAAGTCCCACAGTCAATCGTTTCACTTTTAAAAGCGATGCAACTTAGTAATATCGGAACAAAATCACTAAATACATGTTGGCACGAATATGTGAAGCAACAGTTGTAACTCAAACGCGCTACCACAGGGTCCAGTGTAATCGCTGAGTTCCGGCAATCATGTCAAATTAAAAAGAATGTTATTTCTTGGAGTTCAATTGGATCATTTATCGCATTTATAAGGTCACAGTCCAGAAACAGTTCAATTAATTCCCACAGTCAATCGTTTCACTTTTAAAAGCGATACAACTTAGTAAGATCGGAACAAATCGCTAAATACATGTTGGTACGAATACGTGACGCAATCGTTGCAACTCAAACGGATTGACACCGTTAAAAAGTCAATGAAATGTAGTTTTTGAAACTGTCTCTATTTCTTCAGCGCGAACTATCGGCTAGGATTGGTCCCACAGTAAAAAATGACTTATTTATGTAAAATTTTAAATGAAGCGCTACCGCAGGGTCCAGTGTAATCGCTGAGTTCCAGCAATCTTGTCAAATTAAGAAGGTTGTCATTCCTTGGAGACCAAGTGGCTCATTTATCACATTTAGCAGGTCACAGTCCAGAATCAGTTCAATTAAGTCCCACAGTCAATCGTTTCACTTTTAAAAGCGATACAACTTAGTAATACCGGAAGAAATCGCTAAATACATGTTGGTACGAATCTTTGACGCAACCGTTGTAACTCAAACGGATTGACACTGTTAGAAAGTCAATGAAATGTAGTTTATGAAACTGTCTCTATTTCTTCAGCGCGAACTAACGGCTAGGATTGGTCCCACAGAAAAAAATGACATATTTATCTCAATTTTTAAATAAAACGCTTCCAGAGCGCCCAGTGTAATCACTGAGTTCCGGCAATCATGTCGAGTTAAAAAGAATGTTATTTCTTGGAGTTCAATTGGCTCATTTATCACATTTATAAGGTCACAGTCCAGAAACAGTTCAATAAATTCCCACGGTCAATCGTTTCACTTTTAAAAGCGATACAACTTAGTAAGATCGGAACAAATCGCTAAATACATGTTGGTACGAATACGTGACGCAATCGTTGTCACTCAAACGGATTGACACCGTTAGAAAGTCAATGAAATGTAGTTTTTGAAACTGTCTCTATTTCTTCAGCGTGATCTAACGGATAGGATTGGTCCCACAGTAAAAAATGACTTATTTATCGAAATTTTTAAATGAAGCGCTACCACAGGGTGCAGTGTAATCGCTGAGTTCCGGAAATCATGTCAAATTAAGAAGATTGTCATTCCTTGGAGACCAAGTGGCTCATTTATCACATTTAGCAGGTCACAGTCCAGAATCAGTTCAATTAAATCCCACAGTCAATCGTTTCACTTTTAAAAGCGATACAACTTAGTAATACCGGAAGAAATCGCTAAATACATGTTGGTACGAATCTTTGACGCAACCGTTGTAACTCAAACGGATTTACACCGTTAGAAAGTCAATGAAATGTAGTTTTTGAAACTGTCTCTATTTCTTCAGCGCGAACTAACGGCTAGGATTAGTCCCACAGAAAAAAATGACATAATTATCTTAATTTTTAAATAATGCGCTTCCACAGCGCCCAGTGTAATCACTGAGTTCCGGCAATCATGTCGAGTTAAAAAGAATGTTATTTCTTGGAGTCCAATTGGCTCATTTATCACATTTATCAGGTCACAGTCCAGAATGAGTTCAACTAAGCCCACAGTCAATCGGTTCACCGTTAAAAGCGATACAACTTAGTACTATCGGAACAAAATCACTAAATACATGTTGGTACTAATATGTGACGCAACCGTTATAACTCAAATGGATTGACACCATTAAAAAGACAATGAAATGTAGTTTTTGAAACTGTCTCTATTTCTTCATCGTGATCTAACGGATAGGATTGGTCCCACAGTAAGAAATGACTTATTTATCGAAATTTTTAAATGAAGCGCTACCACAGGGTCCAGTGTAATCGCTGAGTTCCGGCAATCATGTCAAATTAAGAAGATTGTCATTCCTTGGAGACCAAGTGGCTCATTTATCACATTTAGCAGGTCACAGTCCAGAATCAGTTCAATTAAGTCCCACAGTTAATCGTTTCACATTTAAGAGCGATACAACTTAGTAATACCGGAAGAAATCGCTAAATACATGTTGGTACGAATACGTGACGCAATCGTTGTCACTCAAACGGATTGACACCGTTAGAAAGTCAATGAAATGTAGTTTTTGAAACTGTCTCTGTTTCTTCAGCGCGAACTAACGGCTAGGATTGGTCCCACAGTAAAAAATGACTTATTTATCTAAATTTTTAAATGAAGCGCTACCACAGGGTCCAGTATAATCGTTGAGTTCCGGCAATCATGTCGAGTTATAAAGAATGTTATTTCTTGGAGTCGAATTCGCTCATTTATCACATTTATAAGGTCACAGTCCAGAATCAGTTCAACTAAGTCCCACAGTCAATCGGTTCACCGTTAAAGGCGATACCACTTAGCAATATCGAAAAAAACACTTAATACATGTTGGTACGGATATGTCAAGCAACCGTTATAACTCAAACGGATTGACACCATTAAAAAGACAATGAAATGTAGTTTTTGAAACTGTCTCTATTTCTTCATCGTGATCTAACGGATAGGATTGGTCCCACAGTAAGAAATGACTTATTTATCGATATTTTTAAATGAAGCGCTACCACAGGGTCCAGTGTAATCGCTGAGTTCCGGCAATCATGTCAAATTAAGAAGATTGTCATTCCTTGGAGACCAAGTGGCTCATTTACCACATTTAGCAGGTCACAGTCCAGAATCAGTTCAATTAAGTCCCACAGTTAATCGTTTCACATTTAAAAGCGATACAACTTAGTAATACCGGAAGAAATCGCTAAATACATGTTGGTACGAATACGTGACGCAATCGTTGTCACTCAAACGGATTGACACCGTTAGAAAGTCAATGAAATGTAGTTTTTGAAACTGTCTCTGTTTCTTCAGCGCGAACTAACGGCTAGGATTGGTCCCACAGTAAAAAATGACTTATTTATCTAAATTTTTAAATGAAGCGCTACCACAGGGTCCAGTATAATCGTTGAGTTCCGGCAATCATGTCGAGTTATAAAGAATGTTATTTCTTGGAGTCGAATTCGCTCATTTATCACATTTATAAGGTCACAGTCCAGAATCAGTTCAACTAAGTCCCACAGTCAATCGGTTCACCGTTAAAGGCGATACCACTTAGTAATATCGAAAAAAACACTTAATACATGTTGGTACGGATATGTGAAGCAACCGTTGTAACGCAAACGGGTTGACACCGTTAGAAAGTCAATGAAAGGTAGTTTTTGAAACTGTCTCTAATATCTTCAGCGTGAACTAACGGATAGGATTGGTCCCACAGTAAAAAATTACTCATTTATCGAAACTTTTAAATAAAGCGCTGCCACAGGGTCCAGTGTAATACCTGAGTTCCGGCAATCATGTCGAGTTAAAAAGAATGTTATTTCTTGAAGTTCAATTGGCTCATTTATCACATTTGTAAGGTCACAGTCCAGAAACAGTTCAATTAATTCCAACAGTCAATCGTTTCACTTTTAAAAGCGATACAACTTAGCAAGATCGGAACAAATCGCTAAATACATGATGGTACGAATACGTGACGCAATCGTTGTCACTCAAACGAATTGACACCGTTAGAAAGTCAATGAAATGTAGTTTTTGAAACTGTCTCTGTTTCTTCAGCGCGAACTAACGGATAGGATTTGTCCCACAGTAAAGAATGACTTATTTATCGAAATTTTTAAATGAAGCGCTACCACAGGGTCCAGTGTAATCGCTGAGTTCCGGCAATCATGTCAAATTAAGAAGATTGTCATTCCTTGGAGAACAAGTGGCTCATTTATCACATTTAGCAGGTCACAGTCCAGAATCAGTTCAATTAAGTCCCACAGTCAATCGTTTCACTTTTAAAAGCGATACAACTTAGTATTACCGGAAGAAATCGCTAAATACATGTTGGTACGAACCTTTGACGCAGCCGTTGTAACTCAAACGGTTTGACACCGTTAGAAAGTCAATGAAATGTAGTTTTTGAAACTGTCTCTATTTCTTCAGCGCGAACTAACGGCTAGGATTGGTCTCACAGTATAATATTACTTATTTATCGAAATTTTTAAACAAAGCGCTACCACAGGGTCCAGTGTAATGGCTGAGTTCCGGCAATCATGTCGAGTTAAAAAGAATGTTATTTCTTGGAGTTCAATTGGCTCATTTATCACATTTATAAGGTCACAGTCGAGAAACAGTTCAGTTAATTCCCACGGTCAATCGTTTCACTTTTAAAAGCGATACAACTTAGTAAGATCGGAAGAAATCGCTAAATACATGTTGGTACAAATACGTGACGAAATCGTTGTCACTCAAACGGATTGACACCGTTAGAAAGTCAATGAAATGTAGTTTTTGAAACTGTCTCTGTTTCTTCAGTGCGAACTAACGGCTAGGATTAATCCCACAGTAAAAAATGACTTATTTATCGAAATTTTTAAATGAAGCGCTACCACATGGTCCAGTGTAATCGCTGAGTTCCGGCAATTATGTCGAGTTAAAAAGAATGCTATTTCTTGGAGTTCAATTGGCTCATTTATCACATTTATCAGGTCACAGTCCAGAATCAGTTCAACTAAGTCCCACAGTCAATCGGTTCACCGTTGAAAGCGATACAACTTAGTAATATGGGAACAAAATCATTAAATACATGTTGGTACGAATATGTGAAGCAACCGTTGTAACTCAAACGGATTGACACCGTTAGAAAGTCAATGAAAGTTAGTTTATGAGACTGTGTCTATTTCTACAGCGGGAACTAACGGATAGGATAGGTCCCACAGTAAAAATGACTTATTTATCGATATTTTTAAATGAAGCGCTACCACAGGGTCCAGTATAACTGTTGAGTTCCGGCAATCATGTCGAGTTAAAAAGAAATTTATTTCTTGGAGTTCAATTGGCTCATTTATCACATTTATAAGGTCACAGTCCAGAAACAGTTCAATTAATTCCCACGGTCAATCGTTTCACTTTTAAAAGCGATACAACTTAGTAAGATCGGAACAAATCGCTAAATACATGTTGGTACGAATACGTGACGCAATCGTTATCACTCAAACGGATTGACACCGTTAGAAAGTCAATGAAATGTAGTTTTTGAAACTGTCTCTGTTTCTTCAGCGCGAACTAACGGCTAGGATTGGTCCCACAGTAAAAAATGACTGATTTATCTAAATTTTTAAATGAAGCGCTACCACAGGGTCCAGTATAATCGTTGAGTTGCGGCAATCATGTCGAGTTATAAAGAATGTTATTTCTTGGAGTCGAATTGGCTCATTTATCACATTTATAAGGTCACAGTCCAGAATCAGTTCAACTAACTCCCACAGTCAATCGGTTCACCGTTAAAGGCGATACAGCTTAGTAATATCGAAACAAAATCACTAAATACATGTTCGTACAAATATGTGACGCAACCGTTGTAACTCAAACGGATTGCCACCGTTAAAAAGACAATGAAATGTAGTTTTTGAAACTGTCTCTATCTCTTCAGCGCCAACTAACAACTAGGATTGGTCCCACAGTAAAATATGACTTATTAATCTTAATTTTTAAATAAAGCGCTACCACAGCGCCCAGTGTATCCGCCGAGTTCCAACAATCATGTCAAATTAAGAAGATTGTCATTCCTTGGAGACCAAGTGGCTCATTTATCACATTTAGCAGGTCACAGTCCAGAATCAGTTCAATTAAGTTCCACAGTCAATTGTTTCTCTTTTAAAAGCGATACAACTTAGTAAGATCGGAAGAAATCGCTAAATACATGTTGGTACGAATACATGACGAAATCGTTGTCACTCAAACGGATTGACACCGTTAGAAAGTCAATAAAATGTAGTTTTTGAAACTGTCTCTGTTTTTTCAGTGCGAACTAACGGCTAGGATTAATCCCACAGTAAAAAATGACTTATTTATCTAAATTTTTAAATGAAGCGCTACCACAGGGTCCAGTATAATCGTTGAGTTCCGGCAATCATGTCGAGTTAAATGGAATGTTATTTCTTGGAGTCCAATTGGCTCATTTATCACATTTATAAGGTCACAGTCCAGAATCAGTTCAATTAAGTCCCACAGTCAATTGTTTCACTTTTAAAAGCGATACAACTTAGTAAGATCGGAAACAATCGCTTAATACATGTTGGTACGAACATGTGAAGCAACCGTTGTAACTCAAACGGATTGACACCGTTAGAAAGTCAATGAAAGGTTGTTTTCGAAACTGTGTCTATTTTTTCAGCGTGAACTAACGGATAGGATTGGTCCCACAGTAAAAAATGACTTATTTATCTAAATTTTTTAATGAAGCGCTACCATAGGGTCCAGTGTAATCGTTGAGTTCCGGCAATCATGTCGAGTTAAAAAGAATGTTATTTCTTTGAGTCCAATTGGCTTATTTATCACATATATAAGGTCACAGTCCAGAATCAGTTCAATTAAGTCCCACAGTCAATCGTTTCAATTTAAAAGCGAAACAACTTAGTAAGATCGGAACAAATCGCTAAATACATGTTGAATCGAATACGTGACGCAATCGTTGTCACTCAAACGGATTGACACCGTTAGAAAGTCATGGAAATGTAGTTTTTGAAACTGTCTCTGTTTCTTCAGCGCGAACTAACGGCTAGGATTGGTCCCACAGTAAAAAATGACTTATTTCTCTAAATGTTTAAATGAAGCGCTACCACAGGGTCCAGTATAATCGTTGAGTTCCGGCAATCATGTCGAGTTATAAAGAATGTTATTTCTTGGAGTCGAA
The DNA here is from genome assembly GCF_029227915.1 of Hydractinia symbiolongicarpus. NCBI lineage: Eukaryota > Metazoa > Cnidaria > Hydrozoa > Anthoathecata > Hydractiniidae > Hydractinia > Hydractinia symbiolongicarpus. Next base: position 6,105 of record NC_079888.1, on the reverse strand, counting down.
TTGGCTCATTTATCACATTTATAAGGTCACAGTCCAGAATCAGTTCAACTAAGTCCCACAGTCAATCGGTTCATTGTTAAAGGCGATACCACTTAGTAATATCGAAAAAAACACTTAATACATGTTGGTACGGATATGTGAAGCAACCGTTGTAACGCAAACGGATTGACACCGTTAAAAAGTCAATGAAAGGTAGTTTTTGAAACTGTCTCTATTTCTTCAGCGTGAACTAACGGATAGGATTGGTCCCACAGTAAAAAATTACTCATTTATCGAAATTTTTAAATAAAGCGCTACCACAGGGTCCAGTGTAATACCTGAGTTCCGGCAATCATGTCCAGTTAAAAAGAATGTTATTTCTTGAAGTTCAATTGGCTCATTTATCACATTTATAAGGTCACAGTCCAGAAACAGTTCAATTAATTCCCACAGTCAATCGTTTCACTTTTAAAAGCGATACAACTTAGCAAGATCGGAACAAATCGCTAAATACATGATGGTACGAATACGTGACGCAATCGTTGTCACTCAAACGGATTGACACCGTTAGAAAGTCAATGAAATGTAGTTTTTGAAACTGTCTCTGTTTCTTCAGCGCCAACTAACGGCTAGGATTGGTCCCACAGTAAAAAATGACTTATTTATCTAAATTTTTAAATAAAGCGCTACCATAGGGTCCAGTATAATTGTTGAGTTCCGGCAATCATGTCGAGTTAAAAAGAATGTTATTTCTTGGAGTCGAATTGGCTCATTTATCACATTTATAAGGTCACAGTCCAGAATCAGTTCAATTAAGTTCCACAGTCAATTGTTTCTCTTTTAAAAGCGATACAACTTAGTAATAGCGGAAGAAATCGCTAAATACATGTTGATACGAATATGTGACGCAACCGTTGTAACTCAAACGGATTGACACCGTTAGAAAGTCAATGAAATGTAGCTTTTGAAACTGTCTCTATTTTTTCAGCGTGATCTAACGGATAGGATTTGTCCCACAGTCAAGAATGACTTATTTATCGAAATTTTTAAATGAAGCACTACCACAGGCTCCAGTGTAATCGCTGAGTTCCGGCAATCATGTCAAATTAGGAAGATTGTCATTCCTTGGAGACCAAGTTGGTACGAATCTTTGACGCAGCCGTTGTAACTCAAACGGTTTGACACCGTTAGAAAGTCAATGAAATGTAGTTTTTGAAACTGTCTCTATTTCTTCAGCGCGAACTAACGGCTAGGATTGGTCCCACAGTAAAATATTACTTATTTATCGAAATTTTTAAATAAAGCGCTACCACAGGGTCCAGTGTAATGGCTGAGTTCCGGCAATCATGTCGAATTAAAAAGAATGTTATTTATTGGAGTTCAATTGGCTCATTTATCACATTTATAAGGTCACAGTCCAGAAACAGTTCAGTTAATTTTCTCGGTCAATCGTTTCACTTTTAAAAGCGATACAAGTTAGTAAGATCGGAACAAATCGCTAAATACATGTTGGTACGAATACGTGACGAAATCGTTGTCACTCAAACGGATTGACACCGTTAGAAAGTCAATGAAATGTAGTTTTTGAAACTGTCTCTGTTTCTTCAGCGCGAACTAACGGCTAGGATTAATCCCACAGTAAAAAATGACTTATTTATCTAAATTTTTAAATGAAGCGCTACCACAGGGTCCATTATAATCGTTGAGTTCCGGCAATCATGTCGAGTTAAAAAGAATGTTATTTCTTGGAGTCCAATTGGCTCATTTATCACATTTATAAGGTCACAGTCCAGAATCAGTTCAATTAAGTCCCACAGTCAATTGTTTCAATTTTAAAAGCGATACAAATTAGTAAGATCGGAAAAAATCGCTAAATACATGTTGGTACGAACATGTGAAGCAACCGTTGCAATTCAAACGGATTGACACTGTTAGAAAGTCAATGAAAGTTTGTTTTCGAAACTGTCTCTATTTCTTCAGCGTGAACTAACGGATAGGATTGGTCCCACAGTAAAAAATGACTTATTTATCTAAATTTTTAAATGAAGCGCTACCACAGGGTCCAGTGTAATCGTTGAGTTCCGGCAATCACGTCGAGTTAAAAAGAATGTTATTTCTTTGAGTCCAATTGGCTCATTTATCACATTCATCAAGTCACAGTCCAGAATGGGTTCAACTAAGTCCCACAGTCAATCGGTTCACCGTTAAAAGCGATACAGCTTAGTAATATCGGAACAAAATCACTAAATACATGTTGGTACGAATATGTGACGCAACCATTGTAACTCAAACGGATTGCCACCGTTAAAAAGACAATGAAATGTAGTTTTTGAAACTGTCTCTATCTCTTCAGCGCCAACTAACGGCTAGGATTGGTCCCACAGTAAAATATGACTTATTAATCTTAATTTTTAAATGAAGCGCTACCACAGCGCCCAGTGTATCCGCTGAGTTCCAACAATCATGTCAAATTAAGAAGATTGTCATTCCTTGGAGACCAAGTGGCTCATTTATCACATTTAGCAGGTCACAGTCCAGAATCAGTTCAATTAAGTTCCACAGTCAATTGTTTCTCTTTTAAAAGCGATACAACTTAGTAAGATCGGAAGAAATCGCTAAATACATGTTGGTACGAATACGTGACGAAATCGTTGTCACTCAAACGGATTGACACCGTTAGAAAGTCAATGAAATGTAGTTTTTGAAACTCTCTCTGTTTCTTCAGTGCGAACTAACGGCTAGGATTAATCCCACAGTAAAAAATGACTTATTTATCTAAATTTTTAAATGAAGCGCTACCACAGGGTCCAGTATAATCGTTGAGTTCAAGCAATCATGTCGAGTTAAATAGATTGTCATTCCTTGGAGACCAAGTGGCTCATTTATCACATTTAGCAGGTCACAGTCCAGAATCAGTTCAATTAAGTTCCACAGTCAATTGTTTCTCTTTTAAAAGCGATACAACTTAGTAATAGCGGAAAAAATCGCTAAATACAAGTTGATACGAATATGTGACGCAACCGTTGTAACTCAAACGGATTGACATCGTTAGAAAGTCAATGAAATATAGCTTTTGAAACTGTCTCTATTTCTTCAGCGCCAACTAACGGCTAGGATTGGTCCCACAGTAAAAAATGACATATTTATCTTAATTTGCAAATGAAGCGCTCCTACAGCGCCCAGTGTAATCGCTAAGTTCCGGCAATCATGTCGAGTTAAAAAGAATGTTATTTCTTGGAGTTCAATTGGCTCATTTATCCCATTTATCAGGTCACAGTCCAGAATCAGTTCAACTAAGTCCCACGGTCGATCGGTTCACCGTTAAAGGCGATACAACTTAGTAATATCGGAACAAAATCACTAAATACATTTTGGCACGAAAATGTGAAGCAACCGTTGTAACTCAAACGGATAGACACCGTTAGAAAATCAATGAAAGTTAGTTTTTGAAACTGTCTCTGTTTCTTCAGCGCCAACTAACAGCTAGGATTGGTCCCACAGTAAAAAATGACTTATTTATCTAAATTTTTAAATAAAGCGCTACCACAGGGTCCAGTATAATTGTTGAGTTCCGGCAATCATGTCGAGTTAAAAAGAATGTTATTTCTTGGAGTCCAATTGGCTCATTTATCACATTTATAAGGTCACAGTCCAGAATCAGTTCAATTAAGTTCCACAGTCAATTGTTTCTCTTTTAAAAGCGATACAAGTTAGTAATAGCGGAAGAAATCGCTAAATACATGTTGATACGAATATGTGACGCAACCGTTGTAACTCAAACGGATTGACACCGTTAGAAAGTCAATGAAATGTAGCTTTTGAAACTGTCTCTATTTCTCCAGCGTGATCTAACGGATAGGATTTGTTCCACAGTCAAGAATGACTTATTTATCGAAATTTTAAATGAAGCACTACCACAGGCTCCAGTGTAATCGCTGAGTTCCGGCAATCATGTCAAATTAGGAAGATTGTCATTCCTTGGAGACCAAGTGGCTCATTTATCACATTTAGCAGGTCACAGTCCAGAATCAGTTCAATTAAGTCCCACAGTCAATCGTTTCACTTTTAAAAGCGATACAACTTAGTAATACCGGAAGAAATCGCTAAATACATGTTGGTACGAATCTTTGACGCAGCCGTTGTAACTCAAATGGTTTGACACCGTTAGAAAGTCAATGAAATGTAGTTTTTGAAACTGTCTCTATTTCTTCAGCGCGAACTAACGGCTAGGATTGGTCCCACAGTAAAATATTACTTATTTATCGAAATTTTTAAATAAAGCGCTACCACAGGGTCCAGTGTAATGGCTGAGTTCCGGCAATCATGTCGAATTAAAAAGAATGTTATTTATTGGAGTTCAATTGGCTCATTTATCACATTTATAAGGTCACAGTCCAGAAACAGTTCAGTTAATTTTCACGGTCAATCGTTTCACTTTTAAAAGCGATACAAGTTAGTAAGATCGGAACAAATCGCTAAATACATGTTGGTACGAATACGTGACGAAGTCGTTGTCACTCAAACGGATTGACACCGTTAGAAAGTCAATGAAATGTAGTTTTTGAAACTGTCTCTGTTTTTCAGCGCGAACTAACGGCTAGGATTAATCCCACAGTAAAAAATGACTTATTTATCTAAATTTTTAAATGAAGCGCTACCACAGGGTCCATTATAATCGTTGAGTTCCGGCAATCATGTCGAGTTAAAAAGAATGTTATTTCTTGGAGTCCAATTGGCTCATTTATCACATTTATAAGGTCACAGTCCAGAATCAGTTCAATTAAGTCCCACAGTCAATTGTTTCACTTTTAAAAGCGATACAAATTAGTAAGATCGGAAAAAATCGCTTAATACATGTTGGTACGAACATGTGAAGCAACCGTTGTAATTCAAACGGATTGACACTGTTAGAAAGTCAATGAAAGTTTGTTTTCGAAACTGTCTCTATTTCTTCAGCGTGAACTAACGGATAGGATTGGTCCCACAGTAAAAAATGACTTATTTATCTAAATTTTTAAATGAAGCGCTACCACAGGGTCCAGTGTAATCGTTGAGTTCCGGCCATCACGTCGAGTTAAAAAGAATGTTATTTCTTTGAGTCCAATTGGCTCATTTATCACATATATAAGGTCACAGTCCAGAATCAGTTCAATTAAGTCCCACAGTCAATCGTTTCACTTTTAAAAGCGAAACAAGTTAGTAAGATCGGAACAAATCGCTAAATACATGTTGAATCGAATACGTGACGCAATCGTTGTAACTCAAACTGATTGCCACCGTTAGAAAGTCAATGAAATGTAGCTTTTGAAACTGTCTCTATTTCTTCAGGGCGAACTAACGGCTAGGATTGGTCCCACAGTAAAAAATGACATATTTATCTTAATTTGCAAATGAAGCGCTCCTACAGCGCCCAGTGTAATCGCTAAGTTCCAGCAATCTTGTCAAATTAAGAAGAATGTCATTCCTTGGAGTCCAACTGGCTCACTTATCACATTCATCAAGTCATAGTCCAGAATGGGTTCAACTAAGTCCCACAGTCAATCGGTTCACCGTTAAAAGCGATACAGCTTAGTAATATCGGAACAAAATCACTAAATACATGTTGGTACGAATATGTGACGCAATTGTTGTAACTCAAACGGATTGCCACCGTTAAAAAGACATTGAAATGTAGTTTTTGAAACTGTCTCTATCTCTTCAGCGCCAACTAACGGCTAGGATTGGTCCCACAGTAAAATATGACTTAATAATCTTAATTTTTAAATGAAGCGCTACCACAGCGCCCAGTGTATCCGCTGAGTTCCAACAATCATGTCAAGTTAAGAAGATTGTCATTCCTTGGAGACCAAGTGGCTCATTTATCACATTTAGCAGGTCACAGTCCAGAATCAGTTCAATTAAGTTCCACAGTCAATTGTTTCTCTTTTAAAAGCGATACAACTTAGTAAGATCGGAAGAAATCGCTAAATACATGTTGGTACGAATACGTGACGAAATCGTTGTCACTCAAACGGATTGACACCGTTAGAAAGTCAATGAAATGTAGTTTTTGAAACTGTCTCTGTTTCTTCAGTGCGAACTAACGGCTAGGATTAATCCCACAGTAAAAAATGACTTATTTATCTA